>NC_065581.1:83392313-84023146 GCF_024542745.1 Macaca thibetana thibetana | reverse complement strand
ATCAGACCCCGGTGCCTGCTTTGCCTCTCTTGCACAGGGTTAAGTAAGGGAAGCCCCTGACTCACAAGTGCATCCTGGCTGTTTAAGGTTATGCATATTGTGTCTGAATGTATAACCATGGTAATACATATTCTGGAGCAATGTTAAATTCAGCTTAGGACGATGTACTGCTTAGAGTTTTGAGGGAAAACATAAGAATGATGAAATGAGCCTAAATTATTTTTGAAAGAACACTGCTCTCCTAACCCATTTGACGATCTATTACTTCCTTCTGGGCTGCTCCCTTCCCAAGAGATTTGGTACAGGAGGCAAGGAAGGACAATAAGAGAGGTTAGGAAGAAGCACCTTGGGATGCTGACACCCTCTGCCTTATCCTTCTAACTCAAGGACAAGCAGCATTGGGTTGAATACAAGGTCCTTTCTTCCAAAACTGGGCACAGGCAGAAACATACATATAGATGCAAAACCACTATGATCCTGTGATAGGAGCTGGAATCACTTCCCTTTAAACTCAATTTCCTTTCATTTTCATTAGGTAGGGGGCCAGCCTCTCACCTTGCAGTGTTGGGTGGAGATGGCTTAAGATCAAACTTCTCATCTTAACTCTTACTTCCAAGATTTATTTTGTATTAAAAAAAAAAAAAATGAGCCTGTCCCGTTACCTCCTCACCTGGGTATTTTATCAGGACTGAGCACATAGTTATTTTCTGAGGGCTGGAGCAACCTGCAGTCCTTTCTAATCAAAGATTTTTTAATCAGCTGGCTTTGAAATCACACCGTCCTCCCGGGGTCCCTGGAGCACACCACCTCCCTGTGATTTCTACTCAAGTTTTCCCCGGCACCCCCCAGCACCCGTTCCATACCTATTTAATCTTTAAACTGCCTCTAATCCTTTTGCAAGGAAGCGGGATGAAATGCTCAAACCACAGTTACACACGATGTTGATTCTCAGGTTCACACATTTGAGGAATTGTTTGAACAAGAAATGCGCTCAGTACTATAATCCAGGGGGCAGGCACGGTGCCTGGGCGACCCTCATAGTCTCCCTCCGACACCCCGCATCCCAACTCCCGCCGCCTTTGCGCCTCAAAGCTGGCAAACATTCCCAAGCCAGATCTAGAGTACCTGGAGTGGGTGCGGGTAAGAAGAGGAAGCCAAGGTCGTCCCGGAAGGTGTGCGCCCCTCACCTTGTGGATGGTGCGTGCAGCCGTGCCGCACTGGGCAAACTGGGGCGTCCCGCTGGCTCCAGAAGTCTCACTCGGAACCCGCTCCTTTTTCTCCGGAGCTGGATCAAAGCACTGCTTTTCTCAACATTCGATTCAGGAATGCGTTGAACCCAGGGCGTTCTCCCCGCCAGCGTCCTTGCCCGCGCCAGTGCCCGCCGGGGTGCGGCGAGACAGAACCTGGGAGCGCGGCGCGCCGGGCAGCCCGAGGCACCGCGGGTGGCAGGCACTGCGCTTCGCCGAGTCTGGGCGCCTGGGCTGGAAGAGGAGGCGACAGAGAGAGAGAGAGAGAGGGGAAGAAAGAGGAGGAGGAGGAGGAGCAGAAGCAGGGGCAGGGGCAGTCTGCTAAATCATCTACGCAGGTCGCAGCCTCCCGGGACACCGTGAACAGAGAGGGGGGTCGGGTGGGGGTGGGATGAAAAGATGAGCCCGGGTGTGAGGCAGGTGGTGTTGTGAACTGGAGGTCGCAGCTCCGAGGTGCTCCAGGTCTTGCTTAGGTTGTAAAAGAGATATTATGGAGCTGATGGCGCCTTAGGGCTCCCGGTTGCAAACACTAGAGGGCAGGGCTGTCCGTGTTATAAACGGGGCCTGCGGGGTTGCCGGTGTGTGCAAGGGACTCACCTCCTGAGCCCCTTGCGGGCCACAGCCCTGGCGGAGAAGGGGAAAATAGATGCAACAAGGGGGCAGACCCTACTCCCCTCTTCTGCAGAGAACCTGGGTTGAGGAGGGAGAGGAACAGCGGTTGACAGATTTGCATGCCTTCTCTGCGGGGCTCCAACAGGCAAACCCTCTGGAGGTGCATTTCTTAGCTTTCCTCCAGGGGAGATTACAGTCAACATCCACAGAACGCCTCAAGGAGAGAGATTACAAGGAAGGGGTGAGGGAGAAGTGGACGAAAATTGGGGTGGGTCAAAGTGGAAGTGGGGAAGAGGGATGGGGAAAGCAGAGAAGAAAAGGAGACGGAGGATGGAGTGGTTGGGGCTGAAAGACCTGGTGAAGCAGCCTTGCCTTTTTTTTTTTTTTTTTTTTTTTTTTTAGGGAAGTCTACCTGGGTGCCATCTCAGGTTGGCAGAGGGCTTTGTGCTCTTCTTAGGGTGCCAGGGCTGTTCTTTTTGATGTGCTGCTGCGGCAAGGTCAGAAAAGTTAAGCTGGAAGGGACTTTACAGAATCCTGGCAATGCTAAAAGAAGCTTCCTTAGGGTTGGTTGGTTATTCTCTGTGGAGAACTTGGGCGACTCAACTTTGAAGCTTAACATGGATCGAGTCCCTGCCATTGTAAAAAAAGAAAATCAGATTGTTCAGACTAGCCATAAAATGAACTAGACAATCTTATGGAGAGAGTATGGTCTGTAGACAACCTGATACACGCATCTTAGAGTTGGAAGGACCTTGGAAATTATGTAGGCAACTTGGGTAGCTTCCCCAAACACCTGCCTCACACTTTTCTTTCTGGTTTGCAGCCTTATGGCTGATCTGAAAAGCACTTTAAGTTATTTATTTATTTTTTGAAGTTTGGCAATTCTAAACCAAATGAAACCCTTCTTAAGTTCAAAAAGCAAGCCTACGTGCCCTTCCTCCTGCCTTCTGGAGTGCCTCTCAAGGCCAGCAGCGGCTGACTGATGGATGTCAGGGGAATTTCACTGAACAAGAGAAAGGAAGATTGGTAAACTATAGTCTTGAATTGTGATTTGCTTCTGTTAATCCCATTAAACTGAGAATAGGCTTAAGTAGACTGAAGTCTAACAGGAGGATGAGGTGGAAATATGTTTTTCTACTAAAGATGACACAGCTTGAAGTTTGTTTGATGATAAAGGTATTATGTAAAAATAAACAGAACAAGAATCATTCCTCATTTAAAAAAAGAATCTTATAGGACTGAAGTTTTTTTAGATATTCCAAGAGAGTAAGTAAGGACATTGTCCTATTCTGGCAAATTTGGAGTTCCTCCAAAATATAAAGGAAATATGAGTTTGTTAAATTCCTTTTTAAAAAATTGATTTACCTATTTTTTGGTTATTACAATGTAAAGAACTATGGAAACAAATATTATACACTTGGAAACGATCCTGAGCATACCTCAGAATACCCGCTTTTTGGCAGATGTTCAGCTTTATGAAGTGTCTGATTATTTTCAAGCTATTAATTAACTTCTGGCATATATTTCACCAGTTTTAATAAAATCAATGCTCTCTTAGTCAAGAGCTGATAATTCAATTTGTATTACCCATTTGAATTTCCAGTGGGCTCTATGAGTGCTTTAAGATTGTAGGTATACATCCCCATTTCATAATAGAGAATTCCTTGTCACTTAAAAAACTATAAGGATTGCATGGAGCCCTGGACATCTGGCATAAAAAATTCATCAACTTGCAGCAGGAACTAAAAAGTCATTATGAAGAAATTATCAAATCCACTCATTCGTTAATTCAAAAAATGTTGATAAATATCTACCGTGTTTGAGGCACAAGGCAACTTCTAGGACTAAAATAACGAAGAAACAGTTTATTCTCTCAGTGGGAAGACTGAGTCCCAAACTAGTAAATCCATTCCAGAGTAACAGTTTGGAGAAGGGGGAAGTACAGGATATTATGGGAGCACAAAGGAGGGCAATCTAATCCAGGTTTTAGGACCAGGGAGTAATTGCTGGAAGTGGTGCTGGCAGTGGTGGTGTGTATAGGTGGTGGGGTGGTTGATAGTGGTTGGGAGAGGGAAAAATAATGAACAATGGATTCCCTCCATCTCCTAGACAATCCTAATTACATTTGTTAAGTTTTCACTTGGATGCTAGAACTTCACATTAATGGATGAGGAAGCAAGCATGCACATGGTACATTTTTCTGCTAGAAGTAAGACTACAAGTTTTGTGAGGCAGGAACTGTGTATAACTTGTTCATCACATGATTACAGAGAAGAATCAAGATTCTGGTTGACATTGTCTGTCATTTCCTACCTCTACCGTGGAAATGGGAATGAAACATGAAGGGAAGGTGCTATGGTGGTGAGGGAGCTCACACCATCCTAGGTGCTCTCCATACACTATTCCGCTAAACAATTTCAACAACCCTGTGACATAGTTCTCTCATTTTACTGTTGATTTCAGAGACTGAGCTTCAAACTGCATTTTATGTCTGTGGTGTGACAAAGGCCAGAGGGAGAGAATGAAATGTTTATAGGTAGGTTTTAACATTTGTCAGCTTTCAGGAAGTTATGCTAATGTAACCAAGCATAACCCTCAAATCTCAGTGGCTTGCTATGGTAGAAGTTAGTGGCTTGCTAATAAAGGTATTAGCCGTGGATTGTCTGCAACTGCATTTTGGGATCCAGACTGAAGAAGCCAGGCCATTTTCATGGTAGAGGGAAGAGTAATGGGGGAACATCACAGTGGTTCTTAAGGCTTCAGCTGAATTATGAGATAAATCACTTATGCTCACATTCCATTGGCTAACCCAAATCATATGGCTAAGCCTGATGTCAAGTGAATAAAAAGCAGGCTTCCTCCACTGGGAAGGATTCCAGGGAGGGCTTCTGTAGAGATGGGCCTGAGAGTCACAATATTTTGTGAATAAATTATTAAATTGACAACAATCTCCAGCAATGCTTTTGAATGAAGGCATTTTCACTACAAAATGTTTTATTTGCAGATACTATTGGCTAACTGTGTTCACCAACCTTATGATACAGGGAGCAAAATAATGAATTTAGGTTGATTAGCTTAATCAACTAGAATATAGCTTAATTGATTAGAATACAGCTTAATTGATTAGAATACATCATCTAGATCTAAACTGTTCAGGGAACAGTTGGCAAGGTGGCCTTGTGCTGAGAAAAAGCTCTACTCTCTGACCAAAAACTGGCTCTTACTCCCTGTTGGCATGTGCTAATATTTGTTCCCAGGAGGAAATATTAAGGCAGACTTGGTGGAACAAACCTCAAGCGCTAGTGATCTTGACAGTGGTTCATGATCAACACATTTTTTCATCAAAAGTAATCATGAGAAGCAGCTCACTTACTCATGAGTAGAAATAGTTGATACATTTTCAATAACGATTTCTTGAACACCTCCCACCTGGAAGTTTGAAAGAGATGTAGGGCTTGGTCCCTTCTCTAAAAGAACTAAAAACCCAAGGTAGGTGAAGGCATTTACATGAATGACTACATGAAGGAGCTGAAGGAGCAGAGAAACCTCTGTGGAGGAATTGGGGCTTTGGAAAGATATGTAGAGTCTGAGTAGGCCCTGTTTGTGTAGGGCTAATTTTTCCGTCTTCCTGCCTTCCAGAGCATGCTTCTCTGTGCTCCAGGGAGCTATCACTATGTGGCATGCGTGTGCATCTGGGGACTCACCAGCCTAACCCTTTTCTCAAATGGACAGGCCAGAAGCCCTGTGTTATGACCATGTGGGCTAAACAATTATGTCCCTTTGCCTTTATGTTCTTTTTTATTTTCATTTTTATGAATTTTTCATTTTTGTGGGTGTATAGGAGGTATATATATTTATGGAGTACATGAGATGTTTTACTACAAGCATGCAATGTGAAATAAGCAAATCATGGAGAATGGGGTATCTATCCATCCCTTCAAGCATTTATTGTTTGAGTTACAAACAATTAAATTATACTCTTTATTTTAAAATGTACAATTAAGTATTATTGACTACAATAACCCTGTTGTTCTATCAAATAGTTGGTCTTATTCACTCTTTCTATTTTTTTGTACCCAAGTCCCTGTATTATTAAATAAATAACTTACAAGTGGAAACCATGAAGGCACAAAAAACAAGCAGTGTGCAGATCAAGGTTTGGAAACTGGTGTGAAGGACAGGGTGGTTGCTTGTGAAACTGACACCTATTCATGCATAGGCATCCTTGTAATGGAGAACTTCTTTGTTTCTGCCACTCCTGAGTCCTAGTCAAAGCTGGAAGTCCTTGTTATGTGTTCATAGGTAGCCTTTGGTGATTTGGGAGGTGATTCATCAATGTTAGGGCAGCTCCCTGCTTTCACCCTTCTGCTTGACAATATGTAGGCTGGTCATCAAGCATTCTGAATCTGAACTTCAGGGTTCAGATTCCAGCTTCACTACTTACAGCAGAGTGACCTTAGGTACTTATTGTACATTTTGTACAAAAATGTACTTATTGTACATTTGTCTCAGTTTCCAACATCTCTAGAATGGGGATAAGTCTTTTACGAGGGTTTCTTACATGAGACAGTGCATTAAAGTTCATGGAACAGTGGCTGGCACACAGTAAGTAACGGGTGTTAGCTATTGCTCTGATCTTTTCCTTTTTATTTACTGAGTAAGAAGGAGATTCATTTCTAAGATTATTTTTAATGTCTGTGCCTCTGGTTTCTGACTCTTTTCTTCCAGCCTGCATATAGATATTCTCTAGCCTAAATATTCCCTGTACACTTCTCTACTCCCCACTTTTTCTTGAATCTCTCTCTCATCTATATTATCTTTGCCTCTATTTGCCATTACCATTTAACGTCATGAAAAGAAAAAGAATTCATGGTCAGCATTTCTTCTTCCTTACCTCTCACTCATTCCTCAACAAACTGAATATAGCTTCTGCTTTAGTCATGCTATCAAATTTTTCTAGGGAAAATCATCAGTGACTTTGTATAATAACTCCCAAATTCAGAGGTTGATTTTCTGTCCTTGTCCCCTTCATCAGTGTTAGCATTGCTTACCACAAGTCTTTCTTAAACTTTCTCTACCTTTGCCTTCTAGAATGCACCTCTGCTGGTATTTCTATCTCTTGTACCATTATGTTTAAATTGCCTTTCCTAACTTGTTTTTCTTTGAGTGCACTTTAGGTGTTGCTGCTTATACTTAGAACCTCTAATCTCAAAAATTCAGCAGACCTAGCCAATGCTAATAATAAAAGTAAAAAGCAAACTTGAGTAAATGGAGGTATGTGCCTTGATAAGAAAACTGAAGCTTTTTTTTTTTTTAATGGAGAGAATTGGACAGAAGGTTCTAATGTTTATATGACATTATAAATGTAGAAATGTAAAGAAAACTTTGAAAAAGGAATTAATTGGAGGACAATTATCTTAGGTAAGTAGTTATAATCTATTATAAGAATAAAGTAATTTTTAAAAGGGAATACTGGCTGGGCTTGGTGGCTCACGCCCGTAATCCCAGCAGTTTGGTAGGCTGAGGTAGGCAGATCACTTGAGGTCGAGAGTTTGAGAGCAGCCTGGCCAGTGTGGTGAAACCCCGTCTCTACTAAAAGAAAAAAAAAAAAGACAAAAACGAGCCAGGCATGGTGGTGTGCACCTGTAGGCTCAGCCACTTGGGAGGCTGAGGCATGAGAATTGCTTGAACCAGGAAGGCAGAGGTTGTGGTGAGCCGAGATCGCACCACTGCACCCCAGCCTGGGCGACAGAGCGGGACTCTGTCTCAAAAAAAAAAAAAATAAAATTACTATAAAAATAAATCTAAAAAGAATAGAAAAGATAGCACAAAGAGAGGTCTTGAATATAGACAAACTTAACCCGTGATAGTAAGATAACACAAAGCAGTGAAAAGAATAATAAATATGTGGCACTGTTCACAATAGCAAAGACTTGGAACCAACCAAAATGCCCATCAATGATAGACTGGATAAAGAAAATGTGGCACATATACACCATGGAATACTATGCAGCCATAAAAAGGGATGAGTTCATATCCTTTGCAGGGACGTGGATGAAGCTGGACACCATCATTCTCAGCAAACTAACACAGGAACAGAAGACCAAACACCGCATGTTCTCACTCATAAGTGGGAGTTGAACAGTGAGAACACATGGACACAGGAAGGGGAAACATCACACACTAGGGTTTGTTGGGGGATGAGGGGCTAGGGGAGGGATAGCATTAGGAAAAATACCTGAGGTAGATGACAGGTTGATGGGTGTAGCAAACCACTATGGCACGTGTATACCTATGTAACAAACCTGCACATTGTCCACATGTACCGTAGAACTTAAAGTATAATAATAAAAAAAGAAATTAACAACAACAACAAAAAAATTCAAAATCCTCACATCATATGTAAATTACAACAAAATTCCAAAGAGATGAAATAGTTAAATGTAAATAATTCAGGACAACAAAAGAGAAACATTTAGGTATATATTCTCCAATATTTTGATAAGGAAGAACTTTTAAGCACTAGACTTGGTATTTAAGGACATTTGGATCAGTAATTCTTTCTCCTTTAGCATCCAGAATTATAGCATTTTAATCATGTTCATCACAATCTCAAGGCAAAGCACACAAGAATATTTAGTTACTTTATACAAGTCTCAAGTTCTTCCTCCAAAGCTCCAGTGTAGTTTGTATTCGTTTCCCTTGTCTCTCTAGGGTGGCAAAGTAGAAAATGCTGCTTCTCTCTTTTGTTTTTTAGTTTTTGAGACGGAGTCTCGTTCTGTCGCCCAGGCTGGAGTGCAGTGGCGAGATCTCGGCTCACTGCAAGCTCCGCCTCCCGGGTTCACGCCATTCACCTGCCACAGCCTCCCAAGTAGCTGAGACTACAGGCGCCTGCCACTGTGCCCGGCTAATTTTTTGTATTTTTAGGAGAGACAGGGTTTCACCGGGGTCTCAATCTCCTGACCTCATCCGCCTGCCTCGGCCCCCCAAAGTGCTGGGATTACAGGCGTGAGCCGCCGGGACCGGCCGGAAAATGCGGTTTCTCTTATGCTATCCACATCCCTTCCCTTTTCTGGATTCTCATCCTGGAGATCTCTCTGATTACTTTCAGCCCTAAAATACCTATTCATTGTCACCTCTAACTCTTCCCTCCATTCATATGCTACACTATGCTGCACTGTACTACTATACACTTCACTGCTCCTCAGTGTGCTTGGTGTACAGGAGATGCTCAATAAATACTTATTGAATGAGAATTTTCCGACCATATTTTTAAATCATTTTTTAAAAAATTGGCCCTTGAGTAGAGTTAACAATAATATATTATATCATTTTAAATAGCTAGAAAGAGGATACTGAATATTTCCAACACAAAGAAATGATAAATGTTTGAGATGATGGATATGCTGACTACCCTGATATGACCACTATGCATTGTTTATATCAAAACATCATTATGTACCCCATGAATATGTACAAGTATCATTTGTTGATTAAAAAGTAAAATTAACCACCTCCCAAAAACTTGGCTTTTAGGTATTATTCTTTAGCTATTCTTTCGTTCATTCTTTTATTCATGAAGTAATGGCGAGCTGCATTAAAGTAATGGTAGCAGAGATCATGAAAAAGGTTAAGTATAATTTCTGATTGAGACAACTAGATAGGAGAAGTACTAGAGTTAAATTTTGAACCTGTTAAATTTGAGGATGCTGCAGGCCACCCAGCATAGTATCTAGTCAGCAGCTGGAGCTGGAGATAACTTTTTTTGTGGGGGTGGGGGGGGGGATGTCCATAGGAATTGGCCTTTATGTGCATTTTGTGGGCTAGCTCCTCAAGCTGTATATCAGCATGCTTATCCCCAGGATATTCTTTTATTCATCTCTTTGAGCTTTGTTGTTCTCTAACATATTTTTAATTTTTCTTTTTGGACCTTGTTGCCCTTAAATCTTTTCAATTTATTACTCACCCAAAGCTATTCACAACTCAGGGAAAGAAAAATGTTCCTTTGATCTTTAATCCCTTGTGGCTTTTTCTAACTGACCTGTATGAGGGAGAAAGATGCTCCACTCTTTTTCTTGGGCTTGGAAGCTTTTCCTCTTGTATGAAAAAAGGAGACTTCGGTATTGCCAAGACACCGCTCCCACTGGCCTGGCTCTTTAGGCCTTGTCATTTAGCAGCTGTCATGACCATGTGCAGTGCACTTTCTTACCAAAGCCCCAGAAAAACACCTGCTATCTGTTAGACTTGGCTTCTGCTGGAGAATTATTCAAACCTTTGTTTCTTTTAAACTTCCCCAACATCTTTGGTACACAATAAATACTGAAGAATTAACAAAATATGGTAGAGTGTTTTTTTTTTTTTTTTTTTTTTTCCCTACAGGAGAAAAACCAGGTTGAGCAAATACTAGGTAATTTACATATGTTATATTTAATCGTCACAATCAAAACAAGTTTAGGAGATGGACATTATCATTTCCATTTGACAGACAGAGCAAAGGAGGAGTGCAGGTGTAAATAACTTACCTAATGTCACACAGGTAGAATGTGGCTTAGCTGAGGCTTGAACCTGTGTCTGTACTAAGGCCTGTTCTTTTCCATCCCATTGCAGTGTGTTCCAGGATGGGCTAATAGAGCTCCAGGGAAAGCTGGGTTATGGGAGTGAGTGGACTGCGTGTGGGGGGAAGGAAGAACTCAAGGTCATTAAGGAGCAGCTTCCTGACCTGGGAGTATTTGGCAGGGTGAGTACATGTGGGGTAGACAAATCACAGAGTTCTTTAAAATGGGTTTATTATTTGTTTTTATTAATAATATTGTTAGTTTGTATAGAAACTTAGAATTTTCAAAGCACTTTCCCTATCTTCATAAAATCTGGCAATTCCAAATCATTTTCTAAAAAAGATACTGTTTATGAAATGACATAGTAGGTGATGATAACACTGTTACTTTATAGTTATTTATTATTTATTTTAATAATTTATTGAGGGATAATTTATATAACATAAAATTCACTCATTGTGCGTGTGCAATTCCATGATTTTAGTACATTTCTAGAATTGTGCAGCCATCACCACAGTCTAGTTGTAGAATGTCTCTATCATTCTAAAAAGGTTCCTCATGCCCATTTTTGGTGAATCTCTACTCCCAAAACCATCCTAGGCAACCACTGGTATGTTTTATTTATTTATGTATTTAGAGTCGGAGGTTCACTCTTGTTGCCCAGGCTGAAGTGTAGTGGCGTGATCTTGGCTCACCGCAACTTCCGCCTGCCGGGTTTAAACTATTCTCCTGTCTCAGCCTCCCGAGTAGCTGGGATTACAGGCATGCGCCACCACGCCCGGCTAATTTTGTATTTTTAGTAGAGATGGGGTTTCTCCATGTTGGTCAGGCTGGTCTCAAACTCCCGACCTCAGGTGATCCGCCCGTCTTGGCTTCCCATAATGCTGAGATTACAGGCGTGAGCCACTGCGCCCCACCTGTTTTCTGTCTTTATAAATTTGCCTTTTCTAGGGATTTCATATAAATATTCAGTCTTTGCATCTAGCTTCTTCTACTCAGTGAAATGTCTTTGGATTTATCCATATGAACCATGTACCAGTAGTTCCTTTTTTTCAATTGCCAAAATGTTTTCCATTTATGGATATGCCATACTCTTTAAAATCATTCATCTGCTTGTGAACATTTGTATAATTCTTTACCTTTAAATAGTACTTTGTAATTTACATATCACTTTGACAATCATTATATTAGTTGATCCTCAGGAACCATGGGAAGAAGTGAAGACAGGTTGTTATTCTCACATTATGACAATAGGATGATAAAAGAGGCTGGCATTTATTGAACTCTTTCTATTTGCAGCACTGCTATAAACATGTTTTATGTATTGGCTCATTTAATCCCTGCATCATCCTTGTGGGGAAAAAGCTATTATTGTCATCATCTTTTATATTGGTAGGCTGTTATGAAGAGGTTAAGTAACTTTCTCAAATCTGCAGCCAGTATGTGGCAAACTGGGGTTTGAGACCAGGCAATCTGGAACCAGCATCGAGGCCTAGAGAAGTTAGAAGATGACACGTTCAATGTCTAAGTGGTTTTATTTTCTCTTTCTCTTCATGTATACATAAATGAAATTGATAAATTATCAGATCCCAGAAAAGTTTAGAGAAATTAGACACCATAGACATTAGTGTACAGTGTACTTCTTTATGTATAGATGAAGGATGAGAGCTTCTTTATGTACAGTTGAGTGTTAATGTACAGTATACTTCTTTATGAACAGATATGGGCTGAGAAAAGCATGGTGTATATGACCTTCTCCAGAGTCACATGCCTGGGCAGTGATAGGACCTGGGTTAGAATCCAGTTTTGCTGACTCCAAAGTTAGTACTTTTGTCTTTAGCTTGCTTCTTAAAGATTTATGCAAAACCTTGTACAAAGATTTATACCAAATATAATGGGGATATTTAGGATCCTGGGAGAGAGAAAAGAGACGAGCCTGTATTGAGGGGAGGGCATTGAAATGGGAAGTAGAAGCATGAAAGGCATATACTTGCTTTTTATGAGCTTGGCGTGCAAAAAATGCATGTGTGACAGGGCCCAGACTTTCTTCTGTTGCAACAAATCCTTGGATTCACAGGTGACTGGGCCAGTATGAGAATTCCACATGGATCCTGTGTCTGTACAGAGGGAATTGGCCACAATCTTTTCAAAAAGGCTTGGCATTAAAAAAGAAAAAAAAAGAGGTTTTCAAATTTAGCTGTTTCAGCTTTTGGAAACTATTATTAACAAGTACTTCCTCAAGTGAGTCTCTGGATGGAAAATGGATCAAGTGAGTTTCCCATGAGAGCTTCTCTCAAAATTTTAGCTCTAAGAACTTCAGTGATCATAATTGCAGTGCTGTTTGTGGAATCCTGCAGTATTTTGCCTTTCTCTTGGAATTTACGACTCCTTCCTCTCTCCTCACCTTGTGAGGAAGGGTCCCTGGTGTTATAACTGAAGTGGTCCCAGCCTTGGGATATGGTCTAAGCCTCAAGGCTGTGTTGCGTGTGGAGGGAGGTGTGTATACCACCCAGCATTGGGAAAGGTTGCTGGTAGGGGACAAAGGCTGCAGAACTGCCTCTCTCCAAGCTCTAGGCTCCACATACACTCCAGCTTCAGCCCATTGCTTGACATCCCAGGCTCCAGAGACATAAATTCAAGGCTTGATTTTGACCTTCCCATATTCCATTTTTAAATTTTTTAAAAAATTATACTTTAAGTTCCGGGATACATGTGCAGAATGCACAGGTTTGTTATGTAGGTATACACGTGCCATGGTGGTTTGCTGCACCTATCAACACATCATCTAAGTTTTAAGCCCTGCATGGATTAGGTATTCGTCCTAATTCTCTACCCACCTTGCCCCCCTCACCCCCAACAGGCCGCAGAGGATGATGTGTCCATGTGTTCTCATTGTTCAGCTCTCAATTATGAGTGAGAACATGTGGTGTTTAGTTTTCTATTCCTGTGTTAGTTTGCTGAGGATGATGACTTCCAGCTTCATCCATGTCCCCGCAAAGGACATGATCTTATTCTTTTTTATGGCGACACAGTATTCCATGGCCACATTTTGTTTACCCAGTCTATCATTGGTGGGCATTTGGGTTGGTTCCAAGTCTTTTCTATTGTAAATAGTGCTGCAATAAACATGCATGTACATGTGTCTTTATAGTAGAATGATTTATAATCCTTTGGGTATAAACCCAGTAATGGGATTGCTGTGACCTTCCCATATTCTTTTCTTATGAAGGAAAGGTCTATTCAGAGACTTGGGTTACTCATGAAAACTATGGGTTTCAAATGGGAAGGTGAAAAGAAAAGTAAATAGATTAATCCAGAAAGACAGTTTGAATACAAATACCTGAAGATCTATAATAGACCTGTTGAGAACGGATGCAGCGACTTCCCAAGGGTTTTGTCTTGCTCTTGTGCATGTCACCTGATTATTTGACTAGAGGGTGGGAGGGGGGAGTTTTTGTTCTTCAACAGAAAATTTCCACACACTGATTTCAATTCAACAACCTGACTACTTTAAATTTGTTTTACTTGTAAGAAAAGGGGTGGATAGGGAACAGGCAGCTTTGGGAGGAGGAGTAGAAAACACTTGGGGAGGGGATTTCATTCACAACTCTCTATTATTTCTGGATACCCTGGAGCAGTGGTTTCTAAACCTGGCTAGGCGTCAGAATCATCTGGGGAATATGAAACAATGAAATGAGAGAAAACAGAATCAGAGCCCACCCTAAACTTACTGAATCAAAATTCCTGAGACTGTGGCCCAGGAATTTGTATTTTTTGAAGCTCCCCCAAATAATTCCTTAATCTGTTAAAAAGAAAATCAAAGGATTGCTGAAGACTCACATGCAATGTATTTTCAAAATGGTGATTTTGTCTTAGGACAGGTTTTCTCAAACTGTTCATATTATGCAGCCCTTCCTTTACTCTGTCAAATATTCAGTGGTTGTGTTAATGTGCTTAGGCTGCCATAGCAAAATATCATCAACTGAGTGGCTTCAACAAAAGAAATTTATTTTCTCACAATTCTGGAGGCTGGGAAGTCCAAGATTAAGGTTCCGGCAGGGTTTAGTTTCTGGTGAGGGCTTCTCTTCCTGGCTTTTAGATAGCTGCCATTTCACTGTGTCCTCACATGGCAGAGAGTGAGCTCACTGGTATCTCTTCCTCTGTTATACGGATACCAGTTTTATTGGAACAGGGATCCACTTCTATGGCCTCATTTAACCTTAGTCACTTCCTTAAAGGCCTTATCTCCAATATAGTCACATGGGGCTTAGGGCTTCACCATATGCATTTTTTTTTTTTTGGAGGGGGAGACACAGTCCAGTCCATAAAGAATCTTGCTGTCAACAAATGAGTTTGTTGACAACAATAACAATAAGACACACACATACACATACACGTAGAGTGTTTTCTAGCTTTTTTTCATTACTGTTTTCTTCATTACTTTGTTCTCTTCTTAGTATTGTTTTAAAGTTTTCAAAGGGGAATTTTAAAAATCAGTGACATAAGAATCAGTGGTCTTTAAATAGTGTCAAAGTGATACAATCAATTGTTGAGCAGGACATATCAGAGAAGTCCTAGTAGTCTAGAATAATGGAGTAGTTCAACTGCCTTTTGACTCTTAGACAGTTTCACAGAGTTATATACTTTTATAATTTGCTTAGTAATTACAGTTGTCATTTTGTAATTCAAGTAAAATGTTTTAAAATTAGCATATGATTAAAGATTATTTTATAAATTTCTTTTTAGTAATAACCATAATATACATGTCATAGGCTTGGGTTCCTCTTCTCCTATCTCACCCGATTTCAGGAGCTTAAAATATACCAAAATATGGGTAACTAAGGAGGGTCTTTTAAAGCAATTTAAAAGGTGCTAAAAAAGAGACAGAGGCTTCCTTTTGTTTTGAAGCATAATTATAAATGGGATATGTCAAGAGAAGATCTGCTTGAACAGTTTGAAGTTTCATCTTATCTCATAGATAACCCAGTCTGTGCCAGACCCTAATTGGAGCTTTTCCCATCCTGTCCCACCCCACCTCTCTCATGTCTGGAGATGCAGAAGAGAAAAGAGATGGGCAAAACTGCTTTGAAAACCAAGAAGAGTATAAATAGGCTTGACCCGGTACAGTTGGTAAGCAAAAGGGGGTAAATAAACTTTGAGATTTAAAGGAAAGGAAAAGAATGAGAAGTTCAAAAATAGATGGGTTGTCTTACTGAGGAGAAGAAGTTGGCTATTTGAAGTGGCTTAGAGGCTCTAAACTGAAAAACCCCTCTTCCTACCAGGCCTACGGAGAAGCTTCCAATGGAGAAGTTGAGTAATTTGGAGGCATGCCTCCCAGATACTCCCTGGGGCCTCAAGTGTGAATGTAAAAGTAAAGGACTGTTCTTCTGGACTTCTTTTGCTTTATTTGTTTATTGTTTATTATGCATGTATGTATTTATTGAGGTTATTGAATGAGAACTCCACTCTCTTTTTTTTTTTTAAATTTATTTATTATTATTATACTTTAAGTTGTAGGGTACATGTGCGTAACGTGCAGGTTTGTTACATATGTATACTTGTGCCATATTTGTGTGCTGCACCCATCAACTCGTCATTTACATCAGGTATAACTCCCAATGCAATCCCTCCCCCCTCCCCCCTCCCCATGATAGGCCCCGGTGTGTGATGTTCCCCTTCCTGAGTCCAAGTGATCTCATTGTTCAGTTCCCACCTATGAGTGAGAACATGCGGTGTTTGGTATTCTGTTCTTGTGATAGTTTGCTAAGAATAACGTGTAACATAGGTTTACATTATAAGGCCAAGTTGTGACTTGTTTTCTTTTAGCTAGTGAGTGATCACTTAATTCTTTAAGTTAATTTTGTAAAAAAAAAGCATGATTTGTTGAAATGGATTTCATAATGACATATTATGTTATGCTTGGTTTAAAATATTGACTAAAATTTAATTAAATGTTGTGACCTAAAAATGGATCCCAAAGGCTTTCATGATTGATGTTGGAATTCTTGTATTTGTATTAAAAAATTAACTCTTTTATATTTTTGTGCATGCATGTGTGTGTGTGTGGAGGGGGGAGTGCATTATGCATCTTAATAATGAGATAGAAAGAAAGGTTTAGGCTGTTATGTGCAACCCTTTTCTCTGCAAATAACTCAATGGTGGTGTGAGTGGTTATTCTCAATAAGTGAGGGATCAAAATGAATTTAATATCACAATATTTTCTTGTTCAAACATTAGCTTTTGCTGCATTATAGACGTTTTGATGACTAGATGAGTGCAAATTATGCATCTGGAGAAACTTAAAGACAATTTAAAACTGTCTTGGGATATGGTGGCTAGTTGTTCTTAGTTCAGTAAGAAAGCAACAGAATGACTGTGATGGTCATAGCTGACATTCATCAATCACCATTTGTATGCATCTGACAGGACCTGGAGGCCTTCAGACAGTTCTGTTCTTAACTACAAAAATTTAAATAGTTATTTTGCTTATTGATTTAGGGAAAGTAATAATCGAAACAGGAATCATAGCTGTCTTTAAGGACGTGAAACCCAAGAATGACTTCATGAAGAGAAAATGATGAGCCAGTGAAATTTGTCAGTGTGATAGTTGTAAGAAGATAGAGGCCTGGCACTCTGGGAGGCTGGTAATGCTTCATCAGTCATGAGAAATAAATTTTCAGTTACTTTATGCTTACAGCAGGCAAAAGAAGTACTAACCAAAGCAACTTATACAGAACTTGTATTCTAAGTGTGTGCACCATTTCACAAGGATTTTTTTTTTCGTTTAATTTTTCCAAGGACCCCCAGAGGAAATTCTTGTTATCTTTTATTAACTTCATTTTATGATAAAGGAAACCAAGGCCAAAAAGGGTAATGCATTGCTCAAGGTCATATTGCTAGTAAGTGCAGAGGACAGCTTTCAAAGCCAGGCATCATGACTCTAGAATATGAACTCTATGCATACTCCAAAAGTCACTTAATATGTAAATGGAAAGTCAGAGTTTATTGAGTGCATTATATGTGCTGCAAAGGGCATGTGGCAAGTTCCAGTGTGTCACTTGGTGCAGGTGGCACTAATGAGCGGCAAGTCAGCAGTTTTGACACTCCTCTTACTTTTCTAGTATTCTGTGCTTAGCCTGTGCTTCTGCAGGGGATCTCCACTTCCCATTGCTCTACCTTTTAATGGGGACAGAGTATGAGATGCCTGGTAAAATAGGAGAAAAATGGCTGTTTAAGGCATGTTGGGAATTGTCAGCTGCCCAGCACCTAGAGACTGTTGGTGGTATCTGTGCCATGAGAAGTCAAGTTCTGGTGCAGTTCCTCCGACTGGGTAAAGGGAAAGTTACTGGTTTCAACTAGCTCATCGCCCACTGTCTTAGTTTCCTAGGGTGCTATAACAAAGCAACACAAACTGGGTGGCTTAAGACAACAGAAATTTATTCTCTCACAGTTTTGGAGGCCAGAAGTTCCAAATCAAGGCATTTTCAGATGATGCTTCCTCCGAGACTTTGGGCAGAACCTTCCTAGCTTGTAGGGTGGCCAACAATCCTTGACATTCTGTGATTTGCAGCTGTATCATTCCAAACTCTGCCGCTGTTGTCACATGACATTCTCCCTATGTATCTCTGTCTTCACATGACATTTTTCTCTTCTTATAAGATCACTAGTCATATTGGATTAGGGACCACTCTAATGACCTCATCTTAATTTGATTACATCAGCAAAGAACTTATTTCTGAATGAGATCACACTCACAGGCACTAGACACGGTGACTTTAACATATCTTTGTAGGGGGCACAATTCAATCAGTAACACTTGGCAACCCAGGAAGAGCTCCTAGGGTTCTGCACCAGACAATCGTCTTTGTCTCCGTGTTAACACAGCATGGTAACCTGCTAAGAAAACGGTCCCATAATTTAGGCCACATTATTATTCAAATAAATCTTTAAACTAAAAAAGAAAATGTCCAGTTAATTTCTGCTTGAGGGCTATGCTTTTTTTTTTTAGGAGTAGGAAAAAGGAGGAAAAAAGATAATCAGAATTATCATTTTCTTTATAAGCTTAGACCAGGTTGGTTAAGTGCCTGAGTTCAGAAGGGTTTTTCTATATCTTTGAGAATACAAATGCAGGCATTGTGGAGTTAAAATTCTTGTTCTTAGTATAACCTTGGACATTGATCTTGATGGTACCACTGAAAGGTTTCCTCCTTATTTTTGAGCTTTTACCAAGTCTCTACAGTGTGCAGGAGTTCCAACAGGACAAATAAGATACTGTCCATCTTCAAATGACACTCACCCTTGTTTTCTCTTCAGAGGTAGAAAAATACCACCAAAAACTATCTTTGCCTTTGGGCAAACATAATTTAAAAGGATGTAGTATATCAAATAAAAGAAAGGTAAGAGATAAACAGAGAGAATGAGAGAGAAAGAGAGAGAGAGAGAGAATATATTTTTTTGTTTCTTTTTTTAGTACTTTTATTAACACTTGAGTTCATTTTTGCTTCTAATCCCCTTTCAAAGCAAGGCATAATGTTCTTGTTTTTCACTCAACTTCATAACCTGGCAGATCAAATTTACAATCCAGAGCTGATGGTTTAAAGGCTGAGATGACTGCAGTGATGTGGAAGGTTGTTTGCCAAGCCACCTGAGATAGTACCACATTTCACGATCACCTTGTCTAAAATTCAGAAGAAATTCTAGTACATTACCAGGTGAGGTAACACAATTGGATGGACATAAACGAGACTGAGTAAAGACAATGTTTTGTGTCCTGTCTCTATTAAAGCTTGCAGAGAGTGTATTATACAAATAGATGAAAAAAATTCAAAGTTGCTTAGTAAGCTTAGAAGAGCCTCTGTGTTTATTTTAGCATTTTTAACACATTCATAGTCACTTAACTATGTATTTGGACAGCTTTTAATCTCGATGGATGAGTCACAGATCTGACTCTTGTTGCTCCTTGATGCATTCCAATGCTGATCTACCATGAAACAATCAGGGAAAGGAAAAAGGCAAGGTTTAAAAAGTTCTCAAGTGGCAAGGATAATCCATCATATGCGATCTAAGTCTTCAAATTGGTATTAGTCTAATTCTGTAGAAATACAAATGGAAGAGTTTTTCCAAACAAGCAGAGTCGACTCCGTTTTAACCCTGCCATCCCTGACTGCTGGTGAGTACTAAAGGGGCTTGCTAGTTTAGTCATCAGCTTACCCCGTTTTGCTCATTCACTCTCCTTAGTTGAACTTGGGCTGTTTTTTGAGTCCTGGCTGACTCCATGGTTTAGTTTCGGGCATTGCTATATAACTCTTACTAAAACAGTGTTTTCAAACATCACCGATTGTTCTCTAAGAACCCTTGTTACTTACAGGGCAAAATTCAAATGTCCTCACTTTGTGCTCAAGGCCCTACCCAACGTGTCCCTTCATTTGTGCCTGAAGCTTCAGTGAAACCAGTCCAGCTTTCTGTGCACAGGCCACACGACTTCTCGCAGCCTTTTGTGTATGCTGTTTATTCTGCTTGAAATCATCTGTAGTTAATTTAAGTTCTACCCATCCCTCAAGCTTCACCTCCTTCATGAGGCATGTAAGAGCTATCTCTGAAATTTAGCTTTGTGATTATCTAACCTAAGTCATTTATTTGAAAAGATATAGATGCATTTTTACATATTTTTTCTTCCCTTGACAAGTATCAAAGAGCAGCATTAAAATATTTTGACTCAGAAAATGTCAAGGATTATAAGGTAACATTATGTTGGTCAGAAGGGTAACCCAGAAGAATGTTTCTGATTGGATTAACTAGTCATTAGTCTTGCCAACAGCAGCTAGACCTCCTTAGGAGAAAGGAAACCAACAACAGATTTCCTCCCTTGCAGCAATTCTGATACAACTGCTTTAGGGTAGACTATTGATTGCTAGTGAGCAGCTGGTTTTTTCTCTCTAAGATAGAAGTCAAGGGGGCAGGGACATTTTTCAAAGTTATAGTCTTGGGCTGTTGCAGTAGCTTTATATGCATTTCAAAAAGGATGATAGTACTCTGGCTTTTCTATAGATACATAATTCTAAAGTCTGAAAAGTCTCCTTTTTAAAAAAGTTTTGGCTTTGGTGTTCTCTACAATGCTTTAATTCAGCTTCAAGGCTGATCTCTTGAGGGCATTTGAAATAATGGTTCCAGTGGGAAGCCATAATCTCGATCTGGTCATTTTACAGACACCTCTTATTACTGCTTTTGTCCAAAGTATGAAAACAATGGTTGCTGTTGTAATTTGGAGGCTTCAAAATGGTTCTCTCATTCAACTTTGATTGCAGCCTACAGGCAGAGAACAGATTTAAAGCTGTGTTCTTTTTAATTTCAGTTTGCAGACTTGATAGTTGTTAAGTTTATTTCTCCCTCATAGATTTTGCTAAAAGTGACAAGAAAGCCAAGAAATTGACCATTATGAATATGCTATTTTCCCTGACACTGGAGCCTCTATTAGCACTACATGGACATTCTTCCAAAAAGCAGAGGCAGTGTGACCCACTATTCTGCTATTCCATTATAAAGGTCACCAGCTTTTGAGCTTGTTTGCCTGTGCTAAGCTGTGACACTTTTTCTTTTCAACTTTTATTTTAGATTCAGGGAGTACATGTGTAGTATTGTTATTTGGGTATATTGCATGATATTGAGGTTTGGGGTATGAATTATCCCATTGCCCAGGTACTGAGCATAGTACACAATAGTTTTTCAATCCTTGCCCCTCTCACCACCTCCCTATTCTGATAGTCCCAGTTTCTATTGTTGCCATATTTATGTCCATGACTTCTATGTTGATCTTTATGTTTAGCTCCCACTTATAAGTGAGAACCTGCGATTTCAGTTTTCTGTTCTTGTGTTAATTTGCTTAACATAACGGCCCTAAGCTACATTCATGTTCCTGCAAAGGACACAATTTCATTCTTTTTTATTATGGCTTCATAGTATTTCATGGTGTATATGTACATTTTCTTTATTCACTCCACCACCAATGGGTACCTGGGTTGATTCCATTTATTTGCTATTGTGAATAGTGCTGTGATGAACATGTGAATGCATATGTCCTTTAGGTAGAATGATTTACATTTTTTTTTGGATATATACTTAGTAATGGGATTTCTGGGTCAAATGGCAGTTCTAAGTTCTTTGAGAAATCTCCAAACTGCTTTCCTCTATGGCGGAACTAATTTACGTTCCCACTGACAGTGTATAAATATTCCCTTTTCTCCACAGCCTTGCTAGCAACTGCTGTTTTTGAACTTTTATTTTAGGTTCAGGGGTACATGTGCAGGTTTGTTATACAGGTAAATTATGTGTTATGGTGGTTTTGTGTACAGATTATTTCATTACCCAGGTAATAAGCATAGTACCTGATGGGTAGGTGTTTGATCCTCACTCTCCTCCCTCCCTTCACCCTAAGGTAGACCCTGGTGTCTGCTGTCCCCTTCTTCCCACACGTAAACAATATTTAGCTCCTACTTATAAGTGAGGACACGTGGTATTTAGTTTTGTGTTCCTATGTTAGTTTACTTAGGATAATGGCCTCCAGCTCCAATGTTGCTGCAAAAGACATGATTTCATTCTTTTTTTTTTTTTTTTATAACTGTGCAGTATTCCATGCTGCATGTAATGTACCAAATTTTCTTCATCCAGTCTACCACTGATGGGCATTTAAGTTGATTCTATGTCTTTGCTATTGTGGATAGTGCTATAATGAACATACATGTGCACGTGTCTTTACAGTAGAATGACTTATTTTCCTATGGCTATAGACCCACTCATGAGATTGCTAGGTTGAGTGGTAATTCAGCTTTGAGTTCTATGAGAAATTTCCTAACTGATTTCCACAATGGTTGAACTAATTTACAGTCCCAACAGCAGTGTACAAGCATCCCCTTTTCATTGCAACCTCACCAATATCTGTTATATGTTGACTTTTTAATAATAGCCATTCTGTCTAGTGTGAGATAGTATCTCACTGTGGTTTTGATTTGCATTTCTCTGATGATTAGTGATGTGGAACATCTTTTTTTATGTTTGTCGCCCACTTGCATGTCTTCTTTTGAGAAATGCCTGTTTGTGTCTTTTGCCCATTTTTAAATTTTTTTTTTCTGTTTTTGCTTGTTCAGTTTAAGTTCCTTATAGATTCTGGATATTAGACCTTTGTTGGATGCATAGTTTGCTAATATTTTCTCCCATTCTGTAGGTCGTCTGCTTATTCTGTTGATAGTTTCTTTCGCTGTGCAGAAACCCTTTAGTTGAATTAGGTCCCACTTGTCAATTTTTGTTTTTGTTGTAATTGCTTTTGAGGACTTACTCATAAATTGTTTTCCAAGGATGATGTCCACATGGTGTTTTCAAAGTTTTTTTCCTAGAATTCTCATAGTTTGAGGTCTTACATTTAAAGCTTTAATTCATCTTGAGTTAATTTTTGTATATGGTGAAAAGATGGGGTCTAGTTTTTTTTCTTCCGCATATGGCTAACCAGCTGTCCCAGAACCATTTGTTGAATAGGGAGTCCTTTCCCCATTACTTATTTTTGTTGACTTTCTTGAAGGTCAGATGGCTGTTGGTATGTGGTTTTATTTCTAGATTCTCTATTCTGTTTCATTGATCTATATGCCTGCTTTTGTACCAGTACCATGCTGTTTTGGTTACTGTAGACTTATAGTATAGTTTGAAGTCAGTTAATGTGATGTCTCCAGTTTTATTCTTTTTGCTTTGAATTGCTTTGGCTATTCGTGCTTTATTTTTATTTTATATTAAATTTTTCTAGTTCTGTGAAAATTTATGTTGGCAGTTTGATAGAAATAGCATTGAATCTGTAGATTGCTTTGGGCTGTATGACCATTTTAATGCTATTGATTCTTCTAGTCCATGAGTGTGGAATATTTTTCCATTCATTTGTGTCTAATTGATAGGATTGCATACATTGAACCAACCTTTTATCCCAGCTAAGAAATCTACTTGATTGTGGTGAATTAGTTTTTTGATGTGCTGTTAAATTCTGTTTGCCATATTTTGTTAAGGATTTTTGTGTCAATGTTTACTGGGGACATTGGCCTGTAGTTTTTGAGAAAATACTTTTATTTTTAGGAGATACATGGTGAAGTAAAGTAATAATGCTTATAATTTATTTTGAAGCAGCTGAGTAAAAAGTTAAATATTGTATCATAGTCTATGTATTGATCTATTGATCTATCTATCTATCTATCTATCTATCTATCTATCATCAATCTATAAAATAGCTTGTATTTCTATCTTTGTGCTATCTATCTCTCTGAGCATAAGAGGAAGCCAATGTAGCAAATTGTTAAGAATTGATTAATTTAGGTGAAGTGTATGTGGGTGATTATTGGCTTATTCTTTCAACTTTTCTTTGACAATAGCTGTAATCTTTTTTTTTAAAATTTATTTATTATTATTATACTTTAAGTTGTAGGGTACATGTGCATAACGTGCAGGTTTGTTACATATGTATACTTGTGCCATGTTGGTGTGCTGCACCCATCAACTCGTCATTTACATCAGGTATAACTCCCAATGCAATCCCTCCCCCTCCCCCCTCCCCATGATAGACCCCTGTGTGTGATGTTCCCCTTCCTGAGTCCAAGTGATCTCATTGTTCAGTTCCCACCTATGAGTGAGAACATGCGGTGTTTGGTATTCTGTTCTTGTGATAGTTTGCTAAGAATGATGGTTTCCAGCTGCATCCATGTCCCTACAAAGGACACAAACTCATCCTTTTTGATGGCTGCATAGTATTCCATGGTGTATATGTGCCACATTTTCTTAATCCAATCTGTCACTGATGGACATTTGGGTTGATTCCAAGTCTTTGCTATTGTGAATAGTGCTGCAATAAACATACTTGTGCATGTGTCTTTATAGCAGCATAATTTATAATCCTTTGAGTATATACCCAGTAATGGGATGGCTGGGTCGTATGGTACATCTAGTTCTAGATCCTTGAGGAATCGCCATACTGTTTTCCATAATGGTTGAACTAGTTTACAATCCCACCAACAGTGTAAAAGTGTTCCTATTTCTCCACATCCTCTCCAGCACCTGTTGTTTCCTGACTTTTTAATGATCGCCATTCTAACTGGTGTGAGATGGTATCTCATTGTGGTTTTGATTTGCATTTCTCTGATGGCCAGTGATGATGAACATTTTTTCATGTGTCTGTTGGCTGTATGAATGTCTTCTTTTGAGAAATGTCTGTTCATATCCTTTGCCCACTTTTTGATGGGGTTGTTTGTTTTTTTCTTGTAAATTTGTTTGAGTTCTTTGTAGGTTCTGGATATTAGCCCTCTGTCAGATGAGTAGATTGCAAAAATTTTCTCCCATTCTGTAGGTTGCCTGTTCACTCTGATGGTAGTTTCTTTTGCTGTGCAGAAGCTCTTTAGTTTAATGAGATCCCATTTGTCAATTTTGGCTTTTGCTGCCGTTGCTTTTGGTGTTTTAGACATGAAGTCTTTGCCCATGCCTATGTCCTGAATGGTACTACCTAGATTTTCCTCTAGGATTTTTATGGTATTAGGTCTAACATTTAAGTCTGTAATCCATCTTGAATTAATTTTCGTATAAGGAGTAAGGAAAGGATCCAGTTTCAGCTTTCTACTTATGGCTAGCCAATTTTCCCAGCACCATTTATTAAATAGGGAATCCTTTCCCCATTTCTTGTTTCTCTCAGGTTTGTCAAAGATCAGATGGCTGTAGATGTGTGGTATTATTTCTGAGGACTCTGTTCTGTTCCATTGGTCTATATCTCTGTTTTGGTAGCAGTACCATGCTGTTTTGGTTACTGTAGCCTTGTAGTATAGTTTGAAGTCAGGTAGCATGATGCCTCCAGCTTTGTTCTTTTGACTTATGATTGTCTTGGAGATGCGGGCTCTTTTTTGGTTCCATATGAACTTTAAAGCAGTTTTTTCCAATTCTGTGAAGAAACTCATTGGTAGCTTGATGGGGATGGCATTGAATCTATAAATTACCTTGGGCAGTATGGCCATTTTCACGATATTGATTCTTCCTATCCATGAGCATGGTATGTTCTTCCATTTGTTTGTGTCCTCTTTTATTTCACTGAGCAGTGGTTTGTAGTTCTCCTTGAAGAGGTCCTTTACATCCCTTGTAAGTTGGATTCCTAGGTATTTTATTCTCTTTGAAGCAATTGTGAATGGAAGTTCTTTCCTGATTTGGCTCTCTGTTTGTCTGTTACTGGTGTATAAGAATGCTTGTGATTTTTGCACATTAATTTTGTATCCTGAGACTTTGCTGAAGTTGCTTATCAGCTTAAGGAGATTTTGGGCTGAGACAATGGGGTTTTCTAAATATACAATCATGTCATCTGCAAACAGGGACAGTTTGACTTCTTCTTTTCCTAATTGAATACCCTTGATTTCTTTCTCTTGCCTGATTTCCCTAGCCAGAACTTCCAGCACTATGTTGAATAGGAGTGGTGAGAGAGGGCATCCCAGTCTTGTGCCAGTTTTCAAAGGGAATTTTTCCAGTTTTTGCCCATTCAGTATGATATTGGCTGTGGGTTTGTCATAAATAGCTCTTATTATTTTGAGGTACGTTCCATCAATACCGAATTTATTGAGCGTTTTTAGCATGAAGGGCTGTTGAATTTTGTCAAAAGCCTTTTCTGCATCTATTGAGATAATCATGTGGTTCTTGTCTTTGGTTCTGTTTATATGCTGGATTATGTTTATTGATTGGCGAATGTTGAACCAGCCTTGCATCCCAGGGATGAAGCCCACTTGATCATGGTGGATAAGCTTTTTGATGTGTTGCTGAATCTGGTTTGCCAGTATTTTATTGAGGATTTTTGCATCGATGTTCATCAGGGATATTGGTCTAAAATTCTCTTTTTTTGTGGTGTCTCTGCCAGGCTTTGGTATCAGGATGATGTTGGCCTCATAAAATGAGTTAGGGAGGATTCCCTCTTTTTCTATTGATTGGAATAGTTTCCGAAGGAATGGTACCAGCTCTTCCTTGTACCTCTGGTAGAATTCAGCTGTGAATCCATCTGGTCCTGGACTTTTTTTGGTTGGTAGGCTATTAATTATTGCCCCAATTTCAGAGCCTACTATTGGTCTATTCAGAGATTCAACTTCTTCCTGGTTTAGTCTTGGAAGAGTGTAAGTGTCCAGGAAATTATCCATTTCTTCTAGATTTTCCAGTTTATTTGCGTAGAGGTGTTTATAGTATTCTCTGATGGTAGTTTGTATTTCTGTGGGGTCGGTGGTGATATCCCCTTTATCATTTTTAATTGCGTCGATTTGATTCTTCTCTCTTTTCTTCTTTATTAGTCTTGCTAGTGGTCTATCAATTTTGTTGATCTTTTCAAAAAACCAACTCCTGGATTCATTGATTTTTTGGAGAGTTTTTTGTGTCTCTATCTCCTTCAGTTCTGCTCTGATCTTAGTGATTTCTTGCCTTCTGCTAGCTTTCGAATGTGTTTGCTCTTGCTTCTCTAGTTCTTTTAATTGCGATGTTAGAGTGTCAATTTTAGATCTTTCCTGCTTTCTGTTGTGGGCATTTAGTGCTATAAATTTCCCTCTACACACTGCTTTAAATGTGTCCCAGAGATTCTGGTATGTTGTATCTTTGTTCTCATTGGTTTCAAAGAACATCTTTATTTCTGCCTTCATTTCATTATGTACCCAGTAGTCATTCAGGAGCAGGTTGTTCAGTTTCCATGTAGTTGAGCGGTTTTGATTGAGTTTCTTAGTCCTGAGTTCTAGTTTGTTTTGCACTGTGGTCTGAGAGACAGTTTGTTATAATTTCTGTTCTTTCACATTTGCTGAGGAGTGCTTTACTTCCAATTACGTGGTCGATTTTGGAGTAAGTACGATGTGGTGCTGAGAAGAATGTATATTCTGTTGATTTGGGGTGGAGAGTTCTATAGATGTCTATTAGGTCTGCTTGCTGCAGAGATGAGTTCAATTCCTGGATATCCTTGTTAACTTTCTGTCTCGTTGATCTGTCTAATGTTGACAGTGGAGTGTTGAAGTCTCCCATTATTATTGTATGGGAGTCTAAGTCTCTTTGTAAGTCTCTAAGGACTTGCTTGATGAATCTGGGTGCTCCTGTATTGGGTGCATATATATTTAGGATAGTTAGCTCTTCCTGTTGAATTGATCCCTTTACCATTATGTAATGACCTTCTTTGTCTCTTTTGATCTTTGATGGTTTAAAGTCTGTTTTATCAGAGACTAGTATTGCAATCCCTGCTTTTTTTTGTTCTCCATTTGCTTGGTAAATCTTCCTCCATCCCTTTATTTTGAGCCTATGTATGTCTCTGCGTGTGAGATGGGTCTCCTGAATACAGCAGACTGATGGGTCTTGACTCTTGATCCAGTTTGCCAGTCTGTGTCTTTTAATTGGAGCATTTAGTCCATTTACATTTAAGGTTAAGATTGTTATGTGTGAACTTGATCCCGCCATTATGATATTAACTGGTTATTTTACTCGTTAGTTGATGCAGTTTCTTCCTAGCCTCGATGGTCTTTACATTTTGGCATGTTTTTGCAATGGCTGGTACCAGTTGTTCCTTTCCATGTTTAGTGCTTCCTTCAGGGTCTCTTGTAAGGCAGGCCTAGTGGTGACAAAATCTCTAAGCATTTGCTTATCTGTAAAGGATTTTATTTCTCCTTCACTTATGAAACTTAGTTTGGCTGGATATGAAATTCTGGGTTTAAAATTCTTTTCTTTAAGAATGTTGAATATTGGCCCCCACTCTCTTCTGGCTTGGAGAGTTTCTGCCGAGAGATCTGCTGTTAGTCTGATGGGCTTCCCTTTGTGGGTAACCCGACCTTTCTCTCTGGCTGCCCTTAAGATTTTTTCCTTCATTTCAACTTTGGTGAATCTGGCAATTATGTGTCTTGGAGTTGCTGTTATCGAGGAGTATCTTTGTGGCGTTCTCTGTATTTCCTGGATTTGAATGTTGGCCTGCCCTACTAGGTTGTGGAAGTTCTCCTGGATGATATCCTGAAGAGTGTTTTCCAACTTGGTTCCATTTTCCCCCTCACTTTCCGGCATCCCAATCAGACGTAGATTTGGTCTTTTTACATAATCCCATACTTCTTGCAGGCTTTGTTCATTTCTTTTTCTTCTTTTTTCTTTTGGTTTCTCTTCTCGCTTCATTTCATTCATTTGATCCTCAATCGCAGATACTCTTTCTTCCAGTTGATCGAGTCGGTTACTGAAGCTTGTGCATTTGTCACGTATTTCTCGTGTCATGGTTTTCATCTCTTTCATTTCGTTTATGACCTTCTCTGCATTAATTACTCTAGCCATCAATTCTTCCACTTTTTTTTCAAGATTTTTAGTTTCTTTGCGCTGGGTACGTAATTCCTCCTTTAGCTCTGAGAAATTTGATGGACTGAAGCCTTCTTCTCTCATCTCGTCAAAGTCATTCTCCGTCCAGCTTTGATCCGTTGCTGGCGATGAGCTGCGCTCCTTTGCCGGGGGAGATGCGCTCTTATTTTTTGAATTTCCAGCTTTTCTGCCCTGCTTTTTCCCCATCTTTGTGGTTTTATCTGCCTCTGGTCTTGATGATGGTGATGTACTGATGGGGTTTTGGTGTAGGTGTCCTTCCTGTTTGATAGTTTTCCTTCTAACAGTCAGGACCCTCAGCTGTAGGTCTGTTGGAGATTGCTTGAGGTCCACTCCAGACCCTGTTTGCCTGGGTATCAGCAGCAGAGGCTGCAGAAGATAGAATATTTCTGAACAGCGAGTGTACCTGTCTGATTCTTGCTTTGGAAGCTTCCTCTCAGGGGTGTACTGCACCCTGAGAGGTGTGGGGTGTCAGACTGCCCCTAGTGGGGGATGTCTCCCAGTTAGGCTACTCAGGGGTCAGGGACCCACTTGAGCAGGGAGTCTGTCCCTTCTCAGATCTCAACCTCCGTGTTGGGAGATCCACTGCTCTCTTCAAAGCTGTCAGACAGGGTCGTTTGCGTCTGCAGAGGTTTCGGCTGTGTTTGTTATTGCCCTGTCCCCAGAGGTGGAGTCTACAGAGACAGGCAGGTTTCCTTGAGCTGCTGTGAGCTCCACCCAGTTCGAGCTTCCCAGCAGCTTTGTTTACCTACTTAAGCCTCAGCAATGGCGGGCGCCCCTCCCCCGGCCTTGCTGCTGCCTTGCCGGTAGATCACAGACTGCTGTGCTAGCAATGAGGGAGGCTCCGTGGGTGTGGGACCCTCCCGGCCAGGTGTGGGATATGATCTCCTGGTGTGCCTGTTTGCTTAAAGCGCAGTATTGGGGTGGGAGTTACCGGATTTTCCAGGTGTTGTATGTCTCAGTTCCCCTGGCTAGGAAAAGGGATTCCCTTCCCCCTTGCGCTTCCCAGGTGAGGCAATGCCTCGCCCTGCTTCAGCTCTCGCTGGTCGGGCTGCAGCAGCTGACCAGCACCGATCGTCCGGCACTCCCCAGTGAGATGAACCCAGTACCTCAGTTGAAAATGCAGAAATCACCGGTCTTCTGTGTCGCTCGCGCTGGGAGTTGGAGACTGGAGCTGTTCCTATTCCGACAATAGCTGTAATCTAAGGTTTAGGAAATATTAGCAGGTTGACAGAAAGTGGGAAACTATTTAAAATGCTTAATTCACTCAGAATTTTCTATGAAATGACTATGTTTAACTGCTGCGTTTTTTTACCCTAAGAACTGGTCATGCCTTAATATCTGCTATATTTTATTGTTAAATTATCTGTTCCCCCAGCTAGTAATGAGCTCTTTGGAGCAATAATTTTGATTTTCAGCTGTTGATATCCCCCAGTTGCTTGAATGGTACCTGGCACCGTTAGATGCTCAAGAAAAATATCTATTGAGTAAAATAAAAAGAAAGAAAAGAAAATACAGGCAATAAAATAAACTGGAATTAACACAAGCCCCTTTCTATCTCTGAATCTTTTCTTTAATCTTTAATAATTCAAAATGATATAATCGAGTCATGCGCTGAACACTTCTACCCCTTATTCTGAGTACTTCTTTGGTATTATTTCTCTGATTTTTAAAATATAAGGTCTTTAATATTTTACTTTTAAATATACAAATTTAACATAAAAATATACATATTAAAAACATTACTTAGTGATAGAACATGTAAAGCCAGCAATCCATTTTCCATTGCCATCTCCATGAAGAAACAATAATTTTTAAATCTTTCACTTGCTTTATTTGCAGTGGTTATGTTCTTATTTACAGTGATATGCTTATGCTATTATTTTCTTATTTTCCAAACTGAGAGAGATCACTTATTGACTTCCTGTTTTGACTGGCAAAGATTTATCTGTTTAGGGACACTCCCTCCCCTCCCCTAGCCTTCCATATATATGTGTATATATAAGTATATATATCACTTAAAGTAGGGGTGTGTGTGTGTGTGTATATATATATCTACTTTAAGATATATCTTCTTTAAGTTATCAAAAATCAATATTTTCTTAAATACATTCATTTATTATATAGTTTAAAATTTTTCCTAGTGTTTCTAAGTGCTCCTTATTTTGTCCAGTTTCCATCCATATACCTTTAAATTTTTCTAAATTTTCTACAGTTTGTATGCTATTTGACCTCCTCTCCTTTTTTCCCTGAAGGCCTGTTTTCTTTTGCTCTTGATTGTTGGCCTGATTGTTCTGCAGATCTGTTGTTAGCTGCATTTGGGGGCCTCCCTTAGCCATTTTGTTAGGTTGAACCATTTCAAGTTTCCTTACCTTTCTCTTTATGGTTAGCTCTATTATTTTCTGAAGTATATTGTTCAGTAAAATCCTTAGAAATTCTTAAATTAACCTAAGCAGAATTTATTTAAATTTGTGCATTTACAAATATATATATTTATTTTATCTTACATTTGACTGATAATTTTGCAGAGTAGAATATTAATTGCTGAAAATAATTTTCTCTCATATTTTTGCTCTAGCAACATCCAGGGTTATTGATGGGAAACCCCAGGTCATTCTCATTCTTGGTTAACTAAACCTGTATTTTCTCATTTGTTGTATTCAAGTCTGGCATTATAAAACATTATAAAATTTCTAATAATGTGCCTCAGGTCTTTCTTTTTAACTCAGTTTTTTTTTTTTTTTTTAAGATCAGTATTTTGGAGACACAGTGGGAATTTTCAATCCTGTGACTTTGTTATCTCTGAGAATTTCTCTAGTATTATTTCTCTGACAATTTGAATCTTCCAATTTTTTTTTGCTTCTGATACTCCTTTTATTTGAAAGAATCAACATTCCATCCTTGTTTCATAGATGCCATATATTGACTACGTCTGAAGGTTTAATCTATGGTCTCAGAGAGCATCTTTTCTCTTGAGCCTCTCAATTTCCCTTGAGAAGGTGCCCTCTTAAGAATGGACACCTGGCTCCCAGGATTTTATACCTGGCATGTAGAAGGTAAGGGGGAACACCAATGTTTCACATATGAACTTTTAACCAAAGCCCCTGCTTCAGCCTTGTGCCTCAACTCTACCTTATTTTGAATCTGGCTGAGCATTCACAAGATTTGATGAGGAAAATTGTCCCTCTGTGAGCAATTTTGTTCATATTTTTCTCCATTTTGATTAATCAGTTTCCAGAACCTTCCAACTCCTTTCCTTCTTCCAAATATATTTTGAAATATATTATTTTGCCAATATCCACTTTCTTGTCTCTTATTGCCTTTTTTAATTCCTTGTTTTTATTGCCCTTATTGTTTTCTTTATTACAAATTTGGTGGGATCTTATATTTTGAGTTTTAATTCTATGTTATGTTATTTATTTTGTTGTTTAACTTGTTTCAGCTGTAGCCATTGGAAGCTCTTTCATGTTGGCTCCTATGTCCAAGATCAGGCATTGGGTGTGCTAATTGCTACTAGATTGTCTTTACTTCTAGGCCTTCTCTGAGGACAAAGCTAGGTAACACACATAGGCACTAATCCTTGTATCTATATACATCCATATACACATATTTATAATTGTTATTATATCTATCCATCTGCTTTTATGTTAAGCTAAAAATGAGTTCATACTGATATCACTAATTCTAATCCAGCACTGCGAGGTTCATTCTAGTTAGGGCAGTTTTTAAATAGTGCTGAGCTCACTAAACCATTCTACTCAAAGCCTTTCTAAGTTTTAAGAGAACACCAAAATTATTGTTAATTGTCAGTTTGAAATTAATCATAAATCTATTTTATTACGTGTTAGATCTATTTAACATGTTTCTTTTTGAGTACTTAATAAACACAAAAATGTATGTCTATTTTATGGGACTCAGGGCACTTTGACTTATTTAAAATTATTATGAAAGTTTGTAGTTTACAGTAGTTTGCATTGTTAATTTAAGTGAGGTGCAGATCCTTAACCTCTTAGTTTAAGCAAGGAATATTGCAGTCGTAGGTTTTACTACCTTCCTGCTTAAGGGAAAAGAGCTAAGTACCAATAATTCTCTTCTGACTTTACAAATAAAATTCACATGCATTTGTACCTTCTAGAACACAACGGAGTCAGGGTGACCAACCCTTTGAGCTTATCTAGGAGTAAAGGTTTTCCTGGGTTGTGGGACTTTCAGTGCTAAAACTGGAAAGGTCGTGGGCAAATAGGGAAGAGTTTATACAAATATTAACTAGGAAAACAACTTTTTAAGGCAATCAATTACAATAAATTGTTTAGTTGCTAGAAGTTACTTTTACAGGGCATAGCAATTATCTTTGAAGCCTAAGTGTTTTACAAGATTTATTTGTTAGTAATTACATTTCTATGTTAAATTTTATGTCACAAAACTAAATTTGCTTTTCTGCAACTGTAGTGGAGAGGGAATGATGTTTTCTTATTATCGTTTGAATTGTTTTTATTAGGAATTCAAATGACCTATAGTTTCAAGGCAAAGTGCTGGAATTCTATTAGTAGACATTAATAAGGAAAAGACTGGTCTGAGAAGCTCAGTCATGCAATGCAGAAAGAAAATGGGGCAGGCAATATCTTGCGTCAGCCCTGTCCCTTCATTATAGGCAGTTAGTCATATGTGATTGATTTAATGCTAATTCCTTGACAGACACTGAATGCCTATTATTATCTTGTTTCTGAGATTACAACTTACTTTTTGAGCTTGTTTAATAAATGTCTTTTTCAGGATCATATCACTGCTAAAATGGCAAATATCAATATATTATATATTCAAATAATTTCAAGTTATATTTTAATTGTAAACACCATTGATTTGCATCCATCTTAGACACAATAGTAAGGAAACTCTTTCATGGTGAAATGATTGTATCTCCTAGAAGCATGGAGGAAAAAAATGGGTGTAGGAAAAAGCTGAAGGAATTAAATGTGGGAACAGTGACCCTTTTCCTCTCCAGAAGTGTAGAGGATGGCACAGTGCCTGAGAGTACTGGTGAGCTGTTATTCATGTAGTTCTGTGTGATATTCTGTGTTTATTTCTTTGTTATTCTGGATTCTTTAGGAAAGCCTTGGTGAATGTCCCAGGTTTTTTTTTTTTCCTTCTGTGCTTTGGTTATTAATTGTGGTCTGTGCTTGATACCAGCAAGGAAGTAACCAGTATGTTCAAAGAGGAATCCTGAGATAACAGCTGGGGCTCCAGTGACCAGGACCCCTCCCACAAGGAGACTGACCTGTAACGTAAAGTTTGTAGTAGCTGGCTGCTATGTTTTAAAGAAAAGTAAGAAACCATCAATCCAGACAGATGTGGGTGAACAGTCTCAGCTTACTCATTTGTAGGGAACTCAGAAGAGACATTCATCTCTACTTCTAATACAATTAAAAAACTTGGAACTTGGAACTATTGAAAATAACATTTTAGTCTTCTGTTGCTGTAGAACTATGGTGTTCTATTAAAAAAGTTATTTCACACCAGCAATAGTGATTGACATGTTTTGTGAAATTAGATTAATAACAGGTAGCTAAAGGTACTTTGTGATTAGAGGGATAGCTTGGTTATAATTACATTGACCTAATCATTTCTTACTTCCCTGACACAGAATATTTTAGAATAGATGGGTCCTACCTAAATCAAAGTATTGGAAAGAACATTATGTAAATTCATTGTTACTTTCCTTAGACAAATTTTTCAAGGCCCTTGACAATAAGAATTAAATGGGAATGAAGTTAAATAAAATGATAACACAAATAGCTTGTATAAAAGGTAACATTAAAAAAGAACAAGATTATTACTTTTTAAATATCTGAGTTGAAAAGTCTGTAGTTTCAAGTAACTATGAAGCACTTCAAAGGGTATAAGAGAAGGTATAGATTTCAAAGTTATACCTAATCTTTAAGTTCCAATTCAAACATCATCTTCTTTAGTAATCTTCTCTGGGTTCTTGTGCTATATAAATATTTGCCTTTCTTCCAACAACCATAGCATATTAAGCATATTATCTGTAGCCAACATAGTACTTTCCATGATGTATTCTCTAGTATAATTGTTTATACAAATGTTATCTCATACTAAATAAGTTTCTTGAGGATGGGATCCATGCCTTAATCATCTTTGTTTCTTGCTTCATATAGCTCACATTAAAAATATTGAATGATTAACTGAAGACTCCATTTAAATAATCTATTGAGTAGAGGATATGCCTGCAAATTTTTCCTGTAAAGGGCCAAATAGTAGATACTTTTAGGCTTTGTAGGCCAAATGATCTCTTTCAACTACTCAACTTTGCAACAGCAGTGTAAAGCAGCCATAGACAATATATAAATGATAGGCATAGTGGTGTTTCAATAACATTTTTATTTACAAAAAATAGATAGCACTTTGGGAGGCCGAGACGGGTGGATCACGAGGTTAGGAGATCAAGACCATCCTGGCTAACATGGTGAAACCCCGTCTCTACTAAAAAATACAAAAAACTAGCCGGGCAAAGTGGCGGGCGCCTGTAGTCCCAGCTACTCGGGAGGCTGAGGCAGGAGAATGGCGTAAACCTGGGAGGCGGAGCTTGCAGTGAGCTGAGATCCGGCCATTGCACTCCAGCCTGGGTGACAGAGAGAGACTCTGCCTCAAAAAAAAAAACAAAAAAAACAAAAAAAAATAGATGGTAGGCTGGATTTGGTCCATGGGCTTCAGTTGCTGGCTCTGTTGAAGAACATAGAAGTCACTGGATCTCCAGCAAGAAATGTGTTAATTTCATAAACTAGTATAAGTCCTATATTTCTGCCCCTCTCAGTTGTAATAGCATACTCCTTGCTGCCTCTCTCGAAGCACTCTCCTACCACACACATGCGTGCACGTGCACACACACTTCTCAGATGTTTGGTGATTTTTGGCTGTCTCCTTGCATTTAAAGGAGGGATGCGTATAGCTGACTGGAAGCTATGTGCATGTAGGTGGGGCATGTCCATGGTGAACTTTACTATAGGGACATCTGGCAGGGCCCTTTCATCAGGGAATTTGGGATGGTATCTTAATATCTTTCACTTGGGCTGATCAGATTCCCAACAACAAATCTTCAAGACTCTTTTTTGAAAAGTATAAATCTAGCTGTTAGAGTTTGGGGAAACAAGTGAAGGAAGTGGATACAATATTTTCACTTAATTCTCTCTTCTCAGTCCTCTGTGTTCTTAGATCCTAACCTACAAGTGGAGGTTCTGTCATGTGCCACTGAGCCTTGGTCAGCAGCAGGACACAGAAGCTTTTGTTAGGAACCCATTGAGCTCTTCTGCTTCTCTCCAGATCAGACTGGGGATGGGGTATCCGGTTTCCTTAACTACTCTTCCATGTCTATCATTTATGACATAAACTTTAGGCACTAATTCCTTCATGAGTTATGCTATTGAAACTCAAAAGCCCAATCTTTTTAAACCCAGATGTCTTCTTGTAGCATCCTGATAGCATTATGTTGTGGGAAGTCAGGGACCTGAATGGAGGGACCGGCTAGAGCCATGGCAGAGGAAACATAAATTGTGAGGATTTCATGGACATTTATCACTTCCCTAATAATACTTTTATAATTTCTTATGCCTGTCTTACTTTAATCTCTTAATCCTATTATCTTCACAAGCCGAGGATGTACATCCCCTCAGGTCCACTGTGATGATTGTGTTAAGTGTACAAATTGATTGTAAAACATGTGTGTTTGAACAATATGAAATCAGTGCGCCCTGAAAATGAACAGAATAACAGCCATTTTAGGGAACAAGGGAAGACAACCATAAGCTCTGACTGCCTATGGGGTCAGGCAGAAAGAGCCATATTTTTCTTCTTGCAGAGAGCCTATAAACGGACGTGCAAGTAGGATTCTTTTCCTAGCAAGGAGTATAAATTCTTTTCCTAGCAAAGAATATAATATTAAGACCCCAGGAAAAGAATTGCATTCCTGGGGGGAGGTCTATAAATGGACGCTCTGGGAGTGTCTGTCCTATGCAGTTGAGATAGGGACTGAGATACTCCCTGGTCTCCTGCAGTACCCTCAGGCTTACTAGGATTGGGAAACTCCAGCCCTGGTAAATCTGAGGTCAGACTGGTTCTCGGCTTTTGAACCCTGTTTTCTGTTAAGATGTTTATCAAGACAGTATGTGCACTGCTGAACACAGACCCTTATCAGGAGTTTCGGATTTTGCCCTGGTCCTGTTTCCTCAGAAGCATGTGATCTTTGTTCTCCTTTTTGCCCCTTGAAGCATGTGATCTTGTGACCTACTCCCTGTAGGTCGTACACCCTCTCTCCTTTTGAAATCCCTAATAAAAACTTGCTGGTTTTGCAGTTCAGGTGGGACCCACTGATATGTGATGTCACCCCTGGTGGCCCAGCTGTAAAATTCCTCTCTTTGTACTCTTTCTCATTATTTCTCAGACCGGCTGACACTTAAGGAAAATAGAAAGAACCTAGTTGAAATATTGGGGGCGGGTTCCCCTGATAACATTACTAACCAAGAGAAGTGCAAGGGAGGAATCAAGTAAACAAGTGGTTGGGTAAACTGTAGTCTCAAAATAGGCTGACAGATGACACATGGTGATGAAAGAACTAATTAACTTGCATTTTGTAAGCATAAATGATGTTTCCTTTACTGCTGTGACAGTGTTGCCTAGCACGGGTGAAGCCTAACACAGGGTAGATGCTTAACAAATTTTAAAAATTATGTATTATTTATTATTATTTTTTAGAGACAGGGTCTTGCTCTGTCACCCAGGCTAGGGCACAGAGGCACAATCATGGATCACTGCAGCCTCGACCTTCCAGACTCAAGCAATCCTCCTTCCCGCCTCATATAGGTGGCAGGGACTACAGGTGTGCACCACCACACCCGGCCAATTTTTGTATTTTTGTGTAGATGGGTTTTTACTATGTTGCCCAGGCGGGTCTCAGAATCCTGACCTCAAGTGATCCACCAGCCTCAACCTCCCAAAGTGCTGCGATTACAGGTGTGAGCCACCATGCCAGGCCAGATGTTTGTTGAGTAACTGGAGAACATAAGGCCAGGAAGGACATTTCTCTGCTTTCTGTTCACTGGGAATCTACACATCTGATCTTCTAATTCTATTATGTTTTCCACTTCTTTTTTAGTTGTGATTCAACATGAAAATGCTTATAAATCCATATTTGTTATACATAGATGTTAATATGAGGCTTGTCAAAAAAGATGACTGTGTTTAACTATGTTTATGAGAATGAGCAGAAAAAGGAAATAAAATGTGTTCAAGACAAATGCTGATTTATATTTATTCTTTTATTTTTAGTTCTTATGTACTGTCTTTTTAATTAACTGGTTTGTTTAGAACTATGTACAATCATTAATTGGAATTAATTTAGGGTCCTTTAAATTTACTTATGCAGTTTCTCTTCTATTATTAAAGATTACTTAATTTAATTAGGTTTTAACTGTAAAATGAACCAGTAACTTAGCAACCAAATTTGGGTATTTTCCAGATATAGATAAACAGTGTTACAGGATCAAATCTCTAACTTTCTTGAAATAACGGTAGATTAAGGACAAAAAATGTTTCAATTAATAATCATTTATTAATTTATATGAGAGATGCTGTATATGCTCAGGATCTAATTTTCTGCGGTAAATGTTATTTGCCTTATTCACTTGACATCTGTCTAATATACTGACTAGATATGTCAGAGATGGAAGGTCCAGTCTACCTGGTCCCCCTCTCTTACTTTTAATAATATTTTAGTAATAGACCTCTTGAGTCTTAGTTGGGCACATGGCTGCTCAGTTAGATATAACATTTCACATATTTCACAGACTCTTGCAGATAACTATGGCAGAGCAACTATATTCTGGACAATAGGATGAGAGCAGCAATGATTTGTGCAACTGCTGGGTCTTACAATATGATCTTTGTCATAATTCAGGTAGTTCTAATTAATTCATTTGAAATTTCTTTAAAATATATTATTCAAATTTATAATAAAGCAGGCTGACTCAATTATTCTCATTTAGTGAGATATTTGGTGTACTTACACAATCATTCTAATACACTCAAATATATTTCTATATCATGCTATATACATTATGCTATATACATTATATATACAGTCTTCTGCATTTTTATAAGAGAATAGTATGTATGTATATATGTACTAGTATATAGCTAATAATAAATGAGTGACTACATATACCCATTACAAATAATTTCATTTTTACTTGTTTCATACGCTAAGGATCATATAAAGAAATATGTTAGTTTTCTGTATGATCCTAGATATTACTGTCTTCTTAAAACTGGATTAGTAATGTCAAACAAAGAAAAAACTTTTCAGGAAATATAAGCAAAGAGCAGACTCAATACACTTGGAAACAGGGATAAGAGACAATAAACTTGTAAGTATTTAAGCAGAGGGGATGAACTCTTGTCCAAGTGGAAATCAAGTTTGTGGCTTCACTTTTTTTTTTTAAAGTCATAGAGAACAGCTCTAAATAGATTAATATAAGTTGTAAGTGACATTAGTGGGCTAAGTTTTAAACATAAACAATACAAAAAAGCGACACTGAGATTTTTTTCTACTATAAGTTCAACAAAGATCAGAAAGATTGTCAATTACCTCGTTGTTGTTTAGTGGAATTGTTTTCACTTTAATTTTTAATAGATAATTCTTCAACATGATACTACATTAGAAAGTTCAAATGAATATTCAGTAAAAGATCTCCCTTTTACAATGCTTAAAAACATTAGACATAGTCCTGTATTAAAAATGTGTTTTATTTTGAGGGACCTGGTGGTTTCAATAAGGAAAGAGTTAATTCCCTTGTATGTTTGTAGATAGGCAAGATTTCAATGAGCAGTTTTCTATAACTTTCTGTAGTAAACATTGATTGTTATCTCTTAATATTTCCCCATTCTTCCATTGCTATTGATTTATTTAATACATCACTAAGGCTATAAAATAATAACACTGTTTACCAGCTTGCCTTGCAGCAAGGTGTGGCCCTGTGACCAAACTCTGGTCAATGAGATGTAAGCAGAAGTGTCTTGGGGTAGCTTTTGGGAGCTTCTTTAGAAGACAACTATTACACACCTTTAACACACACTTCTTCCCTTTCTCCACCCTGCTGACTAAAACATGGATGCAACAGCGGTCATTTTGAACCCCACAGAGTATGACTTTGTCTTAGGGTGGTGGAATCGTGAGCTGAAAAGATCCTGGGCCCCTTAGGATTTTGTAGAACATAGCCCCATACCAGTTCTGCACTCCTAAGTCTACACCTTTATATGGGATAGAAATAACATTTTATTTATGCTAATATTTTCCATCTCTATAAATTGTGGACAGATCCAATTTCTACTGATAGACTCACTAGGACATTTATAAAACTTCTATCTAATAGCAGGATAGAAAGCATGTGAAAACATTAAGAACAATGAAAACAGATTCTGAATAAAAATCTCGGTACTTAATGATCCCAGATTGAAGATAATTGGAACTTCCCAGGAGAGAATGTGGCAGCAGAAGGAGTTAGTTAATCCCTTTTCCTCCCAAGGATTGTTATCCTGTCCAAGAAAGGAGACAGGATTTCTGAAATGCCAAAGGAATGATGCCCATGTGGTACCAGTGATAGCATTTGTGTGAAACCACCACACTGATTAGCAGAGGGTACATTTTGTAACTAAACCCCTAAGCTGTCTCCAATCCTTCTGACCCGGATCTGTGCTTGCTGAGGGCTTATATTCAGAGAGTTGAGGCATAGTCACCTCACTTTGACCTCTCTTAAGTATATTTCAGAGCTTTCAAACTGAGTTTCACTAGTTGATTTTATTTACACAAGATGGCTGCTTCAACTCCATTTATCACATCTTTATTTAAGTCCAGAAGAAGAGGGGCATGGGGCACAACTTTTTATAAAAAATTTTATTTCAATAGCCTTTGATGTACAAATGGTTTTTTGTTACATGGATGAATTATATAGTGGTAAATTCTGAGATTTTAGTGAACCTGTCACCAGGTAGTGTACACTGTACCTAATATGTAGTTTTATATCCCTAGCCCCGCTCCCACTCTCCCCTTTCTGAGTCTCTACAGTCCATTATATCACTCTGTATGCCTTTGCATACTCATAGCTTAGCTCCCACTTATAAGTGATAATATACGGCTTTTGGTTTTCCACTTCTGCATTATTTCACTTAGAATAAGGGCCTCCAGCTCCATTCAGGTTGTTGCAAAAGGCATTATTTCATTCCTTTTTATGGCTGGGTAGTAATATATAGCATATTTTCTTTATCTACTCATTAGTCAATGGGCATTTAGGTTGGCTCTACATCATTGCAATTGTGAATTGTGCTGCTATAATCATACGTGTGCAAGTGTCTTTTTCATATAATGGCTTCTTTTCCTTTGGGTAGATACCCAGTAGTGGAATTGCTGGATTGAATGGTGTATTTACTTTTAGCTCTTTAAGGAATCTTCAAACTGTTTTCCTTAGAGGTTGTACTAGTTTACGTTCTCACCAGCAGTGTAAAAGTGTTCCCTTTTCTCTACATCCATATCAACATCTGTTGTTTTTTGACTTTTTAATAATGGTCATTCTTGCAGGAGTAAGGTGGTATCTCATTGTCGTTTTAATTTGCATTTCCCTGATGATTAATGATGTTGAGCATTTTTGTTCGCTGTTTGTATATCTCCTTTTGAGAAATGTCTATTCATGTCCTTACCCCATTTTTTGATAGGATTATTTATTTTTCTTGCTGATTTTTTTTGAGTTTCTTGTAGATTTTGCATACTAGTCCTTTTCTGCATACTAATCCTTTTCACCCCTCAGTGGCCTGAGAGGTGGTTCTCAGGCCACTGGGTTGGTGTTCTAGAGGGGAGTGTTGCTGCCTCTCCTGCACAGAGACATTCACATAGAGAGTGGGGAGTAGCAGGTGGCAGTAAGCCCCACACAGATCCCACACACTTGGCAAGGCAGATCATCTCCTTCAGTGTTCCGCCGGCAGCAGTGAGCTGCATTCTAGGCAGCCTGCACACAGAACTCACAAACGCCCCAGGTCAAAAGCTCTCCCTGTGAAGCTAGCAACCACAGATTTCAGGCCACATACTTCCCAATCCACCTGCAAAGACTGGTGCCCAGCTCCTGCACTGACAGCTGCAGTCCACTTTTCACTTGTGTCCCCTCTCTTCCCAGTCCCCACCCTGTCCCTGGCCAAAGGAGTTTGTCCCCACCTGAGGTTATATCATGAAACCCAGGTGGGGGCTTCTTTCAACCTGTGACCACTGCCTGAACTATTTGGCTGACTTCCACAGAGTCGTCCATGAAGACCAATAAGGAATGGCTTCCCTTGGTCTGTGCTGGAGACTGGGAGTAACCTCAAGGTTCTTCCCCTTACTTCTACTTTTATATTCCAGGACTCTCCTTAAGTCAGTTTCTGTGCTCTGTAGGGTTAAGACCTTTCCCCATGGCTTGGACTTTCAGCCTCCCCTATAGGGGTGTATATCCTGGAGGCAGTCTTTCCCCGCTTCACACTCTGGGGACTCACAACCCTTCACTTGAATTACAGTATAGGCTGTAGCCTATTATTTCCTTCAAAGTATCTGTGGATTCCTTTGGTTTTCCTGTTTAGTTCCTGCATTGCTTCTTGAAAAAAAAAAGTTCACAGTGTGAATCTCTACATGCTACTTTGTCCTTCCAAGTGGGAGAAGTATGCTTACAATGCCATACTCCATCTGCCACTTTGCGCGCGCGCGCACACACACACACACACACACACACACACACACACGGTACATCTTTTAAGGAGGAAAAGTAAGGCCTTCCTATAACTTCCTGATGTTTCACTGGCCAGAAGATTGTCACATGGCCACTGTTTACTGTAAAAGGATGTTTTCAAAAGTAAGTATTTTTCTGGATGCTGGCATCATTGCTGCCTTAAAGAAAGTCAGCTATTTGCAAGGAAGAAGCAAAGGAGTAGTTTCTGCCATATTGGATGAATGAGTATAGAGAAGAGAGAGACTGAGGGGACCGGTGGGTCCATGCTTCATTTAGAAAAGTCTGGCTGCCATCATTTAGTGTTCTAGATTTTCTAATCTTTTCAGAGAATGCAACAATATAGATTTTTGTGAGAAACGTTTCAATTTCTAAACCATTGTGCAGATCAAATAAAATATTCTACCTGTCAAATACAACCAGGTCATGACCTTTGATTTAGGTCACTTAGGCTCAGGTTTATGAGATCAGACTGTGAATCCCAGGTGTTCTCTACTCTGCTGTATACTCTTTGTGGAACTGTGAAGTTGTCTGCCACAGACACAGAGATCCTGAGCATTTTGACGACATGCATAATACCTACTGCAGCCCAGTCCCTGCTGCTTAGAGAGTGGCATTTCTCTCTTATGTTTGTCATTCATGTGGGCATCATTTCTGTGGCATGCTCTAAAAATGACTCAGCCTCTTGTTTTACTAAGTACCAGTGCCTGCTAGGAAGCTTACCTACTTTTCTCAAATTTCAAGTAGCATTCCTTTTCCTATGTGTGCTTACCCAGTTAACTCGTGGTGACAGCTGAATCTCCAGCAGATCTGATCTTGGAGGTTGAAATGTAGCAAAGGCCTCAAAGTAGTCCCAACTTGTCTGCCATTGAACACCTTCTTCATTCAGAGATCCTAATTTCTTAAGAAATATGATATCCATGGAAGCTGAGTCGCTAGTAGGCTGCATTTCTTCAGCTTCTTCAGTTTAGTGAACCCATCAAGAATTCTTAGAATAGTATTCATTATTTCTCTCTGGCTCTGTGTAAATGTCTAAGAATGGCCACTTTGTACCTCTGTACTCTGTAATTGCAATATTCCTTCTGCCAGAGTAAAGGTGCTCCCTTTGCACAAATATGCAGTGAATATATTGTCTGAGGCCAGGTGAGTACTGCACTTTGGTTCTAAATCTCTTTTTGTGTGTGTGTGTGTGTGTTTATTTTTATTTATTTATTTTATTTTATTTTTTTATTATTATACTTTAAGTTCTAGGATACATATGCATAACGTGTAGGTTTGTTACATATGTATACTTGTGCCATGTTGGTGTGCTGCACCCATCAACTTGTCATTTACATCAGGTATAACTCCCAGTGCAATCCTTCCCCTCTTCACCCTCCCCATAATAGGTCCCGGTGTGTGATATTCCCCTTCCCGAGTCCAAGTGATCTTATTGTTCAGTTCCCACCTATGAGTCAGAACATGCGGTGTTTGGTTTTCTGTTCTTGAGATAGTTTGCTGAGAATGATGGTTTCCAGCTGCATCCATGTCCCTACAAAGGACACAAACTCATCCTTTTTTATGGCTGCATAGTATTCCATGGTATATATGTGCCACATTTTCTTAATCTAGTCTGTCACTGATGGACATTTGGGTTGATTCCAAGTCTTTGCTATTGTGAATAGTGCCGCAATGAACATACGTGTGCATGTGTCTTTATAGCAGCATGATTTATAATCCTTTGGGTATATACCCAGTGATGGGATGGCTGGGTCATATGGTACTTCTAGTTCTAGATCCTTGAGGAATCGTCATACTGTGTTCCATAATGGTTGAACTAGTTTACAATCCCACCAACAGTGTAAAAGTGTTCTATTTCTCCACATCCTCTCCAGCACCTGTTGTTTCCTGACTTTTTAATGATTGCCATTCTAACTGGTGTGAGATGGTATCTCATTGTGGTTTTGATTTGCATTTCTCTGATGGCCAGTGATGATGAGCATTCTTTCATGTGTCTGTTGGCTGTATGAATGTCTTCTTTTGAGAACTGTCTGTTCATATTCTTTGCCCACTTTTCAATGGGGTTGTTTGTTTTTTTCTTGTAAATTAGTTTGAGTTCTTTGTAGGTTCTGGATATTAGCCCTTTGTCAGATGAGTAGATTGCAAAAATTTTCTCCCATTCTGTAGGTTGTCTGTTCACTCTGATGGTAGTTTCTTTTGCTGGGCAGAAGCTCTTTAGTTTAATTAGATCCTGTTTGTCAATTTTGGCTTTTGTTGCCATTGCTTTTGGTGTTTTAGACATGAAGTCCTTGCCCATGCCTATGTCCTGAATGGTATTACCTAGGTTTTCTTCTAGGGTTTTTATGGTATTAGGTCTAACATTTAAGTCTGTAATCCATCTTGAATTAATTTTCGTATAAGGAGTAAGGAAAGGATCCAGTTTCAGCTTTCTACTTATGGCTAGCCAATTTTTCCAGCACCATTTATTAAATAGGGAATCCTTTCCCCATTTCTTGTTTTTCTCAGGTTTGTCAAAGATCAGATGGCTGTAGATGTGTGGTATTATTTCTGAGGACTCTGTTCTGTTCCACTGGTCTATATCTCTGTTTTGGTAGCAGTACCATGCTGTTTTGGTTACTGTAGCCTTGTAGTATAGTGGTTCTAAATCTCTGATGCCTAGTAGCTGCCCAATTATAACACAAACAAGGCCAACCATTAAAGCTCGCATTCAAGGAAATCTGGCTTTTTATTTAAAAAAAACCAAAATTTTGACTGTCTCCTCTTGAGAAAACAGAAAGCCATTGTTTCATGCTTTTTTCCATTTTTCTAGTTGTTTATGGCAGGGGAATAAATTCAACAGTCCTTGTTTTTCCATTGTGGTTAGCAACATTGATCAAAACACAGTGTATAGAGAGCTGTTTCCTCTCTTATAGTAGCAGTTCTTTTCCTCCCAGGAGTAGCTCTGTTGTTTCTACTCTAAATATTATTAACGTTTCTAGATTTTCTGGCTTTTCTTTTTCTTTCTACTACCTTGCCCAGTACCTCCATCAGCGTAATAAAAAGTTGAATAGCTGCTCAGGCAATATAGGTACCTTCAACTCAGCAGGTAGAAGTTGCTGGGAGTGAGACTGGGGGTCAGCCTTGGGGAGAAACAATATTTATATTACTTCTTGTTGACTATCTGTCTCTGCCAGGAGGCAACTTGGCGACTTTAATTTCTATGAGGCTAGGGACCAAGCAGTGGTATTTACATCTGTATACTGGGTTCTTTGCTTATAAAAGGAATTCAACATGTTTTGAATGAATACATATGGTAGGATAAGTGAATTAGTTGTATGCATAAATGGAGTTCCAGTAGAAAACTTCAAGAACCACGTGTTAATGCTTTTTGAGGTTTTTGTCTTAGAAGCACTGTAACTCACAGACTAAAGCTTGCAATAATATTTCCTACATTAAAAACAATTCTAAGTTAATTGTTACTAGAGTGTAATTTCCGATCTTATTACAATTATGCATTTCTTCATGAGAATAAGTGTTTTTGTTAATCACCTTTGGTAGAAGCATTAACATTTATTTGCTTACTGGGGAGACTATTTTATAAATATTCACAGATTTGAGACCCTAGTGACCTAAGAGGATGTCTAACTTATAATTATGGAGTAGCTTAGCCACAGGGAGAATCAGGCTTAGTGTCTGACAATTTTCAGAATTGTGTACTTAAACTCTGGCTTTGGAGAAGGAAAATGAAATATATAAGGAAAAGGAATGTTGCTATTTTGAGCAAGTAAATGAGTCTTGGCAAGAAGGATGAAAAATTGTTAGCACTGCAAAAATCTACTTAGCCTACAAACTTCCTGTAACATTTACAAGGCCCTTGAGGATTTGTTGTTTGCTTGTTTGTCTTTTGTAGAGAGAGAGAGAAAACTCAGGCTTTTGCAGTCTGTGTGGCAGGCAATTTGAATATGTTATGTATTACTACACGGTCCCTCAGATGATGATATAAGTAAAATTCATTTCCAATGCAGAACAATATTACAAATGCCTGGAACATTATAATCAAGCAATCACATTTGATTTTTTTTTTTTTTTAGGATAAAACAGGCACAGCGTAGTAATGAATACCACAAGAAATTGATGTCTTTCTTAAAGAACTTACAATCTTATTTCCTTTCAAACATGAGATGGTTAGATGATAAGACCTCAAACTTATCAAATAAGTCCACCTTTAAAGATGTTTAAGAATTTGTGGCTATTTGCATTCAGTGCCTTTAACAGCAAGTCTGGGCTTTTTTTTTTTTTTGAGTGAAGCCCTCCAGGCTTCTGCCTAACACTGGAGCTTGTCCTCTCTCTGTGCTACAGAAAGGCTAGATTCATAAGGTAGGATTACAACATATTTGTGCTGGAAGGGACCTTAGAGATAATCTTGTCTCATTCCTTCTTTGAGAGGTGGGGACACTGAGGTGCAAATGCATGGCAGAGGTTGGACTGGATTCTTACCTGAGTCAGGTTGTACCTGGGACTCATACTCTGCTTGTCTCTCCCTTTCCTGCCACACCTCAGCTTGAACTTCTAACCAGACACCAAGATCTGTCCATTTTATACCCTACACTGTATAAATTCCGTCTTTCCATTTGTTTTGCTAGTGTCATTTGATAAAATTCTGTCGTTTCTTACCTGGACTAAACAAAGAACTCCTGACTGGCCTCCTTTGTGAAAACCTTTTAATAATTCCCATTACCTACAGAATTAAATTCAAGCTTCTGAACATGATCTGTGAGGCCATGTGTGGTCTGGCCCCTGTTCACTTCTCCCAGGCTTTCACACTTTTGGAAGCAACAGTACCAGACTACTTGTGGTTTCCCAAGACCGCCATGGTGTGTTTGGCCTCTGAGCCCTGCACGTGCTCACAATCCCCCCTCATCTATTTTGCAATTCCCTATACAGCCTGTGAAACTCTGGATAGGATGACTTCTCTGGGAAGCCATGAGACACACAAGTTCAGCATCTTTTTTCATCCTTTGTGAAGTTCTGTGCCTCCCACATGCTTACTATGACAACAACGGTATTACCCGAGAGTATTTATTTGCTTTAGGTCTGTTTTATCTAGTATATAATGCTGCATTCCTTGTAGTATAATGATTCTTGAGCATTTTTGTGTTATTTTCTTAAAATTTAATGTCTTAGATGGTGGATATATGTCATTATATGTCCGTATAGCTAGTTAGGTGGCCTGAAAATAAGTCTGTAAGTGAAGAATTATTCTAACTAGAGGCAGGGTTACTTGGTGACAAAGGCTCTAATTACAATAAACTATCATGATGGCTAAAGACTGTAGTTGTATATTTTTACTTCATGAGAGAACTGATGATTATCTAAGTTTAAGATAAGGAAAATTTCTAATTAGGTATTTGTGCTGGAGATGTGATATGTGAACATAAAAAATTGATCATCAAAATATATTTAGAAAATGTCCCTCTTTACCTTTGGAATTATAATTATAATATGGATGTCATTTGATGGGAATGAGAGAACTATTCTTTTTGAATAGACTTGCCAGGAATATATTTAATTTATTACTGGTCATGGTACTTTGAGCAAGCTGGCACTTAATTAAGTTGGATAGTGATAAAATAATAGATTTTTAATGCCAACCAATGAAAAAGCATGACCTGAATTATCATTAGACAGTGTTAGAAGCATATAAATATAAACTTAAAAAATACTCACTTCTGAATTTGAACTGACTGACACTATACTTTGGAGCAGTGTTTAGTGTACCAAAAAGCCCACAGCTTTAAAGAATATGTTACATTTTCCAGCGAAATAACATAACTGAATATTTTTGAAATTTGAAGATATATCTCAATTGCATTAGAATAATTATGTAGAAATTCTTTAATTACCAATTATGCCTTAGATAATAGCACATGTAAAATAAGGACATACACTTGAAACACAGTGAGTGAAAATTTAAGTATTATCTTAAAGAGACAAAAGTTAAATGGGCTAACTGCATGGCTAAATTAGATGTATGAAAAAAATAGACTGGACATGGTTGTTCATGTCTGTAATCCCAGTGCTTTGGGAGGCCCAAGAGGGAAAATTTCTTGAGCCCAGGAGTTCAAGACCAGCCTGGGCAACATAGGGAGACCCCATATTTACAAATTCTTTTAAAAAAATTAGCTATGTATGTTGGCATGTGCCTGTACTCAAGATTTGGTGGGAGGATCACTTGAGGTTGAGGCTGCAGTAAGGCATGATCACACCACTGCACTCCAGCCTGGATGACAAAGTGAGACCCTGTCTCAAAACAAAAACAAAAACAAAAACAAACAACGACAACACCAGAAAGTCCTAGCCACAGCAATTAGGCAAGAGAAAGAAACAAAAGGCATCCAAATAGGAAAAGAAGAAGCCAAGCTATCTCTTTTTATGTACAACATGATTCTCTATGCAGAAAACCTTAATGACTGCCAAAAAGCTCCTGGAACTGATAAACAGCTTCAATAAAGTTTCAGGATACAAAATCAATGTACAAAGATCAGTGACATTTCTATACACCAATAACATTCAAGCTGAGAGCCAAATCAATAATGCAATCTCATTTATAATAGTCACACAAAAAATAAAATACGTAGGAAGACGTCCAACCAAGGAGGTGAAAGGTCTCCATAAGGAGAACTACAAAACATGGCTACAAGACATCATGAATGACAAAAACAAATGGAAAAATATTTCATGCTCAAGAATTGGAAGATTCAATATTGTTGAAATGGCTATACTGCTCAAAGCAATCTACAGATTCAATGCTATTCCTATAAAACTACCAATGTTATTTTTCACAGAACTAGAAAAAAACTATTCTAAAATTCACTTGGAGCCAAAAGAGAGCCTGAATAACCAAAGCAATCCAAAGCAAAATGAATGCAAATTCAGGAAATACAGAGAACACCTCTGAGATACTCCTCAAGAAGAGCAACCTCAAGACACATAATTGTCAGATTCTCCAAGGTTGAAAGAAAAGAAAAATTGTTAAGGGCAGCCAGAGAGAAGGGTCAAGCTACTTACAAAGGGAAGGCCATCGGACTAACAGTGGATCTCTCTGCAGAAACCTTACAAGTCAAAAGAGAGTGAGGGCCAATGTTTGACGTTCTTAAAGAAAATAATTTTCAACCCAGAATTTCATATCCAGCCAAACTAAGCTTCATTAGTGAAGGAGAAATAAAATACTTCCCAGACAAGCAAATGCTGAGGGATTTTGTCACTGCCAGGCCTGCCTTACAAGAGCCCCTGAAGGAAGCACTAAATATGGAAAAGAAAAACTGGTATCAGCCACTGCAAAAACATACCAAAATGTAAAGACCAATGACACTAAGAAGAAGCTGCATCAACTAATGTGAAAAATAACCAGCTTGAATCAGGATGACATGATCAAATTCACATATAACAGTATTAACCTTGAATGAAAAAGGGCTAAATGCCCCAATTAAAAGACACAGACTGGCAAATTGGATAAAAAGTCAAGACCTATCTGTGTGGTGTATTCAGGAGACCCATCTCACATGCAAAGACACACATACGCTGAAAATAAAGGAATAGAGGAATATTTACCAAGCAAATGGAAAGCAAAAAAGAGCAGGGGTTGCAATCCTAGTCTCTGATAAAACAAACCACCTTTAAACCAACAAAAATTTAAAAAGATAAAGAATGGCATTACATAGTGGTAAAGGGCTCAATTCAACAAGAAGAACTAACTATCCTAAATATATATGCAACCCAATACAGGAGCACCCAGATTCATAAAGCAAGTTCTCAGAGACCTACAAAGAGACTTAGACTCCTGCACAATAATAGTGGGAGACTTTAACACCCCACTGTCAATATTAGACAAATCAACAAGACAGAAAATTAACAAGGATATTCAGGACTTCAGCTCAGCTCTGGACCAAGCAGACCTAATGGACATCTACAGAACTTTCCACCCCAAATTAACAGAATATTCATTCTTCTCAGCACCACATCATACTTATCATAAAATTGACCACATAATTGGAAGTAAAACACTCCTCAGCAAATGCAAAAAATAGAAATAATAACAAACAGTCTCTCAGACCACAGTGCAATCAAATTAGAACTCAGAATTAAGAAACTCACTCAAAGCTGCACATCTACTTGGAAACTGAACAACCTGCTCCTGAATGACTACTGGGTAAATAACGAAATTAAGGCAGAAATAAATAAGTTCTTTGAAACCAATGAGAACAAAGACACAACATACTGCAATCTCTGGGACACAGCTAAAGCAGTGTTAAGAGGGAAATTTATAGCACTAAATGCCCACATTGGAAAGCAGGAATGAGGTAAAATTGACACCATAACATCAAAATGAAAAGAACTAGAGAAGCAAGAGCAAACAAATTCAAAAGCTAGCAGAAGACAAGAAATAACTAAGATCAGAGCAGAATTGAACGAGAGACACATGAAAAACCCTTCAAAAAATCAATAAACCTAGGAGCTGGTTTTTCAAAAAGATCAACAAAATAGATAGACTGCTAGCCAGACTAATAAAGAAGAAAAGATACAATAAAAAATGTTAAAGGGGATTCACCACTGATCCCATAGAAATAAAACTACCATCAGAGAATACTATAAACACTTCTATGCAAATAAACTAGAAAGGTTAGAATAAATGGATAAATTCCTGGACACATACACCCTACCAAGACTCAACCAGGAAGAAGTCGAATCCCTGAATAGACCAATAACAAGTTCTGAGATGGATACAGTAATTAATAGCCTACCAACCATAAAAGCCCAGGACCAGACAAATTCACAGCTGAATTCTACTAGACGTACAAAGAGGAGCTGGTACCATTCTTTCTGAAACTATTCCAAACAATAGAAAAAGAGAGACTCCTCCCTAACTCATTTTATGAGGCCAGCATCATCCTGACACCAAAACCTGGCAGAGAACAAAAAAAGAAAATTTCAGTTCAATATCCCTGATGAACTTCGATGCAAAAATCCTCAATAAAATACTGGCAAACCCGATACAGCAGCACATCAAAAGCTGATCCACCATGATCAAGTCAGCTTCATCCCTGGGATGCAACACTGGTTTGACATATGCAAATTGATAAATGTAATCCATCACATAAACAGAACCAATGACAAAAACCACATGGTTATCTCAATAGATGCAGAAACATTCTTTGGTAAAATTCAACACCCCTTCATCCCCAAAATACTCAATAAACTAGGTACTGATGGAATATATCTCAATAAGAGCTATTTATGACAAATCCATAACCAATATCACACTGAATGGGCAAATGCTGGAAGCATTCCCTTTGAAAACCGTCACAAGACAAGGATGCCCTTTCTCACTACTCCTATTCAACATAGTATTGGAAGTTGCAGAAAGGGCAATCAGGCAAGAGAAAGAAGTAAAGTGTATTCAGATAGGAAAAGAGGGAGTCAAATTGTCTCTGTTTGCAGACGACATGATTGTATATTTAGAAAACTCCAATGTCTCAGCCCCAAAACTCCTTAAGTTGATAAACAACTTCAGCAAAGTCTCATGATACCATATCAATGTGCAAAAATCACAAGCATTCCTATACACCAGTAATAGAAAAAAAAGAGCCAAATCATGAGTGAACTACCATTCACAATTGCTACAAAGAAAATAAAATATCTAGGAATCCAACTTAAAAGGAATGTACAGAACCTCTTCAAGGAGAGTACAAACCACTGCTCAAGGAAATAAGAGAGGACACAAACAAATGGAAAAACATTCCATGCTCATGGATAAGAAGAATCAGTATCATGAAAATGGCCATACTACCCAAGTAATTTATAGATTCAATGCTATTCCCATCAAGCTACCACTGACTTTCTTCACAGAGCTAGAAAAAAGTACTTTAAATTTCATGTGGAACCAAAAAAGAGTCCATGTAGCCAAGACAATCCTAAGCAAAAAGAGCAAAGCTGGAGACATCATGCTACTTGACTTCAAACTATGCTACAAGACTACAGTAACCCAAACAGCATGGTACTGGTACCAAAACAGATATATAGACCAATGGAACAGAACAGAGGCCTCAGAAATAACCCCACACATCTGCACCATCTTATCTTTGGCAAACCTGACAAAAACAAGCAATGGGGAAAGGATTCGTTATTTAATAAATGGTTCTGGGAAAACTGACTGGCCATATGCAGAAAACTGAAACTGGACCCCTTCCTTACTCCTTAAACAAAAATTATCTCAAGATGGATTAAAGATTTAAACCTAAAACCTAAAACCATAAAAACCCTAGAAGAAAACCTAGGCACTACCAGTCAGGACCTAGGCATGGGCAAAGACTTCATGACTAATACACCAAAGTAATTGCAAAAAAAGCCAAAATTAACAAACGGGATCTAATTAAACTAAAGAGCACAGCAAAATAAGCTATAATCAGAGTGAACAGGCAACCTACAGAATGGGAGAAAAGTTTTGCAATCTGTTCATCTGACAAAGGTCTAATATCCAGAATCTGCAAGGAACTTAACAAATTTATAAGAAAAGAACAAAGAACCCCATCAAAAGTGGGCAAAGGATCTGAACAGACATTTCTCAAAGGAAGACATTTATGTGACCAACAAACATATGAAGAAAAGCTCATTATCCTGGTCATTAGAGAAATACAAATCAAAACCAAAATGAGACACCATCTCATGCCAGTTAGAATGGCGATCATTAAAAAGTCAGGAAACAACAGAAATTGGAGAGAATGCGGAGAAATAGGAAAGCCTTTGCACTGTTGGTGGGAGTGTAAATTATTTTAACCATTGTGGAAGACAGTGTGGCGATTCCTTAAGGATCTAGAACCAGAAATACCATTTGAACCAGCAATCCCATTACTGGCTATATACACAAAGGATTATAAATCATTCTACTATAAAGACACATGCACACATGTGTTTATTGCAGGACTATTCACAGTAGCAAAGACTTGGAACCAACCCAAATGCTCATCAATAACAGACTGGATAAAGAAAATGTGGCACATATACACCATGGAATACTATGCAGCCATAAAAAAGGATGAGTTCATGTCCTTTGCAGGGACATGGATGAAGCTGGAAGCCATCATTCTCAGCAAACTAACACAGAAACAGAAAAGCAAACACCGCATGTTCTTACTTATAAGTGGGAGTTGACCCATGGAATACATGAACACAGGGAGGGAAACATCTCATGCTAGGGCCTGTTGGGGGATGGGGGGTGAAGGGAGACAGCATTAGGATAAATACCTAATGCATGCAGGGCTTAAAACGTAGATGATGGGCTGATGGGTGCAGCAACCACCCTGGCACGTGTATACCTATGTAACAAACATGTATGTTCTGTACATGTATCCCAGAACTTAAAAGTATAATAAAAAAAGAATTTATTATTTCCAGGTTATGTAATTTGTTGGCATATAATTTTTCCTAGTGGTCTCTTATAATCTTTGTATTTCTGCAGTATCCATTGTAATGTCTCTGTTTTCATTTATTATTTTATTTGAGTCTTCTCTCTTTTTTCCTGGTATAGCTAAGGGTTTGTTGATTTTGCTTGTCTTTTCAAAAATCCAACTTTTAGTTTGGTTGATCTTTTGTGATTTCTTGTCTCTATATTAGTTATTTCTGCTCTGATTATTACTGTTTTATTCTTTCTGTTAACTCTGGGCTTAGTTTGTCCTTCTTTTCCTAGCTCCTTGAGGAGTAACATTAAGTTGTTTATTTTAGATCTTTTTTTCTTTTTGATGTAGACATTTATTGTTACAAGCTTTTCTCTTAGAACTGCTTAGCTATATCCCATAAGTTTTGGTATATTGGGTTTCCATTTTTGCTTTTCTCAGGATAGTTTTGATTTCCCTTTCAATTTCTTCATTGGATCATTGATTTTGCAGGAGCATGTTGTTTAATTTCCTATATTTGTGAATTTTCTGAAGTTCCTCCTATTATTGATTCCCAGTTTTATACCATTGTAATCTGAAAAGACACTTGATATGATTGCAATCTTCTTAAATTTGCTAAGGATCATTTTGTATTCTAACATGTGATCTACTCTGGAGAATTCATTGTTCACTGAGGAGAATGTGTATTCTCTTGCTGTTAGATTGAATGTTCTATATGTGTCTGTTAGGTTCATTTTGTACAAAGTGTTGTTTAAGTCCAATGTTTTCCTATTAATTTTCTGCCTGGATGATTTGTCCATTGTTGAAAATGAACTATTAAATTCCCATACAAATATTGTATTGCAATCTATATCTCCCTTTAGATTCTTTAATATTTGTTTTATACATTTAGGTGCTCTGATATTGGCTGCATATGTATTTATAATTGTTGTATGCTTTTGAAGAATTGACCCCTTTATCATTATAGAATGTCTTCATCTCTTTTTACAGTTTTTGACTTCAGGTCTATGTTTTAATTTTTTTCACCTTTATTTTAGATTTGGGGGTACATGTGAACGTTTGTTACATAGGTAAACACATGTCATGGGGGTTTGTTGTGCATATTATTTCATCATCAAGGTATTAATCCCGCTACCCAATAGTTGTCTTTTCTGCTTCTCTCCCTCCTCCCAACCTCTCCCATCAAGTAGGCCCCTGTGTCTGTTATTTCCTTCTTTGTGTTCGTTATTTCCTTCTTTGTGTTCATAAATTCTTATCATTTAGCCCCGTTTATAGGGAGAACATTCAGTATTTGGTTTTCTGTTCCTGCATTAGTTTGCTAATAACAATAGCTTCCACTTCCATTTATGTTCCCACAAAAGATGTGATCTCATTCTTTTTTATGACTGCATAGTATTTCATGGTTTATGCATAATACATTTTCTTTATCTAATCTGTCATTGATGGGGATTTAGGTTGATTTCATGTCTTTGCTAATTCGAATAGTGCTGCAATGAACATTTGTGTGCATGTGCCTTTATGGTTTAATAATTTATATTCCTCTGGGTATATACCCAGTAATGGGATTGCTGGGTCGAATGGTGGTTCTGCTTTTAGCTCTTTGAAGGGCTACTTTCCACAACAGTTGAACTAATTTATACTCTGACTAAGAGTGTATATGTGTTCCTTTTTCTCCACAACCTTGCCAGCATCTGTTATTTTTTGACTTTTTAATAATGGCCATTCTGACTGGTGTGAGATGGTATCTTATTGTGGTTATGGTTTGCATTTCTCTAATGATTAGTGATATTAAACTTTTTTCATATGCTTGTTGGCTGTATGTATGCATTTTTTGAGAAGTGTCTGTTCATGTCCTTTGCTTACTTTTAAATGGGGTTATTTGATTTTCACTTTTAAATTTCTTTAAGTTCCTTACAAATGCTGGATATTAGATCTTTGTCAGATGCGTAGTTTGCTAATATTTTTTCCCATTCTCTAGGTTGTCTGTTGATCCTGTTGATAGTTTCTTTTGCTGTGTGGAAGCTCTTAAGTCTAATTAGATTCCACTTGTCAATATTTGCTTTTGTTGTGATTGCTTTTGGTGTCTTTGTCATAAAATTTTTTCCCATTTCTATATCCCGATTAGTACCGCCTAGGTTGTCTTCCAGGGTTTTCATAGTTTTGGGTTTTACATTTAAGATAATCTGTCTTGAGTTAATTTTTGTATATGGTGTAAGGAAGGGGTCCAGCTTCAATCTTCTGCATATGGCTATCCAGTTATCCCAACACCATTTATGGAATAGGGAGTCTATCCATTACTTGTTTTTGTCAGGTTTGTCGAAGATCAGATTATTGTAGAGGTGCAGTCTTACTTCTGGGTTCTCTATTCTCTTCCATTGGTCTATGTGCTTGTTTTTGTATCAGAACCATGCTGTTTTAGTTACTGTAGCCTTGTAGTATAGTTTGAAGTTGGCTAACATGATGCCTTCAATTTTCTTCTTTTTGCCTGATATTGCCTTGGCTATCCAGGCTCTTTTTTTTTTTTGGTTTCAAAATAGTTTTTTTTCTAGTTCTGTGAAGAATGTCATTGGTAGTTTGATAGAAACAGCACTGAATCTGTAAATTGTTTTGGGTAATACAGCCATTTTAATGATACTGTTTCTTGCTATTCATGAGTATGGGAGGTTTTTCCGTTTGTTTGTGTCTTTCTGATTTCTTTGAGGAGTGTTTTGTAATTCTCATTGCAGAGATCTTTCACCTCCCTTGTTCGCTGTATTTCTAGGTATTTTATTATTTCTGGGGCAATTGTGAAGGGAATTGCCTTTCTGATTTGGCTCTAGGTTTGGCTGTTGTTGGTGTAAAGGCATGCTAATTATTTTTGTACATTGATTTTGTATCCTGCAACTTTGCTGAAATGTTTATCAGATGGAGGAGATTTTGGGTTGAGACTATGGGGTTTTCCAGAAATAGAATCATGTCATCTGCAAACAGAGATAGTTTGACTTTCTCTCTTCATATCTGGATGCATTTTATTTCTTTCTCTTTTCTGATTGCCCTGGCTGGGACTTCCAATACTATGCTGAGCAGGAGTGATAAGATAGTGCATGCTTGTCTTGTGCTGGTTTTTTAGTGGAAATGCTTCCGGCCTTTACCCATTCAGTAAAATGTTGGCTGTGGGTTTGTCACAGATAGCTCTCATTATTTTGAAGTATGTTCCTTCAATACCTAGTTTATTGAAAATTTTTAGCTTGAAGGGATGTTGAATTTTATTAAAAGACTTTTCTGCATTTATTGAGATAATCATGTGGTTTTTGTCTTTAGTTCTGTTTATGTGAATCACGTTTATTAATTTTTTTTTCTTTGAGATGGAGTCTCGCTCTATTGCCCAGGCTGGAGTGCAGTGGCATGATCTCAGCTCACTGCAAGCTCCACCTCCCAGGTTTATGCCATTCTCCTGCCTCAGCCTCCCGAGTAGCTGGGACTATAGGCACCTGCCACCACACTTGGTTAAATTTTTGTATTTTTAGTAGAGAAAGGGTTTCACCATGTTAGCCAGGATGGTCTTGATATCCTGACCTCGTGATCCACCCACCTCGGCCTCCCAAAGTGCTGGGATTACAGTGGTAAGCCACCACGCCTGGCCACATTTATTAATTTTTGTTTGCCAAACCAACCTTGCATCCTGAGGATGAAGGCTACTTGATCATGGTGGATTAGCTTTTTGATGTGTTAGTTATTTTGGTTTGCAAGTATTTCATTGATGATTTTTGCATGGATGTTCACCACAGATATTGGCTTGAAGTTTTCTTTTTTCATTGTGTCTCTGCCAAGTTTGGTGTCAAGATGATCTTGGCTTCATTGAATGAGTTGGGGAGGAGTCCCTCCTCAATTTTTTGGAAGGGTTTTAGCGGGAATGGTACCAGCTGTTCATTGTACATCTGGTAGAATTTGTCTGTGAATCCATCAGGTTCCAGGCTTTTTTTAGTTGATAGGCGACTTATTACTGATTCAATTTTGGAGCTCATTATTGGTCTGTTAAGGGTTTCAATTTCTTCCTGGCTCAGTCTTGGGAAGTTGTACATGTCCACAAATTTATTGATCTCTTCTTTGTTTTCTAGTTTGTGTGCATTGAAGGGTTTGTAGTAGCTTCTGATGGTTGTTTTTATTTCTGCGATGTCAGTAGCAACATTCTCTTCATTTCTAATTGTGTTTATTTGGGTCTTTTCTCTTTCTTCTTTATTAGTCTAGCAAGTGGCCTATTTTATTATTTTTTTTTCAGAAAACCAACTCCTAGTTCCTTGATCTTTTGAATAGTTTTTCATATCTTGATTTCCTTCAGTTCAGCCCTGATTTTTTGTTATTTCTTATCTTCTGCTTGCTTTGGATTGATTTGTCCTGCTTCTCTAATTCCTTCAGGTGTGAAATTAAGTTGTTAATTTGAGATCTTTCTAACTTTCTGATGTGGGGATTTAGTGCTATGTATTTACCTCTTAACATTGCCTTAGCTGTGTCCCAGAGATTCTGTTATGTTGTATCTTTGTTCTCATTATTTTCAAAGAACTTCTTTATTTCTGCCTTAATTTCATTATTTACTCAAAAGTCATTAAGGAGCATGTTTAATTTCCATGTAATTGCATGGTTTTGAGCGATTTTCCTAGTCTTGACTTCTACTTTTATTGAGCTGTGGTCCAAGAATGTCTTCATAAGATTTGGGATCTTTTACATAAGTTGAGAATTATTTTAGGTCCAATTATGTGGTTGATTTTAGAGTATGTGCTCTGTAACATAGAAGACTATACATAGAAGAATGTATAGTCTGTTGATTTGGGTGGAGAATTCTGTAAAGGTCTATCAGATCCATTTTGTCCAGTGTTGAGTTTAGGTCCTGAATATCTCTGTTAATTTTCTGCCTTGATGATCTGTCTAATGCTATTAGTGGCATTTTGAAGTCTCCCAACATTATTGTGTGGGAGTCTATGTCTCTTTGTAGGTCTCTAATAACTTGCTTTATAAATCTGGGTGCTCCTGTGTTGGGTGCATATGTATTTAGGATAGTTAGGTCTTCTTGTTGAATTGAACCCTTTACCATTATGTAATGTCCTGCTTTGTCTCTCTTTTTTAAAATCTTTGTTGGTTTGAAATCTGTTTTCTCTGAAATTAGGATTGCAAACCCTGCTTTTTTTGTTTTCCATTTGCTTGGTAGATATTCCTCCATCCCTTTATTTTGAGCCTAGGATTGTCATTACTTGTGAGATGTGTATCTTGAAGACAGCATACCACTAGGTCTTGTATTTTCATCCAGCTCTGTGCCTTTTAAGTGAGGTATTTAGTCCATTTACATTAATATTGATATGTGTGGATTTGATCCTGTCATTGTGCTGTTAGCTGGTTATTATGTTAGCTTATTTGTGTGATTGATTCACAATGACACTGGTCTGTGTGTTTAAGTGTGTGTTTGTATTAGAAGGTAGTGGTCTTTCCTTTCTGCATTTAATGCTCCTTTCAAGATCTCTTGTAAAGGAGGTCTTGTGGTAATGAATGTTTAGACATTTGCTAATCTGAAAAGGATTGTATTTCTTCTTCACTTAGGAAGCTTAGTTTGGCCAAATATGAAACTCTTGATTGAAGATTTTTTTTTCCCTAAGATGGTTGAATAGAGGTCTCCAATCTCTTCTGGCTTTTAGGATATCACCTGAGAGGTTTGCTTTTAGCCTAATGGGGTTCCCTTTTTAGGTAACCTGCCCTTTCTCTCTAGCTGCATTTAGGATTTTTTTCATTTTGACCTTGGAAAATTTGATGATTATATGTCTTTGGGATGATCTTTTTGTGTAGCATCTTGCAGGAATTCTCTGCATTTCCTGAATTTGATCATTAGCTTCTCTAGCAAGGTTGAGGAAGTTTTCATGGATTATATCCTGAAATATGTTTTCCAAGTTGTTTGCTTTTTTTCCCCTCCCTTTCAGAGATGCCAATGATTCATCGATTTGGCCTCTTTATGTAATCCCATATTCTCAGAGGCTTTGTTTACTCCTTTTTATTCTTTTTTCTTTATTTTTGTCTGACTGTCTTAAAGAACCAGTCTTCAAGTTCTGTGATTTTTTTTTCCTCAGCTTGGTTTATTCTGCTGTTAATACTTGTGATTGCATTGTGAAATTCTTGTATTGTGTTATTCAGCTCTGTCAGACCCATAAGGTTCTTTTTTATAGTGGCTGTTTTGTCCTTCAGCTCCTGTAATACTTTATTGTGATTCTTATTTTCCTTGGATTGGGTTTTGCCATTCTCTGAATCTTGATGATCTTTGTTCCTATCCATATTCTGAATTCTATCTCTGTCATTCTAGCCAGTTTGGCCTGGTTGAGAGCTCTTGTTCGAGAACTGGTGTGGTTGTTTGGAGGACACAAGACACTCTGGCTATTTGAGTTACCAGAGTTCTTGTGTTGGTTATTCCTCATCTCTGCGTGTGGCTGTTCCTTTAACTGCAGTGTAGATTGAGTTCAGTCAATAGACTTATTTTCTGGATGTTTTCATCAGGCCAAGGCTTTGTGTGGGGTTTTTCTTTGAAGTTGCCTTCTTGTCTCTGGTTTCAGAGGAAGGTATATTGGTAAGATATTTTTCATTTTGAAGCTTCAGAGTGTGATCTAGCAGGTGGCACTCAGGCTTATTTGTCAGTTGGTAGACTTTTGTTCGGTTGAGTTGCTCCCCTATGTTTCCTCACAGTTGCAGCCATGTTCCTGCTCAATGCTCTGAAAGTGTGGGATCCTCTCCCCATTGAGTGTTGGCTGTAGATCATCATTTGGCACTCCTGTGCTGTTGACTGCAGTTTGGGGCAATCTCAGTGGTTTTTCCCCTCAACTTGGAGGCAACAGAGGAAGGAATCTTAGCACTAGTTGTGGCTGTGGGTCATTTGCTTGTCTCCTGGGGCCTCCATCCCAGAGAGATGCAGGTCAGCATTTGCTCAGTGCAATCAGCCCAGGATGGAGGGTCTATGCTATGCACCCAAGCCAGAGGTTCCCTGTCTGGTGATGAGCAGTGGGGGTGTGTGTGAGACCCATGGGAGATGGACTAGTCTCCTCTTCTTGGGTTGCCTGCAGCTTGTTGGAGGTGTGGATAAAACACTTAGGGTCTTTGTTGCACTGTTAGTCTGAGGGTGGCAAGGCAGAAGCAGTGGCAGAGAGGCTTTCAGTTGCCCCTGGAGTTGCTACTGGCTCAGTAGCCCTGGTGGGGAATGGCTGGAGGCTCAGGCCTGGAGGACTTGCCTAGTGAGAAGTTATAGGAATGGACACCCATGTAACAATCTTGCCACTTTTCCATGGGGCTGCTGCAGTATGCTTGGGGCCCACTCCGGTCACTCATTGCTCAGATATTCCAGTACCTGGGGGTTTCATCAGTGAAGGCTGCAAAACAGCAAAGATGGCAGCCTGTTACTCCATCTGGAAGCTTTGTCCTAGGGAGGTATGGGCCTGTTGCCAGCCCAAAGACACCCTAGGACATGGCTGGAGACCCCTATTGGGAAGCCCTGCCCAGTGAGGAGGAACAGGATTGGAGACCTGCTTTAAAAAGCACTCTTGTTATGTTTCAGTAGAGAAGCTGTGTTGTGTTAGGGGTCTGCTTCAGCCCCCAGTCACCTCAGACACTCTGAAGCCCAAAGGATGGAATGGCTGTCACCCAAACAGCAAATATGGTGACCCACCCCTCCCTCTGGGAGCTCTGTTTGAGGGAAATTACAAATCTCTGTGGGCCAGAGAACACCAACAGGGGTGGCTGAAAGCCTACTTTGGAGTTCCCACCCAGTGAGGAGGAATGGGTTTGGGAACCCACTTAAGGAAGCAGTCTGGCCATGTTTTGGTAGAACAGCTGTGCTGTGCTGTGGGATCCCTTCTACCCTCAGTCAACTCAGACTCTACAAAGCCTTAAGGCTTATTTTGTCTCACATAAGTACAGTTGGCCCTCTGTATGCATGGGTTTTGCATTATAGATTTTACTAATTGCAAATCAAAAATATTTAAAAGTACAATAAAAATGACAATACAGGAATAAAACATAACAAAAATAAAAAAACATGGTATAAAAGCTATCTATGTAACATTTACATTGTTTTGAGTATTATATATAATCTAGAAATTATTTACAGGCTACAGAAGGATGTGAAAAGGTTATATGCAAATGCTTTGCCATTTTACCATTTTATATAAGGGACTTGAGCATTTGTGAATTTTGGCATTCACAGGGGTCCAGGAACCAACCCCTTGCAGATATAAAGGATGACTATATAGCTACTTCTGCTCTCTTTTTGTTCCTATTTGTGTGAAATATCTTTTTCCATCTTTTTACTGTTAGTCTCTGTTTGTCCTTAAGAGTGAGGCCAGTCTCTTATAGACAGCCTATAATTGGGCCTTGGTTTTTTTTTTTTTTTTTCCTCTAATAATATATAGTCATATTATATATTTTTATTGGAGAATTTAATCCATTTACATTCAAGGTAATAACTGATAGTTGATAATTTAATAATGCCACTTTGTTAATTGTTTTCTGAGTCCTTTTTTTTTTATTATTATACTTTAAGTTCTAGGGTACATGTGCACAATGTGCAGGTTTGTTACATATGTATACTTGTGCCATGTTGGTGTGCTGCACCCATCAACTCGTCAGCACCCATCAACTCATCAATTACATCAGGTATAACTCCCAATGCCATCCCTCCCCCATCCCCCTCCCCATAATAGGCCCCGGTGTGTGACGTTCCCCTTCCTGAGTCCACGTGATCTCATTGTTCAATTCCCACCTATAAGTGAGAACATGCAGTATTTGGTATTCTGTTCTTGTGATAGTTTGCTGAGAATGATGGTTTCCAGCTGCATCCATGTCCCTACAAAGGACACAAACACATCCCTTTTTATGGCTGCATAGTATTCCATGGTGTATATGTGCCACATTTTCTTAATCAGGTCTGTCACTGATGGACATTTGGGTTGATTCCAAGTCTTTGCTATTGTGAATAGTGCCGCAATAAACATATGTGTGCATGTGTCTTTACAGCAGCATGATTTACAATCCTTTGGGTATATACCCGGTAATGGGATGGCTGGGTCATATGGTACTTCTAGTTCTAGATCCTTGAGGAATCGCCATACTGTTTTCCACAATGGTTGAACTAGTTTACAATCCCACCAACAGTGTAAAAGTGTTCCTATTTCTCCACATCCTCTCCAGCACCTGTTGTTTCCTGACTTTTTAATGATTGCCATTCTAACTGGTGTAAGATGGTATCTCATTGTGGTTTTGATTTGCATTTCTCTGATGGCCAGTGATGATGAGCATTCTTTCATGTGTCTGTTGGCTGTATGAATGTCTTCTTTTGAGAACTGTCTGTTCATATTCTTTGCCCACTTTTCAATGGGGTTGTTTGTTTTTTTCTTGTAAATTAGTTTGAGTTCTTTGTAGGTTCTGGATATTAGCCCTTTGTCAGATGAGTAGATTGCAAAACTTTTCTCCCATTCTGTAGGTTGCCTGTTCACTCTGATGGTAGTTTCTTTTGCTGTGCAGAAGCTCTTTAGTTTAATGACATCCCATTTGTCAATTTTGGCTTTTGTTGCTGTTGCTTTTGGTGTTTTAGACATGAAGTCCTTGCCCATGCCTATGTCCTGAATGGTATTACCTAGGTTTTCTTCTAGGGTTTTTATGGTATTAGGTCTAACATTTACGTCTCTAATCCATTATGAATTAATTTTCGTATAAGGAGTAAGGAAAGGATCCAGTTTCAGGTTTCTACTTATGGCTAGCCAATTTTCCCAGCACCATTTATTAAATTGGGAATCCTTTCCCCATTTCTTGTTTTTCTCAGGTTTGTCAAAGATCAGATGGGTGTAGATGTGTGGTATTATTTCTGAGGACTCTGTTCTGTTCCATTGGTCTATATCTCTGTTTTGGTAGCAGTACCATGCTGTTTTGGTTACTGTAGCCTTGTAGTATAGTTTGAAGTCAGGTAGTGTGATGCCTCCAGCTTTGTTCTTTTCACTTAGGAATGTCTTGGCAATGCGGGCTCTTTTTTGGTTCCATATGAACTTTAAAGCAGTTTTTTCCAATTCTGTGAAGAAAGACATTGGTAGCTTGATGGGGATTGCATTGAATCTATAAATTACCTTGGGCAGTATGGCAATTTTCACGATATTGATTCTCCCTATCCATGAGCATGGTATGTTCTTCCATTTGTTTATGTCCTCTTTTATTTCACTGAGCAGTGGTTTGTAGTTCTCCTTGAAGAGGTCCTTTACATCCCTTGTAAGTTGGATTCCTAGGTATTTTATTCTCTTTGAAGCAATTGTGAATGGAAGTTCTTTCCTGATTTGGCTCTCTGTTTGTCTGTTACTGGTGTATAAGAATGCTTGTGATTTTTGCACATTAATTTTGTATCCTGAGACTTTGCTGAAGTTTCTTATCAGCTTAAGGAGATTTTGGGCTGAGATAATGGGGTTTTCTAAATATACAATCATGTCATCTGCAAACAGGGACAGTTTGACTTCTTCTTTTCCTAACTGAATACCCTTGATTTCTTTCTCTTGCCTGATTTCCCTAGCCAGAACTTCCAACACTATGCTGAATAGGAGTGTTGAGAGAGGGCCTCCCTGTCTTGTGCCAGTTTTCAAAGGGAATGCTTCCAGTTTTTGCTCATTCAGTATGATATTGGCTGTGGGTTTGTCATAAATAGCTCTTATTATTTTGAGATATGTTCCATCAATACCGAATTTATTGAGAGTTTTTAGCATGAAGGACTGTTGAATTTTGTCAAAGGCCTTTTCTGCATCTATTGAGATAATCATGTGGTTTTTGTCTTTGGTTCTGTTTATATGCTGGATTACATTTATTGATTTGCATATGTTAAACCAGCCTTGCATCCCAGGGATGAAGCCCACTTGATCATGGTGGATCAGCTTTTTGATATGCTGCTGGATTCGGTTTGCCAGTAGTTTATTGAGGATTTTTGCATCAATGTTCATCAGGGATATTGGTCTAAAATTCTCTTTTTTTGTGGTGTCTCTGCCAGGCTTTGGTATCAGGATGATGTTGGCCTCATAAAATGAGTTAGGAAGGATTCCCTCTTTTTCTATTGATTGGAATAGTTTCCGAAGGAATGGTACCAGCTCTTCCTTGTACCTCTGGTAGAATTCAGCTGTGAATCCATCTGGTCCTGGACTTTTTTTGGTTGGTATGCTATTAATTATTGCCTCAATTTCAGAGCCTACTATTGGTCTATTCAGGGATTCAACTTCTTCCTGGTTTAGTCTTGGGAGAGTGTAAGTGTCCAGGAAATTATCCATTTCTTCTAGATTTTCTAGTTTGTTTGCATAGAGGTGTTTATTGTATTCTCTGATGGTAGTTTGTATTTCTGTGGGGTCAGTGGTGATATCCCCTTTATCATTTTGTATTGTGTCTATTTGATTCTTCTCACTTTTCTTCTTTATTAGTCTTGCTAGTGGTCTATCAATTTTGTTGATCTTTTCAAAAAACCAACCTCTGGATTCATTGATTTTTTTTGGAGGGTTTTTTGTGTCTCTATCTCCTTCAGTTCTCCTCTGATCTTAGTTATTCTGAATTCTTTTCAGTCATTTGATAGATCTGTATTTCTTTATGGTTCATTGTTGGAGCTTCATTGTTTAATTTGGGGATGTTATGATTTCCTGATTCTTTGTAATTTTTGTGTCCTTGCATTGTTGTCTGTACATTTGAGGAGACAACCTCCTCTGCTGGCCTTTACAGGTGTTCTTTGGCAGGGATAGACTTTCATTGTTTAGTCTAAGTGTGATTCTGAAAGGGTCAACTGGTAATGACCCCAGGGAGCAGAGTTTTTGTGGGCTCTTTAGTTGGCTGGGCTGCTGCCTTAATTCTCTTTTTAGCTGGGGCTGCTGTCTAGGTTCCACTACCCAGCAATATCACTGGTTGGGCACTGGTATAAGGAGGAGCTACTGGCTAGGGACTGCAAAGCTTCTGGTTAGGCTGATAATAAGATGTATTCCCTGGCTGGATAATTCAGCTATTTGGGATCTGCAGTTGGGCAGTGCTCCAGGCTGGGCACTGAGGTTAGGCATAGTTACTGCTCAGGATGGACAGAACCAGAGGCCATGCTCTTTGAAATGCATGATTGAAGATTCCCTCCCTGTCCCAGTGGAGCTGTGTGACAAGCTTTTGGCTGAGTTGAGCGGCTGTTTGACTTCCTGGATCAAGTAGGTCTGGTCCCTATGCTTCTCCAAAATGTGCTGAGGTAGGAGTTTCCATGCCTTGGCGGGTGATTGAGTGGGCTTTGGACTGAGTGGAACTGCTGCTTGACTTCTCCAGTCATGCAGGCCTAGCCCCTATGCTTCTCTGCAATGGAGTCAGGGGTCTCCCTGCCTGGGTGGGGTCATTGGGGTGGACTTTGAGGCTGGGCATGAAGACTAACCCCCTGGGGAACTCAAGCTAGGTTGGACTTCCTACTGTATTTCTGAAGACCATGAGGTCAGTTTCATGTTGACTTGTATATTCCATCTGGTTCCATGGCTGGCAGAAATGCAGAGGTACCATCAAGATCTGTATGCTGGTCATTGTGACCTCTGCTTCTTTTCTTTGTTTTTACCTGATCCTGGGCAGTCTAGCTGTGCTATTACCTACCCACAGTGTTCCCCATGAAGTGAGACTGGAGTAGCCTTCTTGGGAATTGTATGAGATTGCTAGGGAAGCTGGATAACTGTCTCCAGTTCTCTTTTCCCCTAGTAGAAACATTGGGTCAAGGAGTGCCTCTCCATCTGGCATTGTGCCAACTTGGGGAAGGGAGAAGAGCAGTGCAGTCAAAGTGAGACTGTTTTTCTTACCTTTTTAATTCAGTTGTCATTCAGTTCTGTGGACCATGTGAGTTGTATCTAAGGATTAGGATTTTTGAAAAGATGTTTTGGTCTGTGGATAGTTGATAGTGGATCCTTCTGTTGGCTGGGCAGTGAAAGTAGAGCCATAGACTTCCTATTCTACCATCTTGCTGATGCCGCCTCTAGAAAGTCTTCCAAATTCTTCATATGTAAAACAACAACAACAACAACAAACAAATCTTCCTTGAGTCTGTCATTTTCAATAACATAGATGAACTTAGAAGACATTATGCTAAGTGAAACAAGCCATACACAGAAAGACAAGTACTACACGATCTCACTTATATGTGGGGTCTTAAAAAACTCACTTCTTGGCTCACACCTGTAATCCCAGCACTTTGGGAGGCCGAGGCAGGCACCTCACGAGGTCAGGAGATTGAGACCATCCTGGCTAACACGGTGAAACCCTGTTTCTACTAAAAATACAAAAAATTAGCTGGGCATCTTGGCGGGTGCCTTTAGTCCCAGCTACTTGGGAAGCCGAAGCAGGAGAATGGCATGAACCCTGGAGGTGGAGCTTGCAGTGAACCAAGATTGTGCCATTGCACTCCAGCCTGGGCGACAGAGTGAGACTCTGTCTCAAAAAACAAAACAAAACAAAAAACCAAAAAACTAATTTCTACTCTCCATAGAAGCAGAAAGTAGAATGGTGATTACCGAAGATGGGGAGGTGGGGGAAATGGAGAGACACTTGTCAAAAGGCACAAGGATGTAATTAATGTAGGATGAATACATCTAGAAATCAAATGGGCAGCATGATGACTATAATTAACAATACTGTATTGTATACTAGAAATTTGTGAATAAAGTAGATTTTAGGTGTTCTCATCACACACTCTAAAAATGGTTAACCATGTTAGGAGATGAATATGTTAATTTTCTTGACTGTAATATTGTTAATCAGTCCACTATGTATATCAAAAACCCCTCCTCGAGCCCGGTATCCTTCTCTAGCTACTGCAGTTCTCTTCGCCTCTTCATATCCAGATTTTCCCTCTTTCACCTCGCATTGCTTCTCAACCCATTGCACCCTCTCTTAAGTTACCAAGGCAGGGAAAAACCTCTCACTAACACATACTCTTCCATTTGCAGCGACATGAACCTGGGCATGCTTCCAGTCCACACACCCTTGTCCTTTTTAACTTTCCACTTGGCAACATTTTATACCTGTGATTACTCTGATTTTGAAGCATTTGCCTCCCTTGCTGTTCGTGACCCAAACCACTCTAGATTTTTTGTTGATTCTCTAGTCATCCCGCTGTCTCCTTTGCAAGGCATCTTTCTGAACCATCCCTGTGATGTTGTTTTTCCTTAGTTAGCTTTCCTTTTTACCCCACACCACACGTGTGCCCCACTTTCACCACACTAACTCCCACAGCTTCAATTATTGTCTCTATGCCTCAGATCCTCTATTTCTAGTTCTGGGTTTGACCTATGCTCTGAGCTGTGGACACATATGTCTAACTCCATATGTCCAAAACTAAACTCCTTGTCTTTTATTCCAAGCCTGTTCTATTTTTAATTTCCCAAGTTAGTGACATCACCATCCATTCTACTGCCTACCTCCAACAGATTATCAAGTCTAGGAGATGCTGTTACAGTCTTAAGTCTTAAGTCTTTCCACTTTTCATTATTTCTGCTACAATTACTACTATTTTTCCTCAATATTATCTTTCATCTAGAATACCTCAAGCCTCTTCAAAGCTTTTATTATCTTACTGCCTTTAGTTGATCCATTCCCTACACTGCCACCAGAGGGAGCCTTCCACAGTATAAATCTGATTATATGAGCAGATTAAAACTCTGATAACATTTATTGCTTAAAGAATCAGTCCTGTGGCTCACAAGGTCCTTCATGACATAGTCCCTGTTAATCAGTTCAGACATCTCTTCATTGATTATCCTCTTGTACTTTTTTTTTTCCAGGAATACTAAAGCTAATGCAGTTTCTAATTAGTGAATAAAGCATATTCATGCTCTTCCAAGACTATCTAGTAATAAATAAGTGGATAAATACTGTCTTCTCAATTGATTAATAAATGCATTTTCTTCTTGTGTGGGGAAAATTTACATATGCTATTATGCATATGATAAAGTAAAAACCTGTGCATACCCACTTTAAAAACATATATTCTTTGGAAGGTACCTACGCTCAGAATTGCAAGAACCAAAGGTTAAATAGGAAACCAAATACAATTCAAATAAAGTTGTTTTGTTAGGTTATGCTGACAGGGTGGGAGTACTGATGTGGCACTTAGGCTGTCATTTCCACATCCTGCCAGATATTGCTAATCAGCCATGGCACTCTTATGAAAAGCACAGACTCAACCTCATAAACCTTATCACAAGCACACTGGGAAGCCACTGCCAGTAGGAGTGGCTCCTATTATGAAGCCTCTTTGCTGCTTGTATGTGTGGCTATGGCAAGCAATTTTGCCCTGAGGACTTGAGGATAAAAGAGCCTGGAGAAGTAAATGCTTTCTTGAATTTTCTGTCTCATTTTTTTTCCAATAATAAGGGACATAACAATTTGCTGTACATTTTATTTAATCATAAAGGAATCCCAGTTCAGATCTCTTTAAACAGGGTATGCATGCCCTTGAGGATATTTGAAGACTTTCCAGGGATATATGGCTTGGACAGCTTTAAGGAAATCATTTTGTAGATGCTCAGCTTCCATTGTGTCTCTTCCTTAAGCTGATCTGTCTGAAAACCACTCCTGCAGTCAGTATTTCTCCATTCCTATCTCCCTTTTCACAATGATCACCTCCTACTTTCCAAAAAAATATGTGCACCTCTCACCCATCCTGAATCTTATGATGCATTTCCCAGGGTATAAAAAAGTTAGGGGCTAAACAGAGGAGTGTTTGAAAATGTAAAGCTCCTGAATCAGAGTCTTAGATTTGGTTAAAAACATATTTATATATGCAATTGCAATGAAAGTATATGTATTGTGTATATATAAAATAAAATTATATACAAAAGATATATGTGTATATGAGAAATGCCTGATTTTATTTAGGTAAAAAATCATGGAAAGGCTCTAGCTAACCTCGTCTCTGTTTACATAAATTAGAATTCAGAAGTAAAATGAGTGGGCCGGGCGCGGTGGCTCAAGCCTGTAATCCCAGCACTTTGGGAGGCCGAGACGGGCGGATCACGAGGTCAGCAGATCGAGACCATCCTGGCTAACACGGTGAAACCCCGTCTCTACTAAAAAAATACAAAAAACTAGCCGGACAAGGTGGCGGGTGCCTGTAGTCCCAGCTACTCGGGAGGCTGAGGCAGGAGAATGGCGTAAACCCGGGAGGCGGAGCTTGCAGTGAACTGAGATCCAGCCACTGCACTCCAGCCTGGGCGACAGAGTAAGACTCTGTCTCAAAAAAAAAAAAAAAAAAAAAAAAAAAAAAACAGAAGTAAAATGGGTGTTATGGAATCTGATTTGACTAATACGCCTGACCACAAGAGCTGGCTTTTCCAGTGAGGTATGCAGCAGATGTTTCACAAATCGGTTCAGAAATATGTCTCATAAACATATAGCAGACATGTTTCATAAGTTGAATGGGCTAGATCTGCAACTCCAAGTATATTAATGTATTTAAATCTTATATCTAATATGCAATATACTAGAAATTGCATCTTTGTAACTATTATATTTGAGATAAAAATTCAGGTGTCAACTTAAAAACATATAAGGAAGTGTATAATTTTTAAAACTTGTGTTGTCAAATAAGTTGACAATATTTTATGTACATTATAAAGCAAGTTTAATATCCCATAATATGTTAAAAACAACAAAATTATGCTTTGAATGACAGAGTTCTTGAGTACTTTAAGGGACTGTGGTGTTATGATATACATTGGTTTTCATCCCCAGTTCCTGGCCCATAACACCCATATCCCTGTTACAGTCTTTTGCGTTATAATGTTGGGTATGTTAGGCCTCAGGGGCAGGCCTCTGAACTTCCTCTGTCTTCTTTCTACTCTAACGTTCCCCTTCTTTCCTACTGTGGGTCTTAAGACTCTCCCAGGAGCGGGTCCCACACTAAACCTGGGAGAAGGAATGGTGATGTCATGAAACTTCCATAAAAACCCAAGAGGACAGGTTTCATTGAGCTTTCAGATAGCGGAACCCGTGGAGCTTCCTGGAGGGTGATGTGCCCAGAAAGGGCATGGATGCTCTGCGCCCCTTCCCCCATACCTCGTACCATGTGTCTCTTCATCTGTATCCTTTACAATATTCTTTATAATAAACCTACAAATGTGAGTAGGTATTTCCCTGATTTCTGTGAGCCGCTTCGCAAATTAATCAAGCCCAAGGAGGAGGTTATGGTAACCCCAGCTTAAAGCTAGTTGGTCAGAGTTCCACAGGCCAGGATTTGGGACTGGGGTGTGTGTGTGTGTGGAGAGGGGCAGTCTTGGAGACGGAGCCTTCAACTTGTGGGATGTGACACTATCTATGGGTAGACAGTGTCTGAACTGAATTGGAGAACTCCCAGCTGGTGTCTGCTGTTTGGTGTATGGGGAAAACCACCCACAAATTTGGTCACAGAAGTCTTCTGTGTTGGTTCTTGTCGTGCAAGAGTAGAGGAAAAACACAGTTTAGAGGAAAGTTTTTCCCTACAACAGGGACCACAGAGACACCTTCAACTAAACAACGAGAAAACTGAGGTGGAGAGAGGTTACTGACTAGCCCACACTCTAAGATAAGGGTAGATCCCATCTATTTCTCCTGATTTATCAGACCACTACTCATTATGCCCACTATAAAAGGTCTATAAAATTGGCATTGACTTCCACAAACTTTGATTCTATAAGGGAGCATGAATGTACTATACCGTGTATGAAGCACACATGCATACACTCTACTGTGTCACACACTTACCCTAATTACAATACGATATTCATAATAAACATTAATTGAACATTTAATTAACAGCAATTTTTCTTAACTTCTTAACATTTAGAAGCGTTTTTAACAGTTATTTTTGAAGTATAGATCTTTAAAAATGTTATTCAGGGAACTATTTTTTTCTTAACTTCTTAACATTTAGAAGGGTTTTTAGAAGTTATTTTTGAAGTACCGATCTTTTAAAATGTTATCCAGGGAGCTACGAATTGATTTTCCTTTTTCTTTCAATAATTTTCTCTTTGGCAAATAAAGGCTTTCAAAGCTGTTGCAAATATTGTTAATGTACTAATCAGCCATCACGATACCTTGTGGAAGAAAGCATCAGCCTCAGGAAATAAGAGTCCTGGGCATCAGTCTCAGATGTACCACTTATTTGCTGTGTGACTTTGGACCTCAATGGGTGTGTACTCGTGTGTGTTAAATTGTAAGGGTGTTAGATAGGTTTTGATCTGAGGAGTGGCTCTAATTGATGACAGTTCCCTGGAGTTTTGCATAAACCATGAGAAAGGTTACTGACTGGTTGAAATATTTCTTGTGGGTGTAGATGGAGAGTGTTATATATTTATCAACCCATATGATATAAGTATCATACCATACCCATTTGTATCATCCATATGATACAAAGAATTTTGTTGACAGTATTTGGTGTTCTGGTGCATGGGGTGTGTGTGTTTTCTCCTCCTAAACAGGGGTTAATTAAAGAAAATAAGAAGTCAAGAGAAATCATATTCCTTTAATTAGTGTTGGGGTGGTTGCCATTTGTGAAGTTTTAAAAATAACTGCCAAGAACACCTCACTATTCCCCTATATTTATAGCTCACAAGAGACCTACTGATGAGAATTAGAAATGCACTTATGAGAGTTTGAGGGAAGGCCAATTAAGCTGTCACTGGGGGGACAATTCTGTTGTAGGTAGAACCACTTAGATTGAGTCTTGAGAACATCTTGATTAAGTCATCTTTTCCTACAAGAGAATTGTCACCATTCTCTTGCAGGTCTAGGAACAAGATTTGCTTGGTTGAACCAGAGGTTATTATCCTTTGATGACAGTCTCACTGCTATCAAGTTCACATGTACTTGATGCATAATAGCATTATACTTAATTAATAATGGGTGATAGACCTTTTATGAGTCCTTTATCCAAGATACACATTTCCTGGTATCATGATACTTGAGAAGTGAGCTTATTACTGGTGAGAAGATGAGTGTGGATTACAGTTCTGGAAACAGATGGTTTGAAGTAGACTTCAAAAAGATTGAATGGCTCAGTACTGGCTTAATGAGAAGTGTACCATAATCAGTGGGGGGGCCTGTCTTCCATTTTAACATAGAATGCTGTATAGCATATTTGTGTGGCTGTATTATGATTAAGCCACATTCCTGTGAATCATCAGTTTTGGTGTTTGTGGAACTCGGGGAGGATAGTATTCTGAACTAAAAAGGTTGGCAAGGCCTAGATCCATCTGGAAACCGTGCTGTGGCTAATCAGTGCTGAGTGACACAGAGAAATTCACCATGAAGAAAAGATAATGCAGGAACCCTTTAAGTACAAACATCCTAAAATGGAGGCAATATATTTATATGTTAGCATGCTTCCTTCTTTCCTCCTCCTTATTAAATTTGAAATGTTATGGTGAGGAAGCTGAACTGGAGATGTGCAAGGGCTATGATCTATGTAAACTCATCAAAGGCGAGTCTTAGGGTTTGGATTTGTTATTTCATATTGTATGCCCTGCTTTTCAGACTCTTAGAGACCTGCTTACACAAAGAACCAGAACAATGGAATAACAGTAGGCTAGGATTCTGAAATCCCTGTCTGACAGAGACTACTTATTGCTCTTCATTAACCATTCTCCTTTTCCTTTTGAATAATATAATCCCTCCCCAGCCAGTTTTAGCAGAGCAGGTGGTCATCACCTAAGAACATACTTGTTTCTAGGTGTAGTCATGCAAATAAGTTTAATCCAATTGAATTTGAGCACAAATGCATGTAATTTCTAGGTTATCTTATATATATGTTATATATACATGTACGCATATATATATGTCACCGTGTTTTGGAGTTTCTAAAATTATAGCATCTAATTAATACAGAAAATGGTACCTAGAAGTGGGGTCATACATAACAATAACCAGAACTATGCTTAGCAGTCTGGCAGTGGGTTGCAAGGCAATAGATACTGTGGACTCTGGTGACTCAAGCTGTTGAAAAATACTTGATACAATTTTGTCTACAATAACTCAGAAAGCAGAGCACATGCTCACTCAGTCTATTGGTCCAGTGTAACTACATGGAAAAACTCAAAAGTTTGATGTTTATTAACTCTTTCTTGTTGCTTTTTGCAAAAGAGAGGTAAAGGCAGCCAAGTTAGGTTTGGAAGCAGAGATGGAAAGAAATACAGATCGGCTAAAGGAAAGTGCCTCCGCCTATAACCTGCAGGTTAAATTTGGGGATTCACTGGGTTACAAAAGTCAACTCTTCTGTAGCAAACTTTTGAAGATAAAACTGTCCTACTCATCATTTTGTTTTCCTGTCACTCACTGGGGAATGGTGAGAATTGGAACAACTTTGAGAGGCATGTGTAGGGGACAGTAGAGTTGACTCTGCCAAGCCAAGATTAGTTACATCTAGACTGTGTGGGGAGAGAGTAAGAGACCTCTGTTTCATTCAAGCTACTATATTTTTGTGTTTCTTTGTTGGAGGTGCTTTGTTAGAATACACTAACTTCTTTCTTCTCATATTACTCAGATAACCCAGGTGTGTTCTTGGTAATAACAACAGAATGGCTTGCCGAGATGTTTCTACTAAATGCTGAGGAAGTATGATAACATATTACCATACCCCAGTGGAGAAAATCCCACTGGTGATGGGGTTGCTTGTGTCTGTCTTGAACAGTGTTAGATAAAAAGTGACTTTTTTCCCTGAATCTGTCTATTATTAGCTTGCTAACTTTTTTTTTTTTAAACTGGCCAGACTTTCATTAAATGTGCTTATATATCTTATTATATTCTCCTGTGGGGCTGGAGGACATTCTGTGCAATCTCAGTATGCATTTATGTAATTAGACCAATCCCTGGCATTCTTGGAGAACCTCACTGTAACAGGTTGAATTTGAATTAAAAAATTAGTCAAAGAGGCCCTTTAATGAACAAAAATATAAAGAGATCCACCAATTAATGAGTGCTATGTGGATTCTCCAATAATAATGGTACAATCGTAATATCAAATGGACATAGTTAATGTCATTCTTAAAATAGATTTCTCTTTTATACTACTGAAGCAGAAAATAGAACCCAGCTCACTTGTCCACCTATAAGATGACCCATTGTCACATTCATATGAGAGACTCTGGGGAGTCATATCATAACCCACCATTTTAACTTAGCCTGAAGTGTGGTGATCAATTTGTAGTGTGGTTATTAATTATGAACTGATTTGAGGTGTTTTATATCACACACACAAGGAAACTTACTGTTGTAAGTATGATGAATGGTTGGGAGGGGTACATATTTTATATTCATGAACACATCAACATTCCCAAGACTATATGGAGGTAGGCAGTCTTCATAGATGCCGTAAGAAATGGATTACTAATATTGTAAGACTGAACCCAGAAAGATATTCTAAAGTTGGCACTTCAAGATGCTTTGGAACAGGCCAATAATTATATATGCCTATGGAGAAGATGCAACAAAAGTGGAATTTGAGAGATATGAAAATAAAGATATTTTCCTTGGTGTCAACAAACTTTTCCAACTTGGATAACTGATGTCCAAGAGCTTGGATTTAGAATTATGATCAATCAGGGACCTTCACAGATTGGTTATGAGGCCATGCTATTCAAAATACTACCATGTTCTGCTCTTTAAATAAAGAGATCATGATTGTGTCTGAGTAGTAGCAAAGGATGCCTGCTGAATTTCTGTGGGAAGTAATCACACTGGGTTGTATTGCCCTGTCTAGTTCGCCTTCTCTCTTTCTGTGATAGTGAGTGACACTTTCTCTGGTAGTGAGTGGCATATATTTACAAGATGGCAGTTTGAGCTTTTAGTGTTAAATTTAGAAATACTAGGCTCTAACGTACTGACTTAGCATATCAGTTCAGGAACTAACTAATTACTATATATTCAAATCTGACACATACTTTTTTATGTATAAAAATCCAGGCTGGGTGCGGTGGTTCACGCCTGCAATCCCAGCACTTTGGGAGGCTGAGGTGGGTGGATCACCTGAGGTCAGAAGCTCAAGACCAACCTGGCCAACATGGTGAAACCCTGTCTCTATTAAAAATACAAAAATTAGCTGGACATAGTGGCACACGCCTGTAATCCCAGCTACGTGGGAGGTTGAGGCACAAGAACGGCTTGAACCCAGGAGGTGGAGGCTGCAGTGAGCCGATATCATACCACTGTACTCCAGCCAGGGTGACAGAGCAAAACTCCATCTCCATCTCAAAAAAAAAAAAAAAAAAAAAATCTCGGTAATCAAATCTAGTAGGAATTTATCACTTTGCTTATAGCTCTGCCCTGGTATTTTTCAAAGTAATATGAAATTACAAAAAGTGAACTTTTGCTTTAAACATTTTCCTGTGCTATGTAGCATATTATCTTATTTATTTTAATGCCCTGAAATTTAGAAAGGTCATTTCAACAGTGAGTAGAAGATGTTCTTTCAATTTCTTTTCCATCATTGGCATTCAAATATTCTTAGTGCTCCTGTAAAAACAGTGAACAAAACCTTCTCTTCCCTACTTCGATTATTTTCTCTGCTTCCTGGTAACTTTTGGTGAATCACATGGCCTGTGTCTGAGGCAAGTTGTTGTGGTTTTTTTAAACAGACATTTTAAGTGTCAGTGTCAGAAGTCCTGCAATATACAATGCTTTTCTTATGTCATATCATTAAATGAACTAGGCAGCAAATAAAGTTTTTTTTTTTTAATGAAGTTTCTATTATTATTTGTAGCAGATCATGGTTTTAATAAAACTTTTAGCGTTGGATTTTTACAGACTGACATTCTGAATAATTGAACTGTGGCAGTTCAAGTTTTCTGCCAAAATGTGTCAGGATGAGCTAGAAAGAATGCCACAGATGTTGAACTTGATGTTTTCTCTCCTTTAACAGGTTTAGTGTCAGGTTGTGCCTTGGCTTCAATAGTGGGTTTATTTTATATCCCTGTAACTATGGAAACCCATGTTGGTGAAGGGGAGTACAGTTATGGAGCGATTCAGATATCTTTGACCACGGCCATTCTCAGGATAATACTCATAAGGTCACAGAATTTAAAAAATGCGGAGGGTTTCAGAGATGATTAAATCTCTTATGTTTTTTAGTTTGTGGAAACTGATTCCTGGAGGTTAAGTTGAGCTTCTGCCGCAGCCTGCTAATGGTTATTTACCTCATCACAATGGTTAATGAAAGAATTGATCAGTGCATGGGTCAAAATCTGATTATATTACCTAGGAAATTCAGGCCCTGTTCTCCCTCCTGGTTTTTGTGGTATATCATCTCTATGTAGTAGGCTCATTCCTCCCTCCACTCTTCCATCTTGTTGAAGTCCAAGAAAATATAGAGACAAGTCTCTAAATGTAAAACATTTTATTTGAGAAGGCAGAATTGCAATTTGGGGCATACATACACACAGACCAGGCTGTCTTCGGTATGTCTGAAGAATAAAGAGAAGGTTGTTTTATAAAAAAGAGAAATGTTATGTAATGTTTTGTAAGAAAGTTCATGAACATTATTAATAAAGTTTTGGGGGCTAGCAAGCTCTGACTGGTGAGTGACAGCAGTGGGTAAAACTAGTCTTAGAGTTGTAGCAGTTGTTTCAATATCCATTAGATAAAACTGATTTCAGGTTGCAGCAGGCAGTTTCGGCAGCCAGGCTTGTGGAGAAATAACATTCTTGGAGCAATGCTCTGTGCCCTGAGTGCTTCCCAGCTGCCTGGCTTCTGGCATCTCAACTCTGTTCTAGTTGAATAGGACAATAATGACCCCATTTGTATGATCAACTTTCACAGTCTCTTCTCTGATACAGATACAGGCCCATCTTCTGTCTATCCTTACTGAAAAGTCTTACAAACAGAACATTTTTCTTAAGCCTTCCATGTGCCCATGTCCACACCACTACAAGTCTCATTATTATGTGCACCATTATTTTATTCTGTCTTTCCTTCTTTAGAAGTGTTTTAAGAATGGAGAAGAGAAGAAAAAGAAGGGAAGAAATTCTGTCTCATTACAACTCTCCATCTCGAGGGAATGCATTTCTCCTTCCTCTGTTCCTTCCCATCGGAATAAAAGCTCTTCACACTCCAGCACTGTGGACACTCTAGCTTATTTCCTTCTACTCCACATAAACTGGACGGGCACAGGCCAACCGTTACTCTTTGATTGTCAAATCCAACAGACACTTTTCCAGGCCTTTTTTGACTTGATCTTTCTGCACATTGACATATTTTGTAATTTCCTCCTTGAAATTATTCCTCCTTTGGCTTTTGTAACAAGACTGACTTTCTCCTCATCTTTCTACTCCTTAAGTATGTTTCTGCTCTACCTGCATCCTTCCCAAGACAGTGCCATTCATTAGGAGCCAGGATAATGTGGTGTCTAAATGCTTAGGTACTAAAGCCAGATTGCCTGTGCTTGAGCCCTCCAGCTGTACCACTTGGGTCAGTTACTTAATTTTTCAGTGGCTCAGCTTTGTCATCTGAAAAAAGGGGATCTTACTAGTACTCTCTCACAGTGTTACAGTACTGAGAATAATGCCTGGCAAGTGGTAAATGTTTTGTAAGTCTTACATACGTATACACACAAACAGAGAGAGACTGAGAGAGGGAGAGAGAGAGAGAGACGGAGAGAGAGAGAGAGACAAGCACCATTCTTTGGTTAAAAATATTTGAATGTCTGTAGTCCCCTGCTGCAACTCCTGAAGAAACCCTTAAGAGACATAGGAAACATAACTCACATACACATTTCTTTCTCATTCCTAATTTTGAAGTCTGATATTGGGTTTAGCTACTTTTCAGTAACCTTTCCATTCAAACATTTGTGGCCAGATGAACTAGAGAGCCCCTGGTCTCTGTCTTCATCATGGCTCCTGGGTCTGTATCAACCCTCCCTTGGCTGCTTGCTCACATTTTCCCACTGAATGTCAAGCTAGCTTTCTCTGCCTTTCCATTCTCCCCGATATTTAGAATTTCAAACCCACTATACTAAATCTAACCTTAAATAAAGTTGATGGGATGAAAGTGCCTACAACCTTTTCCCACTCTTGCAGAAATGGAGAGGACAGAGGAGATGTTTATCACAATTATCATAACAAATTATTAGGAATTGAAGACCAATGATACTTGCAGGAGGGTGGTATTGGTGGTGGCGGCATGGGGGCTGTGCATGCAGGTGCTTGGACCTCCAGCTTCATGACAAGAGGGAGCAGTGACATTCTTATGGATGGTGATTTCTAGCCAGAGTAGGTGATTCCCAGATGAACAAAAATATGTTCTCCATAGTGTTTACATCAAGGACTGTTATGGTATGTGAGGGTAGTGTCAGAAGGGGGTAAGCAGAAAGGAAGAAAGAGTTTTAACAAAGTTTTGCTTTGGTCTACACATACCCTTCACAGTGTTCAAGAAATGTATGTAAAAAACCTGAGTTAATTTTAAAATGACATTTTACTGTTGCACTATATTTTCTCGTTATACTGCTAAGACTGAGCCATGTGGTTCTTGGCTTAAGAAGAGCCAGTATCTTCTCTACGTATGAGACAATCATTCATTACCAAACCACCTCTTCTGTTTAAAATCATAGCTCAAGATCTCCTCTCTGCTTTGCAATTTAATTGTCAACAATCCTCACACCCCTGACTCACCCTGGCCTTTAAGCAATTATCGAAGACACTTTATCTACTCTAGGTTCATACTGTGGTATGCTTCTTCTCATAGAGTAATTCATTCATTAATACAGCAATCTTAGACATTGCTGTATACACCACTTACATATTCTAAACTTCTAATGAAGAAAATTTGGTATATTTTTTGCCTCTCTGCACACTTAATGCCATTTATTTTTTGAGGTATGTTTCAAAAATATTGTCTACCTCAAAAAACCCCTTTGTGTAGTAAAGAAGGAAGGTATTCAGTCGATTTTACAGGTGAGAAACTGAGGATCAGTGATGTGACAGGAGTTACCCAAGAACTTGTGGCTGATAAGTGGTGATAATATTCTGTTTTTTGAGTCTAGTGAGCAGCTTTACTCAGCTGTATCATGAGAGGTTAAATCAGGCTTTGTGAGGTTGTCTCTCCTCATTTGATACTGAGAGAACATAAAAGAAACAAAAGAAAAGAAAAAACTCTGAGCACATTACATTCCTGTGAGTGAATTGTGTTTCGATATTATTTTAGAATCTCTGGAAACAGAACCAGATTGCTGCTTGTTCTTTACTTTCATATCAGATTATACTGAGGGCAAATCATAGGCGACTTCTCGGTATTTCACAAGGTATCTCAGTGTGTGTGTGCAGCGGTGGAATTATTGTATATGATAGAGGGGGCATAAATCATATGAAAATTGTGGGGGATTTTAATATCTTAGGTTTCTAAAGAGATAGGTATCAAGTTATTGGGTTTATGGAAATGTTGATGCTAAGAAATTGATGCTGACACTTCAATTATGAAAACTGGGATTATAATAGGAATTTGGAAATTTACAGTTTTAACACAATCCATAGATCAGCAGTACAGGAGTACAGAAAACTGGCTCTCCAGAATGGTTATTGCAGTTTTGATGATACTTTGATGATCTATTGGACTTAACTGAACACCTCTGTGCTTAGCCTCAGAATCACAGTGCAATGATGAACTGGGCTTATTAATGATAAGTATACTGGTTATATCAGTGATAAATATTAGAATCACATGACACAATGAGGACCTAACTTCACTTATTACTGAATGAGTCACTTAGTTGTTATGCCTGCCTTGATGATTTAATTTCAGCAAATAAAGCTTATTTTAGATAATGTGAGGACTTACAAGGGTAAGTGGCACAAAATTGCTGTCTTCTAGGACCTCACTATTTAGTGAAAGAACAGGACTCATGCGAAATTCATTAAAATGAAAGACCCTGGCTGTTGTGTTGAAATAGCTGTACAAGCAAAATGAATTAGCATCATATATATACAGTCTGATCCTTTTTCTACATATTCAACTACGTGGACAACAATTTCTGTGATGTTCAATGGAAACATTACAGGATGATAATGGAAGTCCATACAGCTCTAGAGAGGGCATGGTGGGACAGATGATGAATTACTTCTGGGCATAAGGGGGGAGTAACGAGGAAAAGAATAGTCTTTGCAGAAGAGTGAGTTATGATGGTGTAAGAGGAGGTTACCGGTAGGAGAGACATTTTGGATATAGGGAATGCTAAGTGCCTTCGTGGTTACACCCGCCTTAATGGGTGCTGATTAATCAACGTCATTTTACAGTTACAGTTTCCTCAGGAAACATAGTCTTGATTCAATTTCTCAGCTTTCTACAATGGTAGAAGCAAAATCATTTCACTGTCATTCCAGTGTGGAAACAGAGTCACAAAGGTAAGAAGAGTTGAAATAATGTTCAGTGTAACACCTAGATAAGACACAACTTTGGGACCACTGTTGCCTTTTTTCATTTTGGTTGCTTTATCAGTGCTGAAGGTTTTGATAAATGTGAGGTATGAGATGTGACATTAAGTCAGAGAACTGACTTTTATGAATGTTTGGTACCCTTGTTTCAGAGTCAAACCTTTATTTGAAACTGCACTCTTTCTTCTTATTGCAATCTTTTACATGCTGTAATCTCTTCTGGAAATAATCATAAAGTGCCATAGCAAATCACTATCACTTGTTTTATTTTTTTCTGAAAAGATACACTTCTTTTATAAAAGAAAAGCTAAGAGCTACTAAAATATTTGTAATCCAAACATGTGGTTCTGTTAGATTTTTTAAAGTCTTTAAAATTTTTTTAAATTTTGTGGGTACATAGTAGGTACATGTATATTTATATGATGCATGAGATGTTTTCATATAGGCATGTGATGTGAAATAAGCACATTATGGAGGATGGGGTATCCAGCCCCTCAAGCATTTAGCTGTGGAGTTACAAACAATCCAATTACACTGTAAGTTATTTCAAAATGTATAATGAAGTTATTGACCATAGTCATGTTAGATTTTTTGAAGCAGAAGGTTGATTCTGAGTTTGGAACTGTGAGCTGTAACAAAGAAAAAGATGCATAAATGATATATTATAATAATTATCAGTTATTTAAAAAATCTTCAGCCTTACCTCCATTTTTTAAGAGAAAGAGAGATGTCAAAGGAATGCATTTATTATTCAGCCTTTCTTACTATTTCTAAGATTATTAGTTATATATAGCATTTATTGAGTGCTTACTCTGTGCCCTACTAAACAAATCTCTGAGGTAGGTGCTATTCTTGTACTGATTTTACAGCTGAGGAAACCGGGACCCAGAGATGTTAAGCAACAAGCCCAATGTCATTTAGCTAGTATGTGAAAGAATTGACATCTGAACCTGTATTGTCCAGCGTGTGTTTTCTGAACTGCTATTCTATGGCTGTCTTCTCTTTAAACCTGCAACTTTTTCATTAAGGGGATCCCCCTCGTGAAATTTCCAGTCAGCAGTCAACTTTTTTTTTTTTTTTCTGTGGGATATATGTGTGTATGTTGTGTGTGTCTGTGTTTATTTGTGCGTACTTTGTATGTGTAGACCATCTATGCCAGTTTCCACAAGCAACCACTGTATCAGCCAAGATTAGATAGGCCAGGGCAGTAGTAACAAACAGCCCCCAAATCGCAATGGCTTAACACTACCTAAGTTTATGCAAAACTCTTTTGTTCATTCTGCATATCAATGTGGGCAGTCAGAGATATGTGGGGATGGGAGACTGGGCGAAGGGACTCTTCTCCACACAGTCTTACAGGGGCCCAGGGTAATGGAGGCTCTGCCTCCATTGGAGGCTGGCCATCTGGAATGTGTAGATTCCTCAGTCTATGTGTTATAAGAGGAGAGCCAAGAATCACATGCTGGTTTTTAAGTGCCTCCTCCTGCAGTGACAAAAGCACTTCTGCTTGTAACATCTTATCCAGAGCTAGTCATGTGGCTCCACCTAACCGCAAGGGGGTGGGAAATGTAGGGAAGCAAAGAATACCTGACGAGTAGCAAGTATCTCTGCCATAGCTACTCTCACTATGAACTTCCTTAAAAGTTTTAAATAACAGAAAACTATTGGATACTATGAATTTCAAACATTAAGCCAGGAGAAAATGTGTATTAGATATTGAGAAGTTCTGGGTGACTTCAGCTTGTCCAACCTCTTTACTTCATCTGCTCTCCCTGTTGTGTTCCTTTTTCTGGGGGGTGGGGAGGGGTGGTATGCAAGTCTGTGGGTTATACTTGCTTCTAGATTTTCTCCCCTTCCACCTTTGGGACTCCACTGGTAAAATCTTAGAATGACTGAGATTCCCTTTCAGCTTTGCCTCCATCCAGCCATCCTTCTCTTCCCACTGAGATGTGGTAGTGCCTTGAAGAAGCCTGTTAGAGCAAAGTTCTTGTCTTTGTGTCCAATTTCCTGAATATATACAACAAAGCTCTCTTCAAAACTGGCAGAAGGAAGAAGGAATATGCATTTTTTTCATTGCATTTCCCTCTTGATTATGTGTGATGACATCACGTGGGGTTCAGGAGATGCTACCCCAAAATGGAACTGAGCAGTTTAGCAGCTTAGCCTCAAATCAGGTTTAAATTTTTCCCCCCTTTCCTCCTTTCTCCCCAGTTTCAAGATGTAGCTCTGAGATAAACTACAAATGTGTTTTACAGCCTCAAAATGTTTTCTTTTCTCTACTCTCTTCCCTTTTGCACTTTATGCTCCCATACCTTATGTGCATTTATTTATGTAGGTGTTTATTAAGCACATGGTGGTGGCGGCCCCTTCACCAGATGGGCCCCTTCACCACATGGGGGACAATCATTCACGATGAGCCATCAGAGCAAATCATGCCACCTGGGATGTCCTCGCCCCCCAACCCCTGCCTCTTCTGCACCCCAAACCCTCTCTTTAAAAACTCCTGCATTCCTACCACAAGTTAGAGTGACATTTTTTTGCCCACTCTTCCCCTTGCTAGCAAAACAAAGTTTCGCTTTCTATCACGTCTTGTTATTATTTTGGCTTCTTTCTATCAGCAGCAAGCAGCCAGACTCTTTCGCCAGTTACAAAAATATAACACCTTGGCATATGAAATATTTTAAGCTGAAGGGATTTACAGAAGCAGGAAGAGCTCTCTGACCTTCCCCTTCCATTTTCCTCTAAAGCAGCTCATAAGACCCTCATGCGAGAGATGCCCACCATAGGGTATCTGGAGGAAAACAGCATCTTTATCTCAGAAGACGAAGGGACACAGGGAGGAATCTGAACAAACAGACCTTGCTAAGTTTCCTCCCGTTTGTTACACTTACCTCATGTTCTTTGCCCTATCATGTTTCTCTACGACTGTACACTCTTCATCAAACCTACTATAAAGAAAACGTGGGTTTAAATGTTTCTTTGGGTCTTCATTTCCTTAAGAAGCCTCCTGTGTCACAAACAGTGACCTTTGGTTCTTAGCCTGGTTCTGGTAGCCTCTGCAGCGTCAGAATGATAGGCTTTTACATAGGCCTAAGGGAAGGGCTTAGTGGTGCTTTGAACCACTCTTGTGTGGGAAGATGGATGAATTTGAGAGACTGAGGGAGACCTTGTACATGAGGCAGCCTTTCGACTTTAAGGAGTAAGAAGAAAATCCTCTTTTCCCGGATGCTTTCCTGCCCCTCTGCACACTGTCAGTAGTAGATGTAGTCGCTTAGTCATAGGAACAGAAATTCCACTAATTAGGGATTCACGTATGTTAACAAGCACCCTTTTTAAGATGCAATTAGGATTCAGGATGGCAATTGCTAATTAACAATTCATGCAAATTTTCTTAATCAGATTGCTTTTCTTCTTAGCACCTAGCTGAGATAGGTCTCTGTGAAGGAAATGGAAGGAAAATTTGGAATTTGGTGGTGTCTGGGTTAGCAGTGGGTGGAGGTCAGAGACAGGAGAAGAAAAGGAATTAAAACTACATCTTTTTTTTTTTTTTTTCCAATTATTAAAATCCTTAGTGCAGTTCAGCAGAGTGCTTAAGAGCACAGGTCTGGAGCCAGACTACTCTTGCCAGATGCATGGCTCTGGGCATGTTGCTTCACCCCCATATACCTCAATAATTGGACGATAATGCAAATACATCAGCGGGTCTGATTAAAATTAAATGAGTTAATACAAGTAAAGATTTTAATACATAGAAAGCATTCAATAAACATTAGCTCTTTTGAATAATTTAGAAAATACAAAACAAAATAAGAATTTCTCAGATTCATAGCATGTCTCCAGATCATCGAACCTGTAAAGGACCACTGTTCACATTTTGCCCTATTTCTATTCAGTATGTTTGCATATCATGTACAAGTACATGTATAAATTGAGATCATATTGTCATTACAGCTTAGGGTTTTGATTTATTATCAGGTAATATTAGCTATGAGTGTTATAGAACTGAACCAGGGTCTGCTGGCCTGGCACAGTAAGACCAGATGTACATACTGAGGTTTGCTGTGGTAGAAAGGAAGGTGTTTATTTGCAAGGCTCCAAGAGGTTCAGGCAGTTGGTGTTTAAATCCTGACCCCACTCCTCCCCAAGGCTTGCAGGTAAGGCTTTTTAAAGGCAAGGGTAAATTTCAGGAAAGCAGGAATTATAGGCAAAATCATAAATCAATGTAAGGAAGTTACACATTGGTTTTGGCCTAAAAGGGTGGGATATCTTGAAGTGAGCTCAGGCTTGTAGGTCATAGGTATATTCAACGATCTTCTGATTTGCAACTGGTTAAGGAAGAGAAGCTTTGCTTGAAAATTTGGGATCAGCAGAAAAGAATGTTAGTTCTGGTTCATGAATGTGACTTTCTTCAGGCTCCTCAGGAATAAACTGAGAACAAAGTATGATGGTCAGAGTTCAATCCCCAGTTCTCCTTGTCTGAAGTCTACTGTGCGGGACGAGTGGTTTGGTGGGGATCTGGTTTCTTGAAAAACAACTCAGAGACATATATGAAGACGTTATCTTTAGTCTCTATTGGGGAACCAAACATCTTGTGATTCTAGCTTCCTTGGCTATTGTTTTAGGTTACTATTTAACCTTCATGCTTATCATGTTGCTTAACTTCTCAAGGCTAGCTAGGTACCTGGAATTTCTCTTGAAAGAGCTCAACATTTTCCCTTATTTCCATGCTTGAGGGGCCTGCAGGCCACTGAGAGGGAAGTCCCTGCTTTGTCTCACAAGCACTTTGGAGAAGGCTTCGTGAAGGAGGTGGGCTAGTAAATGTATGTGCATTTCCACAGTCAGATTTGAAAGGAGTTTGCAGGTTAGGAGTATGGTGTAAACAAAAACATAAGGCAGGAAGCCCAAGAAGGAATACAGACACTCAGGTGGGGACAGGAGGGCTCAGGAGGTGGGGAGGATAAAGGAGAACTTGGGTCTGATTATGGAGGAACAAGAGCACTTACTCTTTAGACAGTAATAGTGGTTTGGGTTGGCGATGGGTTTAGGAAGACCAGTTAGGAGTCAACTGCAATAATCCAAGGCAGCAGGGGTGAAGGACTGAAATAGGGACTGCACGATTTCTGTTGGAATAAATAGGAAGCTGTGGGTATGAGAGGCAGTGTAGAGAAATAATTGACACAATGTACTGACTGATTAGATAAGGGGGTGTTGGAGGAAAAGGGAACAGATAAAGGTTTTTAGAGAATTCTAGAGGCTCTGAGAATTCTACAAAGTATGGTTGGGAGAGTGTTGCACTATTCAGAGAGAGAAGAAATAGAGGAGGAGAGGCAGCTGGGCTGTAATAAATTCAAACTAGAAAATGATGGTTATGATAATAATAATAATAATATAATAATAATAATAGTGGCAGTTTATCTGTTAAGCACTGAGTATGACCTTAACATTATACTAAGCATTTGATATGTATTATTTCATTTAATCCTTATAACATTTTTATTGTCTACAATATATATAGATACAATATATGAAATGTATTACTTTAAAGAGGAATTAACTTCTCCAAGCCATATATTCTCATCTATAAATACATATTCTCATCTATAAATACAAACTTATAGATGAGAAAATATGGCTCAGAGATGTTAATTCCTCTTTAAAGTAATACAGCTTATAAAAAAGTAGGGTCAGATTTTGAGGTGACTTCTGTCTGCTAGTGAACCCGGTGTCTTAATCACATGTGTTGAGTCTGAGGAGTAGTATATGGGGTATATGTGTCACCATGTCCAAAACAGACATGGAAATTTGGATCTGGAGCTTAGGAGAGAAGCCAAGACAGACTAAAGATTTTGGAATGATCAGTACAAATAGGATAATTAAAGCACAAATCCATGTGATTATGTATAGTGAGAAAATACACATAATCTAAAAATGCAACTGTAAGAAAAATCAATATCTAAGGGGTGAAGAAAAGGAAAGGAAAAACTTTAAAAACTGTCAGAATGTCAAGGAAGAATTAGCATTAAGATAGCGTAAAGAGTTAACCATGAAGACAATATCTAGGAGGATGTGGTCAACAATGTTGGGTTGCTAAGAGGTCCTGTAGGTTGGTGATTAAGAAAATTAGATAATAATTAGAGCTCATTAAAGATCTCTGAGACAGGACTTTTAGAAGATTAATGAAAGGGGCAAATAGGAATCATGTTACAGGGTTAACAGCACATGGCTAAGAAGTTCAGGAAATGAGTGTACGTAACTCTTTTAAGGGCTTGATGTCAAGGAATATGTAACATGGAATGGTAACTCAAAGGGGGAATAAAATGGAGGAACATTTATTTATTTATTTATTTTTTGTTTGCTTCTAGTTTATTTTGTTTTCTTCTTAGGGATAAGGAAGAATCCCATCTGATGGGATGGGAATGTGTGAAGATAAAGGAGAAAAGGAAGAGAGGGTATATAGAAATAAATGGAACCCCCAGTGGAAGAGTCTACCTTGGAAAGGAAGAAATTTCCACCTTCTTCTGAGAAGGAGAGATGAGGAGAAGATGGGTAGGGGAGGGGAGATATTACCATAGAAGAAACTGTAGGAGGTGAGGTCGTTGATAAGGGTAGTGAAGGCAAGCGTGAAACAGATATAAATAGAGTGGAAAATATTCTGAATAATCATGTAGAGAAAATGGACTCAAGTTAGGAATTTAAAAAATATGCAGGAGCTTTGAAGCTTACCTTATTTAATGAGAGAAGCACATATGCCAACTTCAAACCAGATTTAAAATTGGATCAATGTGCTATACAAATTCTTTAGTTATATAAACCTAATAGTTGAAGACATCTTCTTCTATTGCAGCAGAAATAAAAAATATAAATCTTTATATAACTTATGTGTTAAGTTCTCCCTTAAATTCTTGCTTGGATGAAGGGTACAGAGAGAACTGTGGCTTCTATGTCTAGCTCAGGAAGTGATCATAAAGATTTCTTCCATTTGTATAGGGCTTTATTGTTTAGAAAATATGTTAACTCATGTTACCTTACATTCCAAAAGGACTGGAAGGAAGAAAAATCTTGAGTGTAAATCACACTGCAAAAATATTTTTGGAGAAGGGAAAGAGTTTCTCATGCTGTATAACTGACATTTCCAGAAAGCATAGAAAAGAGGGCCGGGTGTGGTGGCTTCAGTTTGTAATCCCAGCACTTTGGGAGGCCGAAGTGGGTGGATCACCTGAGGTCAGGAGTTCCAGACCAGCCTGGTCAGAATGGTGAAATTCCATCTCTATTAAAAATACAAAAGTTAGCCAGGTGTGGTGGCAGGTCCCTGTAATTCCAGCTACTAGGAAGGCTGAGGCAGGACAATCGTTTGAACTCGGGTGGTTGAGGTTGCAATGAGCAGAGATCACGCCACTGCACTCCAGCCTGGGCGACAGAGTATGACTTTATTTTAAAAAGAAAAGAAAAGAAAAAAAGAAAAGAAAAGGAAAAAAGAAAAGAAAAGAAAAAGATGAATCCTCAAGGGCAGCTCAGAGTTCTTCTAAGTCCTTGTTAAAGAAGCCTGTTCCAGGTTAGGCACATGTTCTTGGGATTTGATATTTTGCCAGTGGAAATATTTCTTTCTCTTTGGATTTATGTAGGATGCCCAGAATGCTCGGAGCTTCTTGAAATCTCAATTAGGGCTTTTACATAGTATACCAACAACAATTTCTTACACAGCTTTGAGCTCTTTTCCAGGAATGGGGATGAGGTTTTGCATATAAAGCCAATTTTTTGTGTAAACATTTTGAATCATCTGGTTGACATTTAGGTTATTGATTCTTACTATCAGAATCACTAGCTACAGAGTTCTGAAGGATTGGTTTTGGCCTTGACACTCTTATCAAAAACTGAGCAAACAGCACTGTAGAGGGCTCTTTAGGGCCTTATACACTAGTTTCTAATTCTCCTCTTTCACATTTGTTACTTAGGAATGTGGCTTGTTGGATTTTCCTTATTTAGAAGGTTTGTTTATAATAATCACTTTATGTTTTACAACCTTTACAGTTTTATATATTCTATTTTTCTCTTAGTGAATTCCTACGAAGTATGCAGGGAAGGGCAATGCTATTTTTTTCAACAGAAAAATAATCCTGTGGTGAAGATGATTTGCTCAGGGTCTTACAGCTAGCCACCAGGGAAGCCAGGCTTTGAACCCCCATCGTCTCATACCTGCTTTTAACCTGACATTTTGATGCCTGTGCAAGTCATGGAACTTGATTTTAGAGTAATAACAGAAAGGAATTATATTTATGTTAAATAGAATAAGATACACTTTCCATTTTTAATGTCTAAAATGGTTGAATATTGGCAATATCCTGTAGTTCTACCCAATAGAGACAGCCGAGTACTGTGGGGAAATAGTGTAGATTTTAGAGTCTGACTAGCCTAAGCTAGAATCCCAGCTGCATCTCATGTCAGAATTGAATTACCTCTATATTGTTTAACTTTTCTAAGCCTTTGTTTCCTCACTGTAAAAAATGGTTGAGAATGGTACCTCCTTTAAAGGTCCTTATGAAGAGCACACAGTGCCATGTCTGCAAAAAACCTATCTCAGTATATGATGCATAGTAAGTTATAAATAGAACACAGCAAATATTATTGCAAATAAGGGATTAACAAATACCAAACTGGAAAGCAAAAGGAGCATTTTAATTGTTTGTTGTATGCTTAATATTGTATTTTTAGATAAGAAACAATTTGTCATTCTTCTTAAATACTGAATACTATTTTTTAGTACTGAGTGCTATTTTTTAATTTGTAGATTATTTGGCTATGTGTGGGAGAAGAAGAACATTATTGATCATTTCTATTTTCTGTCTCTTACACATATTTTCTTTTGTTCTATAATAAATAAGAAGTGTTTTTATAGTGGATATGAAGCTGTAAGATAAAAATTGGTTTAAGCATTAAATGATAAAATATTAAGAATGTGAAAAAGGGACAACTTCCTAAAAAAATTGATAGCCTCTGGCTGAACAGGAGAGTTTGATATTTAAAGTAAAAATCCGTGTACATCTTCCATCTGCTCATGTGCATTCACTCGGTCATTTATACATTTATTCATTCATTCAACAAATAATATTTAAGTGCCACCATGTTTCAGGAACTGTGAGGAGATTAAAAAAAGATGGAATACTTAATTCATAATGGGTTATTGATGACATCTTTTCCTCAGAATATTGAAATACCAGGAAGATGCACCCATCTTGGGCAGTCAGATGTGTATACTTTACATGCACATTTGAGCTCACTAAACAAGAATAGGAAATAGAAACTCAGCTTCAGGAAAATAATAGATTATTTCCATCATACATTCAATGGCTACTGGAAGACTAACTTATAAAAATATAGGTGGTATATTTGCCATTGAAAAATCTTACAAAAATGCTAATAGGTACTAACTGTCATTAAAACACTGAATGTTATTACTAAAGAAAGTAATAATTAAGGGAATTCATGCAAGGAAAAATAAAATTATAGGTTTAATGGAAAGAATGTTTACCTTAGGATAGAGAAACGCATAACTAAAATTTGAGAAATCTTTGAAATGATGAAGAGTCATTGACCTGTTACGGGTTCTGCACTGTGCTTGCCAAAGTGCCCAAAGAGTATATTTCCCTTTCTCTTTTCATGGTGTAGGTCAAAGTAAAAACATTTTCTCATTCAATGTTTTAAGTTTTGGTTACATGGCATTGGCATTTATTGATTTTTCAAATATTATGATTAGAAAAAAATAGATTTTTTTTCAGATGGTATCTGCAACATAATTGGCAGCTGAATTTAAATTCTGCTTCTGCCCTAATTAGTTGTATAATCTCAGGCCAGTCACTGGACAGTTCTGAGCTTCAGTTTTCTCGTCTACTAATTAGGCACAATGATTTCTAAGATACAGGATGGTTGTGAGGATGAGTGTTGTGAGATAAAGAACATGTCTAGGACAGTATCTAGGACACAGAAGAGACTCAAATGTTATCCCTCTCATTCAAAAAATATTTGATGCATGAAATGTGTGGTTTTCAAAAAATTGCTGCTATTTTAGTTCTACTTTTGATTATTTCTTAGAATCTTTTTTTCCTCCTTGGAAATATGTAACCAAGTTTACGTACAAGTAAAATGGGTAATAAGATTTAATTCTTTAATTTTATTATTTTTTCCAGCTGTTGTTTTAGAAAAATGTTTATTTTTTTTAAAACAATACGTGATCTTGGATGTTTGCAAACATTTTTTCATGACACAAGGAGACATCGATACCAACTTGTCCTTCATTCAACATTTATTAAGTACCTACTGTGCTCCAGGAATGATTCTGGGACTATGTACACAGTGGTGAATGAGACAGACATGGTCTCTGCTCTCATGAAGTATGAGAAGTGCCATAAAGTAAAAAAGACAGGGTGTCGTGATAGAGAATAATAGGGAAGTACAACTCTGGATTGGGTGGACAGGGAACTCCTCCCTGAGGAAGAGACATGTCAGTTAAGATGGAAAGAATAAGAAAGAGCCAGCCATGAGAGAGTGATGAAGAGTAGTAAGCCAAATGCCCTAAGGTCAGAAAGATGTGTTTGAGGAAATGATAAAGGTCAGTGTGGCTGGAGCACAGGAAGGCTGGAAAAAGTAGTGTGTGAAACAGCAAAAGACTAGCCCTGGAACTGATCATGCAGGGCCTTGTAGATCATGGCAAAGAGGATGGCTTTTCCTTTAAACATGGGAAAGCTATTGATAGAAAGTCAAAATTATAAAAGATCTGTCCCCTGTGATGTAATTTAGAAACATGAGTTAGGGATGATCACAACTTGGACTAGGTTGGTGACGTTCTCTGTGAGATGCACAGAGAAGCAAGTAGAAGAGTCATCTGTTTTGAAGATAAAAAGTGTAGGCTGCTAGTGAGCCGTTGGTCTGGTGGTCCCAGAGTGATCCCGGTGGCCAGTGGGGAAGACAAGGAGGGTTTGAGCATGGCAGAAGGAGACACCCTGATATCAGTGGATTACGAAATTTTTGGGAAGGTGCAAGGGGTGTTTTTCCATAAGCATACTCAGGCTGAGGGTAAAAAGCTGGGATTGGTAGGCTGGGTCCAGAACGCTGACCGGAGCACAGTGCAAGGACAATTGCAAGGTCCCATCTTCAAGGAGCATCATATGCAGGAATGGCTTGAAACAAGGGGAAGTCCCAAATCACACATCGACAAAGCAAACTTCAACAATGAGAAAGTCATCTTAAAGTTGGATTACTCAGACTTCCAAATTGTAAAAGAATGGCCTGAATTTAAGTTTTCTAAGATAAACTCAGTTGTTTGGTTTTTCTTGTTAATAGAGATAGAACTATTGTGTGTTAATATTAGTATTAGTCAATAAGTTATTTTAGTGTCAGATATTTGAATGTTATTATATATTACCTGTATGATGGAAGGATTACAGCTGTACACAAATGTAATCAACAAAAACGTTAGAACCATATATATATATATATATATATATATATATATATATATATATATATATGCTTTTTCTTTTTTTTTCCTAGCATGAAATGGCTATGAGAGCTAAAGGAGATAGATGAATTCAGAACTATTTTGCAAGTTTCTGGCTTGAAAAATTGGATAGTTCTTGGTATCATTTGCTAAAACGGGGGCAAGTGAAGAAGGAGTAAGATGGTTATATTTTGTTTTCGGTGAGGGAAGATTAAAAGTTCTGTGTGGAGCACGTTAAACTGGAAATACCTGTGAGACATTCAAGTAGAGACAGCAAGTTGGCAACTAGTTCAGAACACACCATTCACTTGCTCAAACCCTCTATTGGTTCGTATCCTCGTTAGAATAAAATCTAAAATTCTTATAATGGCTGACAAGTCTTGTTTTGGCCTCCACTCTCTTCTCAGATTCCATCTGCCTGCTTTCTTTCCCTCATTCACTGTGCTTCAGGCACATTTGTCTTCTTACTCATCACGGAAACTTGCCATGCCGTTCCTGTTCCAGAACATTTGAACTCACTGTTCTTTGTGCTAGATAGCCTCTTCCCATGATCTTTGCTTGACTCTATGGCTTATTCCATGCAGGTCTCTGATCAAATATTACCTCTTCAGAAATTCCTCCCTGATCACTCAACTTGAATGGCTTCTACCTTCAACTTCAACACTCTCTCCCCATATCCTGCTTAATTTTTCCCTAGCAATGAATGCTTCCAACATATATGAATATTTTACTTTATTTTGTTTATGACCTGATTGCCCACTTAAAAATAAGCCCCATGAAGGCAGGAACTTTGTGAACTCTCCATTATATCTCCCGTACCCAAGATAATACCTAGTATATTGTGGATACCCAATAATTGAATAAATATTAACTGAATGAATGATTATGATAGTCAGAGTGCATAGGAATGGTTGCAACTAGAATGTGCATGTGGGAGCCAAGTAGATGGTATGTGAAACTCCAGTGATAGCTGAGATGATCCAGGGAGAGTATGTATTATGAGTAGGGGTGTGCCAAAACTTAGTGCTGACAGACTCCCAACATTCAGAGGTTGGACTGAGGCAGCGAGGGAGGGTCAAAGCCAATAGAGACTAAAGGGTGACAATAAAAGAAGACTGGAAGATCTGGGAGGTAAACCAGGGGAGCAAAGAGGCATGATTCCAAAAAGAGAGTGCTATAGGATGGTGGAAGCAATCCCTTCTCACTAGATCTTTCTCCAACAAAGTTATTTATTAACTGTCACGTTATTACTGAGTTAATTTCTTGGCATAAGTAAAACCTAGTCATACATAGACTATTCCTTACACATGGAGATAAAGTATTCAAATAATTAATTGATGTTGTGCATCATAATTACAGTCCTTTTATCAATCTCTTTTCCTATTACTGTTTATTGAGATACCTATTTACCAAATATGTACAAATATCTTTGTTTTTAAACTGCTCCATAAGATTATTTTTGTTCCTGCTGTCTGCTTTTTGTCGTTGTTTGATATCACCATGTAGTTGTGATGAAAAACTGGATCGAGGGTAGGAAAGGGAAATGGTGAAGTCAAAGTAGCATCGGAATAGTTCATTTAGCTTTTAGAGACAGGCTACTAAAGAAAATGGTGTTGCCACTGATTACTTATGTACTAGTATCCTGAAAGTAACAAATACAGTATAGTAAGATCATAAAATCTGCTCAAAAACAGTGGGATAGATATTAATATTTAATCTACTCTACCAATATAGATGTAATAAATCAACCTTTCAGCTTGGGTATTACTTTAAAAAGTCTAAGTTTGACGTGATTTTCCAAAACATCATCAAAAAATTAATTTTACTTCATTGTTGGTGTCACCAAATAATTTCCTTCATTTTGAACTACTTCAAGAAGGTTTTTAAGAAATAGAGCCAAACACATATTTTCATGGTTGATTTTATCTGTCTTCTAATATCCTGACATTTTGTTACTCAGAAATGTATTTGAAGCCACAGTCACCTTGGCCACTTGTAAATGCCTGTTATTTGCTTCTTTCAGAAGAAACTGTCTTTTCAGTTCAGGCATCAAATACTGCTTCAACACTTTTCTTTGCCATGAAGAAAATGCTGCACTCTGGCATTATGGCAAATCATATACAATTACAGATTTTGCCTGAAGTTATTCCTTACTGGTCCAGGAATTGTTTATATTGCATAGAAACAGCTTAAGTAAAGTCATACAATTAATTAATATTAACTTTAAGATATCAACAAAATGGTTTCTCTTATAATTATTGTTTTGGATACAGGTAGGACAAAGTGTTCTGAATTTGTACCTTCATATAATTTTAGTTTGAAAATGTAAGGAATAAAGACCTAAAAACCTTGAGTCTTCTTGCTGTACATGGAGACTGTTCTCTCTTCCTTTGCTCTTTCCTCTTTATCTTTTTCTCTTTTGTTTCATAAAGATTTAAAGTCACACACAAAGATATTAAAAAGCAAGTTAAAATGAATGTTAGACCAGCAAGACATGTGACACAAAGCAAAAAATAAAGGGCAGGAGAGTAAAACTAAATTAGGAGTGAGATTAAATCCTCAAATTGTAGCTACAAAACCCCGAGTACTTGTTAGAGGTAGACAGTCGATGCGAAACTAGGGCTTGTAACTGGCAATGTGAGGAAGGAAACACAGTATGTTTTTTAATAAGGAGAAATAATCTGGTATCCTAGGTTAATCACCATTATTCCTTACAGGGACAACAGAAAGATTTCTACACTTGGTCCTTATAGAGTGGAGACTGTGTAGTGTAGTGAACAAAGTTCTCAATAGCATTATCAGCGATTAACATAGGAATTATTCTCATATTGCCTTATAGCATTAAGCCAAAGTACAACTCAGTAAAAGAAATTCAGACCCATGGGGGTGGGGGATTAGAGGGATACTTTTAAAGTGGCCAAGGTGAAATGCCTCCTAGTGAACTATTATTTAGATTAGATAATATTTAGATGAATGGTAAGCTTTATATCTTCTATGGCAGTGATCTTCAAACTACAGTTTGCATCTGTTAGTGGGTAAAATTATTTCAGCACATTGCAACCAACTTAAAAAAAATAGAATAAACAAGAATAGTTTGAAACTGAAAAATCGGAGTGTTTTGATAAATATGTTAATATTTACTTCCATTGCGTGTACTGGGTCATGATGCAAAATGTACCTCCCCGTGTGGGTCTATTTAAAGCGTTTGGAACATGCTGCACTGAGGTAATTTTCATAGATTATCTTCTTTGCCTGATTTTGGGGAAGGTATTGCTTGGGAGTAACACAGATTATACCTCTTTGCAAGCACCTTGAGAGCTGCAATTCTGAGTTCAATTGTCAGTTAGGGCCCAGAGAGATGGGAATGGAGAGAGAAGTATTGAAATGCCTTTGGAGAAATGGAGATTACTGATCTACACCGCTATGTGTTGGTGAATCAAGACGGCATGCACCAGGGGTCCAGGAGACTTTGTTGAAACGAAAGAAAAACCTATATAATTGAATGCATAGCTTAGTATGGAGCATCTGCTATAACCCAGTTAAAAGTTGGAAGTCATCCATCCAAAATACTAATTTTGGGTCTTTTTTCCAGTGATTTCACTGCAGGTCCAGTGATAAGTGATAAGATAACTGCATAACTGTGATAAAGTAACATCATGCACAACCACAAGATTAACCCTAGAAAAGAGTACCCTTTCTTTCCACAAGGCAAGTCTCACTGATGCAAAAATCTATTTTCTTTCCTGAGAATTTGATTAGATTTCACCAACCACAATTAGAAAACTCAATCTTTTTCATTCTCACACGCTTCAAAAGTAATTGAGTGTTGAAGTGCTACAATTAGCAATGCCTCAGAAAATATGACTTCATACATGGTAATTTTACATTCCATTTGCCTCATAATTAAACCCAAGAGATATCACATAAGGGGAGGTTATAACAGCAAATGTCTTGTAAGATCTTCTACTTTAAATATGTACGTATATACATACACACATCGTGAATCATATTTTTCTCTGATCTTACTTTATCTACCATCTGTAAGCTCCCTAAGGTCAAAAACAATGTTCCGCACTTTTTAAAAGAAAGGGAGTTTACTCAGATATAATCTATGTAGACTGGAGTTCACCCTGTCATATATAGAGTTCTAATGAACTTTGACAAATGTTTGCTGCATTCTGTAACCACCACTGAAATCAAAGTATAGAGATTTTCCATCACCACCAAAGGGTTCCGTGTGGCCTTTTGTAGTTATCCTCCTTCCAGGCTCACAGTCCTTGGTAAACACTGATCTGTTTTGGTCCAGTTTTGTGTCTTCCAAAATGTCATTTAAGTTGAATCATACGATATGCAGTGTTTTGAGTCTGTCTTTGAGAATCATCCATATTGTCCATGTATCAGTCATTCATTCCTTTCTAATGTTGAGTTGTATTCCATTATATGCTGCTGACTTATCCATTCACCAGTTGATGGACAGTTATATTTTTTTGATTTTTAGTGGTAATAACTAAAGCTGATGTAACTATACACAGATTTTTGTGTAGAAATATGCCTGGGTTTCTCTTGGTTAAATGTCTAGGAGGAAGATTGCTGGCTTATATTGTGAATGTATATTAACTTCATAAGAGTAAGCTCTTCTTGACTATAATCATTTCTCAGTTATTTTTGCCAAGGATCAATGCAGATATGGAGGAAACTGGGTACATGTAAAGGGACAAGCCACCTATCAGCTATTAATTCCAATGAAATTATTACTGGAAAACTTGGGAATTTGACTGAGTTTGCCTTCTACCTCAATGTCTTTGTTTACTATGAATTGGCTACCAATATACAGTGAAATCACCCAAGGGCAGTAGAAAACAAGTTAGAAAAGCAACTGAAAATCTGGTAGATCCATAAGTTGGAAAATAAATGTCTCAAGAAGTAAGAATTAGCTATTAGCTTAAAAATCATGCACAGTTCTTACTTTTATAATCTTCATACTCTGAGGTAGAAAATTGGCAATATTTTCAAAGATGCCTGTTTTCTGTTAAAGGAGTTGATTTTACATGCAAGTAACATAAAAGTGACCTAGATTATTTCTTTTGAAAATGTAAATTAAAAAAACAATTTTGCATCTATTGTGTTAAGTTTTAGCTGCTGAACAGAGATAGGTCAACAAACGCTGCCAAACTGAAGTGTTACAATGTGTTGCCATAAATAAGAACATCACTACAATAAGAAATTTACATTTTAATCAAACACAATTTCCAATGTGTCTTTCCTTTTGTTTTTTTAATCTGTAATATCTCAGTTATTTTGACTAAGGCTCAAAACTCCATCAACACAATGAAAAGCTATTTTTTTCTGTCTTAAGTGTTTAGATGAATTCTTCCAACTGAGCCAATTGTCAGAGGCTATTTTGATGAAGTGTTATTCACTGTAGAAATTAGAATTCATAAATGCAAAGATTATGTGAATGATAATTAGCTTTATCATCCGTTAACAATCAAGGTGTTATGGGGATTTACTCACACAGGTTGCTCTTTTAGAAATCTTTAAAATTTTTGAAATAATAATGTGCTTTTTAAAGCATGCCTTAAACATGCACTGTAGACTATGCACTTATTCATTGTCACTGGCAATTGCAAAAACAGATTCCAGAAGAGGATTCCAGAAGAGGAAGTCAGACCATACTTGGAAGGCAATGCTGAATTATCACAGATAGAGTCTTTGAATGGTGCTTAGCAGGGCCAGCATATGGGTCACTAAGGCTTACCCTAGGTATATGAACATCTTTATCACTCTGGGGTCTTGTACCCAGTAGGGCTGTTTGTAGGCATGGTCAGTACAGAAGGGCCTGTAGGAACGTACACCCTGAAACTACCTCTAGGAGTTGCCCTTACTGGTTGATACCTGAATTTTACTTGTTCACAGTTCTATACTTTTGTCTGGGGTTTTAGTTCCTATTAAAAACTATGATAAACAACATTGTCTTTTATATTTACATTTTAAAGTATTACATGAAAGAAGAACCAAAGAATAGGTATTGCCCAGAGAAACTGTAAGAGGAAGGGGAGATGTCACAGACTGGGAAGTTACAGTTCATGTCCTAGAAGCTCAATGAACTAGCTTTTACCTTAGAAATATAAGTCACTGTGCCTGCCCATCACAGACCCCTGTAGATACTGCCCAGCCACACCTGGGATGGACATTTGACCGAAGGAATAGTGATTTCCATTGGATATGCATTTGTCAGACCAGAGTTCCTAGAGGATAAATGATGGTGTTTTGAATCAGAGTGACAGCAGTAGACAGGGAGAGAATAACTAGAGTAATTAGAACCCAGATTTGCTAATTGATTGCTAGACTGTGGGTGGGGATTAAAAAAGATATGTTGTAAATACGAGGCAACAGATATAACAATGTAGGGCAAACTAGGATAGGGTCATATCTGGGAAGCAATTAAGAGGTGCATTCTGATCGGATTAGTTCTGAGTTGCTATCAAATATCAAGTAAACAGGTGACAGCTGCACAATTCTTGGTGTGAATGATTTAGTCCAACTTCCTGCACTAAGAGACTTGACCAACCTCTAGTGGCTTCTATCAGCCTAAGATCGTGTCCCTAGGATAACCCCAGCTTTCTTGAGAAAGCTCAATACTGCCAAAATAATTTATCATTTGTTCCAGCCAAAACCTGACCGTAGGCCCCTAGCCTCCCTTTTCTTGGAGCAGTTACTTTAGAAAACTTGCCATTGTCAATCCTTTATCTGCCCCTTTGATAAGTAAATCTTCTTTCACCCATAAATGTTTATATCTCAGGCTCTCCTTAAGAGCCTGAGAGCCGTCTCTTGGAAATATAAACATCTAAGGAGGTAGTTTTCCTGATTCTCAGTTCCTGTGGAAGGGTAAGAGCCTAACTTTGATGGACATCTTGCTTTAATTTGCAATACTTCATTCTGTCCTATAGATATGAAAAGTTTTTTTCTCCTCCTATACTCACCAATGAGCAAACTCGGATATCCTAATCATATTCGCCAACCCCTCACCACCCCACTCCTGACCTCCAACCCCTTAAGTACTTTTCCTTTAGCGTATCCCAGTATTTAAAAAGTCTCCTGACTTCTGTTTTGGTGGAGTTCAGATCAGTTTGCATTCAATTCTTTCTTCTCTACTGCAGTAATCTGAATAAAATCTGTCTTACTTCATTTCTTTGATAGATATCAAGTGGGAAGTTAATATATAGGTCAAAAGGTCAGAGGATAGGTTGAGGCCAGACATGTAAAATTGTAAGTCATCAGTACATGAATGCTATTTAATTCACCCCAGGAGAGAGTAGAGAGACAGAAAAGATTAGGAAACCCTAGACAAAGCAGTGGAGAACCTTTACATTTAGAGTAAGACATGTAGAAGAGGAAGGATCAGAGATCAGATGGAGAAGGAGGACCTGGAAAGAGGATTGACGAGGAGCTCAATCAGGTAAGAGGAAAACCAGGAGGTATGTTGTTGTAGAACCAAAGGAGGTGGGCGTTTCAGGTCAGGAGTGGTTAACTATGTCAGCTACTGAGAGGATGAATAATATAAGAACAGATAATTGATGACTATATTTAGCAACAAGGTGGTGTCAATGACTTTGACAGACTCCAGCAGTGGGCTCATAGAGCCAGAAGGTAGAACTTCAGAGAGGAGTGAACAGGGCTGAAGAAGTAGACAATATTGAGAGGTTCTACTAAAAAGAGAAGTAGAAAAAGGGAAATGAAGTGCAATGTGGGGCCAGTGGGGGTTTGTGTTTTTCTCTTAAGAACAAACACTAGAAATGGAATATTGATGATATGAAACAAAGGGGATAGTGCCAAAGTGAAGCCCTTCAGAAGGCAAAGGAGATGGCATTCATAAAAACAAGGTTTGAACTCTGATAGAAGGAAAGACACATTCTCCCTTTTGAGAAGAGGCAAGGAGCAGAAATGGGTGATAGTGGGGGAAGGTTTACAGATTTGGTGACATGAAAATGAGACAGCTCTTGTTTAATGGTTCTTATTTACTCCATGATACGTAAAGTGAAATCTAAATGAGACAAATCAGGGAAAATAGAAAAGTGAGCAAAAGATGTAAAATAGTCACCTCACAATGTAGCAAAAACAATGGGGAAATATTGTCAGAGAGATGGTGTTTTGAAGGCCCAGTGGGGTTTGTGGTTATGAATGTTATACAAAGTAGTCAATTTACCTGTGTAATGTCTTTTATCAATGCTCAGCTGTTTGGTTGACTACCTTAAATATTGGCATCAACCAGGGCTTTTATTTTCTACTGTTATATTTAGTGAGGAGAAAAGAAGATGTGCTGATGGTGAGAAAATGGTGGAGTCCACAGGACAGAGGGTTTGATCAGGTTCAAGAATTTTGGCAGTGGGGGTATTGAGCAAGTGTTCTAGAGGATTTGGAAGTGGTGATTGAAAACCGTAATGTTTGAAATTAAGATTTTTGAAGGTGGAGCAATTTCCAGTGATAAAACATAAGGAATAGGATATAACCATAGTGTGGGTGACTGTGGTGGAATGGTGCAAAATAAATTAGAACCACAAGTGGATAATCTTGTAAGTGTTGAAGCTGTTATGAATGATGACAGAGTCTAGATGGAAAGCAAGACCATACATCGAAAAAGAGGGATGACAAAGACCCTAATAGGTGGCAGCAAGCAGGAGAAAAACTAGTTGTGATATTCAAGTGGCCTACACATCAAGGAAGCAGGAAATGTGCCCTGCCTCCTCCCCGGACATTGGCACCACCTATCAGGAGAGAAATTCAGACCCTTTAACACGGATTACAAAGCTCTGCATGGGTTTTCCTTCCTTGCTTGCCTTTTCATCTTTTCTGGCATTACTCTTCTGAATACTACCCACATCCTACTCACTTCAGCCTTTCACTTTCTTGAGGAGCTCCTACATCTCAGGGCCTTGGCATATGTTATTTCCTATGCCTTAAATTCTTTTCATGTGTATGGCCCCTTCTTAACCTCACTTTACATGTCACTTCTCTTTTCTGACCTCACAAATGAAGGTGTTTCCTCTTATAATATCTTGCGCTTTTTCTTTGTGGTACTCATCAAAATTTGAAAGTATATATTTAATAATTGGTATATTTTTAATTATTTATTTTAGCTTCATGAAAGTAGGATATTTTCCCCATTATTTTATTTGCAGAATATAACAGAAAACCAGGTACATGGTAAGCAGCAACTAGAGGAGCATAGTGGCTAAGAGTGCAGGCTCTGGAGTTAAGTTCAAATCCCAACCCCACCAATACTACTTAGGAGATCTTGGGAAAATTTACAACCCAATTTGTAAAACAGGGAAAATATTTATCTCACAGATACAGAGTAGATGTGAGAATTAGAAATAATATATTCAATTGTAATACCTACCACAGTAAATCCTCGGTAATTTTTTGCCAAAGGATGCAGTAAATAAACATTCATGGATTCAACTTTCTATTGTGGATTAATTTGCTATGGAAAAGAACTCCCTTTTAAAGTGATAAAAATTCTTTTTAAAAATTTATTTATTATACTTTAAGTTCTGGGTTACATGTGCAGAATGTGCAGGTTTGTTACATAGGTATACACGTGCCATGGTGGTTTGCCGCACCCATCAACCCGTCATCTACATTAGGTATTTCTTCTCCTAATGCTATCCCTCCCCTAGTCCCCTACGGCTGACAGGCCCTGGTGTGTGATGATCCCCTCTCTGTGTCCATGTGTTCTCATTGTTCCACTCCCACTTATGAGTGAGAACATGTGGTGTTTGGTTTTCTGTTCCTGTGTTAGTATGCTGAGAATGATGGTTTCCAGCCTCATCTATGTTCTACAAAAGACATGAACCCATCCCTTTTTATGGCTGCATAGTATTCCATGGTATATATGTGCCACAGTTTCTTTATCCAGTCTATCATTGATGGACATTTGGGTTGGTTCCAAGTCTTTGCTATTGTGAAGAGACCCAGCAATCCCATTACTGGGTATATACCCAAAGGATTATAAAAAGCTGTTTTAATTGTACAACTATACTTAAACTATAAAAACTAGTGCAATGTGGGGCCTTAAACTATTAAATGAGAAAACTGGGTACTGTAATCTCAATATTTTTTTCTGGTTCTAAAATCCTCAATTATAAAATGGATCTTTTCCTCCTCTGTCAGAAAAGTAGTAGTCCTCCAGTACTCAAAACAGGGAGTTAAAAAAAAATAGTTGGAGGATAGTGGAATCATCTAGAAAGCTCTATCAAATTGCAGATGGTTTTCCTCTTCTGTTGCTTCTGATTCTGGCACATGTGGAGAGTGGGTGTTGTAGTTTAAAAACTTCCTCAGCTAAAGAAAATCTCCTTCTTCTGGCTTTTCTCACTGTTCAGCTTCTGTTACCTGTCCTATTGAGAACCACTGATTTAGCAGATACTATGAAAGAAGAGATGCTTAGCATAAATGCATGTATAGCAGTCAAACACCACAGCTTTTCTTTTTTAAACAACACGATGGTTATGACCATGTACATGCATGAATGTACCATTTATTCTCCTCAGCTGGAATTGTTATGAATGTTGCTTTTTGGAAAATGATTCTATTCACAGCTCTGTGCAACTACATCTCTCCAATCCTTAGAACTTCTGTATCAAGTAGCATTTTATTATCACAAATCTCTCTAAATAGAATTATACTCTAATAATGATGTGAAAGGATTTCAGTCACTTGAATTTCCTTGTATTCTATTCAGTGAAATCCTATTTAGATTTTAAAAGGCAGCATATCTTTGAACTTTGTAGCAATCAAATTCCAATGAAAAATCATGACAAATCTAGGTTTCAAGTGTAAAATTGTGAATAAGTGACTATTTCCCTTCTTGTCTGGTCTGCTTCAATTCTTCTTCCATTTACCTCCAAACCAAATGGAGAAAGGGGAGGGAAGGGAGATTCATAAACAAGGGAATGGAAATTGGGTCAGCATGTTGATTGCTGACCTTAGCAACCACCAAGCTTTGATATCTATCTGGAAAGTCCTAGGGGTGGATTTTTGATTTATTGACTTAGATGGTGACTATTGACCTGCTTCAATTTATGGCACTTCCTCTCCATGACAGATAACCTCTGAGGCTCTTGTTCTCTGCAGTTGCCGCGAGGGAATTTTCTGCAGCTTGAGGAGGACTTTCTGTGTCTCTTCTGCATCTTTAAGATTAGGATAATAATCTTGACTTTTTAACATTAGAACAGTTGTGACAATTGAATGAGAAGAGGTACCTAGTGGCCCCTAATAAACTGTAACAGCCACATACAAATGGAATTTTTTTTTTTTTTTTTTTTTTTTTTTTTTTTTTTTTTTTTTTTTTTTGAGATGGAGTCTGGCTCTGTTGCCCAGGCTGGAGTGCAGTGGTCGGATCTCAGCTCACTGCAAGCTCCGCCTCCCGGGTTTATGCCATCTCCTGCCTCAGCCTCCCGAGTAGCTGGGACTACAGGCGCCCGCCACCTCGCCTGGCTAGTTTTTTTGGTATTTTTTAGTAGAGACGGGGTTTCACCGTGTTAGCCAGGATGGTCTTGACTCCTGACCTCGTGATCCGCCCGTCTCGGCCTCCCAAAGTGCTGGGATTTTAGGCTTGAGCCACCGCATCCGGCCAACAAATGGAATTTTTAAGTGATTTTTAAGTGATTTTCTAGGTATTTTCAAAATACTTGATGGTTATGTTGATGATGATGAAGTTGATGGTAAATGTTTATTGATTTTGGATCCTATAAATGCACCCAACAGGTGATACTGGAAATGGATCTATTATGTACCAATATGTATTTCCTCAAAATTAATATCTTGAAGCCTTAACCCCCAATGTAACTGTATTTGGAGATATGAACTTTATAAAGGTAATTAAAGTTAAATAAGGTCATAAAGGTGGGACCATAACCTAATAAGACTGGGATTCTCATAGGAAGAGAAAGAGATACCAGGGATGTTCATACACAGAGAAAAGGCCCTGTAAGGACATGGTAAGAAGGCAGCCATCTGCAAACTGAGGAGAGAGGTCTCATGAGATGGCAATCCTGCCAGCACCTTGACCTTGGACTTTTAGCCTCCAGAATAGTGAGAAAATACATTTTTGTTGTTTATATGTTTGTTATGGCAGCCCTAGCAAATTAATACAGGATCCTTATATAAACATCAATTATTTTTCACTTTCTTAATGATTTGTGCATACCACCACTAAAATGTTCATTTAAATAGAGAATCTATGGAAAAAGGCTCACCTAGTGTTTTAGGACTGAAATACTTAAAAGTAGTAACAGCAGACTCAGGATTACCAGATGTTTAAATGCAACAAGTTTAAGATTATCAGATGTTTAAATGCAACCAAGTGATATTTCACTTGATTCAATAATTTCATATTGAAATTTCAACTCTAAGATTTAAATTTTTGGGCATATTATTATTTATTTAAATTGATGCATAATAGATATACATATTTTCAGGGAATATGAGATCATTTAATACATTCATACAATTTGTAAAGATCAAATCAGTATACTTGGGATATTCATAACCTTAAATATTGGTCTTTTCTTTATGACAGAACCATTCAAATTCTTTTCTTGTAGCTATTTTGAATTATACAATAGATTATTATAAACTATAGTTACCCTACAGATCTATCTAACCCTAGGTTTTATTTCTTCTATCCAACTGTACATTTCTACCCAATATCCCCTCTCAATTACCCTTCTTGGCCTCTGGTAACCACCAGCCTAGTCTCTATCTTCATGAGACCTACCTTTTGTTTTTGCTTCCACATAGAAGTGAAAATATGTGATATTTGTCTTCTTGTGTTTGGCTTATTTCACTTAACATAATGACCTCCAATTCCATCATGTTGCTGTAAATGATAAGATTACATTTTTTAGTGGCTGGATAATATTTCACTGTGTATATATACCACATTTTCTTTATCCATTGATCTTTTGATGGACACCTAGGTTAATTCCATATGTTGACTTTTATAAATAGTGCTACAATAAACATAAGATTTCAGATGTCTTTTCAATATGTTGATTTCCTTTACTTTGGATATATATCCAGCAGTGGGATTGCTGGATCATATGGTAGTACTATTTTTATTTTTTTGAGGAACCTTAATACTGTTCTCCATAGTGGCTCTACTAACTTACACTCCCACCAACAGTGCATGAAGGTTCCCCTTTCTCCACATCCTTGAAAGCATACATTACTGCCTGTCGTTTTGATAAAAGCCATTCATTGAGATAATATCTCATTGTACTTTTGATTTGCATTATTCTGACGATTAGTGATGTTGAGCATTTTTTCATATACCTGTTGGCCATTTGTATATCTTCTAGTGAGAAATGTCTATTCAGACCTTTTGCCCATTTTTAAATTGGATAATTTGTTTTTTGCTACTGAGATGTTTAAGCTCCTTATATATTCTGTTTATTAATTCTTTGTTATATGTGTAGTTTACAAATATTTTCTCCCATTTGGTGGTCTGTCTCTTAATTTTGTTGATTGTTTCCTTTGCTGTGCAGAATCTTTGAAGTAATCCTACTTGCCTATTTTTGCTTTGGTTACCTATGCTTTTGAGATTGAACAAAAAATATTTGCCCAGACAAATGTCCTGGAGCATTTCCCTGATGTGTTTTGCTAGTACTTTCATGGCTTCAGGTCTTAGATGTAAGTTCTTAACCCATTTTAATTTGATTTTTGTATATGGTGAGAGATAGGAGTATAATTTTCTTCATCTAGTTATCCAGTTTTCCCAGCACCATTTATTAAAGACACTGTCATTTCCTCATTGTATGTTCTTGGCACCTTTGTTAAAAATATGAGTTGGAGTGGCTGGCAGGATGGTCAAATAGGAACAGCTCCAGTCTGCAGCTCCCAGGAAGATCAACACAGAAGGCGGGTGGTTTCTGCATTCCTAACTGAGGTACCTGGCTCATCTCACTGGGACAGGTTAGAGAGTGGGTGCAACCCAAGGATGGCAAACTGAACTAGGGTAGGGTGTCACCTCACCTGGGAAGTGCAAAGGGTTGGGGAGCTCCCTCCTTAAGCCAAGGGAAGATGTGAGGGACTGTGCTGTGAGGAATGAGCACTCTGGCCCAGACACTTTGCAACCCACAGATCAGGAGATTCCCTTGGGTGCCTATGCTACCAGGGCTGGGGTTTTCAACCACAAAATGGGGCAGCCATTTGGGCAGACACTGAGCTTGCTGCAGGAGTTGTTCCCCCCCCCTCACCCCGTGGCACCTGGAATGTCAGCGAGACAGGACCATTCACTCTCTTGGAAAGGGGGATGAAGCCAGGGAGCCAAGTGGTCTAGCTCAGTGGATCCCACCCCATGGAGCCCAGCAAGCTAAGATACACTGGCTTGAAATTCTCACTGCCAGCACAGCAGTCTAAAGTTGATCTGGGATGCTTGAGCTTGGTAGGGGAGGGGCATCTGCCATTACTGAGGCTTGAGTAGGCAGTTTTCCCCTCACAGTGTAAACAAAGCCACCAGGAAGTTTGAACTAAGAGGAGCCCACCACAGCTTGGCAAAGCCGCTGTAGCCGGACTGCCTCTCTAGATTCCTCCTCTCTGGGCAAGGCATCTCTGAAAGAAAGCTAGCCCCAGTCAGGTGCTTATAGATAAAACTCCCATCTCCCTGGGACAGAGTACCTGGCAGAAGGGGAGGCTATGGGTGCAGCTTCAGCAGACTTAAATGTTCCTGCCTGACAGCTCTGAAGAGAGCAGTGGATCTCCCAGCACAGTGCTTGAGCTCTGCTAAGGGACAGATGACTTCCTCAAGTGGGTCCCTGACCCCTGTGGCTCCTGATAAGGAGACACCTCCCATACAGGAGAGCTCCAGCTGGCATCAGGTGGGTGCCCCTCTGGGATGAAGCTTCCAGGGGAAGGAACAGGCAGCAATCTTTGCTGTTCTGCAGCCTCTGCTGGTGATACCTAGGCAAACAGGATCTGGAGTAGACCTCCAGCAAACTCCAGCAGACCTGCAGTAGAGGGTCCTGACTGTGAGAAGGAAAACTAACAAACAGAAAGGAATAGAATCAACATCAACAAAAAAGACATGCACAAAGAAACCCATCTGAAGGTCACAAACATCAAAGACCAAAGGTAGATGAATCCATGAAGATGAGGAAAAACCAGTGCAAAAAGGCTGAAAATTCCAAAAACCAGAACACCTCTTCTCCTCCAAAGGATCACAACTCCTTGCCAGCAAGGGAACAAAACTGGACAGAGAGTTGTTTTGATGAATTTTCAGAAGTAGGCTTCAGAAGGTGGGCAATTACAAACTCCTCTGAGCTAAAGAAGCATGTTCTAAGCCAGTGCAAGGAAGCTAAGAACTCTGAAAAAAGATTAGAGGAATTGCTAGCTAGAATAACCAGTGTAGAGAAGAGCATAAATGACCTGATGGAGCTGAAAAACACAGCAAAAGAACTTCATGAAGCATGCACAAGTATCAATAGTTGAATAAATCAGGCGGAAGAAAGGATATCAGAGATTGAAGATTAACTTAATGAAATAAAGCATGAAGACAAGACTAGAGAAAAAAGAATGAAAAGGAATGAACAAAGCCTCTGAGAAATATGGGACTATGTGAAAGGACCAAATCTATGTTTGATTGGTGTACCTGAAAGTGATGGGGAGAATGGAACCAAGTTGGAAAACACTCTTCTGGATATTATCTAGGAGAAATTCCCCAACCTAGAAAGACAGGCCAAAATTCAAATTTGGGAAATACAGAGAACACCACAAAGATACTCCTCAACAAGAGCAACCCCAAGACACATAATCATCAGATTCACCAAGGTTGAAAAGAAGGAAAAAAGTGATAAGGGCAGCTAGAGAGAAAGGTTGGATTACCGACAAAGAGAAGCCCATCGAAGTAAAAACAGATCTCTCTGCAGAAACCCTACAAGCCAGAAGAGAGTGGGGGCCAATATTCAACAATCTTAACAAAAATAATTTTCAACCCAGAGTTTCATATCTAGCCAAACTAAGCTTCGTAAGCAAAGGAGAAATAAAATCCTTTACAGACAAGCAATGCTGAGAGATTTCGTCACCACCAGGCCTGTCTTAAAAGAACTCCTGAAAGAAACACTAAATATGGAAAGGAACAACTGATACCAGTCACTGCAAAAACATACCAAACTGTAAAGACCATTGACACTATGAAGAAACTGCATAAACTAACAGGCAAAATAACCAGCTAGAATCATAATGACAGGATCAAATTCACACATAACAATATTAACCTTAGATGTAAACCAGCTAAATGCCCCAATTAAAAGACAGATTGGAGAATTGGATAAAGAGTCAAGACCCACTGATGTGCTGTATTCAGGAGACCCATCTCATATGCAAAACACACGTAGGCTTAAAATAAAGGGATGGAGGAAGATTTACCAAGCAAATGGAAAGCAAAAAAAAAAAAAAAAAAAAAAAAAAAAAAAAAAAAAAAAAAAAAAGCAGGGGTTGCAATCCTTGTCTCTGATAAAACAAACCAACATTAAACCAGCTTTAAACTAGCAAAGATCAAAAAAGACAAAGAAAGGCTTTACATAATGGTAAAGGGATCAATGCAACAAGAAGAGCTAACTATCCTAAATATATATACACTCAATATAGTAGCACCCAGATTCATAAAGCAAGTTCTTAGAGACTTACAAAGAGACTTAGACTCCCACACAATAGAAGTGGGAGACTTAAACACCCCAGTGTCAATACTGGGCAGATCAATGGGACTGAAAATTAACAAAGATATTCAGGGCTTGAACTCAGCTCTGAACCAAGTGGACCTAATAGACATCTACAGAATTCTCCACCCCAAATCCAGAGAATATACATTCTTCTCAACACCACATCACACTTATTCTAAAATTGACCACATAATTGGAAGTAAAACAGTCCTCAGCAAACACAAAAGAACGGAAATCATAAGAAACTGTTTCTAAGACCACAGTGCAGTCAGATTAGAACTGAGGTTTAAGAAAGTCACTCAAAACTGCACAACTACATGGAAACTGAACAACCTGCTCCTGAATGACTACTGGGTACATAACAAAATTAAGGCAGAAATAAATAAGTTCTTTGAAACCAGTGAGAACAAAGAAACAACATACCACAGTCTCTGGGACAAAGCTGAAGCAGTGTTTAGAGGGAAATTTATAGCACTAAATGCCCACAGGCAAAAGCTGGAAAGATCTAAAATTGACACCCTAATATCACAATTAAAAGAACTAGAGAAGCGAGAGCAAACAAATTCAAAGCTAGCAGAAGATAAGAAATAACTAAGATCAGAGCAGAACTGAAGGAGAGACACATGAAAAACCTTCAAAAAAATCAATAAATCCAGGAGCTGGTTTTTTGAAAAGATTAACAAATAGATAGACTGCTAGCCAGACTAATAAAGAGAAAAGAGAGAAGAATCAAATAGATGCAACAAAGAACGATAAAGGTAATATCACCACTGATCCCACAGAAATACAAACTGCCATCAGAGAATACTATAAACACCTCTATGCAAATAAACTAGAAAATCTAAAAAAAAAAAAAAAAAAAAAAAGATAAATTCCTAGACACATACATCCTCCCAAGGCTAAATCAGGAAGAAGTCAAATCCTTGAATAGACCAATAACAAATTCTCAAACGGAGGCAGTAATTAATAGCCTACAAACCAATAAAAGCCCACAACCAGACAGATTCACAGCTTAATTCTACCAGAGGTACAAAGAGGAGCGGTACTATTCCTTCTGAAACTATTTGAAACAATAGAAAAAGAGGGACTCTTCCCTACTCATTTTATGAGGACAGCATCATCCTTACAGCAAAATATGGCAGAGACACAAGAAAGAAAGAAAATTTCACGCCAATATCTTTGCTGAACATCGCTGTGAAAAACCTCAATAAAATACTGGCAAACTGAATCCAGCAGCACATCAAGAAGCTTATCCACCATGCTCAAGTCAACTTCACTCTTGGGAAGCAAGGCTGGTTCAACATATGCAAATCAACGTCACATAAACAGAAGCAATGACAAAAACCACTTGATTATCTCAACAGATGCACAAAAGGCCTTGGATAAAATTCAACACCCCTTCATACTAAAACCTCTCAATAAACTAGGTATTGATGGAATGTATGTCAAAATAATAAGAGCTATTTATGACAAACCCATAACCAATATCATACTGAATAGGCAAATGCTGGAAGCATTACCTTTGAAAACTGGCACAAGATAAGGATGCCCTCTCTCACCACTCCTATTCAAAATAGTGTTGGATGTTCTGGCCAGTGTAATCCAGCAAGAGAAAGAAATAAAGGGTATTCAAATAGGATGAGAGGAAGTCAAATTGTCTCTGTTTGCAGATGACATGATTGTGTGTTTAGAAAACCTGATTGTCCGAGCCCCAAATTTCCTTAAGCTGATAAGCAACTTCTGCAAATTCTCAGGAAAAAAAATCAATGTGCAAAAATCACAAGCATTCCTATACACCAATAATAGAGATCCAAATCATGAGTAAACTCCCATTCACAATTGCTACAAAAAGAATAAAATATCTAGGAATGCAACTTACAAGGGATGTGAAGGATCTCTTCAAAGAGAACTACAAACCACTGCTCAAGGAAATAAGAGAGGACACAAACAAATGGAAAAGTATTCCATGCCCGCAGATAGGAAGAAACAATATCATGAAAATGGCCATACTGCCCAAAGTAATTTACAGATTCAATGCTATCTGCATCAAGCTACCACTGAATTTCTTCACAGAATTAGAAAATAGAAAAAACTGCTTTAAATTTCATATGGAACAAAAAAAGAGCCTATATAGCCAAGACAATCCTACACAAAAGCAGCAAAGCTGGAGGCATCATGCTACCTGACTTCAGACTATACTACAAGGTTACAGTAACCAAAACAGCATGGTACTGGTACCAAAACAGATATATAGACCAATGGAACAGAACAGAGACCTCAGAAATAACCCCACACATCTACAACCATCTGGTCTTTGACAAGCCTGACAAAAACAAGCAATGGGGAAAGGATTCCCTATTTAATAAATGGTGTTGGGAAAACTGGCTATCCATATGCAGAACACTGAAACTGGACCCCTTCCTTACACCATATACAAAAATTAATGACTGAACATGGTGGCTCATGCCTGTAATGCCAGCACTTTGGAGGCTGAGGCAGGCAGATCACTAGGTCAGGAGATTGAGAATATGTTGGCTAATACAGTGAAACCACTTCTCTACTAAAAATACAAAAAATTAGCCAAGTGTGGTGACATGCTCCTGTAGTCCCAGCTACTTGGGAGACTGAGGCAGGAAAATCACTGGAATTCAGGAGGTGGAGGTTGCAGTGAACTGAGATCGCACCACTGCACTCCAGCCTGGGTGACAGAGCAAGACTCCATCTCAAACAAAACAAAACAGAACAAAAAAAAAAAGTTAACTCAAGATGGATTAAAGACTTAAACTTAAAACCTAAAACCATAAAAACCCTAGAAGAAAACCTAAGAAATACCATTCAGGACATAGGGATGAGCAACGACTTCATGACTAAAACACCAAAAGCAATGGCAACAAAGCCAAAATTGACAAATGGGATCTAATTAAACTAAAGAGCTTCTGCACAGAAAACGGAACTAATATCCGAGTGAACAGGCAACCTACAGAATGGGAGAAAATTTTTGCAATCTATCCATCTGACAAAAGGCTAATATCCAGAATCTACAAAGAGCTTAAACAAATTTACAAGAAAGAAACAACCCTATCAAAAAGTGGGTGAAGGATATGAACAGACACTTCTCAAAAGAAGACATTTATGTAGTCAACAAATATATGAAAAAATGCTCATCATCACTGGTCGTTAGAGAAATGCAAATCAAAACCACAATGAGATACTATCTCACATCATTTAGAGTGGCGATCATTAAAAAGTCAGGAAACAACAGATACTGGAGAGGATGTAGAGGAATAGAAGGACGGTTTTACACTGTTGGTGGGAGTGTAAATTAGTTCAACCATTGTGGAAGACAGTGTGGGGATTCCTCAAGGAGCTACATACAGAACTACCATTTGACCCAGAAATCCCATTACTAGGTATATACCCAAAGGATTATAAATCATTCTAGTATAAAGACACATACACACGTACGTTTATTGTGGCACTATTCACAGTAGCAAAGACTTGGAACCAAGCAAAATGCCCATCAATGATAGACTGGATAAAGAAAATGTGGCACATGTACACCATGGAATACTATGCAACCATAAGAAAGGATGAGTTCATGTCCTTTGCAGGGACATGGATGAAGCTGGAAACCATCATTCTCAGCAAACTAACACAATAACAGAAAACCAAACACTGTATGTTCTCACTCATAAGTGGGAGTTGAACAATGAGAACACATGGACACAGGAAGGGGAAACATCACACACCAGGGCCTGTCGGGGTGGGGAAACTGGGGGAGGGATAGTATTAGGATAAATATCTAATAGATGATGGGTTGAGGGGTACAGCAAACCACCACGTCACGTGTATACCTATGTAACAAACCTGCACATTGGCCTGGCAGAAGCCCCTGTGGGATGAGAGTGGTGGCAGCCATAGGCAGAGGCTCCTCTGGCAAGGGAAGGTAAAGGAAGAGTGGGAAGGATTTTGTATTGTGGTATAGGTGCCAGCTCATTTGCAGTACAATAGAATACCAGGTAGATTTCTAAGGTTTTTGACTCCGGTCCCTGGCTCCTAGATGGCATCTGTGAGCCTGCCCAGATCTTTGGGGGAACTTGCCACCCTCAAGGGAAATACACAAGCCTGGTTGGCTTTTCTACCTGCTGATTATAGAGCTCTAGGGCCTTGAGTGAACGTAGGTGGTAGCTGGTTAGTGGTTATAGTGGGCATTGGTTGAGGCCCAGTCTGTACTGGTTTCAGGTCTGACCCAGCACAGTCTCAGTGGTGGTGGGTACAGGAGTGCTTATGTCACCCACCCCTAGCTCCAGAGGCTTAGTGTAGAGAAAGAAAGACTCCATTTGTTTGAGAGAAAGTAAGGGAAGAGAACAAGGGTCACTGCCTGGTAATCCAGAGATTTTTCCAGATCTTATCCAAGACCACCAAAGGGGTACCTCTATGAGTCCAAAAGAACCATAGCATTACTGTACTTGGGGTGTTGCCTAATGCAGATATGGCTTTGATAACAACACCCAAGTCCATTTGAATATATGAAAAGCCTTCCCAAGAAGGAGGGGTACCAATAAGCACAGGCTGTGAACACTACAATAAGTATCTAACTTTTCAATGCCCAGACGCCAACAAATGTCCACAAGTATCAAAACCATCAAGGAAAACATGATCTCACCAATTGAACTAAATAAGGCACCAGGGACCAATCCTGGAGATACAGAGATATGTAAACTTTCAGACAAAGAAATTTTAAAAAAGCTGTTTTGAGGAAACTCAAAGAAATTTAAGATAACACAGAGAAGGAATTTATAATTCTACCAGATAATGTTAAAATTATATTGAAATAATTAAAAAGAATCAAACAGAAATTCTGGAGTTAAAAAGTGCAATTGACATACTGAAGACTGCATCAGAGTCATTCAATAGCAGAATTGATCAAACAGAGGAAAAATTAGTGAGCTCAAAGACAGGCTATTTGAAAACTACAAAGTCAGAGAAGACTGAAAAGAAAAAAATAATAAAAAGAATGAATTATGCCTACAAGATGTAGACAATAGCCTCAAAAAAAGAAAATCTAAGAGTTATTGGTTGGCTTTAAAGAGGAGATAGAGAAAGAGATAAAGATAGAAAGTTTACTCAAAAGACAATATCAGAGAATGTTCCAAACTTAGAGAAAGGTATCAACATCCAAGTACAAGGCTATAGAATAACAAGTAGATTTAACCCAAAGAAGACTACCTCAAGTCATTTAATAATCAAACTCCCAAGGTCAATGAAAAAGAAAGGATTCTAAAAGTAGCAAGAGAAAAGAAGCAAATGACATACAATGATGCTCCAATATGTTTGGCAGCAGACTTTTCAGTGGGAAATTTACAAGTCAGGAGAGAGTGGCATGACATATTTAAAGTGAAGAAGAAAAAAACTTTTACTCTAGAATTGTATATCCGGCAAAGATATTCATCAAGCATGAAGAAGAAATAGAGGCTTTTCCAGGAAAACAAAAGCTGAGGGCTTTCATCAACACCAGATCTTTCCTATAATAAATGCTAACGGAAGTACTTAATCAGAAAGAAAAATATATTAATGAGCAATCAATAATCACCTGAAGGTACAAAACTCACTCGTAATAGTGAATACACAAAACAACACAGAATATTATAATGCTGTATCTTTGGTGTATAAACTATTCTAATCTTAAGTAGAAAGACTAAAAAATGAACCAATCAACAAAAGCTACAACAAATTTTCAAGACTGAAACAGAGAAGTAAGATAAATAGAAACAACAGAAAGTAAAAAGTGTGAGAACAAAGTTAAGATACATAGTTTTTACTAGTTTTATTTTAGTTAGCTTGTTTGTTCACTTGTCTATATATGCAGAGGTTGTTATCAGTTTGAAATACTGGGTTATAAGATAGTATTCATTTGCAAGCCTCATGGTAACCTTAAATGAAAAAACATAGAATAGATACAACAGAAAGTAAAAAGAAACTAAACATATTACCAGAGAAAATAATTTTCTCTAAAAGGAAGTCTGGAAGGAAGAAAAGAAGGAAGAGAAGACTGTAATATAACCAGAAAGCAAATAACACAATGGTACGGGTCAGTTCTTACTTATCAATAATAATATTGAAGGTAAGTGGACTAAATTTTCCAATAAATAGACACAGAATGGTTGAATGAATAATAATATTCAATGACCTGTTGCCTACAAGAAACATTTCACCTGTAAAGACACAAATAGACTGAAAATAAATGGCTGGAAAAAGATATTACTTGCCAACGGAAACCAAAAAAGCAAGAGAGACTTTAGAAGCCTGAGACAGGTGGATCACTTGAGCTCAGGAATACAAGACTGGCCTGGGCAACATAGTGAAATTCCCATCTCTACAAAAATATGCAAAAATTAACTGGGTGTGATGGCATATGCCTGAGTCCTAGCTACTTCAGTGGCTAAGGCAGGAGGATTGCATGAGTCCAGGAGTTTGAAGTTGCAGTGAGCTATGTTCACCCCACTAGACTCCAGGCTGGGCGACAGTGAGACTCTGTCTCAAAATAAATAAATAAATAAATAAATAAATAAATAAATAAATAAAAAACTGGGAGTAGTTTTATAAGACAAAATGGATTTCAAGACAAAATGTGAAGAATAGACAAAGAAGGTCATTATATAATGACAAAGGGGTCAATTCAGCAAAGAGATATGGCCATTGTAAATATACATGCACTCAACGCTAAAGCACCCAGGGATATAAAGCAAGTATTATTAGAGCTAAAGAGAGAGACAAACCTCTATACAATAATGGGTCTAAACGTTCACATCCCCTTTCAGCATTGGACAAATCTTCTCGACAGAAAATTAACAAAGAACATTCTGCTTTATCTATACGACAGACAAAATGGACCTAATAGATATTCAGGGAGCATTTCATCCAGTAGCTGCAAAAGACACACTTTTTCCTCAGCATGGATTATTCTAAAAAATACACCATATGTTAAGTTACAAAACAAGGCTTAAAATATTAAAAAAAAAATTAAAAAAAATCTAGCCTCTTTTCTGACCACAGTGGAATAAAACTAGAAATCAATAAAAAGAAGAATTTTGGAAACTATAAAAACACACCCAAATTCAACAACATGCACCTGAACGATGGGTGGATTAATAAAGTAAGAAAAAAATTGAAAAACTTCTTGAACAAGTGATAAGGAAAATACAACATACTAAAACCTATGGGGTACAGCAAAAGAAGTACTGAGAAGGAAGGGTGTAGCTATATAGCTATGAATGGGTACGTCAAAAAAGAAGAAAAGTTTCAAATAAGCAATCTAATGATGTGTCTTAAAGAACTAGAAAAACAAGGGCTAGCTGAACCCAAAATTAGTAGAAGAAAAGGATTAATAAAGATTATAGAAAAAATAAGTGAAATGGAAATGAAGAAACAATACAAAAGATCTATGAAACAAAAAGTTGATTTTTTGAAAAGATAAACAAAAGTAACAAATTGTTAGACAGACTAACTAAAAGAAAAGGAGACAAGGCCTAAATAAAATCAGAGATGAAAAAGGAAACATTAGAACTGATACTGCTGAAATTCAAAGAAACATTAGTGGCTGATATGAGCAACTATATGCCAGTAAATTGAAAAATGTAGAAGAAATAGAAAAATTACCAGACACATACAACCTTCTAAGATTGAACAAGTAAGAAATCTGACATCAGAGCAGACCAATAACAAGTAACGAGATTGAAGTGGTAATAAAAAGCCTCCCAGTAAAGAAAAGCTCAGGACCTGATATGGTTAGGCTTTGTGTCCCAATCCATATCTCACCTTGAATTGTAATTCTCATAATTCCCATAATCCCCACTTGTCAAGAGAGAGACCAGGTGGAGGCAATTGAATTGCAGGAGGCGGTTTTCCCCATGCTGTACTCATGATAATGAGTGAGTTCTCACAAAATCTGATGGTTTTATAAGGGGCTTTACCCCCTCGACTCAGCACTTCTCCTTCCTGCTGCCTTGTGAAGAAGGTTCCTTGCTTCCCTTTCACCCTCCACCATGATTGCAAGTTTTCTGAGGTTTCCCCAGCCATGCTGAGCTATGAGTCAATTAAACCTATTTCCTTTATAAATTACCTAGTCTTGTGCAGTTCTTTATAACAGTATGAAAATAAACAAATACAGTGAATTTGTACCACAGAAAGTGGGGTGCTGCTATAAAGATGCCTGAAAGTGTGGAAGATACCTTGGAACTGGGTAACAGGCAGAGGTTGGAACAGTTGGAGGGCTCAGAAGAAGACAGAAAGATGTGGGAAAGTTTGGAACTTCCTAGAGACTTGTGGAGTGGCTTTGACCAAAATGCCAATAATGATATGGACAATGAAGTCCAGGCTGAGGTGGTCTCAGATGGAGATGAGGAACTTGTTGAGAACTGGAATAAAGGTGACTCTTGCTATGCTTTCACAAAGAGACTAGTGGCATTTTGCCCTTGCCCTAGAGATCTGTGGAACTTTGAACTTGAGAGAGATGATTTAGGGTATCTGGTGGAGGAAATTTCTAAGCAACAAAGCAAAGATGTCACTTGGGTGCTTTTAAAAGCATTCAGTTTTATGCATTCACAAATAAATTATTTGGAATTGGAACTTATGTTTAAAAGGGAAGCAGAGCATTAAAGTTTGGAAAATTTGCAGCCTGATGATGTGACAGTAAAAAAAACACAAAACATTTTCTGAGGAGAAATTCAAGCCAGCTGCAGAAATTTGCACAAGTAACAAGAAGCCAAATGTTAATGACCAAGACAATGGGGAAAATGTCTCCAGGGCATGTCAGAGGGCTTCCTGGCAGCCCTTCCCATCACAGCCCCAGAGGCCTAGGAGGAACAAATGGTTTCCTGGTCTCAGCTCAGGGCCTTGTGGCTTTCTGCAGTCTTGGGACTTAGTGCCCTGCATCCCAGCTGTGGCCACATGCAACTCAGGCTGTTGCTTCAGAAAGCGCAAGCCCCAAGCCTTGGCAGCTTACACATGGTGTTGGGCCTTCAGGTGCACAGATGTCCAGAATTGAGATTTGGGAACCTCCACATAGATTTTAGAGGATGTATGGAAATGCCTGGGTGTCCAGGCAGAAGTTTGCTGCAGGAGTGGTGCTTTCATGGAGAACCTCTTCTAGGGCAGTGCAGAAGGAAAATGTGAGGTTGGAGTCCCCACACAGAGTCACCACTTGGGCACTGCCTAGTGGAGCTGTGAGAAGAGGACCACCATTCTCCAGACCCTAGAATGGTGGTGGATCCATTGACAGGTCACACTGTGCATCTGGAAAAGCTACAAACACTCAATGCCACCCTGTGAAAGCAGCTAGGAGGGGGGCTATATCCTGTGAAGCCACAGGGGCAGAGCTGTCCAAGGCCATGGGAGCCCACCTCTTGCATTGGCATGACCTGGATGTGAGACATGAGGTCAAAGTAAATCATTTTGGAGCTTTAAGAATTGCCTGCCCCACTGGATTTTGGACTTGCATGGGGGCCTGTAGCCCCTTTGTTTTGGCCAATTTTTCACATTTAGAACAGGTATATTTACCCAATTCCTGTACCCCCACTGTATCTAAGAAGTAATTAACTTGCTTTTGATTTTACAGGCTCATAGGCAGAAGGGACTTGCCTTGTCACAGATGGGACTTTAGACTTTGGACTTTTGGGTTAATACTGAAATAATTAAGACTTTGTAGACTTTTGGGAAGGCATTATTCATTTCAAAATGTGAAAGGCATATGAGATTTGGTAGGAGCCAGGGCAGAATGCTATGGTTAGTCTTTGTGTCCCACCCAAATCTCATCTTGAATTGTAATCCCCATAATCCCTACATGTCAAGGGAGAGACCAGGTGGAGGCAACTGAATCATGGGAGTGGTTTCCCACATGCTGTTCTTGTGATAGTGAGTAAGTTCTCATGAAATCTGATGGTTTTGTAAGGGACTCTTCTCCTTTCACTTGGCACTTCTCCTTCCTGCTGCCTGTGAAGAAGGTGCCTTGCTTCCCCTTTGCCTTCTGCCATGATTGTAAGTTTCCTGAGGCTTCCCCAGGAATGCTGAACTGTGAATCATGTAAACCTCCTTCCTTTATAAATTACTCAGTCTTGAGCAGTTCTTTAAGGCAGTATGAAAACAGATTAATACAGGACCCAATGGCTTCACTGCTGAATCCAACCAAATACTAAGGAACTAATATCATCTCTATCAAGCTATTCCAAAAAATAGAGGAGGAGTAAATTCTTCCAAACTTATTATATGAGGCCAATATTACCCCGATATCAAAATGAGATAATGGCACATCAAAAAAAAAAAAAAAAAAAAAAAAAAAAAAAAAAGAAAGAAAAAAAAAGAAAAAAGAAAACTACAGGCCAATATCACTGATTAATACTGATACAAAAATTCTAAGCTAAATACTGGAAAATAGAGTTCAACAACACATTAAAAATATCATTTATCATGACTAAGTGGGATCTATCCTAGGAATTCAAGCTTCAACATATGCAAATCAATCCATGTGATGCATTATATCAACAGACTGAAGGACAAAAACCATATAATCATTTCCATTGATGCTGGAAAAAATTTGATAAAATTCAACATCACTTCATGATGAAAACCTCAAAAACTTGGTATTGAAGGAGCATACCTTAACATAATAAAAGTCATAAATGACAGATCCACAGCTAGTATCATACTGAATGAGAAAAAACTGAAAGCCTTTCCTCTAAGATCTGGAACACGACAAGGATGCTGACTTTCACCACTGTAATTTTTCATAGTACTGGAAGTCCTAGCTTACGCAATCATACAAGAGAAAGAAATAAAGGGCACCCAAATTGGAAAGGAATATGTTAATTTATTCTTGTTTGCAGATGATAGGTCTTATATTTGAAAAAACCTAAAGACTCCACCAAAAAACGATTGGAACTGATATACAGATTCAGTAAAGTTACAGCTTATGAAATCAACAGACAAAAATCAGTAGCATTTCTACATGCGAGCAACCAACAATCAGAAATAGAAGTCAAGAAAGTAATCCCATTTGCAATAGCTGCAATTAAAATTAAATGCCTACATATTAACCAAGGAAATGAGAGATCTCTACAATGAAATCTATAAAACATTGATGCAGGAAATTAAAGAGGACAAAAAAATGGAAAGATATTCCATGTTCATGGATTGGAAGAGTTGCTATTGTTAAAATGTCCATTCTACTGAATGCAATCTACAGATTTAATAAAATTCATATCAAAATACCAAAGCCATTCTTCACAAAACTAGAAAGCAGTCTCATAATTTATATGAAACCACAAAAGACCCAGAATAGCCAAAGCTATCCTAAGTAAAAAGGATAAAACTGGAGGAATCCCATTACCTGACTTCAAACTACACTCCAGAGCTATAGTAACCAAAATGGCATGGTACTAGCAAAAATACAGACACATCAACCAATGGAATAGAACAGAGAGCCCAGAAATACATCCATACCGTTACAGTATACTAATTATTGACTAAATTGCCAAGAAAGGACAAGTCTCTTCAATAAATGTTGCTGGTAAAACTGGATATCTGTATGCAGAAGAATGAAACTAGACCCCTATCTCTCACCATATACAAAAATCAATCAAAATAGTTTAAATTCTTACCTCTAAAACCTCAAACTGTGAAACTACCACAAGAACACATTAGGGAAACTCTCCAGGATATTGGACTGGGCAAAGGTTTATTGAGTAATACTCCACAAACACAGGAAATCAAAGCAATTTGGACACATGGGATCACATGAAGTTAAAGAGCTTCTGCACAGCAAAGGAAACAAACAATGAAGTGAAGATACAATCCACAGCATGGGATAAAATATTTTCAAACTACCCATTTGACAAGGGATTAATAATCAGAATATATAAGGAGCTCAAACAACTCTATAGGAAAAAATCAAATAATCCAGTTAAAAAGTGGGCAAAAGATCTGAATAGACATTTCTCAATAGAAGACATTAAAACCATTGATCATTAGAGAAATGCATATCAAAACTACAATAAGATATCATCTTACTTCACCTCAGTTAAAATGGCTTTTATCCAAAGGACAGGCAATAACAAATGCTGGTGAGGATCTGGAGAAAAGTGAACCCTTGTACACTGTTGGTGGGAATGTAAATTAGTACAACCACTATGCAGAATAGTTTCTGGGCTTCTCGAAAACCTAAAACTAGAGCAACAATGTGATCTAGCAATCCCACTCCTAGATATATTCCCAAAAGAAAAGCAATCAGTATATCAGAAAGATATGCTGCACTCACATGTTTGTTGCAGCACTATACACAATAGCCAAGATTTGGAAGCAACCTAAGTGTCTATCAACAGATGAATGGATAAAGAAAATGTTGTACATATACCCAATGGAGTATTATTTAGCCATGGAAAGAATGAGATCTGGTCATTTGCAACAACACAAATGGGACTAGAAGTCATTATGTTAAGTGAAATAAGCCAGGCACAGAAAGAAAAACTGCATGTTCTCACTTATTTGTGGGAGCTAAAAATAAAACAAATGAACTCATAGAGATGGAGAGTAGAAGGATAGTTACCAGAGGCTAGGAAGGATAGTTGGGGTGTTGGGGGAAAAGTGGTGATCATAAATGGGTACAAAAAAATAGCTAGTAAGAATAAGACCTTATATTTGATAGCACAACAGGGTTACTATAGTCAAAAATAATTTAATAACACATTTAAAAATAACTAAAAAGTATAATTGGATTGTTTATAACATAAAAGATAAATGCTTGAGGGGATAGAGACCCTACTTATAGTGATGTGATTATTACACATTGCATGTGTGTATCAAAATATCTTATGTACCCCATAAATATATACACCTACTACGTACCCACAAAAATTAAAAATAAATAAGAAAAAAAAGAAACGCCACAAGTCTACAATTCTTTACTGGGCTTATTTTCATATACAGTAGAGGCTATATTTATATATGCTTTGTTACCTTATTTTTATTCAACGTGGAATGTTTTTCGACATAAATGTCCTTATCTTCTTCAAATACCCAAATATATGCACTGAGAAATACCACTTCTGTTAGTTTTGTTTTTCATTTATCTATAACATTATTATTTTAATTTGGGTACTTCCAATTAATAACTAAAATGACAACTGGCTTCTTAACAAATCACTTGGTAATGTAGATTCTAGATTACTTATAGTTGAGTTCTTATTATTTGATAATGGTACAGCATCATATTATGAAGACAAAACTTTAACAAAAGCTGTAAAACCATTTGTTAAAACTGGCCAGCTTTATAAGATAGGTTATAGGAAGGACAAGTTTTTTTGGCAGCTGAAACTGCCTCAAATGGAGGCTTTTAAAAAAGATTTTTCAGAACAAACCTATTTTTAATATGAAAGTTGAGTGACTTGAAATTTCAGAAATGATGCAGTAACTGCTGTGGGACTAATCGCACCATCTCTTGCTTACCAAATTAGTGTTACACCCACTATAATAGTGATGGCTTGATGGCAATAGATGAATGGATACTTTGGACAAATTATGTAGTATAGGAATACTGCTGTGACTAAAAAGGGCCCTTTTCAGTGTTATGCTTCATGGTGAGAAGCTTTGTTACCAGAAGGAGAAATAAAAAGGAAAGTTACCCTGGTGATGGTGATGGGGATAGGGATAGGACTGAAGTTAACCAAAAGTATTTAGACCTTAAAATACTGACGTGACTAATCCGGCTTGATTAAGCTTGAGGTCTTTCTTTGTTAATGTATGCACCACTTGGTCATCATTTATTGTCTGTTTAATAGTATTAATCCTCACACAGACCTTTAGTTTAGACCCTTGCTCTTCAAAGTGTGGTCCACGAACAAGTAATCTGAGTCACCTGGGAGCTTGCTGAAAAATGCTGGATCTTGACCCCATTTCAGGCCACAGACCTATGGAATCATAATCTGCATTTTACTAAGATCCCAAGTGATTATTTGATTCATTCCTTAAAGTTGGAGAAGCACAGTGAGTGCTGTACTTTAAGGTGGATAAGAATCACCTGAATATCTATTAACATGCAGCTTCTGCTTTCGTAGTTATAGGGAGACTGAGATGCTGCATGTCTAGGAAGCTCCCAGGTGATGCTGATGCTGTGGGTTGCTGGACCACACTTTGAGCAATAAGAACCAACAAAGGGCTCCCAAATTTTCTGATGAGAAGAATAATCCAGGGAATTTGTTGAAAATTCAAAATCCCAGGCATCTTAATAGAACCACTAAATTACATCTCTGCCACTAACTAGTTGTGTGACTTTGGGCAAAGGATTTAACACTTCTGAGTTTCAGTTTTCCCATATGAAAATGGGAATAACATCTACTTCTGTTTGGGGACTTAGATCACATATATAAGGAAGCTAGCATAGCATGAGACACAGCAGATACCCAATAACTCATACGCTCTGTTACTTCTGTTACTACCATAAATTACAGTTTGGCTGCTGCATGTGTATGTGTTCCTATGTGTATGTGTGCCTTATAGAAAACTGAAAGGCAAAGAGAATATTTGACTTTTTAAATTTTCTTTCAGTTCTCAAAATGGTGCAGGTATTTGGGCATAGGTCTAAAAGTTCCACATTAAGATAAATGTGAAACTCAAGTAGAAGTTAAAGAGGTTCTCCCCTTAGAGTTAGGAGCCAAACACACACATGAAGCACAGAATACAAGCTGTAGCAGCATTTCCCAAATGGTGTGCTGTAGAATTTGGGGATTCTTGGGAAAATTTCTTGGGAAATGCATGCTGAAAAAAATTAAGTTGAGTTGAAATTAGTTTAGGAAACACTTGTATTTATAGCCACCTCCTGATAAACAACTAATATTAAAGTATTGCAGTAAGGAACCCTGTTGAACTTATTTAACCAAGTGTTTTCCACGTTTTGACCGTGAAACATTTTTTCACCTAACACCTATGCACAAGACCAGGGACTGGTGTAGGAACTCACTAGCACGACCTTCTGAGACAGCTGTCTAACGGTTCTTTGCTCTCTTCTTAGCAGCTCTATGTTAAGAAGCTATCATTAGTACTGTAAAGTGCTAATCCTGGCTGTGTTAACCTAGGGAGGGCAGGGGTGATAAATGAAAACTGTGTCTATGTCTTCATATTGCTTATTCTGTATGTGACTTCTTGTAATATTTTATTTTGACAAGTTGTACTTGGCTCAGATGAGGTTGTCCCAAGCTCATGTCTAGTCTGTTAGAAGAACTGCTCCATCCACATGTATATAAGTATGTATATAAAATTCGTATCTGTGGCTTAATTTGGAGCAGAGCAGTGGAGCCTCACTCAATTCATGCTAAGGTAGTGAGATCTGGGTTTCTATGTGGTTACAGCTCCATCTGGCCAGGAAAATGTTGCTGATAGCACTAATGCAGCTCTTTACTGACTTGCTTCTCTGTTCTTGAGATAAGTCAACCTAGTTTGTGATGTTTGTGCCTGGCCTTTCTATCAACTTGAATCTGCTCTTGGCATTTGTTAATATTAAGTTCATGCAATCCAGTAAATGCCAGAAATAATTTTCCAGGAAGAACAACCTTCTTTTAATTTAGAAGCAGTTTATATCTTCCTATGTTTTTATGAAGCTATTGTTGTCAAATTTAGCAGGTAGAAAACATATTTGAATGTAAAAATTACACTGTGAAATCAGAGTCTCATAACCAACTGCCACCAAATTAACTTGCCAGATTAATTGTGCTCTCCATTGAGTTGTGTGATTACCAAAAATACATTGTGCTTGGTCTCAAACTTGTTTATGTTAGCTGTACCCTAACTGTAACCTTACGCTTTCATAATTTAAGTAAATATTACATATTCTGTGAAAATAATGCAGGAGAGGATTGTTATTGAATTTTTTTGTGTAAAAAAGCTAGATAAAATGTAAGCTGCCTCCCCCTTTCCCCCAAAGAGACATCAAATCTAGATAAAGTAAGCTGCCAAACTGTTACTGTAGAATTAGGTTTAGACAAAACAGTTATAAAGGTTGAGGGAGGAGTAGTCATAAAAATCTAGAAGAATTCTTCACTCAGGGGGTATTGCAAATGCCTGTAAGTTCACTTACAGACATTAAAACTCGACATTATAGATAATGTATTATCTAATTATAAATAGACAATGCAGAATTCCTATTAGTGAATCTGAATGCTAATGAGAAGTTTTGGTTCTAAACCAAAATCTTAGTGAATGATTGTGCTCTTATGTGGTTTCAGTAAAAATGAAATGTACGGTGTGTGTCATTACATATCAACTTTTAATGCTCACTTGATTTAACAATCTGTCTTTCTCAGTTAACCAACCAACTTGATCTAGTCTTGTTATACTGGATAATAGGCTTCTGTAGTATGAGCATTGTGACCAATGAAACATCTGACTGCCCCCTATAATTTTGGCTCTCCTCTTTCAGATAACTATAACATAGATAATGGGGTTTAGGACATGTTACTTTAAAATATGGCACCTTGGCATTTGAGGAAACTGCAGAAACTGGAAGGTCACTTTTGACTTCTCCTGCCTTCCTCCCTGAAGTAGGTCATAAAATAATTTTTGACCTTCCTCTGAAGAAGACCTTCATTCTAGGGGAGTCTACCCTTTATTCAGAGGAAAGGAATATCTTTGAAGATGCAGAGACACCAAGAAAAATCTGAATAAACAGATCTTGCTAAAGTTTGTTATCATTATATCATAACCTTTTGTCTTCCAATCATAATATTGCATGACTGTACATAAAAATACACAGGTCTCCCTGTTTTATTGGGTCTTCACTTTTGAAGGTCCCTGTGTCTTATAAAACTTATATTAAATGAATTTGTCTTTTTTTTTCTTGTTGATCTGTCTTTTGTAATAGAGTCTCAGACATGAACCTAGAGAGGAGTGAGGAAAGAAATCTTTTTCTCCCCTACATGGACAAACCTAAGGCTATGGAATCCTGTGCTCCCTTTAACTGCAGTTGCTGCTTCCAGCTCTCAGCTTATGTATGCTCCACAGCCTATATGAAAAGGGTAAAAGATGACGAAGATGATCTCTCCTTGTTTCTGGAGCCAGCTTATTCTTTCTATTGGCTCATGAAGCTGTTGCCTTACTGTCTCTGAATTCCTGAAGTGCAGACATTTGCTTGCCCTAGTCATAGTGACCCAGCTTGCCTTTCTTAACACTGTAGTCACTCCTTTAAACCAGCAGCCTGCTTTGGTAGCTTACAATTCAGGTTATATCATTTTTGTTCTAATCTCCTGGCTCATGGACCTCTCACCTGTCCTGCCCACACTTCCCATGCTTCATTTATCTCTGAGTTGAGTGTCTGTTTTGCAATCCCTTGTCTTGATCTTTACTTGGCAATTTTGATGCTTTGGGCACAGTCTTCATCTTCTAGTTTTAAACCTCCACCCCAACTGGATGGTGAAATGATTTTGCTGTTTTTATTGTATTTTTCAACAGGTGCAGCAAGCTGGAACTTAACTGCAAAGGCAGCTATGCTTTGCATTTACTGCTTTGAGTTCTGTTCTTGATGTTGTTTTGAACTGGATCTAGAGGAAGAATAAAACTGGAGGGACTAATTTCTTGTAATTATGAAGCTTGTTCACAGGCACCTATAGTTACTACCTACCATATGGCATCAAGTTAATTCTGGATTATTAATTATGTATATAGTGATCATGGTTCTGGATTTCAGGAACCAAGGCTAGGAGTTTAACCCAGCCATGGAAAGCTAGTAGATTGTAATAGATAAAGAGGAGCAAGGTGGGGTGGTGGTGAGTGGCTGTTTCTTGTTATAAAGATACACTATATTCTTGGGTCATGGTAGAGAATTAATTCAATAAAGTTATTATGAATACAAAGCTAAAAAGAATGAAATAATGCTTCTACTTAGAATGCTTTGTCTCTATGAGTTAAGTTTGTGTAGAGTTTAAAGAAAGACACGGATTATTTTAAAACATGTTTTAGACATAATATCATCATAGGAACAGAACAATAATGAAGATATACGTCATCCTGTAGCTCTGGTCCTCATACAACTCTCCTCAAATACTCTTGCATGATGTTAACTTACGGCTGTCCAATGATATAGCAAATAATCCTTATGAAAAACTACAAGGTCACTGTGACTACACAAATTATTAACTTGAGTTGAATTCTTCAGTCTAACCATTTATTTCCAAATAGAGTTGTGCATGTCATTATATGGTTGTATAGTTCATTCGATACTAAGATTTCTAGGTCTACTATTTGGAATTTTTCAGTTGGATTTAGACAGTACATGTGTTGGAAGTATTAACAAATATGATATAGTCTTAACTGTTAAAAGATAATCTGTAGCCATTCTATCGCTTGTATTTTTCAGTTCCTGATTAGCAAGGCAAAAGCTTAGAAATATAATCCAGTGATGCAGGAAATAAACACAGAGTATACTAAATACTATGCTAAAAACAACAAACAAACTCTAATATTCTGGGGATAGGGACAGGAATAATTCTCACAACAGAAAAAGACACAGTGTCTTTAAGTAAAGCAATACGGGTAGTAAAAGCTTCCCATTTTATGCAATGAGGTGTAACAGCAGAACAGTGTAAATGAGCTCTCCAGATAACTTAGGGAAAGAACAACATATTGTGATATTCAGCTAGTAGTTACAGGCAAAAGGTCCAGGCACATTCAGAATCCATCCCATTGGTAGTAGTAAGCCATTCTTGGCCACTTCTACTTAATATAATAAAGGGAAATAATTCAAACAGAAGATATGTAACTGAATTTGCCTTGTGTTTACTAGCAAATGTCAAGTAGCAGTAGCCAAATTACGTTAATTTTTGGATACATTGATTTTTAATATTATGTGAAGATTTTATAGCACCCATCAAAGATTCCCTTCATTGATGTACATAAAATGCTGTATCCAAGAATTTTTTCCATTTAAAAAGCCACCTTGCAAGATTGATTTTTAAACTCTTGTGTGCTCAAAATATAAGACAAAACACAATATCAAAGATCTCAGCATAATGTGGTTTTTTTTGACAGAAAAAATACAATAATATTGGGCATACCTGGGGGTTGTCATGAGGTCTGCTTTCTTCTTCCAAACTAAAACCTCCTGTCCTTCTTCCAAACTAAAACAAATAGGGGGTGTCTTGAGAATACCTCAAAAGGTACACTTTGGGGTATATTAGCAGCAGGCAAATGCGCTAATGCCTATAACGTTGTGATTATATAATCGTATATATGGCAGTGATTCTGCTCTGAGCAAGTGGTCTGGATTTTCCATTGTATAGCATTTTTAACACTGAGCTTACATGCACTGTATCATAGCCTTGCCTCTCCTTAGAGGACTATCAGAACCAAGTTATCTGTTCTGACTAAACCTCTTTAGTTAACACATGCTGTCCTCAAAGGGATAATTATTATCTCGTTGAGAAGCTGAGATGCTAAAGCAAACTTTTTCTTTCTTATCACTCCATTTGAACTTGACCTGCAGAAAAAACTGAATCTTGAAACACAGCCTCCTGGTCACAGATGTGAACCTCTGCCCACTTCTTAGTCTTAACTCTCAGTCTCTTTTGCTTCCCATAGGCAGAATGACATGAGGCAAATGGGATGGTGATCTGCAGTAAGAATGTCAAAAGAACAATTGGTAACGATATTTTGTCAGTGTTTCTCCCGGAAAGGAAATGCTTTGATTCTAGATGACAGGCTACATTTATGGACAGAAAAATATGAGGGAAAACCTCTGAGGAAATATAAGAATTTGCTATGAGTATCCTTCTACAGCAAGAAACTCCATTATCTTTAAGTCTGTGCCTATAAAACCAACTCATGTTTGCTCTTCTAGGTGGATTATCCACAGGAATTTATTGCTATCTCTTTTTTCCCCAGCCTTTTACCTTTATTCCATTCAGATGACTACTCTTACCTCTACCCTTGAGGACTAGCCTTTGCTTAAAATAAATCGTGAGCTATCAACTGGGGAAAATATGTTAGTTCGATGTGTTATTCGATTCTATTTACTGCCTAGACTCTTTGCTGTGATTTGCACACTGATGCCTCATTTTCTCTCCAGAGTTTTGTCTTTTGCTTGAGCTGTAAATCCCTTTATTTGGGTAGCTGCCCTAAGTTCTTGATCTGTTCAGTTTTGATCTTTAAATACTGCTTCGAATTTTGTGCTGGAGTGTGTGTGTGTGTGCGTGTGTGTGTATGTATGTGTGTGTGTGTGTCTTTGCCCAGGTGATAATACATTTTGATGGGTCATTGTTTCATTTTTCTGTCTTCCAAACAAGGATGGCTTTGGTGTGTGTTCACAGGCATGTAGATTTGTCACAGACAAACCTCTGGATACTCTAAACCTGGGTGTTAGAGATTTTGCACTGCCTTTTATTTCGAAAGGTTATGCAACAACTTACAAATATGCAAAATAAAACAATGAAAGGAAGAAAAAAATAGAGTTAGTCAGAAGAGTGGCATAGAATTAGAGAAATAAGATGAAACCAGGGATGAGGTTAGCACACAAAATGCATGCTGAGGCCTTCCCCACTTGCTGCACTTGGACCACAGGTTTACCTTTGAATCTTCTAGCAGCCAATCTGGAGACATAAACATAAAAATACATAATGTGCTGTGAATACGATTAAAACTCAAAATAAGGACAATTATTCTCTATATTTATTCCTATGAGAATGTTTGCTGCATTTTCATAAAGACCATTCTGTGACGTTTAATGAACCATCAGTAATGTCCTCATGCTAAGACAATAATGAATATCCCAGAATTGTTTCTTTTTGCATCCCTCAATGTGCATTGCTAACATAATTATTAAGCACAGTTAATTCAGTAAGAGCAGTTTTACAGGGATCAGACAATGTGGTCAAGCTGCATAGCTCTCACAGTTTCAACTTCATGTAGGACAAATTGAAGTTTACAATTTATGGGCCACTTATTCAGTTTAGAAAATTCTTAAATAGTGCTACTGTCAATGGAATTTTGACAGTAACTTGGAGGACTTGGGCATGAGGCTATGATTATAAGTTCCTGGAGTGCGGACAATCCATTGTTGGCTAAATTCAGAATCTTACTCCTTAATAGACAGGTGAGCTGGAAAATAGAACCAACATTCTTTTTTCAGATTTGAGGACCCTAATAACAATCTGACTTCCTAATAGAAGTGAACCTAGGTAATTCACATGCAGAAGGTAATGTTTTGCTTTGCTCAGGCACAGTGAAAAATTAATGATGCAACCAAGAAAGTTCTATTCCTTGGAGCCTAACTGTAATAACTTTAGCCTGGAAATTTTCTGGAGTGAGTGTTAGAAAAAGCCAGTTCAACCATAAAAAATAATTCAGTAGACATCTATGAAATATCTAGCTTTAAATATAGAATTTCTTGGTGAACTTTTCAAGGTGAACAGATTGCAAAGTATACCTTTAATAATCTCGGTGATTTCATTTCCCCTATTTTGCTGTAAGAGATAAGCCAGTTAAATTTTAGGTGATGTCTATTCAAAAATGAAGAAATTGGCTTTTGAATGGTTGATATATCACCAATCTTCCTGGCAGTAACTGGATCATGGCACACTTTGTCAGCATATTTTATTTTTATCTTTTAATTAATTATACTGATTGATTCTTTGATTTTACTGAATTGTTTTAGTCAAACTTGTTTCTATTTAGCATCATTGTTCTTTCTACATAACTTAAAATATTGTGCAAATTCCACATCCCCATTTCCGTACCTTTTGCATGTAAGTTATTTGGTTTGAGACACTTTGTGGGTTTTTTGTATCAAGAAAATAGTTTTCTAGAAGCTCTATAGAAGATTTTTGTTTATGTTATGTTAGCCAGGACTGTGTTACCTAACCATTCCTAGTTGCAATGGAGACTGGGAAAGCAAGTGTTTAGCTTTTCCAGCATATAGAGTGGAGGCACACCAGGGAGAATGGGAATGGGAGCTAGGGTCACTGACTTGCATGTTTTCTGCAACAGCTTTCTATGCCATATAACAAAGATGGTGGTGGAAATAGGATTACAGGATAAGGGAAGGGCATTTAGATATTTGAATCAATAAATGGATTAGGTGGGGGCTGGGACACACAAGGAAATCTTACTTGGTAGAGTCAAGGCAAAGTCAGGAGGAGGTTCAATAGTTATAACTTAGAAGTTCTAACTCCTCCATTTGAGTTTCAATGCAGTAAACTGCCATGTACTTCTTGATATTAAGCCATTTCTGTAGTCATTTAGCTCTAAAAACGGATTAGAAAGGTCTCAAATTTGGTATCTTGCCTCTAAATGAGGTATTCAATAGAAAATATTTTGGAAAAAACACATCACAAAGAAAAAGTGATGAATTATTATGTAAATTGAATAAACAGGTAAAATAGTCACGTTCTCTCTCTCCCATTTTATAGTAGAGATTTATTCAAGAACGTTATTTTGTAATACTTACTGGATTAAAAGCATATTCAGAAAAAGACAAATAGTCATATTTTCATCATTTGAAACTTTCGTCATTTGAAACTGTTTCTATCTTAGGAAGACATCAGGTAGGATGTTTTTGGCAGGAAATAACAAAAAACTTCACCTCTAATGACTTAAAAAATAAGGAGATTTACTTTAACTTATATGTACTTAGGTAGGGCAGGTACAGAGTTTCTTCAGATTACTTTTGCCCTTATCTGAGAAGCCCTTGACTCCAGCCTTTTCTTTCTGTTAGTGCCATCTGTGGTCTGGTAGCAAAATTACCACAGTTCCAAATGATACGTACAAAACAGGTTTCTATAGAGGAACTTATTTTTAAGAGCTAAGATTTCAAAGAGAAATCTTAGATGAACTTCATTGGAATCTGCTGGGGACTTGCTAGGAATGAAATTTCCAGGCCTACTCTCGACTTCCTAAATCAGAAACTCTGGGAGTGGAGCATAGTGTTTTAAGAAGTCCTCTAGGCAATTCTTGACTGGCTGAAGTTTGAGAACAACTGGCACGGACCAGTAATTCTAAATCCTAGCTGTACATCACGCAAGGAGCTTTAAGCACACCAGACACCAGAATGTCATCCTGGAACTGTCAATTTTTGAGGGAGGCTGAGGTGGGAAGAGAACAGGTGGAGAATTGAGTACTGGTACCTCAAAATCTTCTGGGTTAAGAGCCTCTGGTTTAGACTAATGGTGATCCACCCCGTAGACTGGGAATGACCTGGGCCCAGACCTCCCTGAACATATGGTGAGATGGTCTGAATATTTATGTCCCTCCTAAAATTCGTATGTTGAAATCCTAACCCCTAAGGGATAGTATTAGGAGGTACAACCTTTGGGAGGGGATTAGGTCATGGGGGTGGAGCCCTCATGAATGGCATTAGTGCCCGTATAAAAGAGGCCTGAGAGGGACCTCTTCCGTCATTGAGGTTAGAGTAAGAATATGGCTGTCTCTGAATCAGGCAATGGGTTTTTACCAGAAACCAAATCTACTGGTGCCTTAATCTTGGACTTGGCCTCCGAAACTGTAAGAAATAATATTTTTTTGTTTATAATCCACCCAGTCTATGGTATTTTGTTATAATAGCCTGAATAGGCTAAAACACATGGCCTGTGGAGAAGGGTAGATACCAGCAGAGAATATGAAATATGGAAGATAGGAAGAAGGAGGGCTATTGGGTAAGTCACCAAGAGCGCCTTTCACATGTTCCATAGCTCTGATCTCAACAGACTTGAATTAATGCTTTTTTCCCCTCTTAACATTATGAAGTATTTCCATATTGTCACATAGTTTTATTTCATAATTATTGTCTTAATGTCCATGCAATAAATGAAATCACTTTTGAAGTTGAAATGTGTGTAATTTTCACAAATCTAAGAAATGTTCATGAAGACTCTGAGGAGCCGGTGTTATATAAGCTTCAAATTACCATAGAAACAGATTCTGCAAAACTGTGTTAACAGAAGCACAGCAGACGAGTATGTGGATGATGTGTCAAACACCAGCAAAACACAGCTTTTGGAAGCTGTTCTGAGTGTTTTTCTACCTTCCATGATGACAGTATGTAGATTATTCCAAGTAAAAAAGTCTGCAAATTTTTTCTCAGCTGTACTCTATAATTAGTAGAATACTAGTTCTTTAAGGTATGAGCTGGAAATACCATGATTCGTACTGGATAGCTAAATATTTGGGAGCTCAATGCCAGATATTTCCTAACTCTCTACTGACAATGATCACATAAAGTAAAAAGAAGACCAATTGACAAATAAAATATAGATACCTATTAGGCATCTCTAAGACATACGTACAAGACAATATGCAAGGGGCTATGCAAGAAAAGAAAGAAGACCAAGACAAGACATGATCCCTGCCCTCAAGGCCCATATATTGTTGCTGGGAGATGAGTCAATGTACATGAAAAGGTAAATAATTTAAGGAGCCAAACAGATAACTAATAAGAGACAATGCAATTATCAAATCGCTACTATCAATAATGAAATTAATAGGTATTTAATGGAAGGCTTTGGGTTATGATTATGAGGGATAAAATCATAGAGGAGTGATTGCCACAGGATTCTAAAAGATAGACAGCCTTTAGGTCTCCATAGGGAGGATTATGGGGCAGCTTAGTAAGTCTGGGGAAAAGCACATGAAGATGGATGTACAGAGGCTTTTGATGGTGAAGGACTATCTCAGTCTGGTTTGATGAGCCAGATGAAGTTCATTCCCATTGCGCTCTGGTTAAAACATCCAGCATTTTTGCATGTTAAGTATCAGCTAGAAACTTGTATAAAGTGAGGTTGTAGATACAGGAATGGGCCAGATCATGGAGGTGGTTGTGAGCCATGTTATGGACTTTAGTTTTCCTGTGCCTCTGTTTCCCCATCTACAAGATAGGGATAATAATATGTAACTTGGCTGGGCGCGGTGGCTCACACCTGTAATCCCAGCACTTTGGGAGGCCGAGGCGGGCGGATCACGAGGTCAAAAGATGGAGACCATCCTGGCCAACATGGTGAAACCCCGTCTCTACCAAAAATGCAAAAATTCGCTGGGTGTGGTAGCATGTACCTGTAATCCCAGCTACTCGGGAGGCTGAGGCAGGAGAATCGCTTGAACCTAGGAGGCGGGGGTTGCAGTGAGCCAAGGTTGTGCCACTGCACTCCAGCCTGGTGACAGCAAGACTCTAAAAATAACAATAATAATTATTATTGTTAAAATAATAATTATTGTCTAAAATAATTATTGTCTAAAAATAATTATTGTCTAAAATAACAATAATAACAATAATAATAAGTAACTCAAAAAGGATTTTTTTAATGAGGACTCTGTGAGTTAATACAAATGCACGGCACATAGTAATTGCTCAATAAAGGTCTTCTATTATAAGTAGGTTATTGTCTTATTAGCATGGGAAGCTCTTAAGTACCATTAAACAAAAGATTTTAATCATTCAATTTTCTTGTTTTTGAGATGGAGTTTTGCTTTTGTTGCCCAGGCTGGAGTGCAATGGTGCGATCTTAGCTCACCGCAACCTCAACCTCCACCTCCCCAGTTCAAGTGATTCTCCTACCTCAGCCTCCCAAATAGCTGGGATTACAGGCATGCACCACCACACCCAGCTAATTTTGTATTTTTAGTAGAGATGGAGTTTCTCCATGTTGGTCAGGCTGGTCACAAACTCAATTTGTTTTTAAAAAATTCCTCTGGCTATAGTGCAGAGAATGGACTGATTGCAGAAGACAGGGGAGATGGGAGAATGAAATTAAGAAGAAACAGCAATAATCTGGGTGAGAGAGAGTGGGGACTTGGCTTAGCCAGAGGAAATGCACTAGATTGGTAGGCGTCATACTTGACTGTTTGGCTATTACCTCCAATTGTCAAACAAATAACTGTTGAGCTCATATCATGTACCAGGCACTGTCCTTAATGAAAGAGAGGCAATTTATTTTATTTCATTTTTTTCCATTTGGAGCTTAGATTTCAGTAGGGAAGATAGATAAAATATATGCAAACTAATAAATGAGATAACTACCAATTGGGGTAAGAATTCTGCAGAGAACAAATGAACAACAAGAGGCGAAGAAAAATAAGTCAGGATTTGGGGTGGGCTTGTTTTGTATGCTTCTTTTAGCAGAATTCACTCTAAAGTGGCGTGGAACCTGAAAACTAAAGAATGAGAAGCAGCAGCTATCCAGGGGAAGAGTCAGGGGAAGAACTGTCAGGCTCCACCCACAGGATGGAGACAGTGTCACTGGAGTCCTATGAGCGAGAGCAGGAGCAGAGTGAATGGCAGTGGAAGAGGTAGACAGGAGTCAAGTTTTGTAGAGTTGCCTGTCTTAAAGAGGAGTTTGAATGACTTTAACTGCAATGGGGAGCTTTTGCAGTATTTTAAGTAGGAGAGGGAGAAAGACATGTTTCCCAATGATGTTATACAAAAAAGAGACTGACGAACCTAACTGTTAAACAAAATAATGAAGAAAGACAAGTTGTAAAAAGAGGCATAAACAAAAATGCTCTGTCACTCAAAGGAAGGCATTGCAGGAAATTTGTCCATTTTAGATGGAGAAGCCTGGGCATATGGAATCACACTTGGCAATATATTTGAGCAACATGCAGAAGGACCTTTGATGTTAAAAGAAATAGTTAATATCTCTTTTAAAATCTATAACAATAGGCCGGGCGCGGTGGCTCAAGCCTGTAATCCCAGCACTTTGGGAGGCCGAGTCGGGCGGATCACAAGGTCAGGAGATCGAGACCATCCTGGCTAACACGGCGAAACCCCGTCTCTACTAAAAACACAAAAAATTAGCCGGGCGAGGTGGCGGCGCCTGTGGTCCCAGCTACTCGGGAGGCTGAGGCAGGAGAATGGCGGGAACCCGGGAGGCGGAGCTTGCAGTGAGCTGAGATCTGGCCACTGCACTCCAGCCTGGGCGACAGAGCGAGACTCCGTCTCAAAAAAAAAAAAAAAAAAAAAAAAAAATCTATAACAATAGATTTTCTTTTTTTTTTTTTTAAAGTTAGGGTAAAATGGTAGATATTTTAATCTGTTCCTAATTATTTTTTAAAAAGTCTTTCTTTACATTTTAGCTAATTTTAAGTTGTCTTTTCTGCCTTTAAATATTTCTTTTAGTATCACACATTTGAAAAACCCTTCACAATAGGCACACTGAATAAAGTTAACTGAGCAGATAGCTGAATCTTAGAACCTCAGAGTCCTAGAGATGTAACAACAGCTAGAGGTCATTCTGTCCAAATTTCTACCTCAGGTCAGAGTTCTTTTCCACAAAGTCCTCTACTCTGTGAGGAACATGTTGTCTCTGTGCTGGTCCACTAATCCCGCACCCAAACTCTCCCACAGTCAGGCAATATTAACTCTTCCTCCTTAAATTGAATCTCATATTGATTTGATACCTGCTTTGTTTAAATTACATACAGTGGTTCTAGTTTGACTTTCTGGATTAACAGAACATATCAACATCCTTTTCCTTTAAGATATTTCACAGTAGTTGATTGAGTTCTCACTGCCTTCTTATAAGTATTGCCCTTTACAAGGCAAACATTCACTTTTAATAAAAAGTCTTTGTCATATTATCTAATCAATCTGGGCACTCTCTTTTACTTTAATATTTTATGGTCCTCTGATCTCTGAAATTTAACAAAGTAGGTAAGGGTAACCAGACTCGTACTGTGGTGCATGTGAACCTGTGGGTAACTAAAACTCCTAACTTTTATTTTAATTAAGGATTTTTTTTTCTAGCCTGCATTTGTGTCTTGAATTCTATGAATTAAAGTTTATGATTTTACAATTATTTTTGCTTAAATTTTATTGCTGCCCTTCTAGATATCATCCAAGTATTTTGAGAAAGAAAACCCCTTTCAATATTTATTCAGCCAGCCATTGGATTAAGTATATTCTATGTTTGTGTTCAAAAGGTATTTAGTGATCTTTATCATGCCACCCACAACACAAATAAAATGACATAGAATAGAACATAGTTCTAGAACACAACTCTTGGGACTTGCTAGTAGTTTGACATCAATTTATTACTTTATACCCTAATGATAGTAAATTGCTTACCAAGTGCAAGTTGCTTAAATATTTGCTTTGTATACATTATTTAGTATGATAATACAACCTTATAAAGACTGTGCTATATTATTGTTTCCTTTAATTGAAAAAAATTAAAGTTTAAAAACAAAGAAACCTGCTCAGGGTGACTTGCTGAAGAACTATGACGGTAGGGTTATAACCTAGATAGTATGACAACAGAGCCCATGCTCTCAACCATGAAACAGTGTTCTATTTTAGCCATCTAATTATATTATCATCCTCATTTCAAAGACATCATTGAGTATTTTGTTCAGTAATGGCCTAAAATCAATTTTCAAAATATTTAAGTTATATCCCTGGTTTACTAGTATTTTTCCTCAATTAAAAAAGAGAAATTAATCTATAAGGGTAATATTAGAATCTTTTACTTTAAGGAGTTTGCCTTTAACAAAATGTAAATACTTACAAGTCTATTTTAGTCATGTACTCATCAATGTGAATGAGACTGGCCTTTTTGGAAGAAGATAAAGTATACTTTATGTTTCAGTCACAAACACCAGTTAAGACATAATGTAAAATTTCGTCCTTCAAATAGCTTCTATTATTCTCTAACTTGGCCACTTGAGTATGTGCATAAAGATTTTTTATTTTATTTTATTTTATTTTATTTTATTTATTTATTTATTTTTAGTGTGATAAATTATTTATTTTTATTTTTATTATTATTAAACTTTAAGTTCTAGAGTACATATGCACAACATGCAGATTTGTTACATATGTATACATGTGCCATGTTGGTGTGCTGCGCCCATTAACTCATCATTTATGTTAGGTATATCTCCTAATGCTATCCCTCCCCTCTCCCGCCTCCCCACAATAGGACCCAGTGTGAGATGTTCCCCTTCCTGTGTCCAAGTGATCTCATTGTTCAATTCCCACCTATGAGTGAGAACATGTGGTGTTTGGTTTTCTGTTCTTGAGATAGTTTGCTGAGAATGATGGTTTCCAGCTGCATCCATGTCCCTATAAAGGACACAAACTCATCCTTTTTTATGGCTGCATAGTATTCCATGGTGTATATGTGCCACATTTTCTTAATCCAGTCTTTCACTGATGGACATTTGGGTTGATTCCAAGTCTTTGCTATTGTGAATAGTGCTGCAATAAACATACATGTGCATGTGTCTTTATAGCAGCATGACTTAAAATCCTTTGGGTATATCCCCAGTAATGGGATGGCTGGGTCAAATGGTATTTCTAGTTCTAGATCCTTGAGGAATCGCCACACTGTTTTCCACAATGGTTGAACTAGTTTACAATCCCACCAACCATGTAAAAGTGTTCCTATTTCTCCACATCCTCTCCAGCACCTGTTGTTTCCTGATTTTTTTAATGATTGCCATTCTAACTGGTGTGAGATGGTATCTCACTGTGATTTTGATTTGCGTTTCTCTGATGGCGAGTGATGATGAGCATTTTTTCATGCGTCTGTTGGCTGTATGAATGTCTTCTTTTGAGAACTGTCTGTTCATATCCTTTGCCCACTTTTTGATGGGGTTGTTTGTTTTTTCTTGTAAATTAGTCTGAGTTCTTTGTAGGTTCTGGATATTAGCCCTTTGTCAGATGAGTAGATTGCAAAAATTTTCTCCCATTCTGTAGGTTGCCTGTTCACTCTGATGGTAGTTTCTTTTGCTGTGCAGAAGCTCTTTAGTTTAGTTAGATCCCATTTGTCAATTTTGGCTTTTGTTGCCGTTGCTTTTGGTGTTTTAGACATGAAGTCCTTGCCCATGCCTATGTCCTGAATGGTAATACTTAGGTTTTGTTCTAGGGTTTTTATGGTATCAGGTCTAACATTTAAGTCTCTAATCCATCTTGAATTAATTTTCATATAAGGAGTAAGGAAAGGATCCAGTTTCAGCTTTCTACTTATGGCTAGCCAATTTTCCCAACAACCATTTATTAAATAGGGAATCCTTTCTCCATTTCTTGTTTTTGTCAGGTTTGTCAGAGATCAGATGTCTGTACATGTGTGGTATTTCTGAGGACTCTGTTCTGTTCCATTGGTCTATATCTCTGTTTTGGTACCATTACAATGCTGTTTTGGTTACTTTAGCCTTGTAGTATAGTTTGAAATCAGGTAGTGTGATGCCTCCAGCTTTGTTCTTTTGGCTTAGGATTGTCTTGGCAATGCGGGCTCTTTTTTGGTTCCATATGAACTTTAAAGCAGTTTTTTTCCAATTCTGTGAAGAAAGTCACTGGTAGCTTAATGGGGATGGCATTGAATCTATAAATTACCTTGGGCAGTATGGCCATTTTCACAATATTAATTCTTCCTATCCATGAGCATAGTATGTTCTTCCATTTGTTTGTGTCCTCTTTTATTTCACTAAGCAGTGGTTTATTGTTCTCCTTGAAGAGGTCCTTTACATCCCTTGGAAGTTGGATTCCTAGATATTTTATTCTCTTTGTAACTATTGCGAATGTGAGTTCATTCATGATTTAGCTCTCTTTTTGTCTGTTACTGGTGTATAAGAATGCTTTTGATTTTTGCACATTGATTTTGTATCCTGAGACTCTGCTGAAGTTGCTTATCAGCTTAATGAGATTTTGGGCTGAGACAATGGGATTTTCTAAATATACAATCATGTCATCTGCAAACAGGGACAATTTCACTTCCTCTTCTCCTAATTGAATACCCTTGATTTCTTTCTCTTGCCTGATTGCCCTAGCCCGAACTTCCAACACTATGTTGAATAGGAGTGGTGAGAGAGGGCATCCCTGTCTTGTGCCAGTTTTCAAAGGGAATGCTTCCAGTTTTTGCCCATTCAGTATGATATTGGCTGTAGGTTTGTCATAAATAGCTCTTATTATTTTGAGATACATTCCATCAATACCGAATTTATTGAGAGATTTTAGCATGAAGGGCTGTTGAATTTTGTCAAAGGCCTTTTCTGCCTCTATTGAGATAATCAAGTGGTTTTTGTCTTTGGTTCTCTTTATATGCTGGATTACGTTGATTGATTTGCATATGTTGAATAGCCTGGCATCCCATAGATGAAGCTCACTTGATCATGGTGGATAAGCTTTTTGATGTGCTGCTGGATTTGGTTTGCCAGTATTTTATTGAAGACTTTTGCATCGATGTTCATCAGGGATATTGGTCTAAAATTCTCTTTTTTTGTGGTGTCTCTGCCAGGCTTTGGTATCAGGATGATGTTGGCCTCATAAAATGAGTTACGGAGGATTCCCTCTTTTTCTATTGATTAGAATAGTTTCAGAAGGAATGGTACCAGCTCCTCCTTGTACCTCTGGTAGAATTTGGCTGTGAATCTGTTTGGTCCTGGACTTTTTTTGGTTGGCAGGCTATTAATTATTGCTTCGATTTCAGAGCATGCTATTGGTCTATTCAGGGATTCAACTTCTTCCTGGTTTAGTCTTGGGAGAGTGTAAGTGTCCAGGAAATTATCCATTTCTTCTAGGTTTTCTAGTTTATTTGCATAGAGGTGTTTATAGTATTCTCTGTTGGTAGTTTGTATTTCTGTGGGGTCAGTGGTGATATTCCCTTTATCATTTTTTATTGCATCTATTTGATTCTTCTCTCTTTTCTTCTCTCTTAGTCTTGCTAGCAGTCTATCAATTTTATTGATCTTTTCAAAAAACCAGCTCCTGGATTCACTGATTTTTTGGAGCATTTTTTGTGTCTCTATCTCCTTCCGTTCTGCTCTGATCTTAGTTATTTCTTGCCTTCTGCTAGCTTTTGAATGTGTTTGCTCTTGCTTCTCTAGTTCTTTTAATTGTGATATTAGAGTGTCAATTTTAGATCTTTCCTGCTTTCTCTTGTGGGCATTTAGTGCTATAAATTTCCCTCTACACACTGCTTTAAATGTGTCCCAGAGATTCTGGTATGTTGTATCTTTATTCTCATCGGTTTCAAAGAACATCTTTATTTCTGCCTTCATTTCATTATGTACCCAGTAGTCATTCAGGAGCAGGTTGTTCAGTTTCCATGTAGTTGAGTGGTTTTGAGTGAGTTTCTTAGTCCTGAGTTCTAGTTTGATTGCACTGTGGTCTGAGAGACAGTTTGTTATAATTTCTGTTCTTGTACATTTGCTGAGGAGTGCTTTACTTCCAAATATGTGGTCAATTTTGGAATAAGTGTGATGTGGTGCTGAGAAGAATGTATATTCTGTTGATTTGGGGTGGAGAGTTCTGTAGATGTCTATTAGGTCTGCTTGGTGCAGAGTTGAGTTCAATTCCTGGATATCCTTGTTAACTTTCTGTCTCGTTGATCTGTCTAATGTTGACAGTGGGGTGTTAAAATCTCACATTATTATTGTATGGGAGTCTAAATCTCTTTGTGAATCTCTAAGTACTTGCTTTATGAATCTGGGTGAGCCTGTATTGGGTGCATATATATTTAGGATAGTTAGCTCTTCCTGATGAATTGATCCCTTTACAATTATGTAATGGCCTTCTTTGTCTCTTTTGATCTTTGATGGTTTAAAGTCTGTTTTATCAGAGACCAGGATTGCAATCCCTGCTATTTTTTGTTTTCCATTTGCTTGGTAGATGTTCCTCCATCTCTTTATTTTGAGCCTATGTGTGTCTCTGCATGTGAGATGGGTCTCCTGAATACAGCAAACTGATGGGTCTTGACTCTTTATCCGATTTTCCAGTCTGTGTGTTTTAATTGGATCATTTAGTCCATTTACATTGAAGGTTAATATTGTTATGCGTGAGCTTGATCCTGTCATTATGATATTAGCTGGTTATTTTGCTCGCTAGTTGATGCAGTTTCTTCCTAGCATCGATGGACTTTACATTTTGACATGTTTTTGCAATGGCTGGTATCTGTTGTTCCTTTCCATGTTTAGTGCTTCCTTCAGGATCTCTTGTAGGGCAGGCCTGGTGGTGACAAAATCTCTAAGCATTTGCTTGTCTCTAAAGGATTTTATTTCTCCTTCACTTATGAAACTTAGTTTGGCTGGATATGAAATTCTGGGTTGAAAATTCTTTTCTTTAAGAATGTTGAATATTGGCCCCCAGTCTCTTCTGGCTTGGAGAGTTTCTGCCGAGATGTCTGCTGTTAGTCTGATGGGCTTCCCTTTGTGTGTAACCCGACTTTTCTCTCTGGCTGCCCTTAACATTTTTTCCTTCATTTCAACTTTAGTGAATCTGACAATTATGTGTCTAGAAGTTGCTCTTCTCGAGGAGTAACTTTGTGGTGTTCTCTGTATTTCCTGAATTTGAATGTTGGCCTGCCTTACTAGGTTGGAGAAGTTCTCCTTGATGATATCTTGCAGAGTGTTTTCCAACTTGGTTCCATTTTCCCTCTCACTTTCAAGCATTCCAATCAGACGTAGATTTGGTTTTTTCACATAATCCTATATTTCTTGGAGGCTTTGTTCATTTCTTTTTACTCTTTTTTCTCTACACATCTCTTCTCACTTCATTTCATTCATTTGATCTTCAATCGCTGATACTCTTTCTTCTAGTTGATTGAGTCGGTTACTGAAGCTTGTGCACATAGTTCTCGTGTTATGGTTTTCATCTCTATCAGTTCTTTTAAGGACTTCTCTACATTGGTTATTCTAGTTAGCCATTCATCAAATCTTTTTTCAAGGTTTTTAGTTTCTTTGCACTGATTACGTAGTTCCTCCTTTAGCTCCGAGAAGTTTGATTGATTGAAGCCTTCTTCTCTCGACTCGTGTCATTCTCCATCCAGCTTTGTTCTCTTGCTGGTGATGAGCTGCATTCCTTTGGAGGGGGAGATGCGCTCTGATTTTTTGAATTTCCAGCTTTTCTGCCTTGCTTTTGCCCCATCTTTTTGGTCTTATCTGCCTTTGTTCTTTGATGTTGGTGACATACTGATGGGGTTTTGGTGTGGGTGTCCTTTCTGTTTTTTTGTTTTCCTTCTTACAGTCAGGACCCTCAGCTGTAGGTCTTTTGGAGTTTGCTTGAGGTCCACTCCAGACCCTGTTTGCCTGTGTAGCAGTAGCGGAGCCTGCAGACTATAGAATATTGCTGAACAGCGAGTGTTGCTGTCTGATTCTTGCTCTGGAAGCTTCATCTCAGGGGTGTACCCCACCGTGCGAGATGTGAAGTGTTGGTCTGCACCTCAGTTGAAAATGCAGAAATCACCCGTCTTCTGTGTTGCTCATGCTGGAAGCTGGAGGCTGGAGCTGTTCCTATTTGGCCATCTTGGGCACGCCCCCAATATTTTGGGCGCACCCCCAATCTTTTGGGCACGCCCCCAGTCTTCATTTTTTTTTGAGGTGGAGTCTCGCTCTGTCACCCAGGCTGGAGTGCAGTGGCATGATCTCTGCTTACTGCAATCTCCGCCCCCAGGTTCACACCATTCTCCTGCGTCAGCCTCCTGAGTAACTGGGACTACAGGCACCCGCCACCACGCCCAGCTAATTTTTTGTATTTTTAGTAGAGATGGGATTTCACTGTGTTAGCCAGGATGGTCTCAATCTGACCTCACGGTCTACCTGCCTCGGCCTCCCAAAGTGCTGGGATTACAGGCATGAGCCACCGTTTTTTTTTTTTAAATTTTTTTGAGACAGAGTCTCGCTCTGTCACCCAGGTTGGAGTGCAGTAGCATGATCTCAGCTCACTGCAACCTCTGCTTTCTGGGTTCAAGCAATTCTCTGCTTCAGCCTCCCGAGTAGCTGGGATTACAGGTGCCCACAACCATGCCTGGCTAATTTTTGTATTTTGTTTAGGAGATATGGGGTTTCACCATCTTGGCCAGGCTGGTCTTGAACTCCTGATCTCGTGATCCACCCGCGTCGGCCTCCCAAAGTGCTGGGATTACAGGCATGAGTCACCGTGCCTGGCCAAAGATATAATTTTTTTAAAATTTCACAATATTTTGGGAAATTTTTTTTTTCTTAAAAAACAAAATAAAAAATGTTGGGAAATATTGCCAGATAAACAGAAGAAAGAAATGAAAGCATCCATCATTTAGAGATAACACCTGTTACCACAAATGTGTACATTCTAGATCTTTTTCTATGCTTTTCTTTTACTTTTTTGAAAATTAAAAAGCTATTTTTAGAGAAATATTGGTTTACAGCAAAATTGAGTGGACAGTATAGAGAGTTCCCATATACTCTGTTTTCACACACATGCAGCCTCCCTCTCTACCAATATCCCTACCACATTGGTACATTTGTTGCAAATGATGAACCTACATTGACACATTATTATAACCCAAAATCCATATTAAGGTTTATATTAGGGTTCATTCTGGTATTGCTCATAGTTTGATTTTGAAAAATGTGAAATGATATGTAGCTTCCAATGCAGTATCATACAGAGTAGTTTCACTTCCATAAAATCCTCTCTACTCCACCTATTCATCTCCCCAGCTGCGCCCCCCAGCAACCACTGATCTTTGTACTGTCTCTATATTTTTGCCTTTTCCAGGATATCATATAGGTAGAATCACAAAGTAGGTAATCTTTTCAGATTGGCTTCTTTCTCTTAATGATATGCATTTAAAGTTCCTCCATGTCTTTTCATGACTTGATAGCTCATCTTTTTAGCACTGAATACTATTCCACTGTCTGGATGTACCACAGTTTATTTAACCATTTTACTGAAGTAGATCTTGGTTGCTTTCAAGTTTTGACAATTATGAATAAAACTGCTATAAACATCCATGTGTCGGTTTTTGTGTGAACATAAGTTTTTAATTCATTTGGAAAAATATCAGGGAACCTGATTTCTGGATCATATGGTACAAGCATGCTTACTTTTGTATTGAGGAATAAATATTAATTATAACTGAAACTAGAGAGGGGTTTGAACTGCAAAGTTGGGTTTTTCACAGGTTGAATGGTAATCATCTATTCACTAGACTGACTTTTTCTGTTTTGTTCTCTTATAATTTTGGCTGGTATGTGGTACTGACTCCAGCACTGACTCAACACATAACCTTCCTATTCAGTATATATCATCCTCTGGTAGTCTCTGTTCAAAATTAAGAAGGGAGCTGTCTGATTGGCTCAGCCTATCCTATAGGATTGATTGGTTTCCCCAGCTTTGTTGTCCTATAAACTAGGGTCACAGGACAGGACCAAAATCTTAGACTTGGCCCTCAAGAGAAGTTGGAGGGATAGTGTGTGTGTGTGTGTGTGTGTGTATGTGTGTGGTGATGGGGCTTGGGGGGCTGTTGAAGGATAATTTCACATCAGGAGGTTTAGCTGGGAGGCTATGTTAGCTGTGTCTAACTCAATTAGATCATATTGTTCCCAATTACTAGTTTCTCTAGTCTAATTATTAATAGTAGTACTGCTTTCTAATTTCACAGTTTTGACTGGGATTATCTGTGGGTATCAGGTGCATAGTAGGAAGAAATTCTAAAAAAATTCTAGAACCTTCTTTGTATGCTTGGGGGAAAGTAAATTGGAAAGAGTTTTTAGAAAGAAGAAGAAAGAAAGAAAAACAAACTAGGCCCTAAGTTATAGTCAGGAGGTTTATTATGTTTTGTTTCAAACTAAATAAATACTAGTTCTTAAAAAAAAAGAACATGAAACAGTTCAGATTTTTTTGAAGCTGACCGTTTCCTTTCGTTAATTTACTTTAGTTAAATGCAAATGAACATAAAAGTAAATTTCTTGTTGGACCAATTTACCTGTTAATTAAATTGCTCTTATTTTTCTATGTCCCTCCAATATTTGTGCAAGCCAGATATTTAATGACAATAGTTCTAGCATATGAATTTGGTAGTTCTTCCTGAAAGGTAATTAACATGGAAATAATTGGCTTTTGTACCCATTTAAACAGAGTGCTTTCTTTTCTCAACTTTCTTTCTCTAGTGTGCTTTTCCTTTAATACCTTTTAATAGATTCCAAGCAGCTCTAGCATTAAAATATATGTTTAGCTTTTTATGATTACTTTTTAAGTTTATTTAGCTTTAAATAGTAATCCTAGAAAAAAGAGAGAGAAAAAAGGAGTTTATGCTATAAACCATATTGATTCTGGTCACAGGCAACAAATGCTTGTCAAGTCATGACTGAAGAAATTCACTAGAGATTGTGACAACTCTGCTGTTTTCAAAAGATAAATATCCAAATGGTAAACATGAATCTTTTCACCTTATTTGCTTCTGTTTCTTTTATTGCATTCTTTAAATAAGTCATGGGGATCTTAGGTAGTGATTGAGATGAAGATCGAATTAGAACAAAAGTATTAGAAATTTGGGAGATGGTTGTTTGATTTTTTTTACTCTGTTTACTGAGAGTATTTCAAAATCCTTTAAGGAAAAAATCTATAAAGACAGATCTGAAGATATGAGCATTGTAAACAATAATTTTGACAATCTGCCTGATACCAGCCAAGTGATTAAAGGGATGAAAGTGTTCCAAAGTGGAAGAATAAAAAAGTTACGGAAAAAGTGTTAGCTTCCAAGTATGATGAACCCTTCGGATAGACTCATTTATCAAATACCATGATAACACCCATTTCAATGTAATGGGGTTTTTTCCACAGTCTGGCTCACAGCCCATCACAGCTTTGCTTTTTTTATGTTGACACAAAGAAATCTATTACACTAAAAACTTATATAAGAGAAATGAATGTGGGTTGCAAATTTCTGCTGCTCAGTCAGCAGACTACTATTAAATGGAGACATTGTTCTTTTGAAAAAGAGTCAGATATAGTAACTCCTAGTCTAGAGTCCAATAAGAGATATTCTTATGCATTTTGACATATTTGATAGATCCCTCTTCATTGGCCTTTCTTCTTCCAGGGCTGCAAATGTTCACATTCCAAGACAGAGCCCCATCCTCAGACCCAAGCCCTCAGTGGTTGATCGCATTTGTGTCTTACAGGGTGGGCTCAAATTGTATCTCCTTCAGGATGTTTCCCTGATCATTCCAGCACCACACATGTTAGGGCACACCACACATTTATTACTTCTAGGTCTTCAAATTGCCACAGTAAATAGTAATCAATCAAGATCACCTTGTCCAGGACCGTATGTTCTAATAAGCTGTATTCTTTAAATATCACTCACTGAATGTTGAGAAAAGAAAGCTAGAAGTCACATGACCTTTGATTATTTTTCATTTTACTGCTTAAGTTCAGTTCAACAACAGTATTCAGAGATGGACTTAACATGAAGCAAATTAAGGTTATCTTTAGGGCCCTTCAGGGCCCTTTTCAAGGAATGGGAGTAGCCTCAGGATGTGCTCACATGGTCACATGATTTTGTAAAATTTGCAATAGTAGTCATTTCAGCCTTAATTAGTTAACACTGTTATCTCCTACCATTTATGTATACTTAGTTTCTGTCATATTTCTTCTTGGCTCAGTTGATATGAAGTGGCTGCAGGCATTTTGGGATCCACAAATGGAGAATTTGATTTCACTTGGCATCAGTGAGATATATTTACATAGCCTGCAGTCATTTCTGACTGTAGATTAGCTATTGCTAGCTATCCTGAGGTAGCAATATGCCCACTACTCCTTGTGCTGAGTTACAAGTGGCAGGATTAGAAGTTATATGACGATGTCCTGTAGTATCTAGCTTTGGATTTATGTTAAGAGTGGAAGAGAAATAAAGTTTGAAATAGAAACAGAAGCTAGTCTGCTTGAAATTCTTTCAAGTATTAGCACTTCTATATGCAAAGCACACACAAATACACACATACAGACCACTAGCCCCACTACAGACAAAAACCTTAATGGAAATATTCCCAAATTTGATAGCATTCCTAATAAATTTGTATGACTTTACTGATGTTAAGCTGCAAAACAGTTGAAATCTTTTCCAAACTATCAATTATCAAAGAATACGAAGCCACAAACTGTAGCAACCATCTCAAATAAGGGGGACCTGAATCTTAATTAGTGAGATAGCCACCCTCTTAAGAAAACAAAAATCAACAATTTTCTTTTCTTTCTCTTCTCTTCTCTTCTCTTCTTTCTCTTTTCTTTTCTTTTCTTTTTCTTTTCTTTTCTTTTGACGGAGTCTCCCTCTGTCCCATGCCGGAGTGCAGTGGCGTCAGCTCTGCTCACTGCAAACTCTGCCTTCCATGTTCTAGTTATTCTCCTGCCTCAGCCACCAGAGTAGCTGGGATTACAGGCATGCACCACCACGCCCGGCTAATATTTTTATTTTTATTTTATTTTATTTATTTATTTATTGAGATGGAGTTTTACTCTCGTTGCCCAGGCTGGAGTGCAATGGCATGATCTCGGCTCACTGCAACCTTTGCCTCCTGGGTTCAAGCGATTTCGTGCCTCAGTCTCCCGAGTAGCTGAGATTACAGGTGCCTGTCACCACACCTGGCTAATTATTTGTATTTTTAGTAGAGATGGGGTTTCACCATGTTGGCTAGGCTGGTCTCGAACTCCTGACCTCAGGTGATCCACCTGCCTCGGCCTCCCAAAGTGCTGGGATTACAGGCGTGAGCTACTGTGTCCAACCTAATTTTTGTATTTCTAGTAGAGACGGGGTTTAACCATATTGACCAGATTGGTCTTAAACTGCCGACCTGGTGATCCACCTGCCTCAGCTTCCCAAAGTGCTGGGATTACACGCATGAGACGATGCGTCTGGCCAAAAACCAACCATTTAATGATGCAGCCTTCAAATGTATTATATGCATGAGATTTGTGTCATATTTAAACACTCAGGACTATGAGGGGCAACCCTTCTTTTATTATTCTAAAATCTCACTCTATTAAATATTTGTGGGTTTTTTGAAACTTTTAAAATTCTGTTTTCTGCATTTGTCAGCCTCTTAAGTTTGAAAGAAATTGAATGAAATTCTAAAAGTGAGAATTGAAACACTATGAGATAGTAATCATATATACAATATGAACCTTTTAGTTTTATTCTTTTTCAGGTTTTTTTCATCAGAAAATCATTCTCACTTTATTAATTGAATTGACGTTTGCTGTCTTTTTCTATGATCTGAAAGAGTTTAACTGACTTGAGTTAACCATATGTTCAACATTTGACAGAATTCATTTTCTAAAATTTATATTTATTTGTTTATTTTTACTAGGAAGATTCAGACCTAAGTAAACTTGGATAGGAGGTCCTGACAGAATTCATTTATAAAGTTAGTTAAGACTAAGACTCTTTGTATGTATAGGTCTTGGAATTTTTTTTTACTAGTTTTTAAATCCTTATTATAAGGCTTTTAGAGTTTTCTATGTATTTTGTGCCAATTTTTATAATTTATATTTTCCTACAATACTTTCCAGTCATTAAAATGAAAAAAAATACACAGCATTTGTTTAGGATTTTAAAAATTGCCTCTATCCATAGTCATAAATGTATATAAATGGCAATATTCATTTTCTCAGACTTTGACTTGCCTATTTGTGTTTCCTCTTTTTGTTTTTTGCTTTTTTTTTGCCTTCTTCCAACTTTCATGTTAGATTCAGGGAGTACATGTGTAGGTTTGTTACCTGGGTATATTGCATGCTGCTGAAGTTTGGGATATGAATTATCCTGTCACCCAGGTACTGAGCGTAGTACCCAGTAGTTAGTTTTTCATCACTGGTTCTCTCCCACCCTCCCCCATCTAGTAGTCCTAATTGTCTATTGTTGCCACCTTTATATCCCTGACTCCTCAGTGTTTTGAGTGAAAACATGTAGTATTTTGTTTTCTGTTGCTGCATTAATTTGCTTGGGATAATGACCTCTGGCTGCATCCATGTTGCTGCAAAGGACATGATTTTATTCTTTTTTATGCCTGCGAAGTATTCCATGCTATATATGTACCACATTTTCTTTATCTTATCCACTATTGATGGGCACGTAGGTTGACTCATGTATTTTGCTGTTGTGAATAGTGCTGTGATGAACATACCAATGCATGCATCTCTTTGTTACAATCTGTTTCCTTTTGGATATATACGCAGTAATGGAACTGTTGCATCCAATGGTAGTTCTGTTTTAAGTTATTTGAGAAATCTCCAGATTGTTTTCCACTGTGGCTGAACTAATTTATACTCCGACCACCAGTGTGTAAGTTTTCCCCTTTATCCAAGGCTTGCCAGCATCTGTAGTTTTTTGACTTTTTAATAATTATCATTCTGACCTGTATGAGATGGTATTGCATTTTGGTTTTTATTTACATTTCTCTGATGATTAGTGATGTGGAGCATCTTTTTTCATATATCTATTGCCATTTGTATGTCTTCTTTCGAGAAATTATCTGTCATATTTTTTGCCCAATCTTTAATGGGGTTATTTGATTTTTGCTTGTTGAATTGTTTAAATTACTTATAGATTCTGGCTGTTAGACTTTTGTCACATGTGTGGTTTGTGAATATTCTCTCCCATTATGTAGGTTGTCTGTTTCCTCTGTTGGTAGCTTTGTTTGTTGTGTAGAAACTCTTTAGTTTAATTTGATTCTACTTGTCAATTTTTGTTTTTGTTGCAATTGCTTTTGAAGACTTACTTACAAATTCTTTCTTAGGGCTGACGTCCAGAATGGTGTTTCTCAGGGCCAATGTCCAGAATGGTGTTTCCTAGGTCTTCCTTAAGTTTGCTAGACTTTCCTTTATACTTTGAGGTTTTATATTTAAATCTTTAATCTAACCTGAGTTAATTTTTGTATGTGGTGAAAGGTAGAGGTCAATTTTTATTCTTTTGCATCTGCCTAGTCAGCTATCCAAGGATCATTTATGGAACAGACAGCCCTTTCCTTGTTGCTTATTGTTGTTGACTTTGTCAAAGATCAAATGGCTGTAGGTGTGTGACTTTATTTCTGGGTTCTATATTCTGTTCCATTGGTCTGTTGTGTCTGTTTTTGTACCAGTACTATACTGTTTTGGTTAAAGTAGCCTTAGTGTAGAGTTTGAAATCAGGTAATGTGATGCCTCCAGCTGTGTTCCTTTGCTTAGGATTGCTTTGGTATTCAGGCTGTTTTTTTTTGTTTTGTATAAATATTAGAATAGTTTTTTCTAGTTCTGTGAAAAATGATACTAGTAATTTGGTAGGAATAGCATCAAATCTGTAGATTTCTTTGGGCTGTGTCAAATAACAGTTTTAACAATATTGATTCTTCCACCTAATGAGCATGGAATATTTCCCCATTTATTTGTGCTGCCTATGATTTCTTTTAGCAGTGTTTTGTAATTCTCCTTTTAGAGATTTTTTTCACCTCCTTGGTTAGATGTATTTCTAGCTATTTTATTCTTATTGTGACTATTGTGAATGAGATTGCTTTCTTGATTTGGCTCTCAGCTTGAATACTATTGATGTATAGAAATGCCACTAATTTTTGTACATCTATTTTATATACTGAAACTCTACTGAAGTTGTTTATCAGTTCCAGAAGTTTTTCAGAACTGATAAACTTTAGTTTTTTTTGATATAGGATTATATCATTCATGAAGAGAGATAGTTTGACTTTTTCATTTCCTATTTGGATACTTTTTATTTCTTTCTCTTGCTTGATTGCTCTGGCTAGCACTTCCAGTACTGTGTTGAGTAGGAGTGCTGAGAGTTGGCACCCTTATTTTGTTCCAGTTCTCAAGGGGAATGCTTCCAGTTTTTGCCCATTCAGTATGATATTAGCTGTGGGTTTGTAATAAATGACTCTTACTATATTGAGGTATTTTCCACTGATGCCTTGTTTCTAGGATGTTTTTATTATGAAGGGAAGTTGGATTTTATTGGAAGCTTTTTTTGCATCCATTGAGATGATAATATGGTTTTTGTTTTCAATTTTGCTTACGTGGTGAATTGCATTTATTCTTTTGTTTGTTGAACCGACCTTGTATCCCAGGAATGATGCTTACTTTATCAGGTAAATTAATTGATATCTTGTTGGATTTGGTTTGCTAGTATTTTGTTGAGGATTTTTGTGCCTATGTTCATCAGATATGTTGGCCTTTAGTTTTCTTTTTGCATTGTGTCTTTGCCATGTTTTGGTATCAGGCTGATGTTGACTTTGTAGAACGAGTTGGGAAGGAGACCTTCCTCCTTGTTTTTTTGGAATAGTTTCAGTAGAATTGGTACCAGCTCTTCTTTGTACATCTTGTAGAATTTGACTGTGAATCCTTCTGGTCAGGGGTACTTTTTGATTGGTAGGTTTTTTTGTTATTGCTTCAATTTCAGAACTTAATATTGATCTGTTCAGTGTTTCCATTTCTTCCTGATTCAATTTTGGGAAATTTTATGTTTCCAGGAATGTATGCATGTCCTGTAGATTTTCTAGTTCGTGTGAGTAGAGGTGTTTATAATAGTCTCTGAAGATCTTTGGTACTTCTGTGGGATTGGTTGTGATGTCACCTTTGTTGTTTCTGATTGTGCTTATTTGAATCTTCTCTAAGTTTTTCCTTTGTTAACCAAGCTAGCAGTCTATTTCTCTTGTTTATTTTTTCAAAGAACCAATTTTTGGTTTCAATGATTTTTTTTTTTTTTTTTTGACAGAGTCTTGCTCTGTTGCCCATGCTGGAGTGCAGTAGTGCAATCTTGGCTCATGGCAAGCTCCGCCTCCTGGGTTCACACCATTACTCCTGCCTCAGCCTCCCAAGTAGCTGGGACTACAGGCATGTGCCACCACACCTGGCTAAATTTCTGTAGTTTTAGTAGAGACAGGGTTTCACCATGTTAGCCAGGATGGTCTTGATCTCCTGACCTCGTAATCTGCCTGCCTCAAACTCCCAAAGTGCTGAGATTACAGGTGTGAGCCACCACACCCGGCCAGTTTCATTGATTTTTTAATATGGATTTTTGGGTCTCAGTTTCATTCAGTTCTGCTTCGATTTTATTTATTTATTTTCTCCTGCCAGCTTTGGGGTTAGTTTGTACTTTTTTTCCTAGTTACTCTAGGTGTGATGTTAGATTGTGAATTTGAGATCTTCCTAACTTTTTGAGGTAGGTGTTTAGCACTATAAACTTCTCTCTTAATACTGCTTTTGCTGTATCCAAGAGATTTTGGTGTGCTGTGTCTGTGTTTTCACTTATCTCAGAGAATTTTTAAATATCTGCCTTAATTTCATTGTTTACCTAACAGCATTCTTGTAAGCCTCTGAGGATCTTGCTGCTCACTGCATTTCCAGTTGCCTCCTTAGGTGTGTAAGCCTGAGCAGGTACTGTCTGTGCCAGATGATCTGGATGCTGGCCCCATGGATCTGTACTTGAGTGCCGCTGTACTTCAGCCCACTGAGAGTTACCTCTAGATTTCAGCAATAACTGGGATATTGTGGGTGACAGTATGAAGCTCCCTCCTTCACCCTTTCTTTTTGGTCCTTTGCTAACCCTTGAAGATTACTCAAAGAAATTGCTGAAGGCCCAGTGGATATCTTGGGCCAGATGTGGATGGCTGGAGATCGGTGCATATCCCAGGGATCTCAAAATTCTGAGGAAATCTCTGCACTAGTGCCTCAAAGTGGATTGGGTACTGAAAATGAGAAGTCAGAACCCACTTCTATTAGTTGATAATTTGTTTTGGGAATGATTCGACTTTGGTGGATTTAAAGTTCTCATTCTAGACCCATGACAAGTTCTGAAATTAAGGCAGGAATAAATAGCCCACCTTAACTTCAGGTTATCATATCTTTAACATATTGTCCCGTATATTACTTTTCCAGCTATGATCTCTTTTCTCTGCTCTGCATTCCAGCATAATTTCCTATAACATCAATATTTGTTATTTTTACTTCTCTTTTTTCCCCTTTTTCTACTCTAATTGAGCCTCTGTTTCCTTTATGCTATTATAACTACCTTTTTCCAGGTCACAGATTTTTTCTAACCAAAAAAAAAAAAAAAACCCAGGACCAGACAGATTCAGACAGATTCATAGCTGAATTCTACTAGAGGTACAAAGAGAAGCTGGTGCCATTTCTACTGAAACTATTCCAAAAAATGGAATAGAAGGGATTCCTCCTTAACTCATTCTATGAGGCCAGCATAATCCATGTAATATTTTTTGATTGTGGTTGACTGCAGGTAACTGAAATCACAGAAAATGAAACCATGAGTAAGGGAGACTGCTGCATTCTAATATTTTTCAGGGATGGCTAAGGAACACGTGAAGGTTTAACTAAAGCAGAGCTGAAAGATCACTGAACCATCTTTGGGGGCTAATGACTGGCCAAGAGACCATAATGTCAAACATTCAAGAGAGAGGAAAACCTCTTTTATGTAATTTGTTGACTGTTGCTTTATAGTTTTGCTTTATATGTTGATAGCGGTTTCATAGAAGGACTTTGAGAGGATTTTCAAGTTTCACAAATGATTCCATTTTATGTCGGAAACATGAGGGATGAAGCAGATCAGTGAGTAATGCAAACACAATAACACGAAAATTTCCTGTTTTCAGTCTCAATCTTGGCACAGATATGAGGTACAGCTATTCATCTTTCATTCTATCTATAGCAGTTCTCCTAAAAACAACATGGAGAGACACATTTTTCTGAAAAGTAGCAAAATAAGAACCAAAGACACACGATAAGAACAGCCTTATTTAGAATCAGGCAACATTGAATTTGAAGTTATTCAGCACTTAAAATATTACATGGGTCAGAGATGTGGGAGTTATACAAGAAAAATCAAAGCAGAAGTTTTGGTTTGATTGCCCTTGTAGTCTCTGGCTCAGTGGACTTCTAACCCTATTTAATCTTTTGAGGAGCTCATTGAGTTTGTTTTTGTTTTGTTTTGACTTTTAACTTATCTGATTCCATGACAGCATTTGTTAGATATAATATTTGGAAATAAAACAATAAGACTCCAGGCTTCCTAGCCTAAGGGGGAATTGCTTCCCCAGCTAAAGTTTTAAAACCTCCAAATAGCCTTCAGCCTGGGATTCCATGTCAATTGCTGCCCATTATAACCTCCTGAGATGTCAGAAGCCTTTTCTCTTATTAGATATATGACTTTTACTTACAATCCTCTCCATGGTGTATTGAATAGCAAATTCTTTCCTCTCCAGGGCTCTGATTTTTAAAAAGGGCAACCAGGGAAAATTTCTTAGGGACAGATTGCATTGTACCCATTTGGGTTATCTTCAAGTACTTGTGGATCTCAGACATACTACTTCCTTTCACTGGTGGAGATATCCACAAGAGGCATGAAGTTTTGATTTGTTGCCTTCTCCACTCAGAGGAACAAAAAGCTTTATTTAAACTTTGGATTCCATGAAGGGGAATCCTATGAACCTTTGGGGCAAGGCCCGTTTAATAATGCGCTGCCTTGGCACGATTTCACCCGTTCCATGTCTCCTGCTAGAATTTCTTTAGACACACTCAAAGGGAGAATACTCTCTTCACTTTTGAAAATTGCCTTGCTAATCAATAATCAACCCGACGTACACCCATCTGTTTTTAGAAACCCCTTTTCCCCATCAAATCCTTCCCCACTCCACTGTCTGTCTTCTTCTTCTCCTTGTTGACGATCCTGGAGACCCTTCCCTTGGCTGTCCCAGAGTGACTCTCATTCTGCCAAATTATCTCTGTACACCCATCTGTTACCATCGGCCAGTGTCAGACTGCCTAGCTCATATGGCAAGAGATCTTTTCCTTGGGTTATTGTCTAGGTGGGAGCAAGCTGTTTGTTCTCCTTACAAAGACGTGTGGTGCTTTTGGATGCTGGGACTTGCTTTTAATAGTTTTTTTTAAAGCTTTATTCTCCATACCCTGGGTAGAATTAATCATTTTGGGGGGCCTCATAGGGGCCCATCTGGAGCTACTCAGCCATAGAAGGATTACAGCCCATAGGACTTGCATTGAACAATGGCTGTATTAATTTATGTGGGAAAATTCTCAGCTAATTCATGAACAGAATTTGGTGGGATTGAGTGGTAGTTTCTAATAATGAAGATTGAACATTTCAGTGAATAACCTCTATTGAATTAATTACAGCTGTTCATATTAGGATTTCCTCCAGTCTCTTCTTAACATGCATTAAGTGCATCATCAGAGTGAAATGCCATGATGATTGAAATGCATTATAGTGAATTTCTTTGTATAACAAAACAGCTTGTATATTCCACACCATTTAGTGAGCAGCGGCATTTCATGATAAAAAACACAAAGGGGCCAGGCAGGATGGCTCACTCCTGTAATCCCAGCACTTTGGGAGGCCGAGGCGGGTGGATCACCTGATGTCAAGAGTTCAAGACAAGCCTGGCCAACATGGTGAAACCTGTCTCTACTAAAAATACAAAAAGTTAGCTGGGTGTGGTGTCAGGCACCTGTAATCCTCGCTACTTGGGAGGCTGAGGCAGGAAAGTCGCTTGAACCCAGGAGGTGGAGGTTGCAGTGACAGGGGAATCGCTTGAGCCTAGGAGCTGAAGGTTGCAGTATGCCAAGGTCACACCATTGCACTCCAGACTGGGTGACAAGAGTGAGACTCTGTCTAAAAAAAAAAAAAAAAAAAAGGAAAGGAAGAATTTCTCACATGCTGTTATAAAATTTAGGTTATCATTTGTGTTTAAAGCTGTCATTATTGATGAGAAGATAGACTATTCCAGGATGTAGCTGAATGCCTTACCATCACCCCAAGACACAGTCAGGAGGTAATAGTTCAGTAAATGACATAACCAGTGGAGATGTTTTCTGAGGGAATGTGAGAATTTCCTGTGTAGGTACTTCAGGGAGATAGCTAACTCAGTTTTAGTGTTTTTCCTCTGTGATAGGTCACACTGCACAGCAGTCTAAAATAGAATGGATTTAGAACCAGCATGCCATATCACAGATTCTCATCCAATTTACTCTTTAGTTTTTTCAAAAGCAGCATCCCCAAAGATTAAAAGTTATTGGAGAAACTCAAGAGTCATATATTTCTATGTACCACAGAAAGAAAGTGGTACAACCCAGTATGGATTAAGATGTATAAATAATAAGAAGCTATTACAAAACTACCAATATGCATTTTGTTTACTTTATGACTCACTTCAACCTTAAGATTTTTAACATTGCTTCATGAGCTATAGGTTTCTCATATGGAAAGTGTCATTTCGTAATTTAAATTAATAATGCTTGAATAGCTGTCAGTCAAGAAAACAACTTGCTTGACATTTGGCCAAGTGCTGCACAGTTTTAATGGCCACCTACATAAAACATTTGGAAAATTGAATATTTTAAAATTTTATGAGTGAATAGAAATACCTGCTCTTCTATCATGCTTCATTTGTAAGCAATGCCATGACTTTATTGGGGCATATTTCATAGGGTCTGTACTCTCAGAGTTTCCAGTTGCATCTGCATTCCTGGTCACTGTCTTGCAGGGGGTTTGTGGGAGTAGCTTAGGAGAAAGGGAAGACTGGAGGAGATAGAGGAGGTGCTTCTTACAGCTCACCTCATCTCTTCTTTAGTAGCAATGTGGTGCAATGGCGTAAGCCTAGGCTTTGAAGTCACACAAGCCTGGTCTCCAGCTCTTTTCCTGCCAATCACTAGCTCTATATCCTTGGAAATGTTGTTTAATGTCCTGAGCCTCAGAATACTACTACCGATCCCGAGGACTGCCTTAAGGCATAGTTATGAGAGGTAAATGACATAGCATATGGCAGGTGCCTAGCACATCTTCTAGCATGTGGTAGCCTACCAATAAATGCTAGTTTGACTTTCCCACTTCCCTTTATAACTTCCTTGAGCCAGCTTTTTCCTTTGCTTCCTGCTCTAGGAGAAGATTCTAAGCATGACTAGTTTAGTGTAAAATTGTAGTATTTTAGTTTTTCATCTACTTCATTAAAATTACTCCTGAGCTTAAATTGCTAAATCCAATAGACACATGTCAGTCTTTATCTTATTTAATCTTTGTAACATTTAACTTTGAGAATTAAAAAAATTCCCCTACTCTTAGAAAAAGTCTGCCTCTTTTTATATAGTCATGGTAATAGCCACTAGAACAGGTTTTAAACTTTTAAATAAATCAGTACTTTAAGAAAGCAGTAAATTCAATTTTGGTTTGCTTCATTTTTTTCTGGCAGTTTTATCTTTCAACAATTTTACATGTAAGGCTAAGACTCAGCCAGGATAAACTGGTTCAAATGCACTTGGTGCTTAGACCTGGTGCTTGTAATTTATTTGTTTTTATACCTCTCAGTATTTCTTCTCAGTCTTTGCTTGCTCCTTATTCTACTTTTGCCTTCTTAAATTTTGACATTCTTTAGGCCTTTGTCTGTGGCTCCTCTAGTCCCTCACACTCTCTGGATGACCTCTTCCACTATAGCAGGTTTAGCTGTGACCTCAATGAGTCCCAGATTGATATCTCTAGATAGAAATGTTTTTACTTATAGGTTTGTTTGCCCACTAGATATTTCCACATGATGTCTCACAGGTATTTCAGATGTGACATTTCTCACAATGAAATTCATATTTATGCTCAAATCTGCTACTTCTATATCCTACGGCCTAGTAATCCAAGCCAAAACCTAATTGCCTGTCCCACACCATTCCTACAGCAAAGTTAAATAATTTTTCTTTTCTTCTGTGTGTTTATGTATCTGCTTTCTGTTTTCAGGTCCCATTCCATCTTTTGCTTGAATTACTGCAACAACTCCCTAAATAATTTCTGTAACTCTAGTCTTGCCCCTTTTCAAAACCCCACTCAGGTCAGAGTAATATACATAATACTGTATCTATTTTGAATGCTGTGCTCACCTGCAAATAATATAAAACTCAACTAGTTGTGATTTAAGTAATAAAACATAAGTTGCATCACATATGAGGATTTGTCTGGAGATATCAGTCTAGAGCTGGTACAGTGTTTCTGTGATACCATAAAGAAGTGGCTGTTTGTTTACTTCTGCTTCACTGTTGGATTTTTGCCCTCACGCTTGGTGCTTCATGGTAGCAAGATGGCAGCAGCTACAATGCCATGTAGCATGTCTTACTTCAAAGTCTTCACACCTAAAAGCCTTGTGAAATTCTCTTCTTTGTTCTAGGGAGACAAAGCTTTCAAGAGGGCGTTCCCAACAGATTTCCCCTGTTAAATCAAGTTTAGCCTAAGGCTGCCTCCTTAACATATTTAAGTTCAGCCTGAAGGTTTTTCTGTACATTGTGAATGATTACATGTGGAGGTGTAAACAGATCGTAACCTACACTTGTGCCAAGCACTGAGTTTTGGCCAAGCAAACGTAGCCAACTGTTCAAACAATGTTCATATAAGGCAAATGCCAAGCTGTAACCAATCCAGCTATTTCTGTATACCACCTCCATTTTCTGTACATCACTTTCCTTTTTCTGACCATAAATCTTCTTCTGCCACGTGGCTGTACTGGAGTCTCTGAGCCTACTTTGACTCAGAAGGCTGTTCGTTCATTGCTCAATTAAACTCCTTTAAATTTAATTCAGCTGAAGTTTTTCTTTGATCACCGCTTATAGTTCACTGGCTAGAATTGGATGAAAAAGCACTCTTAGCTGTAAGGTCTGTTAGTAAGTGAATGTCTCATTTTTTTCAGCCTCCACTGTTGGAGGTAGACAAGGAGGAAAGAGGGTGGGAACTGATGTTGAGTTGGCCAACTAGCAGTGTCCAACTCAAACTTATAAACTAAAACTGCTAAAATGACTTCCTGTTGTCCATAGAGCATTGTCCAAATTTCTTAGCATGGCATATAGGCCCCTTCGTCAACTGACCTCTCTTATATTTTATTTCCTATTATTTTTCTTTCACCCACCCCCCACTTTTGCAGAGCAGAAGGGAGGAGAATCTAAGAGATGAACCATATTACTTAGAGACAAAGCATTTAGCTAAAGGAATTGTTTAAATTTTTGCATTGAATAGGGCTTAAATTAATGTGTCTTTGTATTATCCATTGTGTAGACATATGTAAGGAAGATTAATAGAGAGAAAGCTTATATAGAGAAAGAAGTTATGTTTACTTTGCACCTCTGAGTGCAGTGTAAATTTAGTATTTCACTAGAAAGAACATCAAAGGACATTAGGGAGGTTTGGATAATTAAAATAATTTGAGAAATTGCCTAACAAAATAGCTGGTATCTTTGCAATTTAACATCTCAGTGAAGAAAGTTTAAAAATTTCTTCCAAAGACAAAGAATTATGTTTTTAACAAATTTGTCAATCAAAGTTTTGCCCCTACGGAAATATACCTACCCGTAGTCACCTTAATGTTTTTATAGTTTGTTTTTCATAACAATAGATGAGTTAATTAGATAGGTAACCAGTGGCAGGTCAGATATATGACATGCAGCTGTGATTGTAGTGGCAGCAAACCACCTTTGGGTTCAACGTCCATGCCTTTTTTTTTTTTCGGTATAAAAGTTTTGATAATCTTTAGTACCAACACCATTCTTAATGACCCAGTATCTTATTACTTAAACATTACTGCAATGATGTTGCAGGGTATACCCTGTCCATTGATGACCTGCTGTATTGGTAGAATTGGGTACTCTTCTCTGTGGAAGAATGTCCTCTGATGTGCAGCCTTATTGAATTCCTTCTTCAATTGGCCTGGACCTTTGACAACTCTATGCAAGTTTAAACTTCCACATAATTATGGACTCTTTCCAATTTATTTCCACATTGATCTCTCAACCTAAACTGAATTTTCTAGTTTTCTATTACAATATCCATTAAAACTTAAATTGAACTGTTTGTCTTTACAATTTTATAATTGGTTAGTTGTATTTCAAATTGTGGTAAGTAATAAATGTATATTATTTTATTATTAATAAAATAATTCAGCTTCAAAGAAGGTCAAGTGCTTAATATATAGTATCTAATAATACAAACTGGTTTTCTTTTTTTACAATAAAGTTCTCTTTATTTCCTGAATATGTTTTATTTATAAACTAGAGGATATTGGTCATCATATTAGTTTGTTCTCATGCTGCTAAGAATACCTGAGAATGGGCAATTTAAAAAGGAAGCAGGTTTAATTGACTCACAGTTCTGCATAACTGCAGAGGCCTCAGGACACTTACAATCATGGCAGAAGGCACCTCTCCACAGGGTGGCAGGAGAAAGAATGAGTGCCTAGCAAAGGGAGAAGCCCCTCATAAAACCTTCAGGTCTTATGAGAACTCACTCACTATCACAAGAACAGCATGAGGTTAACTGCCCCCATGATTCAATTAGCCCTCACCGGGTCCCTCCCATGACATGTGGGGATTATGAGAACTCCAATTCAAGATGAGATTTGGGTAGGGACACAGTCAAACCATATCATTCTGCCCCTGGCCTCTCCCATATCTCGTGTCCTCACATTTCAAAACACAATCATGCCCTTTTAAGAGTCCCTCAAAATCTTAACTCATTCCAGCATTAACTCAAAAGTCCAAGTCCCAAGTCTCATCTGAGACAAGGCAAGTCCCTTTCACCTATGAGATTGCAAAATCAAAAGCAAGTTAGTTACTTCCTAGATACAATTGGGGTACTGGCACTGGTTAAATAGACCCATTCCAAATGGGAGGAATTGGCCAAAACAAAGGGGCTATAGGTCACATGCAAGTATGAAAGCCAATAGGGCAGTCATTAAATCTTAAAGTTCCAAAATGATTTCATTTTACTCCCTGTCTAATATCCAGGTCACGCTGATGCAAGAAGTGGGCTCCCACAGTCTTGGGCAGCTCCAGCCCTGTGGCTTTGCAGGGTACAGCCCCTTGCCTGGCTGCTTCATGGGCTGGCATTGAGTGCCTGTGGCTTTTCTAGGTGCATGTTGCAAGCTGTTATTGGATCTACCATTCTGGGATCTGGAGGATGGAGGTTCTCTTCTCACTGCTCCAGTAGTCAGTGCCCCAGTGGGGACTCTGTGTGGGGGCTCTGACCCTACATTTCCCTTCCACCCTGCCCTAGCCGAAGTTCTCCATGAGGGCTCCACCCCTGTAGCAAACTTCTGCCTGGATATTCAGGCGTTTCCATACACCCACTGAAATCTAGGCAGAGGTTCTCAAACCTCAATTATTGACTTCTGTGCACTCACAGGCTCTACACCACATGGGAGCTACCAAGGCTTGGGGTTTGCACCCTTTGAAGCCATGGCCTGAGCTATACCTTGGCCCCTTTTAACATGGCTGGAGCAGCCAAGATGCAGGGCACCAAGTCCTGAGGCTGCACACAGCATGGGCGGGCCTTGTACCTGGTCCAGTGATATGGTTTGGCTGTGTCCCCACCAAAATCTCATCTCAAATTGTAATAATCCCCACGTGTTGAGGGTGGGGCCAGGTGGAGATAATTGAATCATGGGAGTGGTTTTCCCCTTTCTGTTCTCAGGGTAGTGAATAAATCCATGAGATCTAATGGTTTTATAGCTGGGAGTTCCCCTGCACAAGGTGTCATTCCCCTGCACAAGCTTTCTTGCCTGCACCTTATGAGACATGCCTTTGCTCTTCCTTTGCCTTCTGCCATCATTGTGAGGCCTCCCAGCCATGTGGAACTGTGAGTCCATTAAGCTTCTTTTCCCTTATAAATTACCCAATCTTGGGTATGTCTTTATTAGCAGTGTGAGAACAGAATAATACACCTAGGAAACCATTTTCCCTCCTGGGCCTCCAGTCCTGTGATGGGAGGAGCTTCCAAGAAGGTCTCTGATATGCTCCGGAGACATTTTCCCCATTGTCTTGCTGATTAACATTTGACTCCTCATTATTTATGCAAAGTTCTACAGCAGGCTTGAATTTCTCCCCAGAAAATGGGGTTTTCTTTTCTATCACATCATCAGGGTGCAAATTTTCCAAACTTTTATGCTCTGCTTCCTCTTGAATGCTTTGGTGCTTAGAAATTTCTTCTGCCAGATACCCTAAATTGTCTCTCTCAAGTTCAAAGTTCCACAGATCTCTAGAGCAGGGGCAAAATGCCATCTGTCTCTTTGCATAGCAAGAGTGACCATTACTCCAGTTCCCAAAAAGTTTCTCATCTTCATCTCAGACCACCTCAGCTTGGACTTTATTGTCCATCTCATTATCAGCATTTTGGTCAAAGTCATTCAACAAGTCTCTGGGAAATTCCAAACTTTTCCACATCTTCCTGTCTTCCAAGCCCTCCAAGTCTCTAGGAAGTTCCAAACTTTTCCACATTTTCCTGTCTTCTGAGCCCTCCAAATTGTTGCAACCTTTGCCTTTTACCCAGTTCCAAAGTCGCTTCCACAATTTTGGGTATCCTTAGGGAAGTGCCCCACTCCCACTACCAATTTACTGTATTAGTCTGTTCTCATGCTGCTATAAAGAAATACCTGAGACAGCATAATTTATAAGGAAAAGAGGTTTAATTGACTCAAAGTTCTGCATGGCTGGAGAGGCCTCAGGAAACTCACAGTCATGGTGGAGGGCACTTCTTTACAGGATGGCAGGAGAGAGAATGAAAGTCAAATGAAGGTGGAACCCCCTTATAAAACTAGCAGATGTTGAGAGAACTCACTCACTATCACAAGAACAGCATGAGGGTAATCACCCTATGATTAAAGTATCTCCCACTGGGTCCCCCGCCATAACACATGGGGGTTATGGGAGCTACAATTCAAGATGAGATTTGGGTGGGGACACAGCCAAACCATACCAGCTATGAAGCAAAGTTCTCAGCTAGTGTTACCTAGGGATGTTTAATGGTATTATACAGAAGTATAAAGCATTATGCAAGTGGGAATCTGCTTTTCAGTTTGACTTTAAGCTAGAGACTTCACTCATCAAATAGGCTTTACGTTTTCTATTCCATTGTCAATGCAACGAAAAACTGATTCTACAAACGGAAAGCAGCTGCCAAGGAGACTCAGAGACAGAATGTACTTTTAAACAGACAGAGCGACAACATTACAAAACCACTGTTGGAGTTAATAAAAAAAAAAGAGCAAGGATTCTACATAATCAGAAATGCATGAGCTCCCAGCTCGGACGGTGAGGAACACAGTAAAGAGGACTCATTCAAGGGCAGACCTTGTGTTCTAAACATTGTTTAGAGCTCATCCCCAGATCATTGATGAAGAGGAAACAAAGAAGAGTATCAGAATCCTAGATATATTCCATTGAGGTGGTATAAAAATGTAGGTATTGTAACTAAACATTTTTTAGAACTCATCCCCAGATTGTTAGTGAGGAGGAAACAAATAAGAGTATCAGAATCCTAGATACATCCCACTGAGTTAGTGTGAAAATGTAAGTAATGTAACCTGGATACATTTTCCATTCAAGAATGTAGGCTTAATCATTTAAAAATATTTTGAAAAGAAATGAAATAAGATGAAAAACGTACAATATTACAAACACTTGTATTCTGATCACTAGAATCAATCAAGTAATTTTCAATAAATTCTTCTATCCTTGTCAAAAGCCCCATAAATTAGAAACTTTTGGGAACTGTTGCATACAGAAATGTGGATGCTACCTGTTACTATGGGCAAGATTCTGTAACTTAGAATGGGCAAAACAGGTAAACAGCCTTCTCTTACAGAATGATGCCTTGATCTGACAAAATTTATTTATTTCCAGTTATGATTTTGTTATGGGGCTCAGGAGTTAGGAAGTAAAAATAAAATCGTGGATTCTATCTTATGTGTTGTACAGAAGGAAAAAAATCTCAAAACTTTAAGGCAGGCATTTGAGAATTGTGAGGACCCCGAAAGTCAGCAGAAGCCTGAGCATGAGTCTTGTCTTCTACCTCTCACTGAAGAGTCCAGGACTCATTGCCACCTTGAACATCAAGAAGATGTGGTTGTTAAAATAGTTTCATAATGCCCTTCTACAAATTCAAAGCAAGCAAACAAATAAATATAAAGCTTCTGTTGCTTGTTCATCATTTTTTCCCCTTTGGACCACAGGTTGGATTGTGTATTCCTTCTACTGTTTTTGGCATACTGTTTTTCTCTCACGGTAGTGGGTGATAATTCTGGGAGGCTGATGAGACCATTAGCTTGATGTAGTTAGCAGAGCTAAAGTCCAAGCCGTATCCTCACTGAGAGGGAAGAAACACAAATGGATAATTGTGATGGTAAATTTTTCAAAGGGACTGTAATGAGCAGGGGACAGTTTTGGTCATGTGTTCTTAGCTTTGTTTGGGAACAGCCATCTCATCTGTTTTATAACAATAAAACCATTGACTTGGGCATCACCTATTGTGGTAAATTCCTGAAAATGTGCAAAGGTCTACATTCCGTATGTTTCAAAATAAAAGGCATGGACAGGTAAATGATGGTGATTTTTTTTTCTTCTTAGGAAATACTTCTGATGAATAAGACTGCGTCAGCATGCTGTGCTTCTGTGGAGTGGATAATGAGGCATTTGTGATGCAGTTTCAGGGTCTGTTTTCACACTGGCATTCACAATCCAAGCAAAATTATTTGACTGAAAAGTAACAGACAATACATAAGGGGGATTCACTTCTTATTTTTTCTTGTGTTACTTTTTCAAACCCAACCAAACATGGAGAATATTTTAGATCCTGAAACCAGCATATTTAATGGCAATAAAAGGTATAATTAAAAAAATCAAACTAACAATGATTTATTTGGTGTCTACTTGGTGCTGAACACCATGTTAAGTGTATAAAAGATAAAGGGAAATTTAAGTCTCAGATTCCCTACTACCCCTCAGACTCAACACTTACACTCCAGGTGGAGAAATAAGATACATATGAAAAAATTAATATTTTTAATGAGACAAAGTCTTTATCACCCAGGGTGGAGTGCAGTGGTGCCATAATAGCTCGCTGCAGCCTCAAACTGCTGGGCTCAAGTGATCCTCTCACCTCAGTCTCCTGAATAGCTAGGACTACAGGCACATGCCACTATGACTAACTATGAGAAAACTTTAGGAGAGAGAAGAAATTAGAGATGAATGTACAAAACAAAAGATGTGTTTCTAAGAAAGAAAAACTAAAGTTTGAAGTGATTAGTAGAAGAAAAACAGGTTTATGCCATGTTCTAGTATAATTTAAGTGGAGATAAACACATCAGGCTGTATTCGGATTTTATTTTGGCATTGAGGAGTCATTGAAGTTTGTGTGTCATAAAATCACTGCGTTAGACAGTGTTTTAATAGTTTATGTGTGAAGTAACTAAGAATTGGGAACCTACAAAGTGGCGGTGTAAAGAAGGAGGATGAGCTGGAGAGTAACCGGGGTTGGGGATAAAGAATGGAATGACCTTGGTGAACAATCTGATGACAGGAGAGAGAAGAACAAAAGAGGGATGTCTTGTTATTCTTGGAGAGCCTGGAGGACCCAGAAAGCAATGACTGCATACAGATCAAGGCCACTGTATCATAAGTGGGGCTGGGTGGAAGTTCAGAGAAGAGTATGCTATGGTAGTGGGTTTCTGAGGCAGAAAGACATAGTGAAGTGTCATCCTCACAGAAGTAGAGAGCACGATGAAATCCAACAGAAACAATCTAGAAAAAGTAAAATTCGAATTTAGAAACAAATTACATTTTAGTTGAAAGCAGCAGGATTTTCCCCCATCTCAGTATGCAATTAAGAGTGGAAAACATTTTTTTTGGTTGCAAATAAAAGCAATCTGGAATATGATATGTATGACATTAAGAGGAAGTTACGTATGCTGGTTTAAATCTGTAAAGAGACATAAAAATATCTATAATTCTTATGAATCAAGTAATCATGCTTTGGGAAGGTGAAGGGTATATGATAAACAGATATGTGCTGCATCTCTGAATTCAGATAAAACAGATATGATATTTCTATCACCATTGTCATCTGATGGCCATTATTACAATGGATCAAGTACTTAATTACACATGACATTTTTAGACTCTATTAAAAATGATTTATCAAAAAGAGTCCATGTCCTGAGATCTAAAGCATAATCTCATTTCCTTAAGTTCACTTAGGACTTGATAATTTGGAATCAAACACAATCCACTTTACCAGGTGCCTTCTGAGCATATACATGACACTGCTGCCCTCTAGGAGGAAAGAAGCAGCACATGTTCATTAAATACTTATTTGTCCTGTGCAAGGCACCATGCTCGGCTCCATGCCAGGTCTTCATTACATGTGTTGTCTTATAATCTAGTTGGGAAAGCAGATGCCTATCCCAATGACTCTAATATCAGCTAAGCTCTGATAAGTAAAATGCTAGATCTGGGGAAATTCCTTGTCCTGGGTGAAGTCTAAGCTGAACTTTGACAGATGGGCAGAATAATCATTTCTTTTTCAATATTTGGATTCTTTATTTTGTAACCCTTGAATGTTAAATATACCATCATGGATATAAATACAGCATGTTGGACTGTAAAATTTAGCCAAAACAATTGAGAATATTTCAACGCAAAGCAGAAATAATGACTTTAACCATACCTGAATCATATGTGCAATTTAAATCAATAATAAATATCCAGTGTGACTATAAATAAAATGTTAATAATAAATGATTTCCTATTAAATACCAGTCAGCTTTTATATATTTATTTCTCACATAAATAGGGGTTGGTTTTGGCAGTCATTCTCCTAAAAGACTTGATTCCAGGTTTTCACAATTAAAAATAATAGTGAAATAGACATTCTTTACACATCTCCTTGAGTACACATGTCAAGAATTCCTCTAGAAGATAACATCCAGAGACTAGGTTACTGTATAAGCAAATATTTTTTGAGTATCTTCTCTGGTCCAGGGCTTAGGGAAAAGGAAGGTGTCCTGCTTTCATGGAGCTTACAATCTTCCAAAGGATCTAAGAATGACAGAAGAAAATAAAGATATTATTTTATTCTTTCATTTGCTACCTCTTATATTTTTGCAAATTGATTTTATAAAACCGTATTTTTAATAGGCCCATCCAAGTGCACTCAAAACTATTAAGGCAAACTACTTATCTCGTTATATGGCACCAAGAAGGCAACATTGTTTGCTGTAAAAATTTTAGTCTTTTGATATCAGATAGTAGCAATGCCACTGTGAAGTTCTTTTATTTAGTTTCTCTGTTCTAAATAGATGACTGAATCCATAGGTATCTTGGCTAAAATGCTTCAAAAGAATTCATGTGTAGATACAGAAAAACCCCAGAGTTTTCAGTGTTGAATATATTTAGAAAAGATTCTTTGCTTTTGGGTTGGCTGTCTAGGGTTAGTGAGTGTGGGGTGAGGCATGAGACCCCAAAGCACAAGCTCAGGTGCCAGTGGCTGTTTCTTATCCCCCTTCTATAAGAGTAGATGTCAGGGTGGTTCTCAGAGAAGGGAAGGCAGACTCCTGGGTTAGGCAAACCATTGTTTATGCAGAGCTTTTGTTGGATGTGAATCTTGAAATGAGTAGGATATGTAAGGCTGAAGGAGAGCTGGCTCTCTCCGCATATCAGAGATGTGGTTGTTCTTCTCTGTGGAGAAAGCAGGCATCTCTCTGCTATGCAGTCATTTGAGGGAGGGTATGTCAGAGATCAGACAGTGATCAGCGAGGATTCATTTTTATATGTTGCTATATTTAATTCTTCATAAATTCTTTTTTATTGTGAAAAAATGAAACCTAACAAAAATGTTTAGATCTTTTGACTAGATTTAACAACTGTTAATATATTGCCACACTTGCTTTCTCTGTCTTTGTCTTTCTCACTATCTACTGGATTGTGTTTTTACAAGAGGCAGAGTTACTGTATTGTATTTGTATATATGTGTGTGTGTGTGTGTGTGTTGTGTGTGTGTGTATCTCATTGGATCTGTTTCTCTAGAGAATCCTGATTAATATATGTGTGGGTATACATATGTGTATGTATACATAGATATAGATATAAAATAGAGAGAGAGCGATTTTAAGGAATTGACTCACATGATTATGGAGGTTGGCAAGTTCAAAGGGTAGGCAGGCTGGCTGGAGACCCAGGGAAGAGTTGAGATGTTGAAGCCCAAGGCAGTCTTCTTGCAGAATTCCTCCTCCTGGGGAGGTCAGACTTTTTCTGTTAAGGCCTACACCTGACTGAATGAAGCCTGCATACATTATGGAGGGTAATCTGCTTTACTCAAAGTCTACTGATTTAGATGTTAACCTCATCTAAAAAAAAAATCATAAAAACATTTGGAATACTGTCTAAGCCAAGTTGACACAAAAATTAACCATCACATGCATCAAAAAGGCAAGGTGGGAGAGGCCTCTCTTTCTCTCTTTCTCCCTTCTCACATTCCCCCTCTGCCTTTTTCTTTGTCTTCCTTGTGCTCAAACATGGTAACTTTTAATCTCTTACACTCCATTTGGCCAGCCTCCCTGAACAACTTCTTCAAAGATAGGGGACTTTTCATTCTGGACTTACCCTTCTGTGATTGGGTGACCACTTCAGGGATATGAGATGCCCAAGGCGTGGGTTCTAATAGGCCTCCATTTGTCTTTGTTTTCTGTGGTAAACCTTAGAATCGAAATTTACTAAGGACCTCTGTGCTTTGGGAGTTATGAGATAAAACTGCTGTTTTTTTTTTTTTCCTATTTAGCTCCTTTGTCTATTCCCTATCAGCTAGAACTTGGGGATATATAGAGAAAGGCTGATTAATTTAAACTTAATTCCACAAAGATGTGGATTTCAACTAATCATTGCTATGAAGAATCTGATGCTCACATTTTCATCTTTTCTAAATTTTCTATAAAATACATTTATTTAAAAATCAGAAGATTTAAAAAATCCCCAAACTTAATTTTGTGTTAGCGTAGGAAACCTGGTGTTTTAGGTTTTTATTGTTGCCATAACAAATTACTGGAAGCTTAGTGGCTTAAAAACAATATAAATTAATTATCTCACATTTCTGTAGGTCAGAGAAGTCTAAATTGGCTTGGATAATTTCTCAGCTCCTGGGTTCACAAGGCTGAAATTAAGGTGTAGGCATTCCTTCCAAGTCATGGGGATGAATCTGGCCTAAGCTCACTCAGGTTGTTGACTGAATTTTGGTCCTTGTGGTTGTAGACTAATAGGTTCCTGATTCCTCAATAGCTGTTGGCCAGAAGTTGTTCTCAGCTGTTAGAGGTTGCCTTCATACATTCCTTGTCTTGTTACCTCCACCTCTATCTTCAAAGCTAGCACAGTTGGGTCAAGTCCTTGTTAGGCTTTGAGTTTCTCTCAACTTCCCTCTTCCATCATCTCTCTGATGGACTCTTCCATCTTCATTCTTGGCTTTTAAGAACTCATGTAATTACATTAGACCTACACAGAGAATCCAGAATAACTTCTTTATTGTAAGGTCAGCTGATTAGTAACCTTAATTCCATCTAGATTAGTTTTTGATTGACTAACCAGTGAGAAGACTCTTGGGGAGACATCATTAGAATTCTGCCTAACACACCAGAGTCCCAGCACTTCTTTCTTGATGGAACCTGAAGAGTTCTGTTCCTGACTGGATTTGCCAAAGCCTATGCTAGCAATTGCTTACTACTTTGTAATTGCCCCTAGGGTAAGCTTTTACCAATGTAGCAATTACAAAGTAGTAGTTTCAGGCAAGTATCTAGAAGGCTCAAAGAGTTTTGCTCCTTAAGTTTGTGGGGCAAGGTTTTTTGACTGAAGAGAATTTGTTTCTAATTTGACATTCTCCAACATTTCACACATATCTGAATTGCAACTGTCTTTCAAAGACCACAGCTTACTCTACTGCCACCACCTTCCCTTTTTACTTCAGTTTGGTCTTATCATCAGTTACTGTTCATCTTATGTCTGGTTGTCGGGTTATTGCCAAACTCTGGTGCATTCCCATCTTAGCTGCTGGCACCTTCAGAATCTTCTTCACTGGCTTCTTCTGCTTCTCTGATGCATGGATTTTTCCCAAGTCCTCTATGTCCTCAGCCTCCTCAAGTTCTTTCAGTGACACCATTCTTTGAAGGAACTCATCTGATCCCATCCCAGGATGTTCTTCCCTCACTTCAATTTGGATGATATCCTGTGCCTATGTTCTCTTCCTACATGTGCTGTACCAGCTCATGAGTAGCTGTGCCTTTGGGGGCACTGTAGTAGTGTGCACTGTAGACTCTAGCAAAGGGTGTGCCTAAAAAATGATCTAAGTGGGGAAGCAGAATTCAGGGCAAAAGGGGGCAGACAAAACCTCACTGAGGACACCTGAATCATAAAATGCTGGGTAGGGCCAGTGGTTGCATAGACATGAGTCTTTCAATCTGATTTCAAATACTCAGTCTAGTACTGTGTTCTACTGTCCCTATAAGCATGTGTACTTGCCAGCAACATAGTCTGGCTTTAGCATCAGATGATCTTGGAGTTTTGGTACAGGACGTTAGTGATGCCTGGCTTCCTTAGAAGAGAATAAAATCATGTCCTTTGCAGCAACATGGATGTAGCTGGAGGCCATAATCCTAAGCAAATTAACACAGGAACAGAAAACCAAATACCACATGTTCTTACTTAGAAGTGGGAGTCATAAACTTTTTAATGGGTTCTTTCTAAGGTCTAGTCTCTAACACCTCTCAAAAATGCAATAACATTCACAAAATCAAATTTTGACATTAAGCCAGCAGCAAAGAGTACCAAAGGGGACATTCAATGGGCTCAGCGGTGTTCACTCCCACCGCTAACTCACATGGTTGACACAGGAACTCTAGACACGAAAGCTTAGTTGTGGACATATTTTTATTTATTCACTATTTCATTCAACAAAGAGTTATTAAATCTTCCTCTGTAAAAGGCACTGCCTCAGGCACTAGGGATCCACTGAGCAAGAAAGAGGAGTCCCTGCCCCCAATGAGTTTATAATCTAGCAAGGGAGAGAAGCATCAGGTGACTAATTACACAAGTCATTATTTAACTTGTTTGTGATATGTGCTGTGAAGGAGACATTCAGTGAACCCTGAGAGAGTGTAATTGGAGGATTTGATCCAGCTTTTTAAGAAAGCCGTCCTTCAGAGAGAAAGGCTGGTGCTGGGCCTGAAAGATCCCGAGAACAAGTTATCTCTGCAAGTTGAGGCAGAGGGGAGGAGTCCAGCGGGTGGCTGTAGCACCTGCCAAGGCCCTAAGGTGGTCAGGAACAGGGTTAGTTAGAAAAATCTGGGGAGACGTTCCAGTGGGGTATGGAGAGCATGTTGCAGTGCAGTGTGGATGTGAGTGTGCTGAGCTTCAGCAGTGTCACAGTCATTGAATGCAACATAAATGCATAAATGTGACCCTTGTGTTCACACTTTTCATTTTCATTTTCTGTTTTTAATTAGCTTTTTATTCCACCTTCTTCTAAATAGGGTTTAAAATAGACACAATTTATGAACATGCCATATGAATAGTTGACAATAAGAAACTAGAGTGAGGAAACAATGAAGATAATTTAGATAAGAGTTTTTTTAAAAACCAGCCATATTAAAAAAAATTCAGGTGCCAAATAGCATTTTATTTAATAACACCAGGCACATTCTGTGGGATACAGGGCAGAAAAATGTAAAACAATAACATCATAAATACTAACGTGCATCACGAAAGCCTGTCAGGGAATATTGATGTAAACCCCGTGAAAGCATTCAGCGTGCGAGTAATAACTGTGTGATCCTCCTAAGCTCCATTAGAAATCAATCTTTGCTTATAAATGGGACACACTTTCCAGTGTTTCTCGTCCAATTTCATTTGGGAAGAGAAAGAACCTGCACATCACTTTGGAGCCCTCTCTCAGAGGCCTGAATGTGTGTGAAAGCCTGGAACTCCATTCTGTGGCCATTCTAGGCTCTGTGTGGTTGTTCATAGCAAATGTCATAATTGAAAAGCTGCCGTATGTTTTCAAATTATTTTAAAGATGTGAAACACCTTGATGTTAAAGATGCAGGATACAAAACTGTAGAGTGTGATATCCATTTGTAACGTGTGTATGGGCTGAGTTTCTCTGGCCTTCACTAGTGTATGAGTACAAATGATCTCTTATTAGTGATTATGTACAAAATTTTACTGTTTATTCTATTTGCATATTTTAATCTCAGCATTGATGACTGGGAGGCCCTGAAGTTGTTTTATATAAACTTAAAATGAGTTCTATCAGTTTGCTTTACTTCAGGATATCTTTGTTGCTATCTAGGGTCCACAGAGTCCAGGGAGCTCAGGCTATATTCAAGTTAGGACTATATGTATATAAATCCAAGTGTATAGAGGAAATTATTAGAAGAAAATATAACAACTGTTCTCTCCATGTGGTGAGATTATGGATAACTTATTTTTTGTATTTTTCAAATTATTTTCAATGAATCTATTTTACTTTTAAAGAAAGACCAGTTAAAGAAAGGAGAAAGAGAAAGAGAAGAAGGAAGGGGAATGGTAGGAAGAGAGGTAGAGAAGGCTAGAGAGAGATAAAAAAATGCAGATGGTAAACTTCATCTACTGGATCCATGAAACGATGTTATGAATTATGCTAAAAACATGGCAGTCATAGGCTCTGCCCACAGTGGAGGTTACCAGTTGCAGAATGATATATTGACCTGCTTGGAGACTCTGACTTGATGGGAAGCTGAGGAACTAAGCATTTTTGCATATCATTCTTCAACTGAGAGGGATAAGCAAATCCTTTTGCTCCTGTGGTTCTACTTTTCCTGTCTGTAAAATGGAGGAGTTGACCTAGTTCTAACAGATTTCTCGCAGCTCTGGTCACTTGATACCATTAATTTTTAGCAATAAGAGAGGTTGTGCAGGAACATTTGCTGAAGTCTTATGGAGATGATGTGTGGCCTGAGGATGCCCGAGAGTCTTAACCATTCTAGGTAGAATGGGAGTCTTGTTTCAGCAAACACAAGCAAGAATGCATGTGAGATGAATGGTGTGGGTTTCCTGGAGGATGACTGCAGATAGGTGGGGCCAAGGAGAGCAGGTGTTTATAAAAATGAAAGGGTGGGCAAGTGTTTATAAAAATGAAAGGGTGGGCAAGCAGACCACGAGAGCAGGAAGAGATTGGCATACCTGCATGCTTCTGGCCAGTCTCCTCTCTTTCTTGTTCAATTCAGGAAAGATCCAACAATATGAGTGTATATGAGTGACTCCCAGGCTGCCCCTTGTGAAGGAACATTTATTTTATCTTAGCATGTCTAATTCTAACGATCCCCATAGTCTGTCTTTATTTTTCTAAAGAAATCTGACAACAACTTAAAAAAAAATCAAAGTGTACTATAACTTGTAGTATTAAAGACTGACTTTCTAAACTTGAATTACTGTAGACGTGGAAGTGTCAATATGGCCTATGGAAGGATGGTTCTGGCACAGAGCTCCACGTGTCTAAGCAGTGAGCTTCTGGAATACTAATTCCTCAATGTTTTCTACTTCTAAGTTTGAGAAATGCATTTTTGGTGTAGGTTGGTATTCTTTTCCCCTGAGGCTAGTTATGCACAATCCTTAAGTCTATTTTTATTTTTGGAATTTAACCAATAAAATAAAATATTATCAGTGGTTTTTTCAAAAGATAATTCCTGTCTCCCCTGAAAATTCAGTTTTCTTAAAAAATAGGCATCTTGCAAAGCTTTGGAAACTTGCTGGGATTTGTTTGAGAACATTTTGCAGCTTTGTAGACAAGACAAGTATCTGAGTCTGGCCTCCATTCCGTGTGCTCCTTGGATGATCCATTCAGCTCAGCTCTCACCAACCCAGGGTGGCAAGTTACAGCAAAAAGCAAGAAGTTGAACAGAAAGAATATGAAGAATTAATTTTGACATTAAAAAGTACATAAATAATATAAGTGCTTTATTATTTATAGTTTATTCACATATAATAATTCATTTGAACAGTTTATATGTACAGTTATATGTCCAGCACCAAGTTCTGGACTTAGTCCACTGCACTAAGTGCTGGAGATACAAAGACAAGAAGACAAATATATGCTGTCTACGTGGGGCTTGTAGTCAAGTGTGAAAGATCAACTTTGAAGAAGTTCTTTGGTCCATGGTTGGAGAGTAGTATCTCAGAGAAAATAAAGAGTGTTTAGGGACCATAAAACAATGAACCAGGAATAACATATCAGTCAGAGTCCCAGCAGAATTCCACTCAAGTGATGAGGCAATCTACAGAATTCTCAACAGAGTTAAGGGAACCCGCAGTGGACGCTGAATCGTTTAGGGACTAGTTGTCATGAGGAAGCCTTTACATACCTAATCTGGTGAGAACTGGAGCCATTGAGAAGAGGAACACAGCCACTCCCAGAAGCACAAGGCAAGGCAGTGAGGGAGCGAGGGAAGAAATATCCTGACCTCTCTCTCTTCTTGCTCTGTTCTCCCTGAAGTGTTTGCCATCAGCCATTCCAGACAGAACCAGAGGGCGAGGCAGGCTCAGTGAGGCAGGTTTGTCTTAGCCTTCTGGGGTCCAGATCGGGGCAGGAAAGAAGAGAGAAGCATGGGGAGGAGAGAAAAGAAATGGAGAGTCACCATTACAAAGTGCCTCCTGAAAGAAATATTTTAAGTTGAAATCTGAAGGACACATAGGAACTGTCTGAGCTAGGAATGGGGAAACACTGGAAATGGCATGTTTGAGTGTCCTGACACGAGAAAGCAAGGCATGTTCAAGGAGCTGAAAACAGTAGGGAAAGGCTTGGGCAAAAAGAGCCAGGAAAGCTGTGGCATGAAATGAAACATCTTAATGATTCAGGACTTTATCCTAAGGGAAATGGGAAACCACAGAAGGGCTTTGAGTGGAAAATGATCTAAATCAATTTCAAATTTTAAATGATTATTCTGGCTTCTATGTGGAGAACAGTTTGGAGGCACCAAGAATGAATCCAGTGAGATATGCTGGGAAACTGTATGTGAGAAATGGAAGAGACTAAGGGATAAAAAGAAGTGGATATGTTCAAAAGATATTAAGTGGAAAAATCTTTAGGACTTGGCGGTTAAGTAGAAATGGATGGTGTTTGACGGGGAGTGGTCCAAGATGAATCCCAAGTGTTTGGTTGAGAAGTTGTATGCACGACAGTGCCATTTGCTAGGCAGAAAACACAGGAAGCAGCTTTGGGGTTGAACATAAGTTTTTGTTACTGATGGGTGAAGATACCAGTAGAAAATTGGTTATGTGATTCTGGACCTCAGAAAGTACCACTCAAAATATTGGGAATTGCTTATAAATGGCACTTGTCTTGTTTATGTCACAGCCCACATACAGCCATTGTTACTGATGTTCCCCAATAGCTTATCTCGGTTCTTTACTTGTCTGAAAAAAGTTTTTTCTAAAATATGAGCATATCTATGAGTGCATGTTATTCCTGTCAGCATCATTTGTTATATCCTTCAGGGGAATGTTGAGGACTGCTATACTATGCAATGGATACATGCAAAAATATTTCTCCACGATCTAGTAAACTGGGCGATGGGCTCAAGAAAGAGACTAATATGAAGATAGTGTATATTAGTGGTATAGAGAAAATATGTGCAAATAATTACAGTTTGAGGTAGCCAAGAGTGCTATAAGGTAAAAGAGTGAATATTATAGAGAAGTTCATAACAGTAAGAAACCACTCCTAGTGATATTTATATGGGCCCTTAAGTACAATAATAGACAAGTTTCATGTTATTAATATGTTGTTTATATTACTAGTACATTATTAATGGGATTAGGGCATTTTTGATTCCACCCTTGCTTATACTATCTGGACCAGTATAAACCAGGCAGAAACTGGTTTTCTCTCTTGTGGCTTGTACTGTAGTGCTCTGTACCTTAAAACTGTGTATTGGTTTACCAGATGCAGCGGAATACCTAGTTTCTAGAGACTTCACATTGGAATGAAGGAGCCAGTGGGAGGGAAGGGGTTGTGGATTAGCATAGATGCTGAGGAATTGTAGTAAGCCTGGTTCATTCTTTTAGTCCATTTTTGTGTTACTGTAAAGGAATACCTGAAGTTGAATAATTTATAAAGAAAAGAGGGTGGTTTATTTGGCTCGTGGTTCTGTAGGCTGTACAAGAAGCATGGTGCAGCATCTGCTTCTGGTGAGGGCTTTAGGCTGTTTCTGCTCACGGTGGAAGGTGTGAAGGGACGCTGGAATGTAGAGATCACATGGTGAGACAGAGAAGTGAGAGACTGGGGAGTGAGGCATCAGGCCCCTTTTAGCAATCAGCTTTCCTAGGAGTTCATACAGAGAGAACTCAGTTATCTCCCTTCCCAAGGAGGGCATTGATCTATTCATCATGGATCTCACTTGTGACCCAAACAGCTCTCATTAGGTCCTGCCTCCAACACTGGGAATTAAATTTTAACACGCGGTTTGGGGGACAAACATCCATACTATACCACTCATCTTTACCACTTTTCTAGAAAATGACTCAAGAAATGTGCTAGACATGGAGCTATGAAACCAAGATCTCACATCAGAGAAGGACTTGCCACCCAGCTGAGGGGAATATAGTTTGCAGACAACTCACAGCTGGCAGCTTCTTTAGGGTTGGCCTCATGTCAGCTGCAGGGAGCCACTTTCCCAAGGTCTTGCCTTTCTAGGGAAGCCCCCCACCTGACGAGTGAGCTCAGTGCAGGTATAAAGGTCCATCCAGTGTGACCCAACACCTCTGAGTCATTCTCACACTCCAGAGGTGACCACTAGGTTGGCTGAGGGTTTGTCAGGCCTGCATTACAGTTTAACTTCTTCCTATATTCAATCCTGCTTCCTTCTCTCTCCTTTGTCAGGTACTGATCCCTTAATTAACATCTTGCACTCCAACTTCATTTTATAAAACCCACCCTGTGTCAGTTGATAACAGGAGTAGTACCACAAATCAGATAATAAGATGGGGTTTGGAGCTGGATCATTATAGCCCAGCCAAAAACAAGAACCATATCACTGTTGGTAAGTTGGTAGTGCATTTCTAGTGAATTGTATCAGTGGAAGGGAATATAGTAGCTGGTATTATACTTTATGTGTTTGTGACACACACACACACATTTTGTCTATGGTTCCTGGCTCATATCTCCCATAGTCCTTGTTACAGTCTTGTGTTATAATATTGGAGTGCTTCAGGCCTCAGAATCAGGCTTCAGGAAACAGAATCTCAGGATCCTAATCTAATTGTGGGTCATAAGACCCTCATACTCTAGAGAAAAGAAAGCCGCACAAAGAAGCCAAAAAGGCCTTGCTGGTCTTAAGTCATATCCTTTTCGTCCAGTTACATTTCTATATGGCTGTACATGGTTCAATCGTGGAAAACCAATGAAGTCTCCATAGAAAGCACAAAGGACAGGTTTTGGGAGCTTCTGGATACCTGAACACATGAATTTTCCTGGACAGTGTTGTAACCAGGGAGAGTATAGAAGCTCTGTGCCCCTTCCCCCATACCTCACTCTATGCATCTCTTCATCTATTCTTTGCAATATTCTTTATAATAAACCAGTAAACATAAGTGTTCCACTAAGTTTTGTGAGCCACTCCAGCAAATTAATTGAACCCAAAGAGTGGGTGGTGGAAACCCCAACTTAAAGGTGGTCGGTCAGAAGTTTCAGACTTGCAACTGGTATCTGAAGTGGCAGGGAAATACGGGACTGAGGCCTCAACCTGTGGAATCTGATGCGACCTCCAGCTAGACAGTGTCAGAATTGAATTGGAGGATACCCAACTGATATCCCCAGTTAGTGGGGAAAAACCCCTACCCATTAGGTCACAGAAATCTTCTGTGTTGATTGTGGTTGTGCTGGTGTTAGAGCAGAGAAGAAACATGGTTTGTGTTTTTTCTAAACAGCAATATACGGGATAAATAGTAGCTCTAATAAAGATAATTGAACTCAATGGTTTTGATAAGTGGACTTATTTCTTATTTATAAGAAATAGATGAGGTTGAGCAGCATACAACTAAAAGCCAGATATAAACTCCAGAGGCAAGCTTTGGTTTTATAAATAAGATACTGTTATTTTCTGAATAAGAGATTGAAGAAAGCTAAGGATCAAGACTAGAATTTATAGTGGCTGAACTTCAAAATGATTAACCTTCAACCAAAGGCAGATTGTTAAGCAAAGGTTAGAACTCATGGGGAAAACCAGGGACCTTGACATGGAAGGTAAGAACAATGAGTGGATGCTCCCAAATATTTTATTTTCCAGACTCCTTAAATCCTCGGACCCTTCAGAAGTGTTCCATGCCTCCATGTTAAAAACCAACACAGTGATATGCTGGATAAAAATGAAAACTCTCACAAAAGAGCAGGTGCTCATCACAGGATCTGCTCCCTTCTTCTCTACTGTCCACTACACCTATAACTAGGGTACATTTCCAGCATATTTCAGTGAGGGCTATGCTGGGTCTAACAAGGGAGTAAAGGGACTATACCCCAGAGGAGATAAAGATCTAGCCGGCATGTTCTGGCAGGAGCCATGGGTATATGTGTGAGATTGGGTCCTGAGGGTGCTTAATCAGGGAGACTAGAACATAAGGTCAGAGAAGGAAACTTTCTACTGAGTTACAGAATTTTGGCAAGGAGCTCAAGAGATGATACAAAATCATGATTAGGATGGGTTCTAGAAGTACGGAAAAAAATCATAGCCTACACTAAACAAAGCTGAAATACCAGAATCATATAGGAGATAGTAGAGGAAGGAATTAAAAGGTTTCAGGATTTGGATATGCTAGAGTGGATATCGTGTGGCCAGAAGACACACAAGATGATTATGTTTCACAAGAAGACCCAGAGGGCACACCATTTACCAAGGCCATGAAAGTTTGCTGGTGAGGGGACACTAATATCACTAAAACTTTCAGTGGCAGTTGTCCTCTACAGGCCAGGCTGACAGTAGAAGATGTTACAGAACTTAGCGCGCTGATACAAGTGGGGATGACAAAATTGGAACGCAATGAAGAGCAGGTGGCGATACTTAACTGCCAGAAAAAGAGGGTTACAATGACCATAACAACTGGCCAGGTGGACTGTAAACCAAGGAGGTCTGACTTTCAGAGGATTATGGAGATGATTAACAGTTTACAGTGTCTCTAGATGGGCAACCAACAAGGATGTTGGTCTGTGTGACAAGAAACAATGGGTGCTTGCCCTAGTAAAAAGTCACAGACTCACATCCAATTTCCAGACCTGAGCCAGTTTTTAGATCCAGAGCCCACTGACTAAAGAGCTGGGTCTTGGGAGATGCACTTAAGTCATAAGGCCATGTGAGTACAGCAATGATCCTTTCAAGATGAAAGTGCTGCAGATGGGATCAATAGGCATAATCAAGCTGTATGGGCAGGTAGCTCAGACTCCCACAGCATCCACCATTGTTGCACCACTACCTTTCTTCAGTTCACATTTAGAGCTGTATTTGGCCTTCCAATCAAACACCTGAAGGAGGAGGGAAGTCTGAACTTGCTTTATGGGATGGGTCAGCATGGTATTTGAAGTCAAGCTGAAAATGGAGAGCAGCTATACTAAAGCCCACCCTGAGGTGGGTTCAAAAGACAATGGTGAAGGAAACTTTCACCCAATGCGTAGAACTTCTGATGGTGTACCTGGTCACCCAGTATTTGCGGAAAGAGAAGTGGCTTGGATTTGAATACATATGGACTCATGGTCATTGGCAATTGGCCTGGCTGGAAATGAAAACATTAAAAGACTGAGGACAAGGAAGTTTGGTTTAGAAAAATGTAGATGTACATATGGGAGTAGATATGAAGTATTAAAGATCTTTGTATCACATGTTATCTAACAGAGAACATCCACCATGAAAGAAGCACTAGTCTGACAAGGATACAAAATGACTTAGACAGAGGATGTCAGCCAGCCTCCGTCATCAGTTCCCAGTGTTGTCACAATGGGCAAGTGAAAAATGTGGTAATGGTAGCAGGGATGGAGATTATGTTCTGGCCCAACAGTGTAGGCTTATACTTCTAATACTGATCTAGATATTTCTGCCTCCTACCGTCCAACCAGAAACAGAGACTAATGCTGAGACCCTTAGATGGCACCATTCGCAAGATCAATCAGCCCTTTAATGGCAAGTTGACTACACAAGGCCCCTTTTATCCTGGAAGGGCCAGTGATTTGCTTTTGGGAATATATACCTATCCTGGTGTGATGGTTAATATTAGGTGTCAACTTGACTGGATGGAAGGATGCCTAGATGGCTGATAATGTATTGTTTCTGGATGTGTCTTTGAGAGTGTTGCCAGAGGAGATTGACACTGAGTTGGTGGAGTGGGAGAGGAGACCCACTGTCAATGCGGGTGGTCATCATCCAATCGGATGCCAATGTGTCTGGAACAAAGCAGGCAGAAGATACACTTGCTTGCTGATGATTTTTGGCTCTCTCTTCCTTCCCATGCCAGACACTTCCTCTCCTCCTGCCCTTGGATATCAGACTCCAGCTTCTTCAGCCTTTGGACTCTGAGACTTACATCAGCAGGTTTCCTGGGGTTCTTGGGCTTTTGGCTACAGACTGATGGCTGCACCACTGGTTTTCTTGGTTTTGAGGCTTTTAGAATTTGGCTAGCCACTACCGGGTTCTCTTTCTTCAGCTTGCTGACGGCCTATATTGGGACTTCACTCGTTTGAGTGAGTTCTCCCTAATAAACTCCCTTTTATATGCACATATATGTACATATATATGCACATATATTTATGTATATATGTACATATATGTATATATTTTATATGTACATATATCCTATTGGTCTGTCCTTCCAGAGAACCCTAATACACCCAAAAATAGATTTGTCATTTCTGCTTGCAGGACTTCAGCCAACACCATTATCCAAGAGTTTATGCAGCATTTGATCACTTAGACCAGAGGTCCCTCTCTACAGCAAAGAAAATGTAAGAGTGGGCCTATGATCACTGGATCCTCTGGTAATATCCCATACCCAACACTCATTAGTTGCTACTTCTGAAGGGATATTGAAACACTTGCTGAAGGCACAGTTGAAGTGTCATGTCAGAGGGGCAGCATCTAATTTGCAGTATAGTCACGGAATCAGATATTGATATGGTACAAGGTTTCAACACCAGGACCAAGAAGTGTAAGCAGTAGTGTTTGCACTTAACTATAACTCCCAATGGTTTATTGGAGGTCTTTATGCTTCTCATTCCTACACCTCTGGGCTTTGCAGGGATAAAAGTCTTTGTTTCTAATAATGGAGCACTTTGAATTCTAAGAGTTTCAATACCCCTGCAAGAGTCTCATTCAATTCTAAGCTTTGGCTGTTGCCAGGGCACTTTGGGTTTCATGTGTCCAGGGACTAGCAGGCAAGATGAGAAGTCACTCTCTTGGTGAAGGTAATTAAGACTGATTATTAGGGAAGAAAAAAGGGACATGGAGGAATATGTATAGAATCTAGGTGGTCCAATTTAGGTGACTCTTGTCACTCTTTTGCTAATTGTGACTGAATATTTAATAAGCAAATCTGGAGTAAGTAGATAAGGGTTACCTCTCAAGGTCTGGGTCATACCATGTAGTAAGTCATCATGAGGTACTCATCAAACCAACAGAGCTGCTCTTGAAGCTAAGAGGAATCTAGAATGGATAGTGAAGGAGAGAGTTATTGTGCAAATAGCAGCCCTGAGAACAGCTAGAGTAGTGAGATGTATGGTTAGTACCACTTCTAAAATTCTCCCAAGAAGAGACTTCCATCAAAATTCTTGAGGAGCAAAATTCTGGAGGTCCATCAAAATTCTGAATTCATATGGATAAGTGAACCCAAGTGAGATAAAGTGTGAACTGTGGTAGACATAGCTAAGTGCCACAAAGATCACCTTTCAAGGAGGGACTTGCTCCCAGCTACAGGAAATGTGGTCAGCAGACAGCCTCCTGCTGGCTGCTCTTTCAAGATCTGCCTTTACTCCAGACAGCCACCTCCCCTCAACTCAGGTATTTCTAGGGCATCTTACAACCAGCGACTAGCAAGGCAGGGGTACAAAGGCATGTCGAATTTGGTTGCATGTTGCAGGACAACTTTGATGAGCAATTGTTGCTTCAGAGCTCCCTGCTAGGCTAGTCAGGGCTTTGTCAGGCTTGCAATTTGGCTCTCCTGCCAATTTGCCTCCTCTCCTTCCTTTTACAGGTAATATGATATATATCTCATCACCGATACACATCTCTTGCCTAATCCTGTTTATGCATCTGCTTTCAGAGAACCCAACCTGTGATGAAAAAGTTCATGCTCGAAGTTAATGTAGAGTTCTCCCAGTCCCAGGCACTTTGAGAGTCACAGGTTACACTGTAGACATGACCAAGTCCAAGAAGACCGCACACAACCAGTCCTGAAATGGCATAGAAATGGTGTCAAGAAACCACAATCACAAGAATATGAATCTCTTATGGAACATAACACGCACTTTGTCAGGAAGCACAAGAAGAACCTGGAGAAGATGTAGGCCAACAAAGAAAGGCTATCACTGCGCATGCCAAGGCTGTCAAGGCCCTCATAAAGCTCAAGGAGGTTAAGCCCGAGATATCAAAGGGCATCAGTCCCAAGCTTGATGAACTTCCTTACACTGCCCACCCCAAGCTTGGGAAGTATATTTGTGTCTACCTTGCTAAGGGTCTTGGGATCTGCTGGCCAAAGGCCAAGGCCAAGGATCAAACCAAGATCCAGGCTGTGGCTTTAGCATCAGCTGGAGCCGCAGTTACAGCTCAGGCTCCCAAAGGTGTCCAGGTCCCCATAAAGCCTCTCTGTCTGCCAATGTGAGGACAGAAGGACAGATGTGATCACTGGACTGCCGTCTGGATGGAGCTTGTGTCCTTCCATGCTATTTGTATGAATAAACCTGAGGCAGGAAAAACCCCCAAATAAACAAAAAGTTAATATCGAACATCCCAATTGATAAACTGGACAATTGATCAAATGTACAATTCTTTGTAAAATTTGTGTATTCTTTGGCTCAAATAATTAGCAATTCTTTTAGAGCCTACCTCAGCCTTTATTATTCAGGGATTTTATTTGTCATCACTCTCCAGCTGCTACTGCTGTGTTGTAATTGGAGTTATGGTTCCTTAGAAAAAGTTTTTGCTAGAATAATTTGGTTATCTTTAATATATCTGTTACCTATACCTTTAATATAACTGTTACAATTACCCGGTATTGTGAAGGATTTCTGTAAGTAGGCTCACTCAATAATGAGTCATTCCTGCTTGAATTTAAAAGAAAGAGAAACGTGAAGATTCTGAGGTGCTGCTGTTTGGTGTGCAGATTTTTATGATGAAGTAATTGGAAAGTTGGGGGTTTACAGCCAGTATAAATCTGTCTGAAGTGATGCCTTCTTTGAAGAGTTCTTCACAGTACTATTTTCATTTCATAGAGCTTTCTTTTTGGCTCAGTATTTTTTTGCTGCATTTTCTAACAGTCTAAGAATGACAGTGAACAATGCTATTTTTAAAACCTTTGTATTTGGAAATAGTTTTACACTCATAGAAATGTTGCAAGAATAAGACTAGTACAAAGAATACCTGATCATTTACCTGGACTCATCTATTGCTAACATTTTATTCCATGTGCTTTGAGTCATCTCACTCTCCCTTTCACTTCCCGCCTATTATGTATGTGTGTGTGTTTGTACGTACACACACACACACAATAATTTTTTCTTAACCATTTAAGAGTAAGTTACATCCTTCATGGTTCTTTTCCCCTAAGTATTTCTGTGTTATGTTTAAGAATAAATATATTGTTTTTCATAAAAACAGTATAGCTGCCAACTTGAGGAAATTCACCATTAATGCAATACCCTTACATAACCTATCATCCACATTTCAATTTTGTCATTTGATCTAATAATGTCTTTCTAGCGCTTTTCTCCTGGTACAACATTCGGCTTAGGATCATGTATTGCGTTGAGTTATCATGTTTTCTGTTAGGCTCTTTGTGTGTATATGTGTAATCAGATACATTGTTATTTTAAAATATTTAATTGACAAGATACTGAATATAATCAAGGCATGTGATGTGATTATTTCTCTTACATCTACATCGTGTAGTGATTACCAAAATCAAATTAATTAACACATCTATCACTACCCATGCTGCACATAGATCCCCAGAACTTGTTCATCCTATAGCAAAGTTTATACTCTTTGACCAACATGTCTCCATTTGTCTTACCTGCCAAACCCTGGTAACCACTGTTCTACTTTCTACTTCTGAGTTCTATCTTTTGATTCCACACATAAGCGAGATCATACAGTTTAAAACAAAACAGCCCTTGTCTTTTATGACACTGACATTTTTGAAGAATATAGTATTTTATAAAATAAAATGTTTCTCATTTTGGGCCTCTTTGAAGATTTCTTGTGATTGTATTCAGGTTGTGTATACTTGGCTGGAAAACAGCATAAGTGATGTGGTGTCACGGTCAGAGCATTACGTCCTGAGCTGAGGTGGATGATGCCCATCAGCCCATATTGGTGAGGTTCATTTTAAACCCAGTAAAAACATTGTCCAGTTCTCTACTGTATAGACACCATGTTTTTCTTTGTAACTAACAAGCAACCTGGGAAGACACTTTAAGACTTTAAGAACATCCAAATTTAATGTAAAAATTCCCCTTAGATTTAGTGTCCATTGATGATGCTTGCCTACACCAACTTTAATATGATGTTTGCAAAATGATCATTTGCTACCTCCAAGCACTCCTTCTACATTTTCCAGTCTGCACTTGACATTTTACATAAGCAAGAACTCACTGCTCTTTCCCAGTTGTCTGTATATCCTTATCTGTTTACTAGATAAATGGTTCATGGATTTTAATTTTTTCAAAGGTTTACAATTCATTACTATCCTCAATAATTTTAGTGCTCAAGTTATCACAAATATGACCAGTGGGAGCCACAGAGGGTTGACTCCCATGTCTTAGGACATGTGCCACCATGTTTTGAGTAGTTCCTTAGGTTTTGGAATAAGATATTCCAGGTTGTTCTTATAACCCACATTGACTACGTTCTGGAGTCAGCCATTTCTCTGAGGAGCCCTGGTGTTTTTGTAGTGGAGAATGGCGTTAAAATCAAGATCTGGGTGCTAAGTGTGCTCATTGCTTACTGGGGTGTCTTTGCTTCTAGTTTCTAGTGGACAGATTTAAATTATATATGCTTATATATACCCATATACATATACACACCTAAATAGATGCACATACATACATACATATACACCAGCATGCATGTATGCATATATAGGCATATACACATACATATGCATATTTTAGAAATCATAGATTTATACCAGTGCTGCTAATTTCAATTCCTCCCCTCATGATTCTTTCTTTGCTTTTTCTCATATATTTATAACCTTTCTTCACAGTGAGAACCTTGGCTCTCAAGCACATCAATATATTTATTCTCTTGTTCATTTCTATAATGCATCTCAGGTAGTTTCAGAATTGCTTACTCCACACTACTACAAAAAACAAACCTACAAAAATAGTTCAGAATTTGTTTGTTGTTCCTTCCTCTCCCATCCTATTACTGCCAAGACTAAGAGTATATGGTAAAATACTGCAATAATAAATTACTTTTTAGTATTTTCTCCTTAATCCCTTTAGGTGTGGTTGTTATTCATTTGAAATATTAATTCTTTCTTTCAGTTTGCTTTCAGTTTTCTGTTTTTTACCTTTTGCCATTCTTGTTGACTTTTTTTTTTTTTTTTTTTTTTTTTTGAGACAGAGTCTCAGTCTGTCACCAGACTGGAGTGCAGTGGCGTGATCTTGGCTCACTGCAACCTCCACCTGCTGGGTTCAAGCGATTCTCCAGCCTCAGCCTCCTGGGTAGCTGGGAATATAGGCATGCCACCATGCCCAGCTAAAGTTTGTATTTTTAGGGGAGATGGGGTTTTACCATGTTGGCCAGGATGGTTTCTGTTGACCTTGTGATCTGCCTGCCTTGGCCTCCCAAAGTGCTGGGATTACAGGCGTGAGCCACCGTGCCTGACCTGTTGATTTAAATTTTAAATATAAAAAATACTAACATTGTCTTGAAGGTCAAAACTATACAAAAAGGGTTTATCAGAGAAGTGTCTCTCCTTCCTGTATTCTTTTAACTTCATTCCTCTGCTTTTATAGGTAACCAAGCTCTTTGTAGTAGGCTGGATAATGGCCTCCCAAAAGATATCCATGCCCTAATCCCTGGAAATTGAATGTTACATTATATGGTGAAAAGTTCTTCCAGTTGTGATTAACTTAAGGGTCTGCAGATATAATCTACAGATTACTGTAGATTATCCAGGTAAATCCTAAGTGAAATCACAAGAGCTTTTATAAGACATAGTCAAGAGGAGAGTACACATGCAGAATATGAGCAGGCAATGTGGCAGAGGCAGAGGCAGAGACTGGAGTGATGCAGCCACAAGCCAAGGAATACTAGCAGCCACCAGAAGTTAGAGGAGGCAAGGAACAAATTCTTCCCAAGAACATCTGGAGGAATTGTTAGTCCTTCCAGAACCTTGATTTTGGCCCGGCGAAACTGATTTTAGATTTCTGGCCTCCAAATCTTAAGAGAATAAATGTGCATTGTTTTAAGCCAAAAAGTTGTGGTATTTTGTTACAGCAACCACAGAAAATGAATACAATTGTCTGCTGGTTTACCTTCACATCAAGAGGAGACTATAGGGCCTATCTTAATTCTGTTCTAGTCCCCCACTCTCAGCTCACTTCAGTAAGTATTGGTGGAAGGTTCAGTACATGGGAGGAACTGCTCAATGCTGGGCTCCTAAACATATGTACAATATAGGTGTGTCTATTAAGTGTACAAAGTACCTGGTGGAACGAAGGAGGATGCTAACTCTATGTAGGGGCTGGGAAACTGTGGGAGGAGAATCCAGGGAGAAATCACAGAGTTATCCTCCCAGGCATGATTTCTGCCTGCCTTCTGTACTGTTTAGGGGCTCAGCCCAGATTTCTCTTCTTGACCTGTCCCTAACATGATCTTGCTTTCCTTCCTGCCACTACACCTGGGATTTGATGCAGATTTTCCCCCTAAGCTACCAACCTGAAATCTTCTGGAATCTCATTCTTGCTGAGCTCCTCAGTGGTCATCCCCTCCTCTCTGTGTGACAGGCTCCTGAGCCCCTTAGATTTTGCCACCACCGTGAACTCAGGGAGTGCCTGCACCAGACTCATCTGGGCCTCAGGGTGAGGCTTCCTGTGAGGAATTTTTGCCCCTTATTGATACAGCGGTAGACAGTTTGCAACCACTCTGCTCCCAGACCTTGCCTTTTACCTTTGAAAGCGTTACATATTTTCTGACTTAAAGTGATTAGCATGTCTTAAGAAAAGTTCGTGAGGTTTTTCATGTCTTCAAGAGAGTAAGCTTTTTTGACCTTTTTGTTCTATGCAGTTTCTAGCATCATCCTTTACAGAGTAACCCTTTGAAAACAGTGCCGTACTCACTCAAGAAACAATTCCTTGCTGGAGAAACACAGTTTATGATCAAGTGAAGTGACGGCTATATCCCCAGGTAGGCCCACGCCCCATCCCAGCTGTGTGGGGCAGAGCATGACCCAGGCAGGATGAGGCACCATCTTTCAACTTGTAGGATGGCAAGTGAGAAAAGCACATGCTGGGAATAAAGATTGAAAAAACCAGTGCTTTAGAGGTAAGAATCACTGGACTTTTTTTTTTTTCAGAGAAAAATAGCAATGTAGTGATGACTGATGGATATGCTGGTTTAGCGTTTATGATCTCTGTTTAAAAACTGATTTGCCTCTCTGACTCTCCATTTCTGGGAGGGAGTCAAACCTGTGATAGAAGAGTCTGTAGGTGGGAATTTCTGGCTTTTGAGCTGGAAATGGGTAACTACCTTCAAGAATCTATGCCTACAAAGCAAAAGGAGAGCCAACTCAGGAAAGGTGTTGCCACCCACATGGTCACTTACATGAGCTCATACCTGAAACAAGGTATGAGCTTTCTGTTTTCTCCAAGTCCATACCTCAGAAAGAGCACTGGGAATGGCAAACTAAAAGGTGAGGAAGAGATGAAAAGACCTGTATTTACTTGACATGGGAGAAAGAGTCCTGAATATTTTAAATATGATGAACATTTTAAGTCCATAATTTTTCAGAGTGAAAGCCAATTTTTCAAACTCATGTTTTGTTTCTGGGTTCTGGGAGAGGATGGAATGCAGAGTGGGAAAAACGTGCCCTCAAAAACTCATTTCTGTGTTTACTGAGGCAGTAGTAATAAGCCCTCATCATCTTGTGGCTCTCAAACACATAAGTTTATGCAACTTTTATAATTTGGGAGAAAAGGAGTGAGGGAGCAACAGACTCAGGCCTTAGAAAATGGTCTAAATGCTGCTGTGCCCTCCCACGATATTTTCTTTCCTAGCAAATACCAATTATTTTCTTCCAGATTCTCAGATAAAAAAACCTCAGAGTCATTCTTGACGTTTCTCATATCCCATAGACAATCTATCTTAAAAATATGTCTGGAATGTAATCACCACTCACTGATTTCACCACTGTTACCCAGGGCCAGGCTGCCTTGATCTCTTGCCTGCATTGTGCATTGTTAGCCTCTTTACTGGTCTCTGTTTCTAACCTTGCTCCTTTACAGTCTATTAAGACAGTAGCCAGAGGATCCTTGGGAAAGATAAATCATCTTGTATCACTCCTCTGCTTGAAGCTCTGCAGTGGCTTCCCATTTGACTCAGGATAAAAGTTAATTTTCTTTAGTGGCCCCCAAAGGCCTCCATGACCTGCCCCTCATTATCTAGTCCTACTTACCTTCTGCTGTTCCTTAAACCACCAAGTATGTTACTACTTTAGAGACTGGTGTTCCTTTTGCCTGTGACACTCTTCTCTTCCCTCAGGTACTTTTATTATATGCTTCTCGTGTCATGGTTGTATGGATTTGCATATCACCTTATCAATGAGGTATCTCTAGGCCATACTTTATCAACAATTCCTTCCCTAGTGCCCCTCTTTCACTGCTTTATTTAACTCCAGAACACGTAGCATCTGGTATACTGCTTATTTAATTGTCTGTTTCTCTTGTTAAAGATAAGCTCCTTTAGAACTCCTTGTTTGTTTTATTTATCATCATATCCCCAGTGCTTAAAAGAATGCATGGCATGTTTTCCGTACTCAATTAAATAATTGAGTAAATAATTCCCCATGAAAATGATCAAGTTAGGGACCTGTGAGTCTAAATCCTAACTAGAAGAATTTATTCCTAAGGAATAAGGGAGAGAGAATTTCCTGTTAGTAAAAATATGTTCAATTAATAAAAACCTGCCATTAAATACCAAAGAATCTTTTTCTGCAGGTCATTAAAAGAATGAATGATTATCTTTAAAGGTTCGTGATTTACTATTCAGAAACTGATCCAATATAACATTTTAATTCTAGAAATGTTAGTATGTTTTCTTCATAAATCTGGAATTCTTAGGCTATGATGAGTCCAGACCAGAGGGTTGGGGATCAGGATCTCCATAATTAAATAAAGTAGATTCAAGTCTTTTTAAGTGCCAGTGACATTTCTGGTGATAAGTCTGGGAGGATCAAAGTTGATGACAAAACAGAATGCACTAAAGGTGATAAGGCGTACATCACCTCTGCAGCAGCTTAATGTTAAATCAAGGGTGAAGAGTACACCCATGGGGGCATGAGAGCTCTGTCCCCACCAGTCAGTATGGCTAGAAAGGGAATCCTGGTTCTGCTTATTTTTTGAGTTTTTCCATTTTCTACAGAATTCCAGATCACAGATACCTGGATATAGGAGGTTAATCTGCATACAGTTTAGCAACCCTAAAAATGTGTGCTTTAAACAGTATTTTCTGAAGGTCCCACTGAAATGGTAGAGTTTAGAGTGACTATCTATACTCAAAGAACCCTCTGTTTTTAAAATCAGCATTTCAGTGTGGAAATTTTCAAACATACAATTAGAATACTGTAATGAGCCACCATGAACTCACCATCCAGCTTCAAATATTATCACATGCTGCCATTCTCAAAACCCACTTAAGACTTTTACACTTTGCACTTAATATGATTTCGCATTTCTGTGTAAATAGTGGATGATTACATCCTTAATAAACAAAGACATCACAGCTGATTGAAAAGCCAACTGGCATAAGGAAATAATTGCCTCACTCATTGTGACACACTGCCTTTCTTTATAAGGTCTTGCTAGTTATAAATAAATGACATATTAGGCATAGGTTCAGAGTCAAAGAGCTACAGCTTGGTGACTTGTTTTGCAAAGTACAAGAAGAGAGGGTGGAAAATAAATCCTTAGATGAATTGGATGTGGGAGAAGTGAGACTAAGACACTTAAAAAAAATCACTGCAGTTTTACATAAATGGATTATTTATGGTAACAAATGTATACAATATGGCCATTTCTAGGAGAAAAATGTGGGTTTGTAAATGGGAACTAAAAGATTTACAGGATTTAAGAAGTTGTTCTGGACAGTTCCGGGCCGGAAAATACTTTTTGTAACTCCCAACTGTGAGCTGAACAGTGTGCATGGCTCCTTACACAGAGGGTTCTAGATGTGGGGCTGGTAGTGTCAGAGAACATGAGTAAGTCAAAAGTCAAAGGTAGTGTGGTTGCCCCTAGAGAGCTGCTTTTGATGAACAGATCTTGGAGCAACTGGCTTTTGTTTGTGTTTGATTTGCTCCACTCAGAATTTTTAAGGGGAACAATCCTATGGAAGTATAGTAACTTGTGAAACATGTATAGAACTTATTTGCTCTTAAGTAAGGCCAGGTTGTTGAACAGCTTTTCAGCATTTCCAGGCTTAGATAGTTAAAATATAACTTTATTACTCTGTAAGAATCAGCCAAGTTTTAAAAGTTTTAATATTGGTTAATCGTATTATAAATTGACAATAAAAGCGGACCTATTTTCAGATAATCAGAAAGATGCGATATTCATTATATTAAGTCCTAATAGTTTGCAAAGAACATGTATCATAAGATGTCATTTACATGATTAGGTAGTGAATTTTTTTACCTTTTTTTTTTTTTTTTGAGACAGAGTCTGGCTCTGTCACCCAGGTTGGAGTGCAGTGGCCCCATCACTGCTCACTGCAGCTTCAACTTCCTGGGCTCAAGTGATCCTCCCACCTCAGGGCCCCTCTCCCCTGACCTCCCACCAGAGTGCCACAGTACCACAATGCCAGGCTTATATTTTGTTTATTGTAGACACGGATTCTCTTTATGTGCCCAGACTGGTCTTGAACTTCCAGGCTCAAGCGATCCTCCTGCCTTGGCCTCCCAAAATACTGGGATTACAGGAGTGAGCCACCATGACTGGCTGTGATTATTTTTTTTTACTTGTAAGAAGTTCAAGGCCGAAGGGTAAAACATTTATCATAAAATATTCACATCTAACTATTTGTAATATTTTTTAGTAGAGAAGAAAATAAGCACTAAAACATAATTCATCTGTTATAATGGGAGCATATGAAGCTGTGGTGAATATGGGAAATAAATTAATAAAGACTGAAATGTTAAACAATGTAAGTTATATCTCAGTAAGATTTTTAAGCTATGAAACTATATAAGGAACTTATTTATTGCAAGAAATATCTCAGAATTATATTGGGAAAGGTTCTAATGGAACAAAAGTCCACCAAGAAGGTCTCACTATTAAAATTATGGGCTCTAAGTAATTCTGAATTAATTCCTTTGTTGGTGTGTTAGGGTGGGAGTAGCACAGGATAATTTTCTTTTTTAAATTGGTAAAATAAAATAATAAAATAACAATAAGAGAAAGGAGGACAGAAGGAGACATTTCTGGCAACAAATGTGGCTTCAGCACTTTGAAGGAAATGCTTTTTTTTTGAACATTTGTTTAGTATCTTGGCCTGGAATAGTTGAACTTTTCTTTTAAAATGTGTTTCACATTATTGAAAGAAATTAAGTGCTGATTCATCTAGAAGATATTTTTAACCATATTGACACTTACCTTCTCACCTTGACATATATAGCATATTTTCTGGAAATGTGAACAAAGCACATTTTCTGCTGCATACAAAAATACAATGCAACGCAATGTAATTCATGTCTCTAAGATAGTGTGAGATACCAAAGGCAAACAAGCCACAGTGTATGCATCTGGAGGGAATTTTATTACATAAAGGGGGCTCTTTATATCCAGGAAAGTGATAGTGAGGTATAATACTTTTTCTGGTGCGATCATGTCTTACTAGTCATTGTCTGCTTCTACAGATACCGTGATATTCTTTACCCTGCAGTACTTCAGAGATTTTCCAGTGGGGAACTGAAGTTTAGTAATGATATAGTTTGCCTTTGTGTTCCCACCCAGATCTCACCTTGAATTGTAACAATCTCCACGTGTCAAAGGTGGGACCAGGTGGGGGTAATTGAATCATGGGTGTGGATTCCCCCATACTTATGTTCCCATGAGACTGAAATAGTTCTCACAAGATCCGATGGCATTGCAAGGTACTTCCCCCTTCACTCAGTACTCATCCTTGTTCCTGCTGCCCTGTGAAGAGGTGCCTTTCTCCATGATTGTAAGTTTTCTGAGGCCTCACAATTTATGCAGGACTGTGAGTCAATTAAACCTCTTTTCTTTATAAATTACCCAGTCTCACGTATTTCTTTATAGCAGCATGAGAATGGACTAATACAGTAAATTGGTACAGCAGAGAGTGGGGTGCTGCCATTCAGATATCTAAAAATATGGAAGCGACTTTGGAACTGGGTAACATGCAAAGATTAGAAGAGTTTAGAGGGCTCAGAAGAAGACAGGAAGATGTGAGAAAGTTTGGAATTTCCTAGAGACATGTTGAATGGTTTTGACCAAAATGCTGATAGTGATATGGACAATGAAGTGCAGGATGAGGTGGTCTCAGATGAAGATGAGAAACTTGTTGGGAAGTGGAATATAGGTGACTTTTGCTATGCTCTAGCAAAGAGACTGGTGGCATTTTGCCCCTGCCCTAAAGGTCTATGAAACTTTGAACTTGAAAGAGATGATTTAGGGTATCTGGTGGGAGAAATTCCTGAGCAGCAAAGCTTTTCAGATGTGGCTTGGGTCCTCTTAAAGGCATTCAGTTTTATGCATTGACAAATAGACTATTTGGAATTGGAAGTCATGTTTAAAATGGAAGCAGAGCATAAAAGTTTCAAAAATTAGCAGCATGATGATGTGATAGTAAAGAAAAATCCATTTTCTGAGGAGAAATTCAAGCCAGCTGCAGAAATTTGCATAAGTAACAAGGAGCCAAATGTTAATTGCCAAGACAATGGGGAAAATGTCTACAGGGCATGTTGGAGGTTTTCATGGCAGCCCCCACCATCACAGTCCCAGAGGCACAGGAGGAAGAAATGGTTTCCTGGGCTGGGCCCAGCACCTTGCTGCTTTGTACAGTCCCAGGACTTGGTGCCCTGCATCCCAGCTATGGCTAAAAGGGGACAGCATATAGCTCAGATCATTGCTTCAGATGGTGTGAGTCCCAAGCTTTGGTGGCTTACACATCGTTTTGGGACTGTGGATGCACAGAAGTCAAGAACTGAGCTTTAGAAACCTCCACCTAGATGTCAGAGGATGTATGGAAATGCATGGATGTCCAGGCAGAAATTTAATACAGGGGTGGAGACTTCATGGCAAACCTCTGCTAGGGCAGAGTGCAGGGAAATGTGAGGTTGGAGCCCCCACACAGAGTCCTTACTGGGGCACTGCCTAGTGGAGCTTTGAGGAAAGTTCTACCATCCTCCAGGTCCCAGAATGGTAGATTCACTGACAGCTTGCACCATGTGCCTGGAAAAGCCACAGACACTCAGCACCAGCCTGTGAAAGCACCTGTGAGGGAGGCTGTAGCCTGCAAAGCCACAGAGGTAGAGCTGCTCAAGACCATGGGAACCCATTCTTGCATCAGTGTTACCTGGATGTGAGACATGGAGTCAAAGGATATCATTTTGGATCTCTAAGATTTAATGACTGCCCTATTAGATTTCATACTTGTATGGGGCCTGTAGGTCTTTTGTTTTGGCCAATTTCTCCCATTTGGAATGGGTGTATTTACCCACTGCCTGTACCCCCATTGTATCTAGGAAGTAACTAACTTGCTCTTGATTTTACAGGCTCACAGGTAGAAGGAACTTGCCTTGTCTCAGATGAGACTTTGGACTTGGACTTTTGGGTTAATGCTGGAATGAGTTAAAACTTTGGGGGGCTGTTGAGAGGGCATGACTGTGTTTTGAAATATGAGGATGAGATTTGGGAGTGACCAGAGATGGAATGATATGGTTTAGCTCTGTGTTCCCACGCAAATCTCACCTTGAATTGTAATAATCCCTATGTGTCAAGGGTGGGACAAGGTGGAGATAATTGAATCATGGGAGCAGTTTCTCCCATGCTATTCTCGTGACAGTAAGTTAGTTCTCATGAGATCTGATAGTTTTATAAGGGGCTTCTTTTGGCACTCATTCTCTCTCCTGCTGCCCTTTGAAGAGGTGCCTTCTGCCATGATTGTAAGTTTCCTGAGGCCTCCCCAGTCATTAAAAACTGAATCAATGAACCCTCTTTTCTCTATAAACTACCCAGTCTCTGATATTTCTTAATAGCAGTATTAGAATGGAATAATACAAGTAATGAGGTTTATAGTCATTCCAGCAACACAGTTTTTTGACATGGGGAGTCTAGACTTACAGACAGCTTGTAGGTGTGTGGTATTGTAGAAAACTTACTGGGTCGGAGTGAGTACATTTGGATTCTAGCACCTTCTCTGCAATTTATTGGAGATCTTGGGTGTAATTTGATTACATAAGATCTAAGGTTTTAAAAAATTGTGTTTAGTTTATATGACATTTGAGACTGCTCCCCAACAGAATTTTCTCTACTATGTTCTTTGTTCCTTACCCCACACCTCTCACTTTTTGTCATGCCGTCTGAATCTCAGTACTTAGAGCCTTATTGAGAGGTTTGTGACGGCTCTTAAATGACTTTTGGCTGGGGACCCAGGACATACAATTCCGCTGTCTGAATACCTCTTTTTCCTGTGAATTTCTCAAAGGAAAATTATAAAAGGAAGCTACTTTAAAAAATTATCAAAGATGCCTATTTCCCAAACCCGTATGTAGTGTTTTCAGGTTTCCTGGACAGGTTACATCACTTAAGTCTGAGTCTTTTTCTTAACTTAAACCCAAATCTCAAGACTAGGTCCAACTAAGTACTTGAATATGAAACAATGAAAGTACCTAAGTGCTCCTGAGAAAAGGATAAAAGAAAGCAAGCAAAGTGGATTGGGTTTTCTATTTGGGGAATTCAGCATTAGCTCAGTTTAAATAGTCAGGATGGCTTTTGAACACATAATGACCTGCTCACTAGTAAACACAGTCCAATAAGTGTTCCAAAATTTGACCCCACTGGATTAGAGTTCCTTTCTCTTGGAGAAGTTAAATGTGGTTCAGATATCCTTGTATACTTTATCACAAATCCTACTGAAGTCCTGTGAAGAGTCATCAAGTAGAATTATACTAAAGTATAATCAGTAGTCTGTGTGGTCAAGTAAGCTCCTACCAGACGAACCATCCCATAGAAAACAACTGTAAACTCTGGAAAAAATACAAAGATCAACTACATGAAGGCACTGGAGATGAAACAAAGACAGATTTTGGAGGAAAGTTAGCATTTGAGCAAAGTTAATGATACAATGAGAGTTTCTTGTATTGTATGAATTTTAGATTGGGGGCAGACTCCAGCCAGTGCTGCATGAGATGAGTGAAACTCTTACAGAAAACTTGCAGTACTATTGCCCAGAAGATGACTTTCAGGACAACCAAAGCCATTTGAAAGTGAGAGCAGAATTACAGAAAGAAGAGAAACAGAGAAAGGAAACACAAATTCTGTGTATAAACTCTACTCAAATCTCTGGCTAACCCCTGAATTACACATGTTCATGGTAAACTGCAGACAGCTCACTCAAGGATTAAAAAATTGAACTAAGGGCCGGGCACGGTGGCTCAAGCCTGTAATCCCAGCACTTTGGGAGGCCGAGGCGGGTGGATCACGAGGTCAGGAGATCGAGACCATCCTGGCTAACACGGTGAAACCCTGACTCTACTAAAAAATACAAAAAATTAGCCGGGTGAGGTGGCGGGTGCCTGTAGTCCCAGCTACTCAGGAGGCTGAGACAGGAGAATGGCGTGAACCCGGGAGGCGGAGCTTGCAGTGAGCTGAGATCCGGCCACTGCACTCCAGCCTGGGCGACAGAGCCAGACTCCGCCTCAAAAAAAAAAAAAATTACTTCAATAGGCTTAACAGCGAAATGGAGATGATATAAAAGTTAGTTAATTCAAAATCAATAGAAAGACGAGTGTTATGTATACCTGCTGGCTTACAGAATGTATTAAGAGTTTACATTTTTAAGCCATGACTTAAAAATCTTTGTGGAACAAATATTAGCTCCATTGCTGTAACTGTTTTTTTTTGAGACAGGGTTTCACCCTGTCACTGAGGCCGGAATGCTGTGGTGTGATCTTGGCTCAACTCTAACCTCCGCCTCCCAGGTTTAAGTCACTCCTTTAACTTGAGAATGTGTGCTGTAATTCATTTGTAAAGATAACAAAGTGATCAAAAGAAACTTAGTGTGGTCATCATGCCAGTTTGTTTCTACATCTCTTTACTGTAAAATAATTTGAATTCTTTTTGGATTTTAATAATTAACCACTTTAATTGTCATGAGGTATTAATAAAATCAAAGTATTTTTCAAAATTAAAACTTCTTATAATACTTAATTTTTAGTTCTTAGAGATTTTTATGGTAATGGTAATGAATACCCAGTTAATAATAACAACTTAACTTTATTGAGCACTTTTGTACTGGCACTGTACTTAGAATTTATATCATATACTCCTCAAAATAATCTGAAGAAGTAGGTATCATTTTAATGCCGTTTTTAGAGATGAAGAAACTGAAGTTTGTAACGTTACCTTATATTCATATCACATAGCTTGTAAATGGTGATGTCAAGATACAAACCCAGACTCTTTGTAGCCCAAGGCCATGTACTTAATCTTTATTTCACACTGCCTCCCGAGGTTTTATTCATTTGGTAATCAGGGCAATAACTAGACTCCACATCGTTCAATGCACATGAGTTAAAGTAGTGTGTTCTTAGTTGTAAATGATTCTAACATTTGCCAGTTATTTCAACTTAATCTATTCAAGTATCTTTCCCAAACTAAACATTTAATGAAGTGTGGCTGATGACTATAAAGAACATTTGTTTTCATAAAGTTTATATATTGTTTTAAGTGTGAACTCTGCTTAGGATAAACAATTATTCTTTTTTACTCTTTTAAATTTACTTTTAAAAATTATTTTTAATGGACACATAATTGTGTATATTTATGGGGTGCAGAGTGATAGTTTAATAAATGTATACAATGTTAATGATTAAATCAGCTTAATCGGCATATCCATAACTTCAAACATTTATCATTTCATGTTGGGAACATTCAGAATCCTCTCTTCTAGCTATTTGGCGATATACAATAAATTATTGTTAACTATAGTCACCCCACAGTGCTACAGAACACTAGAACTTATTCTTTTTATCTAGTTGTAACTTTGTGTTTGTTAACCCACCTCTCCCTATGCCCCCTTCCCCCTTACCATTCCCAGCCTCTAGTAACCACTATTCTACTCTCTTCTTCTATGAGGTCAACTTTACATATGAGTGAGAACATGCAGCATTTATCTTTTTGTGTCTGTTTATTTCACTGAACATAATCATCCAGGCTCATCCATGTCGCTGTAAATGATGCCGAGAATGGCAGCATTCTGTTGTTTTTTAACGGCTGAATAGCATTCCATTGTGTATATATACCACATTTAAAAATATCCATTCATCTGTTGACAGACACTTAGGTTGATTCCATATTTTGGATATTGTGAATAGTGCTGCAATAAATATGGAAGTTCAGTTATTTTTTTAACGTAGTCATTTTCTTTCCTTTGGATATAAAACCAGTAGTGAGACTGCTGGTTCTTATAGTAGTTCTAATTTTAGCTTTCTGGGGAACCTCCATACTTAGAGATTCTTGAACACTTTATCATCAGTAGGTCACCTGCAACAATTCTTCCTCTGATTTAACAGCTACAAAATACATTAGCTGTGATAATTATTCCAAAGTGTATTTTCAAAATACAAAGCAATTAATAAGGATTTTATGTTATATTAAATAAATCTAAATTAAACATAGGTAATGAGGCGCTTACATGCTCTTTTGAAAAGAACTCTCAGGCTGCTTTAATTTATTCATTTAAAAGTATCTTTGTTTTCTTTTAAAGTAACCCATGGAATGTCTTAAAATGTTAAATATTCTTAAAAATATAATATATACCTACTACTGTATCCTGCCCCTTTCTTATCATTTCTCAGCCCACTTTCTAAACTTTAATCCCTTTAACTCTTGACTATTTTCCCTGGTATTTATCTCTATTTTTCTGAATATGAATGGATATTCTGCTATATTTTAATTTATTAAAAACATTGCCTATTAAATTTATCTCATCAGTACAGAACGGCTATTTGTATGTGACTGTGTGGAGAGAGAGAATAAATTTCTAAAAAGACTGATCATACATACTGAATTTGGCAAGGTGTGGAGGAATTGGAACTCTCACACAGCACTGGTAGGAATGTAAAATGGTACAATTGTGTTCCCATCATTCCATGCCTAGGTATTTACTCAAGACAAGTGAGAATGCATGTCTATACAAAGACTTGTGCATGAGGGAAGGGAACTTGGAGGACGTGTCAATAAGTGCAGCAAACCACTATGGCACATGTACACCTATGTAACAAACCTGCATATTCTGCACATGTATCCCAGAACTTAAAGTAAAAAAACAAAACTAAACTAAACAGAACAAAAAACAGAAAACACTTGCACATGAATGTTCCTGGCTGCTTTATGTGAAATAGTCCCAAACTGGAAACAATCTGCAAGTCTGTCAGTTGGTGACTAGAAACAAACTACTGTATCTACACAAATAAATAGTACCTAGCAATAAAAAGCAATGCACTACTGAAACACACCACAACATGGTTGACTCTCAAAACATTTTTATTGAGTTAGCAGACTCAGACAACAAAGAGAACATAGTTTAGCTTTCCATTTATGTAGAATTCTAGGAAATGTAAAGTAATTTATGGTGACAGAAAGCAGATCATTATACTATGCAGCCATAAAAAAGAACAAAATCATGTCCTTTGCAACAACATAGATGAAGCTGGAGGCCATTATCCTAGGCGAATTAACACAGAAACAGAAAACCAAATACTACCTGTTCTCACTTATAAGTGGGAGCCAAACATTGGATACTCATGAACATAAATATGGCAACAATAAACATCAGGACTACTAGACAAGCGAGGGAAGACAGGAAGCCAGGGTCGAAAAACTCAGTGTTGGGTACTATGCTCAGTATGACAGGATCATCCATACCCCAAACTTCAGCATGACACAATACACCCAGGTAACAAACCTGCACATCCATCTCTTGAATCTGAAACAAAAGTTGAAATTATATAAAACATTCGTTGTCTGGGGATTTGGAGGAGGAGAGAGAGGGAAGAATTATGAAGGCACATGAGAAAATTTTGGGGGGTGAAGGATATATTCACTACCTTAATTGTGGTGATGGTCTTGTAGGTGTAAACATATGTCAAAACTTAACAAATTATACACTTTACATATGTGCAATTTATTTTGTGCCAATTATACCTTAATAAAGCTACTAAGAATAATTCCAAAAGCCACAAGTCTATCCCTAAGATAGCATGCAGCCTGAAAATTGTGTACTAGCTGTGTCCATCTGTAATTACTAATTTTCACTTTTCCTGAACCATTCTCATCTCCTTCTTAGTCATTATCACACTTTCTGTAATGGCCATTAATTGTTCCATAAATGACGTGCATTCCTGTCTCTAGATCCAGCTCAACATCTCTCTGCCTGGAAATTCATCTCCACCCTGGTTTCTGAGTCTCATCATTAGTAAGTTTTTTAAACCTAAGTCCATCCTCTTCTAAGAAGCTTAATCATACCGCTCCCATAATTAATCTCTTTCTTCTTTGTGCTCACATGCCATCTATTATGGTAGTTAGCATAGTCTGCCTAGTACCAGTGCCATTTATGTGCATATGTAAATTTCTCTACCCTATCATGCCATGAATTCTAGAGGGAGAGACTGTTTCTCATTACTCTTCATAGTTTCAACCAGTATTTGTACATGGGAATGCTAAATACACATTTGTTGAATTAAATTTCTATTTTTAATGCACGTTTCATAGTATTTATCTACTGCATTCTACAAGGAACTTCTATCCTTTTAATACTGTGTCTTGTGAAATTTAAAGTAAAAAGCAAATTTTAAAATGTTGGGATGTAATTCTTTTAGATTAGTTTTTTGATCTCACTTTCTGCTCTCTCCATTAAAAAAAAAAACAAAACCAAACTAAAACTAATCCCTGAATATGTGGGAAAGATGATCACTTTTCCTGAACCATAGCAGACTATGCTAACTACCATAATAGTTTTCAAGTAAATTATTTCTTCAATCATCCTTCTGGGCAGTAGAAGCTCCCATAGCCCCAGACATTGCTTCTGTTTGCTATAGTTATATTTTCCAAAATTTTGTTCTCACATCAGATGTTCTCAATGTAGCTCTTCTTAAAATCAGGAGTTTATCAGGCTATCCTTCCAACATTTTTTTTATAAGCTATTTCCTTTCAAATTCAGCTTTCCCCTGACCCTTGGGCTACTTTTGCTATTCAGGAAAGATAATGGACTATGGAGAATAATAGGTTCCTCACACATTGTGGGAGCTGAATAAATGTTTATATCAGAAAGAATGAATAAGTGGTTTTTATGAGCAGAAAGCCATTACCATCTAGAAAAATTTCGCTCACTGCCCATAATGTCAAGGTGAGAGAATCAAATAAAAATCAAGTCAAATAATGTTTTGGGGTATGTTTTTAGTTAGAATCCAGAATCAGAATCTGTCTTCATGGATTCTAGCAGAATTTACCATCTTGCTCAGAAATGTGCAAATTTTCTGAGTTTTCTTTTGGTTAGTTTTGAGAAGAGAATTAGAACAGAAATGAAAATGAATTTTTAGCCTCTTCTCTGCTAAGCTCCAGATATATTCTATATATCCAACTTCCTACTCACTTATCCACTTCCATGTCTAAGAGACATCTCAGACTTTATATGTTCAAAACTGAACTCCTAATCTGTCCCCCTGAAACCTGTGTTCCACCCACAATTTTCCCATCTCAGTTGATGGCAACTTCATCTTCTAGTTTCTCAGGCCTTGGAGTTATCCATGACTTGTCTTTTTATCTCACCCTCATGCCATCTCACCCTGTTCATGTTACTGCCCATACTCAGGCTGTTGTGTTATCTTGCCTAGATTATAGTTCTTGTCCCAAAAGGTCTTTCTGCTTATCTTCCCAGCCCCCTATAATTTACTTTCATCACTGCAGAGAGTATGATCCTTTAAAAATGTAAGTTATATCAGAACACTTGTCTGCTAAAAACCCTCCAATGTCCCCCCATCTCACTCAGAGTAAAAGCCAAAGTCTTCCCCATGGCCTGCAGACTCTTTAGGTCTCACCTGCCCCAGTTCTCCCCCGACCTCTTTGCCTATGATTTGCCTCAGTCTCTCTGTTCCAGCCACACTGGCCTCTTCACTTTTTCCTGAGAGAGTCACGTCTGCAGTGTCTCATTCATTCTCATTGCCAGAGGTAGACTGGAGCAGACTTAATGTGTTCCTGAGTGCCTAGGCCAGGGCTATCATATAAGAATTATTAAAAATTCCAGCAACATTTGTTCCATGTCATGCACTGGCGTCTATAACATACAGAAAATAAAAGCACACTTTCTCTATTGAAATTCTATTATTTAATGATGTTGCAAATGTTTGGACACTACATAAAACATTTGAGAAACAACTTAGAAAGGGAAAGTCAAATACCACATGTTCTCACTTATAAGTGAAAGCAAATAATGTGCACACATGCACATAGATTGTGAAATAATAGACATTGGAGACTCAAAAGGATGGGTAGATGGGAGGGGGTGAGGGATGAGCATTATTTAGTGGTTACAGTGTACATTATTCCACTGATGGTTATGCTAAAAAGCCCAGATTCACCTCTATGCAATATACCATGTTTAAAAAAGCTGCACTTATACTCTTTAATTTTTACCAAAAATTGATATTTTTATGCTAGATTTTAATATTCAATCATTTTTGGTGAATTAACAAATTATCTCAAGGTAGCCAATATTTGTTCTGCATTTCTCAAGGTTTCATTAGGCATATCCCAGAAAAAAAATCCATGAATATATACATTTAGAAAATACTGAATTTAATTTAAGTCTGCCAATTTGTTGCAAATTGTGTTAGAGTCCTAAAGGTCCTGATATGTGCAGGGAATTTTCAAAAGACTATAGATGACAAAATTTATTATACTTGCTTGATCAGATAATCCCCATCCTTTAAAAAAACAATTGGCAATGTAATAATAGTGTTAAAAAGAGACTTTTTCCCCCTCATTATGAATGCTGTCTCCCTTTAAAAAAAGGACAAAATATACTTCCAAGAAAAAATTTAAATAATTTTATAACCTTAAGGTGTTTATAATTGACATATATCTTATATCATGCCATTTGTTTTTAAAGACTAATACTCTGAGGGAAATCTATATTGTAAAATAAGATTCAATAATCTCAATATTAATATAAGTAATAATAGTCCTGTATGTATGTGGTGGTTAGTAAGAAGGAATAGTATGCCCAAAATGTATGGGTAAACTGATGGGAAATTTTAAAGGACCAGTATTTCTTGGGCCTCAGTTTGGGGAATACTTTATTAGATGATTAATTTAAGACACTCAGGCCTTCCATTTCTTATTTGAAAGCAACTTCTTACATGAGAAAGGATGATAGCAAAAAATCTAATGATTGATAGAGTCATTAATTAAATTTGATTAGCACTGACCAATCAGAATGGATACCACTCTTGTAGTATGTTCTTCTCGTGTTAACGCTGCTGTTCATCACTGATGTTTCTGGAAAAAGAAATCTATGCCTGTGGTTTATTGATGTCTTACTTCAAAGACAAGTAAAAAGAAAATAAGCAAAAGGACTTCCAAACAATAGAAATTAATAGTGACTATGCTGTGAAATTAGACAGTGTAATGAAAACATCTTTTATGGTGTATTTAATATTTAAGCACATGTGATACATGAACGTTTTGTTTTTCACACATGTAAATTAGGTGTGGTCATTTGAAACACAGAAGTGTTGATTTATCAAATAATTCTAACAGTGTTCTTTAAAACAATAACTGTTCCTAGCAGAATCAACATGTATTTCAATTTTAAAACACCCGATTTCCACACCTTATGTAACTAATCATTTGTGTAAATTGAAGAATATTCTTATCCAAAGACCTGAATTGTGAAGTAAAGAAAACGAAAGCATTAGATTAGTATAGCCATTAAGGAAAACAATATGGAGGTTCCTCACAAAACTAAAAATAGAACTACCATATGATCCAGCAATTCCATTAATGGTTATACATACAAAAGATGTGCAATCAGTATGTCAAAGAGATACCTGCACTGCCATGTTTATTGCAGCTTTGTTTACAAAAGCCAAGATATGAATCAACCTAAATGTCCATCAATGGATGAATGGATTGAGAAAATGTGGCACATACATGATGAATACCATATTCAGCCATTAAAAAAATGAAATTCTGTCATTTGTGACAACATGGATGTATCTAAATGACATTATATTAAGTGAAATAAGCCAGGCACAGAAAGATAAACACTGCATGATCTCATTCATGAGTGTAATCTAAAAAAGTCAATCTCATAGAAGTAGAGAGTACAGTAGTGGGTTATGAGAGGCTGGTGGTGAGGAGGGGGGTTAGTCCAAAGATACATAATTACAGGTAGATAGGAGGAATACATTCAAGAGATCTATTATACAGTAGGGTAACCAAAGTTAATGATGATATGTTATATTCTTGAAAAAGGCAAAGACAGTGAATGTTGAATGTTCTCACCACAAAAATGGTAACTGTGTGAGGTAATGTATTTGTCAATTAGCAAGAGTTAAGCATTCCAGGATGCATACATACCTTGAAACATCATGTTGTACATGATAAATACAATGTTATCTGTCAAAATAAAAATCAACAAGAAGAGCATTAGGGAGTATTACAAAACTTATTGGGAAGAAAAACCTTTGGATGAGAGACCAGTTTGCCAGGATGTTATAGTTTGTGGACTGTGGAAAATTGGACTGCTTTGGCTTCATAAAGCTTCAGAGGCAATAGTTTTGAGATTCTTGTGCAGTGTCTCTGGGGACCCCACTGTGAAAATGGCAGAACAATATGGGAGCTGGGAAGTTCAGGTAATCACAATGGGAAAGAACAGAACCCAGCAGCTGGTGAAGGCTTTTAGATATTAAAGTAACATATTTATTTGGCAACCGAAGCATAATGGGAAATGAGAGAAGTTCCTTATTTACTGGCAGTCACTGAGTAACAGGTTGTACATTTCCAGCCACTCTGAGCAAGATGAGCCTGGCCAACACCAATGGGAGTACCCACTAGATGGTAAGTAGCCACCAGGGAAAAGAAAAATGCAACTGAACAACCAAGTCCCCATTTGTTGAGAAACACCTTTTCTACACTCATTTGACAAAGCAAAGAGCAAGGGAGGTGTGAGAAACTACTACTGATGACAGTTCCGGTAGCACTAACCTTCGCTCTTGGCCTAAAATAGAAAAAATGAAAATAATTTCTTCAAACATGATTTTCATAACTATGCATTTGTCAGAATTTCTTCAACATTATTTTTGTAACTATGCATTTGTCATTTTGTAGCTAAAAACAAAACATAGAAGTTCAACTAATGACCTATCCTTTAATTTTGGATTTTTATGATCGAAAGAGCACCCATGAGAGCATGTCTAATCATAATATGGTTTTTCTCTTGGTTGGTGTTTGAAGGAGAGTCTAGGCTGAGAGGTATTTATTGCAAGAGGTGAATGTAGGTGAAAAGTTGAATTATATTCACAATTAATATTAAGATCCAAAACTTTTTCTTGACTTATCAAAATGTAAATAATGACAAGAAGCATACTGCATATGGATATTTACATAGAAGATGATTTGATTAAGAACAGTGATCAACCATAACATAAATGATGATAGTAAGAAAGTAAGCGCTAGGCAAATGTATTAGTTGCAAATGGACAAAGAATGGGAACTACATTTCTACCCTCCTTCAATGAGAAAGATTATTATTTCTCAATGAGATTTCTTTTTTTTGCTTTAATTTTTTAGGGCTCAGATGTTCCTTCACTTCATTCTCCCGATGAATCAATAGTAGCATTTCTACTTTTCCTGCTTAAAGCTTTTGTTTTCTTTTTGAACTGGCTTCACAGTATCTGTTATGATATATATCTTTTGTCCAGCCTGCTATAATCTCTCTGACTTCTACTTTTTCTTATCTCTGGGGAATTTGTTTCAGAATCTGCTGGACTTTCTCACATCCCTCATTTTCTCAAAGTTGTTTTTGTCTCCCCATTTGAGTAGACATACTGGATCCTTCTACTTAGACAGATGTCCAGTCTGAAATTCACAGTGATCAAGAATCTCACATTGTATTTATTAAAAGACTTCATAGTGTAGAACTGGATGAAAAACAGGTCAAGTTAGTACACAATTACAAGCCAGGGAACTTTTTAATGACATTTTCATGACATGGTCTATGTTCACGTAACAAATGAAACTAGTATTTATTTGAAGGTGATGGTGTGTTGGTAAATATTTAACAAGCAGTCCTAAAGTGGGGTGGGAGACTGAAAGTACACAGGGCAGGGACTAGTGTGAGGCACTTTCAGGAAACTGAGTGTGAGTGCCTCCTAAATTTTGTGCCTTAGATGCCTTGCTTGTCTTCCTCTACTCCAGGTCCTGATGTGCATATATCCTTGCATAAATTTATTATACATTTAACTGATATAAAGAATGTATAGCCCACAATTTAATAAATTTACATAAATTGCAAAATTTAAAGTTTCAGTCAAGCAGATAAATAAGCTCTAGAGATCTACTGTACAACATTGTACCTAAAGTCAACACCAATGTATGGTACACTCAATTTATTAATAGGGCAGATTTTGTGTCAAATGTTCTTATCACAATAAACAAAATTTAAGTTAATTTTTAAAAGAAGGGAAATAGGCCCAAGAAGGTCAACTGGAGGCAACTGTGATTGGCAGCTCCCACCAAGAAGAATGAAAACGGTGAATGAATCCTACACCTTCAACTGAGGCATCCAGGTTCCCTCATTGGGATAGACTAGGCAGTTGGCATGACCCATGGAGAGCAAGGAAAAGCAGCGTGAGCAACGGCCCATCTAGGAGCCACATGGGCCAAGGGGAGCTTCCATCCCAGCCAAGTGAGGTGGTGAGTAATTGTGCTACCCCACCTGGGAAACCACACACTTTTTCCGTGGATCTGTGCAATCTGTGGATCAAGAGATCCCTCATAAGTCCCTGTCATCAGGGCCTTGAGTCCCAATCACAGAGCTGTGCAGACTCTTGGTGGCTGCTCCGGTTGTGACCAGCGGCAGCAGGCTGGAGACTGCCTAAGATGATCAAGTTCTGAGAGGAAGCGGGACTGCCACCACTGTTGCTTCGGTCAGCCATTTTCCCCTGCCCCCAGAGACTGTGTGATCTGGACCAGTAGGAATTTCCCACAGCGCAGCACAGTAGCTGTGCAGATTGTGGCCAGACTGCTTCTTTAGGTGGGACTTGGATCCATCCCTCCTCACCAGGTGGGACCTCCCTATAGGAATTTCAGCACTCCAGTAAGGGGTTTAGGGACAGATCTCTGATCTCCCTGGGATGGAGCTCGTGGGGAGAGGGGTGGCTGTGGTCTCCACAGGTCGACGGACTTAGTCTTTCCTGCCTGCTGGCTTTGAAGAGTCCTGAGCAGCCAATGTGAGAGGGATTTCCCCCAGTGCAGCGAATCCTGCTCCACCAAGGGGCAGCCAGAGTGCTTTGTTAAGTGGATCACTGATCCTGTGCCTCCTCACTGGGTGAGACCTCACAACAGGGTTGCCCAACCAGACACCTCATACGGGAGCATATTGGCAGGAAGCAGGTCAGTGCCCCTCTGGGATGGAGCTCCCAGAGGAAGGAGCAGGTAGTTATATTTTGCTGTTCTTCAGGCTCCACTGGTGACACCTACAGGTGGGAGGGTGGGACCTAGGAGAATAGGGTCTGGAGTAGACCCCCAGCAAACTGCAGCAGCCCTACAGAAGAGGGGCCTGTTAAAAGAAAAAAAAAAAAACAACAACAAGAAACAAAAAACAAACAGAAAGCAACAACAACATCAACAAAAAAGAGCCCACAAAAACTGCATCCAAAGGTCAGCAGTGTCAAAGATCAAAGGTAGATAAATCCACAAAGAGGAGAAAGATGCAACGCACAAACACTGAAAACTCAACAAGCCAGACTGCCTCTTCTCCTCCAAATGATAGCAACACATCTGCAGCAAGGACACAGAAGTAGGTTGAGGCTGAGATGGATGAACTGATCACAGAAAAAGGCTTCAGAAGGTAGGTAATAATGAACTTTGCTGATCTAAAGGGGTATGTTCTAACGCAATGCAAAGAAGCTAATAACCATGACAAAACATTACAGAAGGTGTTAACCAGAATAACCAGTTTGGAGAGGAATATAAATGACCTGATGGAGCTGAAAAACACAACATGAGAACTTCAAAATGCAACCACAAGTATCAGTAACTGACTATACTAAGTGGAGAAAAGAATTTCAGAGCTTGAAGACTATCTTGCTGAAATAAGACAGGCAGACAAGATTAGAGAAAAAAGAATGAAAAAGAAAGAACAAAACCTCCGAAAACTATGGAATTATGTAAAAAGACCAAACCTACAACTGATTGAGGTACCTGAAAGAGATGGGGAGAATGAAACCAAGTTGGAAAACATACTTCAGGATATCCTCCAGGAGGACTTCCCCAACCTAGCAAGACAGGCCAACTTGCAAATTCAGGAAATCCGTAGAAACCCAGTAAGACATTCCATGAGAAGATCAACCCAAGAAACATAATCATCAGATTCTCAAGGTAAAAATGAAATAAAAAATGTTAAGTGCAGCAGGGGAGAAAGGCCTGGTCACCTATTAGGTTGATGCAAAAGTAACTGCATTTTTTGCCATTTAAAAGTAATGACATTTTAAAATTTGCCATTTTAAAGTAATGCAATTCCTTTAAATAATGTCAAAAACTGCAGTTATTTTGCACTGACCTAATACAAAGGGAAGCCCATCAGACTAACAGTGGCCCTCTCAGTGGTAACCCTACAAGCCAGAAGAGCTTAGGGAACAATATTCAACAATCTTAAAGAAAAGAATTTATAACCGAGAATTTCATATCTGGCCAAACTAAACTTCATAAATGAAAGAGAAATAAAATCCTTTTCAGACAAGCAAATGCTGAGGGAATTCATTATCAACAGGTCTGCCTTGCAAGAATTCCTGAAGGAAGATTACATACAGAAAAGAAAAACCATTACCAGCCACTAGAAAAACACACTGATGTACACAGACCACTGACACTATAAGCAACTACAATAACATGTCTACAAAATAACAAGCTAGCCTTATGATGACAGGATCAAATTTACACATAACAATATTAACCTTAATTGTAAATGGGCTAAATGCCCCAATTAAAAGACACAGAATGGCAAGCTGGATAGAGTCAAGACCCAATGATGTGCTGTATTCAAGAGATCCATCTCACGTGCAAAGATACGAAGGGATGGAGGAAAATTTACCAAGCAAATGGAAAGCAGAAAACACAAGGGTAGCAATCCTAGTTTCTGACAAAACAGATTTTAAATGAGCAAAGATCAAAAATGACAAAGAAGGGAATTACATAATGATAAAGAGTTCAATTCAAAAAGAAGAGCTAACTATCCTAAATATACATGCACCCAATACAGGAGCACCCAGATTCATAAAGCAAGTTCTTAGAGATCTGGAAAGAGGCTAGACTCCCACACAATAAAAGTGATAGACTTTAACACCCCACTGTCAATATTAGACAGATCGTCAAGATACAAAATTATCAAAGATATTGAGGGCCTGAACTCAGCTCTGGATCAAGTGAACCTGATAGATATCTACAGAACTCTCCACCCAAAAACAACAGAATATACATTCTTTTTGGTGCCACATGGGACTTACTCCAAAATCAATCACATAATTGAAAGTAAAACAGTCCAGAGTAAATGCAAAAAGAACTGAAATCATAACAGCCTCTCAGACTATAGTGCTATCCAATTAGAACTCAAGATTAAGAAACTCACTCAAAATCACACAACTACATGGAAATTGAACAACCTGCCCTTGAATGACTCCTGGATAAATACTGAAATTAAGGCAGAAAACAAGAAGTTTTTTTGAAACTAATGAGAACAAACAATGTACCAGAATCTCTGGGATGCAACTAAAGCAGTGTTAAGTGGGAAATTCATAGCACTAAAAAGCCCACATCAAAAAGCAAGAAAGATCTCAAATCAACATCCTAAAATCATAACTAAAAGAACTTAGATAGCCAAGAGCAAACAAACCCCACAGATGCAGAATGCAAGAAATAACCAACATCAGAGTGGAACTGAAGAACATAGAGACATGAAAAGCCCTGCAAAAAAAATCAATGAATCTAGGAACTGTTTTTTTAAAAAATTAATAAATAGACCTCTAGCTAGACTAATAAAGAAGAAAAGAGAGAAAAATCAAATAGACACAGTAAAAAATGATAAAGGGGATAACACCATTAGCCCCACAAAAATACAAACAACCATCAGAGAATATTATAAACACCTCTATACAAATAAACAGAAAATCTAGAAGAAATGGATAAATTCCTGGACACATACACCCTCCCAAGACTGAGCCAGGAAGAAGTTGAATCCCTGAATATACCAATAATGAGTTCTGAAATTGAGGCAGTAATAAATAGCCCACCAAACAAAAAAAGCCCACGACCAGATGGATTTACAGCTGAATTCTACCAGAGGTACAAAGTGGAGCTGGTACCATTTCTACTGAAACTATTCCAAACAGTTGGAAAGGAGGGACTTCTCCCTAACTCATTTGATGGGGCCAGTGTCATCCTGTTACCAAAACCTGGTAGAGATACAACAACAACATCAACAACAACAATAAAACTTCAGGCCAATATCCATGAACATGGATGCAAAAATCTTCAATAAAGTACTAGCAAACTGAATCCAGCAGCACATCAAAAAACTTATCCACCATAATCAAGTTGGCTTCAGCCCTGGGATGCAAGGCTGGTTCAACATACACAAATCAATAAATTTAATTCATCACATAATCAGAACTAAAGACAAAAACCACAGGATTATCTCAATAGACACAGAAAAGGCCTTCAATAAAATTCAACATCCCTTGATGTTAAAAACTGTCAATAAACAGTTTTAGGTATTAAAGGAACATACCTCAAAAAAATAAGAGTCTTATATGACAAACCCACAGCCAGTATCATACTGAGTGGGCAAAAACTGTAAACATCCCTCTCAAATACAGGCACAAGGATGTCCTCTCTCGTCATTCTTATTCAACATAATACTGGAAGTTCTGGCCAGGGCAATTAGGCAAGAGAAAGAAATAAAAAGTATTCAAATAGGAAGAGAGGAAGTCAAATTGTCTTTGTTTGCAGATGACATGATCCTATATCTAGAAAATACCATCATCTCAACCCAAAAGCTTCTTAAGCTGATAAACAACTTCAGCAAAGTCTCAGGATACAAAATCAATTTGCAAAAATTACAAGCATCCCTACTCACCAATAACAGACAAGCAGAGAGCCAAATCATGAATGAGTTCCTATTCACAACTGCTACAAAGAGAACAAAATACCTAGGAATACAGCTAACAAAGAAAGTGAAAGACCTCTTCAAGGAGAACTACAACCACCACTCAAAAGAACCAGAGAAGACACAAACAAATTGCAAAACATTCCATGCTCACCAATAAAAAGAATCAATATTGTGAAAATGATCATATCACCCAAAGTAATTTGTAGAACCAATGCTATTCCCATTATACTACCATTGACATTCTTCACATAATTAGATGAAACGATTTTAAAATTCATATGAAATCAAAAAAGAGCTCAGATGGCCAAGACAATCCTAAGCAAAAAGAATAAAGCCAACAGCATCATGCTACCCAACTTCAAACTATACTGTATATAGTAAGAAAAACAGCATGGTCCTGGTACAAAAACAGACACATTGACCAATGGAACAGAATAGAGAACTCAGAAATAAGACCACATATCTACAACCATCTGATTTTGACAAACCTGACAAAAACAAGCAACGGGGAAAGGATTTGCTATATAATAAATGGTGCTGGGAGAACTGGCTAGCCATATGCAGAAAATTGAACCTGGGCCCTTTCCTTATAGCTTATAGAAAAGTTAATTCAAGATGGATTAAAGACTTCAATGTAAAGCCCCAAACAATAAAAACCCTAGAAGAAAATCTAGGCAGTACCATTCAGGACATAGGCATGGACAAAAATTTCATGATGAAAATGTTAAAAGCAATTGTAACAAAAGCAAAAATTGACAAATGTGATCTAATTAAACTAAAGAGCTTCTGCCTGGTGAAATAAACTATCATCAGAGAGAACAGACAACCCAGAGAAAGGGAGAAAATGTTTGCAATCTATCCATCTGACAAACGTCTAGTGTGTACAAGGAAATTAAACAAAGTTACAAGAAAAAAAACAAACAATTCCATTAAAATGAGTAAAGGACATGAATAGACACTTCTCAAAAGAAGCCATTTATGCAGCAACAAACATATGAAAGAAAGCTCAACATCACTGATCACTAGAAAAATACAAATCAAAACCACAATGAAATACCATCTCATGCCAGTCAAAATGGCAATTTTTAAAAAGTCAAGAAACAACAGATGCTGGCAAGGCTATGAAGAAATAGGAACACTTTTACACTGTTGGGGGCAATGTAAATTAGTTCAGCCATTGTGGAAGACAGTGTGGCAATTCCTCAAAGAACTAGAGGCAGAAATACCATTTGACTCAGCAATTTCATTACTGGGCATATCTTAAAAAATATAAATCATTTTATTACAAAGATACATGCAAGCATATGTTCATTGCAGCACTATTCACAATAGCAAAGACATGGAGTCAACCCAAACGCCCATCAATGATAGACTGTATAAAGAAAATGTGGTACATATACACCATGGAATACTATGCAGCCATAAAAAGGAATGAGATCATATCCTTTGCAGCAACATGGTTGGAGCAGGAAGTCATCATCCTCAGCAAACTAACACAGGAACAGAAAACCAAACACTGCACGTTCTTACTTATAAGTGGGAGCTGAACAATGAGAACATATGAACCCAGGGAGAAAAATAACACATACTAGAGCCTGTTGGGGAGGCTGGGAGAGGGAGAACACCAGGAAAAATAGCTAATAACTCATACAATGAGAACATATGAACACAGGGAGAAAAATAATTCCATACTAGAGCCTGTTGGGGAGGCTGGGAGAGGGAGAGCACCAGGAAAAACAGCGAATACATGCTGGGCTTAATACTAAGATGATGAGTTGATAGGTGCAGGAAACCACTATGACACAAGTTTACCTATGGAACAAACCTGCCCATCCTGCACATATACACTGGAACTTAAAATTAAAAAACATCTTCAATTACAAAAAATTTTTAAAGAAGAATAATACTTTCCACAAAGGCTTTATAGGCTCCAAAGACAATAAAAACTGAAGACAGAGCTGGGTGGGTGAGTGCTGTGTCATTTTGGGATGGACCCTTGTAACTATTTCTGGCCAGTGAGTTCTGACAGACAATGACTTATGTCAGTTCTGTAATGAGCAACCAGTATGTCTGAGATGATGGCTATTCTGTCAGCCTGGGTTTCCAAGCGCTAAAGATGAACAGTACACTTTTGACCTACTGTAGACATGTAGTATGAAAAAGAAATGTACCTTTGTTAGACACTGATATTTTGGGTGTTATTACCACAGTATATTCCAGCATATCCTTAAAAAGGGCTACCATTAAATTTAAGTGCAAAATATGAAAATGGGATAAATATGAAGATGATCACAGGAAAATGATGTATTTTAAAATTTCTTTTTCAGTAGCAATTATGTTAGATTAATCAGTTCCACTCAAATGATCAAGGATCCATCGTAACTGTAAACAAGCAAATGGTTAAATTAGCTTAAGGATGGGGGTGCATAGGGTATGGTGAGTTTCTAGAAGAAATATTCAATAGCTAGAGCAAACCTTATCTTAGCCTGACTCTCCTGCAAACTGCTAAAATTGTATAGACAGAGGAGCTTTAGAGAATTGGAGCGAATGGTTGAGCACCAAGAAGCTCTGAGGAACTTGAAAATCCCTTCTCTATCAGCACCACCACTCTTTATAAAGCACCTCATGGGTATGAAGCCAGGTGATGTTATCAGTGTGCCAAGACAGAGGCAAACACATATTCATTTTTTTCCAACATATATCTCATCACATTCAACTTATTTGTAATTGTGGACAGTGGCCTATGTACAGATGATAAATCAGGGTGTGCTTCTACATGAACTCCCAATAAATCCCCAATATTCCCTTATTTATAGGCAACCACATAAATTATTTGTCAAACGGGAGCAATTAAGAGTGAAAGAATGTGTGATAATAATGTTGGGAAAACAGGTGTCAACCAGGAGGTATACGGTCATCCTGTTAATAGCTCCTGGGCCTTTAAGTATAATACAGCCATTAAAAAACAGTTTTGATAATTTATCTAACAATTGTTCACTTTGTATTTGTTTCCAAATGTATTAGCATAGATTTGTTCATAGGATTTTTATCATGTCATTTATATTTACTGTTTTTAAAAAGATTCCATGCAGCTTTGTTCCGTTGCAGGCGAGGAGCTGCGTTCCTTTGAAGGAGAAGAGGTACTCTGATTTTTAGAAATTTCAGCTTTTCTGCTCTGGTTTCTCCCCATCTTTGTGGTTTTATATACCTTTGGTCTTTGATGATGGTGATATACAGATGGGGTTTTGGTGTGAACGTCCTTTCTGTTTGTTAGTTTCCCTACTAACAGTCAGGACCCTCAGCTGCAGGTCTGTTAGAGTTTGCTGGAGGTCCACTCCAGACCCTGTTTGCTTGGGTATCACCAGCAGAGGCTGCAGAACAGCGAATATTGAAGAACAGCAAATGGTGTTGCTTGATCGTTCCTCTGGAAGCTTTGTCTCAGAGTGGCACCTGGCAGTGTGAGGTGTTAGTCAGCTCCTAGTGGGAAGTGCCTCTCAGGCTACTTGGGGGTCAGGGACCCACTTAGGAGGCAGTCTGTCCATTCTCAGGTCTCAAACTCCATGCTGGGAGAACCACTACTCTCTTCAAAGCTGTCAGACAGGGACATTTAAGTCTGCAGAAGTTTCTGCTGCCTTTTGTTTAGCTATGCCCTGCCCCCAGAGGTGGAGTCTATAGAGGCAGGCAGGCCTCCTTGAGCTGAGGTGGGCTCCACCCTGTTCCAGCTTCCAGGCCACATTGTTTACCTACTCAAGCTTCAGCAATGGCAGACACCCCTTCCCCAGCCTCGCTGCCACATTGCAGTTCAATCTCAGACTGCTGTGCTAGCAATGAGCAAGGCTCCGTGGACGTGGGACCCTTGAAGCCAGACATGGGATATAATCTCCTGGTGTACTGTTTGTTAAGACCATTGGAAAAATGCAGTATTAGGGTGGGGGTGATCTAATTTTCTAGGTGCCCTCTGTCACAGCTTCCCTTGGCTATGAAAGGGAATTCCCTGACCCCTTGCACTTCCTGGGTGAAGTGATGCCTCGCCCTGCTTTGGCTCATGCTCGGTGACTGCACCCATTATCCTGCACCCACTGTCCAACGAGCCCCAGTGAGATGAACACTGTACTTTAGTTGTAAATTCAGAAATCACCCATCTTCTGTGTTGCTGACACTGGGAGCTGTAGACTGGAGCTGTTCCTATTCAGCCATCTTGGAACCTCACTCATTTGCTCTCATTAGAAAGATCAATGAGACAGAAAGTTAACAAGGCTATACAGGAATTGAACTCAGCTCTGCACCAAGCAGACTTAATAGACATCTACAGAACTCTCCACCCCAAATCAACAGAATATACATTCTTCTCAGCACCACATCACACTTATTCCAAAATTGACCACATAGTTGGAAGGAAAGCACTCATCAGCAAATATAAAAGAACAGAAATTATAATGAACTGTCTCTCAGACCACAGTGCAATCAAACTAGAACTCAGGATTAAGAAACTCACTCAAAACAGCTCAACTACATGGAAACTGAACAACCTGCTCCTGAATGACTACTGGGTACATAATGAAATGAAGGCAGAAATAAAGATGTTCTTTGAAACCAATGAGAACAAAGACACAACATACCAGAATCTCTGGGACACGTTTAAAGCAGTGTGTAGAGGGAAACTGACAGCACTAAGTGCCCACAAGAGAAGGCAGTAAAGATCTAACATTGACACCCTAACATCACAATTAAAAGAACTAGAGAAGCAAGAGCAAACACATTCAAAAGCTAGCAGAAGGCAAGAAATAACTAAGATCAGAGCAGAACTGAAGGAGATAGAGACACATAAATCCTTTAAAAAACCAATGAATCCAGGAGCTGGTTTTTTGAAAAGATCAACAAAATTGATAGACTGCTAGCAAGACTAATAAAGAAAAAAGAGAGAAGAATCAAATAGATGCAATAAAAAAAGATAAAAGGGATATCACCACTGATCCCACAGAAATACAAACTACTATCAGAGAATACTGTAAACACCTCTACACAAAGAAACTAGAAAATCTAGAAGAAATGAATAAATTCCTGGACACATATACCCTCCCAAGAATAAACCAGGTAGAAGTTGAATCCCTGAATAGACCAATAACAGGCTCTGAAATTGAGGCAATAATTAATAGCCTACCAACCAAAAAAAGTCCAGGACCAGAAGGATTCACAGTCAAATTCTACCAGAGGTATAAAGAGGAGCTGGTGCCATTCCTTCTGAAAATATCCCAATCAATAGAAAAAGAGGAAATGCTCCCTAACTCATTTTATGAGGTCAACATCATCCTCATACCAAAGCCTGGTGGAGACACAACAAAAAAGGAGAATTTTAGACCAATATCCCTGATGAACATCGATGCAAAAATCCTCAATAAAATACTGGCAAACCGAATCCAGCAGCACATCAAAAAGTTTATCCACCATGATCAAGTGGGCTTCATTCCTGGGATGCAAGGATGTTTCAACATAGTCAAATCAATAAGCGTAATCCCTCATATGAACAGAAACAAAGACAAAAAACCACATGATTATCTCAATAGATGCAGAAAATGCCTTTGACAAAATTCAACAATCCTTCACGCTAAAAACTCTCAATAAATTAGGTATTGATGGAGCATATATCAAAATAATAAGAGCTATTTATGACAAACCCACAGACAATATCATACTGAATGGGCAAAAACTGGAAAAATTCCCTTTGAAAACTGGCACAAGACAGGGATGCCCTCTGTCACCACTCCTATTCAACATAGTGTTGAAGTTCTGGCCAGGGCAATCAGGCAGGAGAAAGAAATAAATGGTATTCAATTAGGAAAAGAGGAAGTCAAATTGTCCCTGTATGCAGATGACATGATCGTATATTTAGAAAACCCCATTGTCTCAGCCCAAAACTTCCTTAAGCTCATAAGCAACTTCAGCAAAGTCTCAGGATACAAAATCAATGTGCAAAAATCACAAGCATTCTTATACACCAGTAACAAACAAACAGAGAGCCAAATCATGAGTGAACTCCCATTCACAATTGCTTCAAAGAGAATAAAATACCTAGGAATCCAACTTACAAGGGATGTGAAGGACCTCTTCAAGGAGAACTACAAACCACTTCTCAATGAAATAAAAGAGAACACAAACAAATGGAAGAACATTCCATGCTCATGGATAGGAAGAATCAATATCATGAAATTGTACATACTGCCCAAGGTAATTTACAGATTCAATACCTTCCCAATCAAGCTACCAATGACTTTCTTCACAGAATTGGAAAAAACAAATTTAAAGTTCGTATGTAACCAAAAAAGAGCGTACACAGCCAAGACAATCCTAAACCGAAAGAACAAAGCTGGAGGCATCACGCTACCTGACTTCAAACTATACTACAAGGCTACAGTAACCAAAACAGCATGGTACTGCTACCAAAACAGAGAGAGAGACCAATGGAACAGAGCAGAACCCTCAGAAATAATACCACACATCTACAACCATCTGATCTTTGGCAAACCTGACAAAAACAAGAAATGGGGAAATGATTCCCTATTTAATAAATGGTGCTGGGAAAACAGGCTGGCCATATGTAAAAAGCTGAAACTGGATCCCTTCCTTACACCTTACACAAAAATTAATTCAAGATGGATTAAAGACTTAAATGTTAGACCTAAAACCATAAAAACCCTAGAAGAAAACCTAGGCAATACCATTCAGGACATAGGCATGGGCAAGGACTTCATATCTAAAACACCAAAAGCAATGGCAACGAAAGCCAAAATTGACAAATGGGATCTAATTAAACTAAAGAGCTTCTGCACAGCAAAAGAAACTACTGTCGGAGTGAACAGGCAACCTACAGAATGGGAGAAAATTTTTGTAATCTACCCATCTGACAAAGGGCTAGTATCCAGAATCTACAAAGAACTTACAAATTTACAAGAAAAAAATCGAACAATCCCATCAAAAAGTGGGCTAAGGATATGAACAGACACTTCTCAAAAGAAGACGTTTATGCAGCCAACAGACACAAGAAAAAATGCTCATCATCACTGGCCATCAGAGAAATGCAAATCAAAACCACAATGAAGACACCATCTCACACCATTTAGAATGGTGATCATTAAAAAGTCAGGAAACAACAGGTGCTGGAGAGGATGTGGAGAAATAGGAACACTTTTACATTGTTGGTGGCACTGTAAACTAGTTCAACCATTGTGGAAGACAGTGTGGCAATTCCTCAAGGATCTAGAACTAGAAATACCGTTGGACCCAGCAATCCCATTACTGGGTATATACCCAAAGGATTGTAAATCATGCTGCTGTAAAGACACATGCACACATATGTTTATTGTGGCACTATTCACAATAGGAAAAACTTGAAACCAACCCAAATGTCCATCAATGATAGACTGGATTAAGAAAATGTGGCACATATACACCATGGAATACTATGCAGCCATAAAAAAGGATGAGTTCGTGTCCTTTGTAGGGACATGGATGAAGCTGGAAACCATCATTCTGAGCAAACTATTGCAAGGACAGAAAACCAAACATTGCATGTTCTCCCTCATAGGTGAGAATTGAACAATGAGAACACTTGGACACAGGGTGGGGAACATCACACACCAGGGCCTGTCATCGGGTGGGGGTAGAGGGGAGGGATAGCATTAGGAGATATACCTAATGTAAATGATAATTTAATGGGTGCAGCACACCATCATGGCACACGTATACATATGTAACAAACCTGCACGTTGTGCACATATATCCTAGAACTTAAAGTATAATTTAAAAAAATAAATTCCAAATAATTAAAAAAAAAAAATTCCAAACAGCATTTATTGGTACCATCTCTTTTCTTTCTTGACCAGTCTGGCCAGTGCTTTTTCTATTCAAATGCTTGTCAAAGAACCACTTTTGGCTTTATTATTCTTTTCTATTATATTTTTTTATTATATTATTTTTTTATTTGTATAATTTCTTTCTCCTTCTTAGAATGACCTTTGTTGTGTTTTGATTTTTGTCTTTTTTTTTTTTTAGTTGAAGATTTAAAATTTTCAACCTCTCTTCTTTGTAATGGAAGGATTAAAGCTATGTATAGTTCTTTAGGCACATTCCATAAGTTTAAAATGTCATCCTTTCCTACCCACGTTCTGCCTACAAAGAATAATTCTGTTATTGATATTTTTGTTTGTCTTTTTGGTATACATATATACTCATTTCTGTTGCATATATACATACATTTGGAATTGTTGAATTCTAGGATGAATGTTAAGTTCAGCTTCAGTACCATTTCCCCAAATGAGTTACATCAATTTATACCTTCACCAGTAATATATGATAATTCCATGTTTTGTCAGCTCTTGGTACTGCCAAATATTTTCTTTTTAACATGTGAAGCTGTGTACTGGTACCTGCCTAGTACCAGTATTTTGATTTATATTTTTCTGATGACTAATGAGCTCTAGCACTTTCATATGCATTTATTACTTTTGATAATGTTTTCTGTGAAGCGTGTATTATTTTTCATTTTACTGTTTTTATATTTACTGAATTGTTTGTTTTCATTTTTACTTATTTGTAGGAGTTTCTAAAACATATAATGATTTTTAAATATAGAAATTGGAAATATCTTCTCTTATGCTGTGATTTACTTTTTATTCTACTAATAATGTGTTTTAATGATACTGCCAATGACAGAAACATAATTTCTTAATATTAATGCAATCAATGAATTAATCTTTTTGTTTAAAGTCAGTGACTCTTGTGTTTAAGAAATCTTGATCAACCCAAGTTAGATAGGTCATATAGGTCCATAATATAGGATATCAACCTAGTATCTTATCTTAACACCTAGAAACTTTATTGCTTTAACATTCAAGTATATAATCCATCCATAATTATTTTTTTTTGTGTATAGTATGAGGAAGTACTGCATAACCATTTTTTTTCATATTGTTAATTAATTGATCCAGTGATACTTACTGGAAAAGTCTTCCTTCTTACCTATTGCAATGCACTTGCAATGTTGTTGTTACCAAGTGACCATATATGCATAGATTTGTTTCTTGAGTCTATGTTTTGTAATATTCCTTTACTTATCTATTCATACACAAATGTCACTTGGCTGTAATTGCTGTAGTTTTGTTATAAATATTGATATCTGATAGTACAAGTCTTCCAACATTTCTCAAGATGCTTTGATTATTCTTGGTTCTTTGGAACTGTATCTAATTTAGAATCAACTTGTCAAATTTCTAAAACAAAAAAACCCCACAAAATCTGCTTGGATTCTGATTTAGATTTTACTATTTCTTTTTTTTTATTATTTTTTTATTATACTTTAAGTTCTAGGGTACATGTGCATAACGTGCAGGTTTGTTACATATGTATACTTGTGCCATGTTGGTGTGCTGCACCCATCAACTCGTCAGCACCCATCAACTCATCATTTACATCAGGTATAACTCCCAATGCAATCCCTCCCGCATTCCCCCTCCCCGTGATAGGCCCCGGTGTGTGATGTTCCCCTTCCCGAGTCCAAGTGATCTCATTGTTCAGTTCCCACCTATGAGTGAGAAAATGCAGTGTTTGGTTTTCTGTTCTTGTGATAGTTTGCTGAGAATGATGGTTTCCAGCTGCATCCATGTCCCTACAAAGGACACAAACTCATCCTTTTTTATGGCTGCATAGTATTCAACGGTGTATATGTCCCACATTTTCTTAATCCAGTCTGTCACTGATGGACATTTGGGTTGATTCCAAGTCTTTGCTATTGTGAATAGTGCCGCAATAAACATACATGTGCATGTGTCTTTATAGCAGCATGATTTACAATCCTTTGGGTATATACCCAGTAATGGGATGGCTGCGTCGTATGGTACTTCTAGTTCCAGATCCTTGAGGAATCGCCATACTGTTTTCCATAATGGTTGAACTAGTTTACAATCCCACCAACAGTGTAAAAGTGTTCCTATTTCTCCACATCCTCTCCAGCACCTGTTGTTTCCTGACTTTTTAATGATTGCCATTCTAACTGGTGTGAGATGGTATCTCATTGTGGTTTTGATATGCATTTCTCTGATGGCCAGTGATGATGAGCATGTTTTCATGTTTCTGTTGGCTGTATGAATGTCCTATTTTGAGAAATGTCTGTTTATATCCTTTGCCCACTTTTTGATGTTTTTTTGTTTTTTTCTTGTAAATTTGTTTGAGTTCTTTGTAGGTTCTGGATATTAGCCCTTTGTCACATGAGTAGATTGCAAAAAATTTTCTCCCATTCTGTAGGTTGCCTGTTCACTCTGATGGTAGTTTCTTTTGCTGTGCAGAAGCTCTTTAGTTTAATGAGATCCCATTTGTCAAGTTTGGCTTTTGTTGCCTTTGCTTTTAGTGTTTTAGACATGAAGTCCTTGCCCATGCCTATGTCCTGAATGGTATTACCTAGGTTTTCTTCTAGGGTTTTTATGGTATTAGGTTTAACATTTAAGTCTCTAATTCATCTTGAATTAATTTTCATATAAGGAGTAAGGAAAGGATCCAGTTTCAGCTTTCTACTTATGGCTAGCCAATTTTCCCAGCACCATTTATTAAATAGGGAATCCTTTCCCCATTTCTTGTTTTTCTCAGGTTTATCAGAGATCGGATGGCTGTAGATGTGTGGTATTATTTCTGAGGACTCTGTTCTGTTCCTTTGGTCTATATGTCTGTTTTGGTAGCAGTACCATGCTGTTTTGGTTACTGTAGCCTTGTAGTATAGTTTGAAGTCAGGTAGCGTGATGCCTCCAGCTTTGTTCTTTTGACTTAGGATTGTCTTGGAGATGTGGGCTCTTTTATGGTTCCATATGAACTTTAAATTTGTTTTTTCCAATTTGCTGAAGAAACTCATTGGTAGCTTGATGGGGATGGCATTGAATCTATAAATTACCTTGGGCAGTATGGCCATTTTCACGATATTGATTCTTCCTATCCATGAGCATGGAATGTTCTTCCATTTGTTTATGTCCTCTTTTATTTCACTGAGCAGTGGTTTGTAGTTCTCCTTGAAGAGGTCCTTCACATCCCTTGTAAGTTGGATTCCTAGGTATTTTATTCTCTTTGAAGCAATTGTGAATGAAAATTCATTCATGATTTGGCTCTCTGTTTGTCTGTTACTGGTGTAAAAGAATGCTTGTGATTTTTGCACATTAATTTTGTATCCTGAGACTTTGCTGAAGTTTCTTATCAGCTTAAGGAGATTTTGGGCTGAGACAATGGGGTTTTCTAAATATACAATCATGTCATCTGCAAACAGGGACAATTTGACTTCTTCTTTTCCTAACTGAATACCCTTGATTTCTTTCTCTTGCCTGATTGCCCTAGGCAGAACTTCCAACACTATGTTGAATATGAGTGGTGAGAGAGGGCATCCCTGTCTTGTGCCAGTTTTCAAAGGGAATTTTTCCAGTTTTGGCCCATTCAGTATGATATTGGCTGTGGGTTTGTCATAAATATCTCTTATGACTTTGAGATATGTTCCATCAATACTGAATTCATTGAGAGTTTTTAGCATGAAGGGCTGTTGAATTTTGTCAAAGGCCTTTTCTGCATCTATTGAGATAATCATGTGGTTTTTGTCTTTGGTTCTGTTTATATGCTGGATTACGTTTATTGATTTGCATATGTTGAACCAGCCTTGCATCCCAGGGATGAAGCCCACTTGATCATGGTGGATAAGCTTTTTCATGTGCTGCTGGATTCGGTTTGCCAGTATTTTATTGAGGATTTTTGCATCGATGTTCATCAGGGATATTGGTCTAAAATTCTCTTTTTTTTTCTTGTGTCTCTGCCAGGCTTTAGTATGAGGATGACGTTGGCCTCATAAAATGAGTTAGGGAGGATTCCCTCTTTTTCTATTGATTGGAATAGTTTCCAAAGGAATGGTAGCAGCTCCTCCTTGCACCTCTGGTAGAATTCAGCTGTGAATCCATCTGGTCCTGGACTTTTTTTGGTTGGTAGGCTATTAATTATTGCCTCAATTTCAGAGCCTGTTATTGGTCTATTCAGGGATTCAGCTTCTTCCTGGTTTAGTCTTGGGAGAGTGTAAGTGTCCAGGAAATTATCCATTTCTTCTAGATTTTCTACTTTATTTGCGTAGAGGTGTTTATAGTATTCTCTGATGGTAGTTTGTATTTCTGTGGGGTCGGTGGTGATAGCCCCTTTATCATTTTTTATTGCATCTATTTGATTCTTCTCTCTTTTCTTCTTTATTAGTCTTGCTAGCAGTCTATCAATTTTGTTGATCTTTTCAATAAACCAACTCCTGGATTCATTGATTTTTTGAAGGGTTTTTTGCGTCTCTATCTCCTTCAGTTCTGCTCTGATCTTAGTTATTTCTTGCCTTCTGCTAGCTTTTGAATGTGTTTGCTCTTGCTTCTCTAGTTCTTTTAATTGTGATGTTAGAGTGTCAATTTTAGATCTTTCCAGCTTTCTCTTGTGGGCATTTAGTGCTATAAATTTCCCTCTACACACTGCTTTAAATGTGTCCCAGAGATTCTGGTATGTTGTATCTTTTTTCTCATTGGCTTCTAAGAACATCTTTATTTCTGCCTTCATTTTGTTGTGTACCCAGTAGTCATTCAGGAGCAGGTTATTCAGTTTCCACGTAATTGAGAGTTTTTAGTGAGTTTCTTAGTCCTGAGTTCTAGTTTGATTGCACTGTGGTCTGAGAGACAGTTTGTTATAATTTCTGTTCCTGTACATTTGCTGAGGAGTGCTTTACTTCCAATTATGTAGTCAGTTTTGGAATAAGTGTGATGTGGTGCTGAGAAGAATGTATATTCTGTTGATTTGGGGTGGAGAGTTCTGTAGATGTCTATTAGGTCTGCTTGCTGCAGAGATGAGTTCAATTCCTGGATATCCTTGTTAAGTTTCTGTCTCATTAATCTGTCTAATGTTGACAGTGGGGTGTTGAAGTCTCCCATTATTATTGTATAGGAGTCTAAGTCTCTTTGTAAGTCTCCAAGGACTTGTTTTATGAATCTGGGTGCTCCTGTATTGGGTGGATATATATTTAGGGTAGTTAGCTCTTCCTGTTGAATTGATCCCTTTATCATTATGTAATGGCCTTCTTTGTCTCTTTTGATCTTTGATGGTTTAAAGTCTGTTTTATCAGAGACTAGTATTGCAACCCCTGCTTTTTTTTGTTCTCCATTTGCTTGGTAGATCTTCCTCCATCCCTTTATTTTGAGCCTATGTATGTCTCTGCATGTGAGATGGGTCTCCTGAATACAGCATACTGATGGGTCTTGACTCTATCCAGTTTGCCAGTCTGTGTCTTTTAATTGGATCATTTAGTCCATTCACATTTAAGGTTAATATTGTTATGTGTGAACTTGATCCTGTCATTATGATATTAACTGGTTATTTTGCTTGTTAGTTGATGCAGTTTCTTCCTCGCCTCGATGGTCTTTACATTTTGGCATGTTTTTGCAATGGCTGGTACCGGTTGTTCCTTTCCATGTTTAGTGCTTCCTTCAGGGTCTCTTGTAAGGCAGGCCTGGTGGTGACAAAATCTCTAAGCATTTGCTTATCTGTAAAGGATTTTATTTCTCCTTCACTTATGAAACTTAGTTTGGCTGGATATGAAATTCTGGGTTGAAAATTCTTTTCTTTAGGAATGTTGAATACTGGCCTCCACTCTCTTCTGGCTTGTAGAGTTTCTGCCGAGAGATCTGCTGTTAGTCTGATGGGCTTCCCTTTGTGGGTAACCCGACCTTTCTCTCTGGCTGCCCTTAAGATTTTTTCCTTCATTTCAACTTTGGTGAATCTAGCAATTATGTGTCTTGGAGTTGCTCTTCTCGAGGAGTATCTTTGTAGTGTTCTCTGTATTTCCTGAATTTGAATGTTGGCCTACCCTACTAGGTTGGGGAAGTTCTCCTGGATGATATCCTGAAGAGTGTTTTCCAACTTGGTTCCATTTCCCCCCTCACTTTCAGGCACCCCAATCAGATGTAGATTTGGTCTTTTTACATAATCCCATACTTCTTGCAGGCTTTGTTCATTTCTTTTTCTTCAAGTTTCTCTTCTTGCTTCATTTCATTCATTTGATCCTCAATTGCTGATACTCTTTCTTCCAGTTGATCGAGTCAGTTACTGAAGCTTGTGCATTTGTCACGTATTTCTCGTGTCATGGTTTTCATCTCTGTTTGTTCATTTATGGCCTTCTCTGCATTAATTATTCTGGTTATCAATTCTTCCACTCTTTTTTCAAGATTTTTAGTTTCTTTGCGCTGGGTACATAATTCCTTCTTTAGCTCTGAGAAGTTTGATGGACTGAAGCCTTCTTCTCTCATCTCATCAAAGTCAATCTCTGTCCAGCTTTGATCCGTTGCTGGCGATGAGCTGCGTTCCTTTGGAGGGGGAGATGTGCTCTTATTTTTTGAATTTCCAGCTTTTCTACCCTGTTTTTCCCCATCTTTGTGGTTTTATCTGCCTCTGGTCTTTGATGATGGTGATGTACTGATGGGGTTTTGGTGTGGGTGTCCTTCCTGTTTGTTAGTTTTCCTTCTAACAGTCAGGACCCTCAGCTGTAGGTGTGTTGGAGATTGCTTGAGGTCCACTCCAGACCCTATTTGCCTGTGTGTCAGCACCAGAGGCTGCAGAAGACAGAATACTGTTGAACAGTAAGTGTAGTTGTCTGATTCTTGCTTTGGAAGCTTCCTCTCAGGGGTGTACTCCACCGTGTGAGGTGTAGGGTTTCGGTCTGCCCCTAGTGGAGGATGTCTCCCAGTTAGGCTACTCAGGGTTCTGGGACCCACTTGAGCAGGCAATCTGTCCGTTCTCAGATCTCAACCTCCGTGTTGGGAGAGCCACCGCTCTCTTCAAAGCTGTCAGACAGAGTTGCTTGCATCTGCAGAAGTTTCTGCTGCTTTTTGTTGTTGTTGTTGTTGTTGTTTAGCTGTGCCCTGTCCCCAGAGGTGGAGTCTACAGAGACTGGCAGGCGTCCTTGAGCTGCTGTGAGCTCCACCCAGTTCGATCTTCCCAGGGCTTTGTTTACCTACTTAAGCCTCAGCAATGGCGGGTGCCCCTCCCCCAACCTTGCTGCTGCCTTGGGGTTAGATCGCAGACTGCTGTGCTAGCAATGAGGAAGGCTCCGTGGCCATGGGACCCTCCCAGCCAGGTGTGGTATATAATCTCCTGCTGTGCCCGTTTCCTTAAAGCTCAGTATTGGGGTGGGAGTTACCTGATTTTCCAGGTGTTGTGTGTCTCTGTTCCCCTGGCTAGGAAAAGGGATTCCCTTCCCCCTTGCGCTTCCCAGGTGAGGTGATGCCTCACCCTGCTTCAGCTCTTGCTGGTCGGCTGCAACAGCTGACCAGCGCCAATTGTCCGGCACTCCCCAGTGAGATGCACCCAGTACCTCAGTTGATAATGCAGAAATCTCCTGTCTTCTGTGTGGCTTGTGCTGGGAGCTGGAGACTGGAGCTGTTCCTATTCAGCCATCTTGCTCCACCCCCCCAGATTTTACTATTTCTATAGATCCATTGGGGGAATTAAGTTTTTGCAACTGTGAATCTTCCAATTCATGAACATGATATATCACTCCTTTTATTTAGGTATTAATTTTATTTAGTAATATTTTTTAGTTTCCTACATAGATATCTTACACATCTTTAATTAGATTTAAAACTAAGTATTTACTTTTTTGATACTTGTAAAAAATACATTTGAAAAAATCTCATTTCCAAACATTTGTTCTAAACATTCAGGCATGTAATTGATTTTTATATATTTATCAAAAGTTATTGCTAAATTTTGTTTATCCATAGATTCCTGTGAATTTTCACTATAAGCGTAATGTCATCTGTGAATAATAACAGCTTTATTTCTTCTTTTCTAATGTTTATCATTTCATTTTTTTATGACCTCATTGCACTGGCTAGGACTTCCAGTACAACACTGAAAAGAAGTGGTGATAATAGACATTATCTCATACTAAATCTCAGGAGAGGAGCTTTCAACATTTTAACATTTATTGAAGGAGATTTTGGCTTTGGTTTGTTTATTTACTATGCTTCTATTTCTCTTTGCTAATAGTTTTTTTTTTTTTTTTTAAATGAGTGAGTTTTTGTCAAATGCTTTTTCTATGTCTAATTTGATGATTATGTGATTTTCCCTTTTATTCTGTTAATTCTAATTTTTTATTAATTTCTTTTTGACCCTATAACATAAATTATGTTGATTTTTAAACATTTGCTGTATTGAAGACTAATTTACACATGATAAAATGCATTCATTTAAATGTACATTTTAATAAATTCTGCAAAATTTGTACACTTGTATAATCAACAGAACAATCAAGATACAAATGTAGAACATTTTCTAAACTTATCTTCCCTGTCAATTTCCCTTGGCCTTAGCCCCAAACAACCACTGATCTGGTTTTTGTCACCATGGAGTAGATTTATCTTTTCTAGAGTTTCATGTAAGGGAGTTATACAGTATGTATTCTTTTGTGTCTGGCCCCTTTTGCTCAACATAATGTTTTTTAGAGTCATCCGTGTTGCCTATATCAACAGTTCATTCTCTTTTTGTTGTGAGATAATTGTCCATTATATAAATATATCACAGTTTGTTTATCCATTCGCCTGCTGATGAAAAGTTTTGAGCTATTGTGAACAATAGATAGAAAAGATTTAGATAAATGATGGCTTTCAAAGCAACAGTAGCCTAACCTTCCTACGCTTATAGAAATAATAATATAAAATGGGTAGATATATATAATAGAAATAATTACTTTAGAATGATTTCTTAAATTTAACTTTTAAGTTCAGGGGTACATGTTCAGGTTTGTTACATAGGTAACCTTGTGCCATGGGGGTTTGTTGTACAGATTGTTTTGTCATCCAGGTATTAAGCCTAGCATCCCTTAGTTATTTTTCCCAATGCTCTCCCTTCTCCCACCCTCCACACTCTGAAAGGCCTCAGGGTATGTTCTTTTCTTCTATGTGTTCATGTATCCCCATTATTTCATTCCCACTTCTGAGTGAGAACATGCGGTATTTGGTTTTCTGTTCCTGTGTTAGTTTGTTAAGGATAGTGGCCTCCAGCTCTATCCGTGTTCTTGCAAAGGATATGATCTAGAATGATTACCACTGGAATATAAATTCCATGAAAACAGTCTGTCCTGTTTACGAATATCTTAAGTGCCTATTATAACATAGTTCATACCCATTAAATATTGAATGAATTAATGAAATAACTTTGAAGAATTTTTAATTTGTTTTCTCGCCTCAGATTTATACTCTGTCTCAAAGTTAAACTAGTACATTGTATTTTATAGTTTAAAAGACAAAGTATAAAAAGAAGAGTGTTTAGAATTGGCTATATAATGAAAAACAGCCACCCTACCTTAAACATTTTATTTCTTATTTTGTGGGTTAAAAAAAACATGAGTGGGTTTAAATTATGAGGACGAGGGATGAGAACTTTAATTTCAATATTTCTAGGTTAAAACTTTATATTATTAATAAAATTTCTGAATATCAATTTACTGAAAGCAATATTATTCTTTATTGTTGTCAGTACAACTTTTCTAGAGTTGGAACATGGGAATAAATTCCCACGTTATTTTCCTAGGCACTCCATTTTCTACTATTATGCGTTTTGTCAAGTTGAGCAAATATCAGAAGCGTCTGCTTACAGCAAACATACTCAGAGTTCCCAAAGATATAAAGGTAAAAATCAGGAACAGAAATAGAAAGAAGAGATAGAGTCTAATCAATTTATTTTTAAGTCATTATCTGATGTATTTATAACTCCTAGGCTCTGGGTGTATAAAGTTAGAGTTTTAAATGTGTATGCTTATATGAGACACAATGATTTTCCTCGGGTGACATAAATTGATCAGAAATGCAGTGTAACATACATTTCATGATATGGGCATAAATGTGCAAGTGTTGTGTGTTGTGGCCTTAGGAAAATGGCTAAATAGTATTTCTTTTATTAGATTGGATTCAATTAAATGAACAAATTTCATTGATATTTTAAATTAAAATTTTTATTTTGAGATAATTATAGATCCACGTGTGATTGAAAGAAATAGTAAAGAGATATGCTGCATACTAAGTTTTCCTCAATAGTAACATCTTACAAAAACATAGTGCCATATCACAACCCGGATACTGACATTGATACAGTAAAGATGTAATATAGTTCATAACAATCAGATTCTTGATATCACCTTTTTATAGTCACATCTGCTTCCCTCCTTAATGCTGGCAACCAGAAATTTGTTCTCCATTTCTCTAATTTTGTTACTTTTACTCTAGAAATAAATGAATAAAAGTATCTCTATTTATAGATGAATTTTTTGTTTCTATAGAAAATCTCAAGGAATCTAGACAAAACCTCCTAGAATTAATAGATAGGTTCAGCAAGGTTGTAGGATAGAGATCAATATGCAAAAATTAATAGCATTTCTATATACAAGGAATGAAAATCTAGGCACTGATATGGAAAATATAATACCGTTAACATTTGCTCCAAAAATCTAAGAAAAGAAGCAGGTATGTTTCTGTTATGGGAATCACAGGGCTAAAGTGTTAACAGAGCATCCTGCTCTGGGGTGGTGGGGGGAGGGAGCAAGGCCCAGGCTATTTCAGGCAGTTCCTTCCTATCTCAAAATGTTGCATTCTCAGTGCATTCTACAGTTATTCTGAGAACCATGGGCAAGAAAAGGAAAGGCTGGGCTACCCAAGGCCATCTGAGGACTGTCCTGCAGCTTTCATGGTTTTTGATAAGGAATCTATTTGACATTCAAATTGCTCTTTTTCTATAGCTAAGGTGTTGTTTTCCTCTGGTTAATATATATATACACACACACACACACATATATATAGATATATGTCTTCAGTTTTCAGCAGTTTATGATGGTTTTTGGAAGTGATTTCCCTGGGTTTAACCTATTTGATATTTCCTCAGCTTCTTGAATTTGTAGGTCTGTATTTGTTGTCAAATTTTAGAAAATTTAGTAATTATTTTTTCCAACATTTTTGTAGTCCCCTCTCTTTCTTCTCTTGTTATGGTTCTCTAGAATCACAAATATTACATTTTTTGTTATATGCCTAAGGCTATCTTAGATGCCTAAGGCTATGTTCCTTTTTTTTCAGTCTATTTTTTCTCTGTAGTTTGAATTGGGTAATTCTGTTGTTCTAATTTCCAATTCATTAATATTCTTCTCTGTACTCTTCATCTACCATTGAGCCCATCTGCTGCATTCACTGCATTTTTAATTTTAGTTATTGTACCTTAAATACTAAGATTTCCATTTGACTCTTCTTTATATCTTCTTTCTTTACTAAGACTTTCTATATCTTTGTGTAAGCTTTCTATTTTTAAAAACATTGTTTCAATTGTGTTTATAATTGCTCCTTGAAGCACTTTTATCATGGCTACTATAAAGTCTTTGTCAGATAATTGTAACATCTCTTTATTACAATGTTGGCATCTATTGGTTGTCTTTTTAAATTTAATTTGAAAACTTCTTCATTCTTGATATGATGACTGAGTTTTTTTATTGAAACCTGTACTGTTGGGGAATTATGCTTTAAGAGTCTAGATCTTAATTAAACCTTCTGTTTTAGTTGTTTTATTGTATGACTCTGACAGGGGAGCTGACATCAATCAGAAAGGTCAATAGGCTTTGCAGAGCAATGGTCTTTAAGTCCTCAGGGAAGATAGGAGGAGTTGTTCCCAAGGATTGACTGACCCCCACCTCAAGTCTGTAGAGAGAATGGGGTGATCGTCTCAGGTGGCAGGAGGTACAGAGTATAAAGAACGCCTGCTGCCTCCTGCCACCCTCAGGTACTGTAGACAAGAGGTAGCACTGCTGTTGGAAGATGAACAAGCAATAGCCAACACATGAGTCAACACACATGGCTCAATCTCAGGGTTAGTAGTGGACTTTTTATGTACCAAACACCTGAACTCATTCTGTGTCCAGTGTGAGTGAAAGTTACCCAAATCCTTACGCCAGGACCATTCTATCTGCTTGCTCTCCCATTATCCTACAAAAGAAGCAGGCTGGCCAATGAGAGCAATCTCTCAACAGACTTCCCCACTGGAACCTAATGTGGACCCAGTACAACACCACAGTCTCAAGTGCCAGAGCTCCTCAGGGCTTCTGCCTAATCCCATGTGTAGGTTAGAGTCTTGGAAAAGAGAAAGAGTGATGGAGCCCAGGTGGTTGCCAGTCCAGGGTTATATATGCTTTCTGGGGAGCATAATTGATCAATCCCAGACAGTAGAGGAGACTTAGAACATTTTGAAGAAGGCACTCCAAAGAGTGGGGGCCACCTGAGGTATTTGCCTACACCTATGGGCAGAACAGATCCTAGGTTTTAGTCCTACTTCACTCCTGACAAGCTATATTCTTTGGATAAGTCATTTAATATCTCTGGGTCTCCATTTCATCATCTGTAAGGTAAAGTGACTCAATGATCAGTCATATAGTAAATTAATTTGAAAAATCTCAACCTTCTTGGTATATAGTAATCAAATTGAGTCTCACTTGAATTAGTTAGTTTTGATCTTCACCTGCTCACCCCTGGGCTGGGTTAAAGTGAGGGCAAGGTTGTCATGAGAATAAGCACTCCAGGTACTGGGTTCAGGAGATTTCTTCCCTCCACAGACAAGGTTGTACACAGACAGGGCTTACTTTGGGCATATTGTGTCCAAAACCTTCTTGCTGAATTTTAAGGTCAAAGAGAAGGCCCTGGATTTACTTGAAATTCACCTAAAGTAGAGAATAAAAACTTTAGCCTTAACTTATAAAGCCCCTAGAGAGAGAATAAAATTTAAGTATTCTGGTTTCCATAGGAAAGATCATCCCTATGGTGAAGCGGATAATTCAGACTGCATTAGTCTACTGCCTTAAGTTCATATAACACACCTTATTTGGACTCCAAGTTCAGAAGCAACTTTCTGATTAGAATTTGGTCTCCTCTGTAGATCTGCCCTGAGGACAGACTCTGTGACAGCATATTTCTCATTGTAATTTAACAAATTGGCTTTCTGGTTCTATGCTTTGATCTCAGAGAACTTGGTTAATGTGTGGCAGCCCCTGAGGGACAGTATTACATGAGGAATGCTGACAGAGTCTCCTTACAAACCTGTTAACCTAAAGTTCCATGCACTATGCCTGAATCATAGTAAATTCATCAAGTTTACATACACCAACAAATGCAGCCTCTCAGAACCAGCTTGCCAGCCTGGTCCAGCAAGCAGTTCACTTCTCTGCATTGCTAGAGGATCCAGCTGTTCTATTTTTGTGCTAATTTATATACTGGCCAGCTACATTTTGATGCTACTAACCTTAGCTCCCAAATATGTAACTCTCAAGTAAGATATTTCCAAGAAAGGTGTAAAAGAGTAAATATCAAAAAAGAAACATCAAATGTTTCTAACCCGTATAACTTTGTGATCCTAGACTCACAAGCACTAACAGTGGAGAGGAGGCATTGCAAGACTCAGGCTGCTGAGAATCTGGTTTTCTTTTTCATGAGGAGAAAGTATGGCCTATGAGCTCTGGCCTATGAATCTTGAGATCTATTTTTACCATTTAGCTAATGATTCCATCTTGGAGAAATAACTTATCTTCTAGGTCTCATTTTCCTCACTTGTAAAATAAAGAGATGAGGGCAGATGGTCTTATCAGGTATTTATACCAGTAAGTTTCTATTAATCTCCATTAAACTCATTAACAGAAGGAAGAAAAAAGGAAATGCACATGCTTATATTTCTAGGGGATTATTATTATTGGCATTGATACAGTCTTGGACAAAAGGAGCAGTTGCATTGTATCTTTAAATTTTGTTTTTCTATATGCTTCTAGTGTGTGGCTTCTTATTCCCAGTTATGTGGATAAGCTTTAGACAGTCTGAGAGTCTCTTTTTTGGATACAAAGTTTTGAGTGTATGTATGCATGCTTTCTCTGAAGAGTGCTGGTGGTTTTTATCAGTACAGTAGTTCCCCCTTATCCACAGGGAATATGTTTCAAGACTCCCAGTGGATGTCTGAAACCACAGATAGTACTGAATCCTATATATACCATAGTTTTTCCTAGACATACATACTTATGATAAAGTTTAATTTACAAATTAAGTATAGTAAGAGATTAAAAACAACGACTAATAAAATAAGACAATTATAACAATATGCCAGCATCATTACTCTTGTGCTTTGGAGCCATTTTTAAGTAAAGTAAGAGTGACTTGAACACAAGCACTGTGATATCACCACAGTCGATCTGATAACTGAGATGGCTGTAAAGTGACTAATGGGTGGGTAGCATGCACAGAGTGGACATGCTAGACAAAGAGATAATTCATGTCCTAGGCAGAATGAGGCAGAACACCACAAGATTTTATCATGTTATTCAGAATAGCATGCAATTTAAAATATAAATTGTTTATTTCTGGAATTTTCTATAAAATATTTTTGGATCATGGTACACTAAGGGTAAGTGAAATGAGACCATGGATAAGGGGGACTACTGTAATTTATCAAAGGGACCTGCAGACTTCATAAGGCTTAAAGCCACTGATCTCAGTTCATTTGTGCTGTAATAACAAAATAACACAGACTGGGTAATTTATAAAAAAACATAAATTTATTTCTCACAGTTCTAAAGGCTGACAAGTTCAAGGTCAAGGCACTGGCATTCTGTGTCTGGTGAGGGCCTTCTTGCTGCATCCTCTCATGGTAGAAAGTGGAAGGATAAAAAAAGCCTAGTTAGTTCCCTCCAGCCCTTTCATGAGGCACTAATTCCATCCATGAGAGTGGAGCCCTTATGGCTTAATCATCTTCTGAAGGTCCCACCTCTTAATACTTTTATATTAGAAATTAAATTTCAACATGAATTTTGAAAGAGACACAAGCATTCAAACCATAGCACCCTGCATATCCAAAGCTTATTAAAATATGATAGAAACTAATTCCCTGGATTGAATTCCATCAACTTGACATTCCCATTAATTTTTAAATCTTTAGACACAAATAATTCCAATTAGGAGGCAGCAGTTGTATGCCTAAGTGAATCATCTTCCCATCTAGGCCTGGAAGAAAACAACTGTCATGATAAGTCTGATATAATTACATTATCATTAATAACTGTTAAGCCATTATTAAGCTAATTTTTCATTTCATTAAAAGTCTATATAAAGAAAGCTGTCAAATAGAAAGTCATTTAATGTGAGTTTATAATATTTGTTTTTGAATAGTGAGAAATAAAAATAACTTAATGAAAGAATTTTCTTTGCAAAACTATTACATTTCACAAAATAATTTCTAAGCACATGAATTCAAATCAGCTGAGATGTGCAGAACAAAGGAACACAAATCTAAAGAAAAGGAATGATTACAAAATAATTAATCACCCAGTTATTCACTTCCCATAAGACATTTTGCTTCATATGATGAAAATATCTATTATTTGAAACAAACTTTAGCATAACAGATGACAAATTTCAAAACATCAATTTTATTTCAAGAGACATGAACTATATCTGTAGTTAAGAAGTAAAAATTGATTAGGAGTAATTCTGTGTCAATGTAAGATCACAATGTATTGAATCTGAGTTTCAGAGAAGAATTGTCTGTCAAGCATGAATTAATGGAACATTAAATTAGAACAATTAACTTTCTAGTCCACTATTATTTTGGGGCCAAGCATAAGGCACCATTGCTAAGGATTCAGATTATTGAACTTGCTATTCATATCATATTCATATAAGGGCAGGACATTTCTTTACAATAATTTTAGCCACGCAACAGATCTTAACAGCACTAATGTCATCAATATAATAAAAAAAAGTCTAAAATCTATTGTACTAATTGACAAAACATACTTTTAATCAGAGGTTTAAAAATTAGATAATATACTTGAAGTAATTGCCTCTGGTGTATGGCCTTTTCAACATATGTTAGCTGACCTCCTTTTGTTACCCATGCCTTCATGACTTAGCTGAATTTCTGCCCTGCCTTAACTCTGCTTCTCTGCTTATCTTTAAGAAACAGGAGACCTGCGATCAGAAGATCCCCCTCATGATTAAACCAGCTGAAGCTCATGGGGGAATCCAAGATGGCAGCTCATTTGACCTTTGAAGAACTTCAAAATTAATTATAATCTAATTTCCATGTCAAATGACACTCTCCCCAGTGCCATGACAGTTGACAATCGCTATGACAATGATTGGAAGAAACCATAAAGGGACAAAAGGACGGTGGCACACCAGTTCTGAGAAGTTCTCCATTCATTCCAAGAAAAGATATGAATATTACTCCCCTTGCTTTCAATGCCCAATTCTTTTATTAAATATGACCTATATCTGTGACTTCCCAGCTCTTACAAGTTGAATGATTGATTTGTGAACCACATTCCCACTTCTCAATTCTATGGCTGTCAAATAAAAGCCTGCACTCCTCGATACTCACTTTCAGTTTTGCTTATGAGTGTTGTGGCAAAGAACAGAAAAGAACCCATCTTCTGGGTGAACAGATTTGTCAGTAACATCCTCAGAGAATATGCCTAACTGGGGCAACAAAACACCTCTATGATGCAAGTTAAAACCAACTGATAAACACATAAATCACATTGTATAAACAATGTTTAAAAGCAAATTTTAGAAAATGGTGGCTAGGAGGCAGAACTAACTTGCAGCTTCCACTCAGATGCACAGAGGAGTATGTGGAGGCCCACATCATGAACTTTTGCTCCAAGAACTATGCAAGAACATAGCAGGAAAGCCAAAAGAACCCAGAGACCCTTTGAAGGAAGCAACTTACCACTCACTGCAGGCTCAGTGAGACAACCAAAAACTGTGAGTGTCCAAAGTGTGAGAGGGGAAATGTTCGCCCCCAAACACAAATCCTCACTGGGGCCCAGATCGCAGGAGAAGGATCTGAGCTTATGTGGAGCTGAGACAACTTTAGAGAACTGAGCAAAATATAGAGATAGAGGAAGCAGCAGGAAGAGCTCTGTGAACACTCTTCTGTCCTGAGGAAAGCCATTCCTAGCTTTGTTTTGCACCGGTCCTTGGGGAAAGCTGCCAGTGGAACTGGGGAAAGACCACAGGGAGAAGGGAACTTACAGCTGAACTTTGTAACAATTTCCACCAAATGCAAAGTATCCTATGCAGAATCTGGGGGAGGGGTGAACAGAGAGTGCAGATTTTGGCGCAGAAGCCACAGCAGGTGGGGAGGCACAAACTCTGAAAGTCCTGCTTGCTTTCTCAGTGGGGAAGCTCGTAGCCTGGGGCAAATTCTCAGCCCTGCTCATCTACTGCCTGGAAATAAACTCAGTGCTGTTGCGGGGGCATGATGGGAGTGAGACTGGCCTTTCAGGCTGCCTGGGAGCTGGGCGAGGCCTGTCACTGCTGGCTTTCCCGCACTTCCCTGGTGACCTGTATGATGCTTCTGATCTCAGTTCATTTGTGCTGTGATAACAAAATAACACAGACTGGGTAATTTATATAGAACAGAAATAAAAAACATAACTCCATCATCCTGAGAACCACACTCCCATCTCCCACAGCAACTGCAGCAAGCCCCACCCAAGGAAAGTCTGAGCTCAGACATGCCTAACCCTGCCCCTCCTGATAGCCTTTCACTACGCACCTTGGTAGCTAAAGACAAAGGATGTATCTCTTGGGAGTTCTAAATTCCTGCCCACTCCTTGAGAAACCCGAATACTTATCCAGGCAACCCTAGGGCAAGCTTGTATCCTCCCTATACTACCACAGCTGATGTTCTCTTGAAAGTGCCACCTCCTGGCTAGAGGCCAACCAACAAAAAACCAGTGCACTAAACAAAATTACAACCAAAGACCCTCACAGAGTCCAATCCCCTGCTACCTCCATCAGAGCAGGTGCTGGTATTCATGGCTGAGAGACCTGAAGTTAGATCACATCACAGGGCTCTCTGAAGACACTCCCCAGTACCATCCTAGAGCCTGGTAACTCCCCTGGGTGGCTAGACCCAGAACAGAAATATCAATCACTGCAGTCTGTCTCTCAGGAAGTCCCATACCTAGGGGCAGGTGAAGAGCACTACATCAAGGGAGCACCCCATGGGATTACAAAATCTGAACAACAGCCCTTGAGTCCTAGATCTTTCCTCTGACATAGTCTACCCAAATGAGAAGAAACCAGAAAAACAATTTTGGTAATATAGAGGTGAAGCTGACTGGGCTTCTGGGTCGGGTGGGGACTTGGAGAACTTTTCTGTCTAGCTAAATGATTGTAAACACACCAATCAGCACTCTGTGTCTAGCTAAAGCTTTGTAAACACACCGATCAGCACTCTGTAAAATGGACCAATCAGTGCTCTGTAAAACAGACCAATCAGCAGGCCATGGGTGGGGCCAAATAAGGGAATAAAAGCTGACCACCTGAGCCAGCAGTAGTAACCCACTGGGGTCCCCTTCCATACTGTGGAACCTTTGTTCTTTCACTCTTCACAATAAATCTTGCTGCTGCTTGTTCTTTGGGTCCACACTACCTTTATGAGCTGTAAAACTCACCATGAAGGTCTGCAACTTCACTCCTGAAGTCAGCAAGACCACGAACCCACTGGGAGGAATGAACAATTCTGGACATGCCACCTTTAAGAACTGTAACACTCACTGCGAAGGTCTGCAGCTTCACTCCTGAAGTCAGCGAGACCACAAACCCACCAGAAGGAAGAAACTCTGGACACATCTGAACATCTGAAGGAACAAACTCTGGACATACCATCTTTAAGAACCGTAACACTCACTGCGAGGATCTGCAGCTTCATTCTTGAAGTCAGCAAGACCAAGAACCCATCGGAAGTAACCAATTCCAGACACAATATGACAAAACATGATTCTTTACCACTCCCCCAAAATCACACTAGCTCACCAGTAATAGACCCAAACCAAGAAGAAATCTCTGAATTGCCAGAAAAAGAATACAAAAGATCGATTATTAAGCTACTCAAGGAGGCACCAGAGAAAGATGAGTAACAACTTAAATTTTAAAAAAAGATACAGAATACAGATGGAAAAAATCTCCAGAGACGTAGCATAAATAAAAAAAAATCACAACTTCTAAAAATGAAGGACACACTTAGAGAAATGCAAAATACACTGGAAAATCTTAGCAATAGAATCAAACAAGTAGAAGAAAGAACTTCAGAGCTAGAAGACAAGCTTTTGAATTAACCCAATCTGACAAAGACAAAAAAAAAAAAAAAAAAAAAAGAATAAAAAAATGAGCAAAGCCTTCAAAAAGTTTGAGATTATGTTAAACAACGAAACCTAGTAATTGGTATTCTGGAGGAATAAGAGAAATCTAAAAGTTTGGAAAACATATTTGAGGGAGTAATTGAGAAAAACTTCCCTGGCTTTCCTAGAGATCTAGACATTCAAATACAAGAAGCTCAAAGAACACCTGGGAAATTCATTGCAAAAAATATCTTTGCCTAGGCACATAGTCATCAGGTTATCTAAAATCAAGACGAAGGAAAGAATCTTAAGAGCTGTGAGGCAAAAGCATCAGACAATCTATAAAGGAAAACCTATCAGATTAACAGTAGATTTATCAGCAGAAACCCTACAAGCTAAAAGGAATTGGGGTCCTATTCTAACTTCCTTAAACAAAGCCATTATTAGCCAAGAATTTTGTATCCAGTGAAACTAAGCATCATAAAGGAAGGAAAGGTACAGCCTTTTTCAGACAAACAAACGCTGACAGAATTTGCCACTACCAAGCCAGCACTACAAAAACTGATTAAAGGAGCTCTAAGTCTTGAAAGAAACGCTTAAAATACACTTTAAGAAGAACCTCCTTAAAGCATAAATTTCACAGGAACTATAAAACAACAACACAATGAAAAACAACAACAACAAGGTATTCAGGCAACAAAGAGCATGATGAATAGAATACTATCTCACATCTCAATACTAACGTCGAATATAAATGGCCTGAATGCTGCAGGTAAAAGATACAGGATGGCAGAATAAGAAATTGTGTCTGGATTTGGTTCCTTCTGGTGGGGTCTTGGTCTTGCTAACTTCAAGAATGAAACTGCAGACCCTCCTGGTGAGTGTTACAGTTCTTAAAGGTGGTGTGCCCAGAGTTTGTTCCTTCAGATGTTCAGATGTGTCCACAGTTGTTTGTTCCTCCCAGTGGGTTCGTGGTCTTGCTGACTTCAGGAGTGAAGCTGCAGACCTTCATGGTGAGTGTTACAGCTCATAAAGGTAGTGCGAACCCAAAGAGTGAGCAGCAGCAAGATTTATTGCAAAGAGTGAAAGAACATAGCTTCCACAGTGTGGAAGGGGACCTGAGCAGGTTGCCACTGCTGGCTTGGGTGGCTACCTTTTATTCCCCTATTTGGCCCCACCCACATCATGCTGATTGGTCCATTTTACAGAGTGCTGACTGGTGCATTTTCACAGAATGCTGATTGATGCGTTTACAAAGCTTTAACTAGACTCAGAGCGCTGACTGGTGCGTTTTTAGAGTGCTGATTGGTGTGTTTACAAACCTTTAGCTAGACACAGAGCACTGATTCGTGTGTTTACAATCCTTTAGCTAGACAGAAAAGTTCTCCAAGTCCCCACCAGACCCAGAAGCCCAGCCGGCTTCACCTCTTAATCACCAACCAAGTACCTGCCACCTTCAAGAGACTCACTTAACACAGAAGGACTCACATAAACTTAAGGTAAAGGGATGGAAAAAGATATTCCATGCAAATGGACACTAAAAGCAAGAAGGAGTAGCTATTCTTCTATCAGACAAAACAAACTTTAAAGCAACAGCAGTTAAAAGAGATAAAGAGGGACATGATATAATGATAAAAGAACTGGTCCAACAGGAAAATATCACCACCCTAAATATATAGGCACCTAACACTGAAGCTCCCAAATTTATAAAACAATTACTAATAGACCTAAGAAATCAGATAGACAGCAACACAGTAATAGTGGGGGACTTCAATACTCCACTGACAGCACTAGACAGGTCATCAAGACAAAGTCCACAAAGAAGTAATGGACTTAAACTATACTCTAGAAAAAATGGACTTAAAAGATATTTACAGAACATTTTACCTAACAACTGCAGTATACACATTCTATTCATCAGCACATGGAACATTCTCCATGATAGACCACATGATAAGCCACAAAACAAGACTCAGTAAATTTAAGATAATTGAAATTATATCAAATACTCTCTCAGACCACAGTGGAATAAAACTAGAAATCAACTCCAAAAAGAACCGCAAAATTATGCAAATACATAGAAATTAAATAACCTGCTCCTGAATGATCATTGGGTCAATAATGAAATCAAGATAGAAATTGAAAAGTTCTTTGAACTGAATGATAATAGTGATGCAACCTATCAAAACCTCTGGAATACAGCAAAATGGTGCTAAGAGAAAAGCTCATACCTTTGAATGCCTACATCAAAAGGTCTGAAAGAATACAAATAGACAATCTAAGGTGATGCCTTGAGGAACTAGAGAAACAAGAACAAACCAAACTCAAAACCAGCAGAAGAAAAAGAAATTACAAAGATCAGAGCAGAACTAAATGAAATTGAAACAAAAAAATACAAAGGATAAATGAAACAAAAAGCTGGTTCTTTGAAAAGATATATGAAATTTATAGACCATTAGCAAGATTAACCAAGAAAAGAAGAGAAAGGATCCAAATAAATTCAATTAGAAATGAAACAGGAGATATTACAACTGACACCACAGAAACACCAAAGATTATTCAAGACTACTATGAACACCTTTACGCACACAAACTAGAAAACCTAGAGGCAATTGATACATTCCTGGAAATATACAACCCTGCTAGATTAAAACAGGAAGAAATAGAAACTCTGAACAGACCAATGACAAGCAGCAAGATTGAAATGGTAATAAAAAAATTGCCCGAAAAAAGTCCAGGACCAGGTGGATTCACAGCTTAATTCTATCAGGCATTCACAGAAGAATTTGTACCAATCCTATTTACACTATTCTAAAAGATAGAGACAGAGGGACTCTTTTCTAAATCATTCTATAAAGCTAGTATCACCGTAATACCCAAACCAGGAAAGGATATAACAAAAAAGAAAACTATAGACCAATATCCATCATGAACCTAGATGTAAAAGTCCTCAACAAAATACTAGCTGACTCTAACAGCATATCAAAAAGATAATCTACCATGCTCAAGTGGGTTTCATACCAGGGATGCAGGGATGATTTAACAGTAAGCTGGATACACCAAATAAACAGAATTAAAAATAAAAATCAGATGATCATCTCAACAGACATAGAAAAAGCATTTGACAAAATCTAGCATCCTTTATGATTAAAACCCTCAGCCAAGTTGGCATAGAAGGAACATGCTTTATGGTAATAAAAGCCATATATGACAAACCCACAGCTAATATTATATCGAATGGGGGAAGTTGAAAGCATTCTCCACGAGAGTTGGAACAAGACAAGAATGCCCACTTTCACCACTTCTATTCAACGTAGTACTGGAAGTCCTAGACAGAGCAACCAGGCAAGAGAAAGAAATAAAGGACATCCAGATTGGTAAAGAGGAAGTCAAACTGTTGCTATTTACTGATGATATGATTGCATACCTAAAAACCGTCAAAGACTCATCTAAAAAATCTCCTAGAACTGATACATGAATTCAATAAAGTTTCAGGATACAAAATTAATGTACACAAATCAGTAGCACTGCTATACACCAACAGCGACCAAGCTGAGAATCAAATCAAGAACTCAACCTTTTTTACAATAGTTGCAGAAAACACAATTCTTAGGGATATGCCTAACCAAGGAGGTGAAAGACCTCTTCGATAAAGTTTCAGGATACAAAATTAATGTACACACACCATTAGCACTGCTATACACCAACAGTGACCAAGTTGAGAATCAAATAAAAACGCAACCTCTTTTACAATAACTGCAGAAAAAAAATACTTAGGAATTTTTCACCACCTAAGAAGGAGGTGAAAGACCTCTACAAGGAAAACTATAAAACACTGCTGAAAGAAATCATAGTCAATGCAAACAAATGGAAACACAATCCATGCTTATGGATGGATAGAATCAATATTGTGAAAATGACCATACTGCCTAAAGGAATCTGCAAATTCAATGCAATTTCCATCAAAATATCACCATCATTCTTCGTAGAATTAGAGAAAACAACCCTAAAATTCATATGGAACTAATAAAGAGCCCACATAGCCAAAGCAAGGCTAAGCAAAAAGAACAATTCTGGAGGCATCACATTACCTGACTTCAAACTATACCATAAGGCCACAGTAACTGAACAGCATGGTGGTGGTATAAAAATAGAAATATAGACCAATGGAACAGAACAGAGAACCCAGAAATAAAGCCAAGTATTTACAGCCAACTGATCTTTGACAAAGCATACAAAAACATAAAGTGGGGAAAGGACACCCTATTCAACAAATGGTGCTGTGATAATTGGCAAGCCACATGTAGAAGAATAAAACTGGATCCTTATGTCTCACCTTAGAAAATCAACTCAAGATGGATCAAAGACTTAAATATAAGATCTGAAACAATAAAAGTTCTAGAAGATAACATTAGAAAAACCTTTCTGAAATTGGCTTAGGCAAAGACTTCATGACCAAGAATCCAAAAGCAAATGAAACAAAAACAAAGATAAACAGATAGGACTTAATTAAACTAAAAAGCTTCTGCACACACACACATACACATACACACACACACAAAATCAGCAAAGTAAACAGAGAACCCACAGAGTGGGACAAAATCTTCACAAACTATGCATCCAACAAAGGACTAATATCCAGAATCTACAAGGAACTCAAACAAACCAGCAAGAAAAAAAGCAAAGAATCCCGTCAAAAAGTAGGTTAAGGACATGAATAGACAGTTCTCTAGAGAAGATAAACAAATGGCCAACAAACATGAAAAAATGCTGAACATCAATTATGAGGAAAATTCAAATCAAAACCACAATGTGATACTACCTTACTCCTGCAGGAATTACCATAATCAAAAAATCAAAAAATAAGAGCTGTTGGAGTGAATGTGGTCAAAGGGGAACACTTTTACACTGCTGGTGGGAATGTAAACTAATACAACCACTATGGAAAACAATGTGGAGACTCCTTAAAGAACTAAAAGTAGATCTACCATTTGGTCCAGCAATTTCACTATTGGGCATCTACCCAGAGGAAAAGAAGTCATTATGTGAAAAAGATACTTGCACAAGCATGTTTATAGTAGCACAATTTGGAATTGCAAAAATATGGAAGCAGCCCAAAAGTCAATCAGTCAATGAGTAGATAAATTGTGGAATATATACCATAGAATACTACTCAGCCATAAAAAGGAATGAAATAATGACATCTGCAGCAACCTGGATGGAATTGGAGACCATTATTCTAAGTTAAGTAACTCAGGAATGGAAAACTAAATATTGTGTGTTCTCACTCCTAAGTGGGAGCTAAGCTATGAGGATGTAAAGACATAAGAATGACACAATGGACTTTGGGGACTTGAGGGAAAGAGTAGGAAGGGGATGAGAGATAAAAGACTAAACAGGGTACAGTGTATACTGCTTGGGTGATGGGTGCACCAAAATCTCAGAAATTACTACTGAAGAACTTATTCATGTAACCAACCACCACCTGTTCCCCCAAAACCTATGCAACAAAAAAATAAATATTAAAATAAAAAACAAATTACTAATGATATAAATTTCTATTCCTATTTTTGTGTGCTTCTCTAAAAAATAAAATTGTCATTTACATGGCCAAAATAACAGCATTACATTTAATAAAATTAATGTCTTTTATAAGACATTCCATATTCATATTTTTCCATTTTTTTCTTTCTTAATTTCTCTTGAAGTTGATTTGGTAAAATCCACATCAATCCAGTATTGCATTTTGTATCTAGTTTTCATGTATCTTATATTTCTTTCAATGTTTACTAGTATCTTTTGTGCTTTCACTCTTTTCATGCCATTTATCTGGTAGAATCTCTTTTTTCTACCATTTTTTTGAAGTAATTGACAAATACAATTGTATGTATTTAAGTTGTACATTGTGATTATGATATATACCTATGCATTGTGAAATGATCAATACAATCAAGTTAATTAACATATCCATTGTTTCACATATTATCTTTGTGTGTGTGGTTATATGTGTGTGCTGAGGACACTTAAGATCTACTCTCAGAAAATTTCAAGTATACAGTACAGTATTATTAACTATAGTCACCACACTGTACATTAAATCTCCAGAACTTATTCATCTTATAATCGGGAGTTTATACTCTTTGACCAACATCTCTCTATTTCCTTCACACCTCAGCCTCTAGCAAACACCATTATACTCTCTGTTGCCATGCATTTGGCGCTTTAAGATTCCAAGTGAGATCATACAATATTTATCTTTTGCTGTCTGTCTTATTTCACTTAACCATAATACCTTCCGGATTAATCCATGGCATCACAAAGGCAAGATTTCCTTCCTTTTTTGTGGCTGAACTATATTGTTTTATATATGAATGAAATCAATACACACACACACACACATTCACACATTTCATCTAAAAGAAATCACATTTTCTTTACCCATTCATCTGTCAACAGACCCTTAGGTTGCTTCCATATCCTGACTGCTGTGAATAATGCTACCTTGGACATAAGAGTGCAGTTTTCTCTTCAAGATACTGATTTTGTTTTTTGTTTTTGAATGAAATATCTTAACTTTTGGACTCATGTGATTGCTTTATCAATAATGTCACTTAGGTTGTTCTCATTTCCCCTGTAAGAAGTCAAGTCTATAGACTTTTTCAGGTTAAAGTTAAACATTTTGAGGAAAATACATTTTAGGTGATTTGTACATTTTTTCACCTTTGAGTATCATTATGAAGTCATGGGTTATAAAGTGAATTAATTGTATTTTACTCTTCCCAGTATGATGCTCAAATTTTTACAACTTTGGTTTGTTTCTGAGTCCTTTTGGCATTACCTCATTAATTTTTTAAAGTCCTTTGCTTTCTGGAACACAATGTTATTCCAGAGTCATCTTGTACCCTGATACTCCAGACAGAGTATCATTCAATTCTCCAGACAGCCCCCTTTTTTTTTTTAAATGCAAACTAGTATTAGAAACCAAAATTAAAGTGTTATGAGTGCATAGTATGTTGAGTTCCATGGGCATCATTGCTATATTTCAGTCAATAAATATATATAGTATTTTCCAAAAAGCTTGAGTTTGTAGAGACATTTCTAATTTAGTACTAGTATTTCAGCATTTCTATGTAACTTTTATCATTATACTTCCTTTTCTCTTATGCTTGAGACTTGCATGTGAATAATATTAATATAATTACTCATTATTTTATCCAATACACCTTTAAAATAACAATATTAATATTTCCAGTAACACTTGAAGTGGTCAACACAGTTTAAACATTTATTTTCATTCTTAGAATGAAAATTGTGCTAACTATGAACAAAATACTACATTTAGAGGTACCTGGCATAATTTGTTACTAAGTGAGTTTATAAAAGTACTTGTGTAATGTCGCTGTTGATTCAGTTATTTCATTTTGTTTTAAATTTGAGACGGTGGCATGACACTTCAAAGTTCATAGAAGTGAATACATTATAGCTGTTACAAACCTTGATTGATAAGGGAAGATTTTGGTTGGCAGCAGATTGCCAATCTACTTTGAGGAATTTAAAATGTAATTTGTAAAGCTTATTGTAATTTTGTTTCACTGAACTCTCACTTATGGTCATATGAGTTTCTGGCCTATCAGAAGAGGACTCTATGCTCAGTTATAAGTGAAGATCTCATAAATACTAATTTTGCCAAGTAAACCAATTCTGCCTTTTACTCTCTAATATCTAGTCTATCAAAAATTTTACATTTTCATGAGTCAATTCAATTTTTAAAATTAACCTTTTAATTTTCAGAATATTATAGATTCATATGCAGTTGTAAGAAAAAAAACTACAGAGAGATCCTGTGTATTCTTTACTCATTTTCCCTTAATCATAACATCTCACAAGACTATAGTACAATATTACAACCAGGATGTTGATGTTGAAACTGACGAGACACAGAACATTTCTATTAAAGCAAGAATCCGCCATACTGCTATTTTATAGTCATACCCACTTCCCTCTTATCCCCCACTACCACCCATGCCCATGTGGGCTACTAATTTGTTCTCCATTTCTAAATTTTATCATTTCACAAATGTTATGTACACAGTACACAAGCTTTTGGTCTTGGAGATTGGCTTCTTTATTCAATATGTGTCTCAGGAGATTGTGTCTCCAGGTTGTTGTGTATATCAGCTGTTTAAGCCTGTTTATTGCTGAGGGGTACTCCATTATATGGAGTACCATGGTTTGTTTAACCATTCATTTGTTAAAACACATCTGGTTTCTTTCCAGTTTGGGACTATTACAAGTAAAGCTGCTATAATGATCATGTACAGGCTTTTGTATGAGCCATAAGTCTTCGTTTCTCTAGGATGAATGTGCAGAAGGGCAAAGCTGGGTGATATGTTCATTATATGTTTAGCTTTTAAGGAACTATTACACTTTTTTTCTAGAGTGGTGGTAACATTTTACATTCCCACCAACAAGATGTGTGTTATCTATCTGTGTTGTCACTTTTAAAAAATTTGTTAGCAGTTTTGACAGATATGTAGTGATTCTGATTGTGGTTTAAATTAGCCTGTCTCTAATTATATTTTTTGTATACTTGTGTATATCTTCTTCAGTAAAATGTCTCTTTATGTCTTTTGCCCATTTTCTAATTGGATTTTTTTGATTTTTTGTTTGTTTGTTTTACCATTTATGTTTGAGAACTCTTTGTATATTCTAGGTACTAGTCCTTTGTCAGATTATGTTTTCAAATATTTTTGCTTATATTCTAACTTGTCTTTTTATCCTGTTAACATTTCGTTAGCAGAGCAAAGATCCTTAATTTCAATAAAGTCCTATTTATCCATTTTTTTTCTTTTATGGATCATGCTTTTGATGTTTAAAAGCTCTTTGCCTAGCCCTGCATCTTTAAAATTTTCTCCTATGTTTTTAAATAAAAGTTGTATGCTATTATGTTTCCATTGTAGTCTCCATGATTTATATGTATTGAGTTTTGTGTACAGTTCAGATCTTTTTTTCCCTGCTCTTGGATGTCCAACTGGCAGCACTATTTGTTGAAAAGGCTGTCATTCCTCCACTGAATTGCTTTTGTACCTTTGTCAAAAATCACTTAATCATTTGGGCATATTGGTGTAAGTCTATTTCTGAGTTCTCTACTCTGTTGCATTAGTTTCCTTTTATTTGCCTTCTGTGGTATTCTTGAACATTTTTAGAATTCCACTTGAATTTTTCTATTGTGTTTTCTTTATGTAGCTTTTTAAAGTAGTTGCTATAGATATTACATAATGTATACATAACTTATGACAGTCTACTTGACTCATCATTTTAATCAGTTAAAATAATTGTAGAAACCTTATCACCCTTCATGTTCCTTTGTTCTCCCCCATTTATAGTATTTCCTCAACATACATTTAAAACCACATTAATGTTATAATTTTTGTTTCAATAATCAAACATAATTTGGACATTTCAAGAGGAGAAAAAATGTCTATTGTATTTATCCTCATTTTTACTGTGTTCATTTTTCTATCCTCATGTTTCAAGGTACCTTCTTTTAATTTTTTTTCTGTTTAGAGAATTCTCAGTAACCATTCTTTTCTGGTAGCTCTACTTATGAAAATCTTCTGAGAAGGTCTTAGTTTCTCCTTCATTCCTGAAAGGTATTTTCATGGGGCTAGGATTAGAACTAAAGTTTTTTTTCCTTTAAGCACATAAAATTTATTGTACCATTTGGTTCTTCATGATTTCTGGGAGAAAATCTGCTGTTATTTGGATTTTTTTTTTTCCCCACGGGAAACATTTGGATTTTTTTTTTTTTTAACTATAGGAAAGATGTCATTTATCTTTCACTACTTTCAAAATTTTTGTGTGTGTTTAGTTTTCATAATTTGACTATGACTGTGTTTTGGCATGGATTTCTTTGAGTTTTTCCTGTGTTAGTTCATTCAGTGTTTTGAATCTATAGACTTGTGTTGCTTGCCAAATTTTAGAAATTTAGAGACATTATTTCTGATACTTTTTCAGCCTGCCTTCTTTCTCTCTGCTTCCTATGACTCTGATGACACAATGTTAAATATTTTGTTATAACCCCACAGGTCCCTGAAAGTCTGTTTATTTCTCTTTTGGCCTATTTTCTCTGTAATATTCAGTTTGAGTAATTTCTATTGTTCTAATTTCCAGTTTATGGATACTTTTTTCTGTCCCCTTCATTCTACAGTTTAATTCATCCATTGGCTATTTATTGTAGTTATTATAATCTTTGGTTTTAAAGTTTCCATATGATTCTTCTTAATTTCTTCTATTTCTTTGTTGGAATTTTCTATTTTCTTTATTTTTTAAGCATGTCCATAATGGCTAATTTAACTATTTTTATGATGATTGTGCTGAAATTGTTGTCAGTTAATTCTAACATCTCTGCCATCTTAGTGTTGGTGTCTGTCTAGTAAATAACTAACTTTAGCCAAAGAAAGGGCTGGCCTTTCCTGAGCCTACTGGGAAGTAATCTCTAGGGTATTGGGGTACCAGACCTCATAGGTGTATCTTCAGGGAAGGTGGTTGGCCATGTTAAACATAGTTTAACCTTGTGATTTATGATTGATTCTGAAAACTACTCAATGTTGATGAAAGAAATGACAAAGGATTTAAATAAATGGAGATTTTCGCCTTGATCATGGATTGGATAGCTCAAAATATGTCAATTTCCACCAAATTTATATACAGATATAATGCAATTCCTATCAACATCCCAGCAAGTTTTTTGGTAAATATTGACAATATTATTATAAAATTTATATGAAAATGCAAAGAATAGTAATTTATAACAGTTATAAAACAAAAGATTAAAGTAGGAACAATAAGTCTACCTGATTTTCAACTTTTTCTATAGCTACTATAGTCATGACTGTGTGGTATTTGTGGAAGGATAGAGACATAGATGAATAGAATAGAATAGAATAGAATAGAATAGAATAGAGAACTTAGAAATAAACCCACATAAATATGCTCAACTGACATTTTACTATTATTATTATTATCTTGCAAATGATTTCTGACAAAGATGCTAAAGCAATTTCATGGAGAAAAGATAGTCTTTTCAATAAATGGTACTGGAGTACTGAAGCAATTGAACATCCATAAGCCAAAGAGAAAATGTCACATGAATTAAGTTAATTATACAATAAGTAACTCAAAATGAAACATGGACTTCAATGTAAAATGTAAAACTATAAAACATTGAAAAAAATAAATCTGCAGGACCTAAGACTGACCAAAGAGTTCTTAGATTTGACATGACTTAAAAAAGGAAAAGTAGACAAACTGGACTTTACAAAAATTAGACTTTTGTGCTGTGAAAGATTGTGAAGAGGATGAAAAGACAAGTTACAGTGTAGGAGAACATGTTTTTAAATTATCTGACAAAGGACTAGTATCTAGACTAGATAAGGAGCTCTCAGGATTCAACAGTAAAAAAGCAAGCATTTCATTTAGAAAACGGGCAAAAGTCGTGAAGATATATTTCCTGAGAGTATATATAGATGACAAACAAGCACATAAAAAAGTATTCAACAACCATAGCCGTTGAGAAAATGTTCATTAGTATGCGATATGACTATACACCTGTCAGCTTTGCTAAAATAAGTAGCGATAATACCAAATGCTGGTGAGAACGTGGAGGAACTGGACGTCTTATACATTGCTAGTGGAAATGTAAAGTGGTACTGGCACTCTGGAAAACAGTTTGGCAGTTTCTTAGAAAACTAAACATGCAACTACCATGTGGCCTGACATTGTCCTCACTGGCATTTTTCCAAGAGAAAGGAACACTTATCTGTATATGAATGTTTATTTGTAATAGGCAAACACTGGAAACAACCCAGATGTCCTTCAACAAGTTAATGGTTAAACAAACTTTGGTACATCCATCCCATGGAATACTACTCAGCAATCAATGTTGATCCATGCAACAACTTGGATGAATTTCAGACAGTTATGCTGAGTGGGAGAAGCCAATGATAAAAGGTTACTTACTATGTAATTCCATTTATATAACCTTCTTAAAATGGTAAATTTTAGAGATGGAAAACAGATTAGTGGTTGCTGAGGGTTAAGAGGGGGATAAGGATGGGAGGCAAGTAGATGTGGCTACAAAAGGGCAACATGAGGGATCACTGTATTGATGGAAACGTTCTATATCTTGACTGTTTCAAAGGCAATATCTTGGTTACTCTATTGTGCTATAGTTTGCAAGATGTTACCACTGGGGGAAACAGGATAAAGGATACTTGGGATCTCTCTGTACTATTTCTTATAACTGCATACAAATCTACAATTATGTTAAAATAAAAAGTTTAATTAAAAAAGGAAGTGACATATCATTGGAGCCCCATGCCCCTAAACAAAGCAACGATGGACAAACTATACTAAAAAATATATTCTGTCAGAATACTCTGTTTTTCACACATTCATCCATGCACACATGCACAGATATGATTCTGGTTCCCTGGGGGGTGGATTTTATTTCCTACTTAAGGTTTTCTGTGAATCTCTGACAAATTTCTATTTGACTCTCTATATTCACAGATATAGACAAAATACAGGCAATCTTGGTGTCTGCCCTTATATCCAAAGTCTCTTTTTAAATTGCGAATAATTTGTGTCATCTTTTGATTAAAGGTAACTGGAAGTTGGAGAAAGGAGTTCTTACTTTTAGAGACAAATCTGAGCTGTTTGTTTCCTCTGGGAGAGGAAGTAAGAGCTGCGTTACATATGCATGTCCAGTCCATCTCACATACAACCTAAAACAGAGATTTACATCCATGTGCAGTTCTCTAGCCTGGTGGGAGAGACTTTTCTTAAACACACTATAAACTTAATCTCCCTCAGTGCTGGGCCAATACCTCCAACAGGCCTGTGGGCTCCCATGTGCCTGCAGAGGTGTTACAGGTTGTGTATCTCACCCTGGCCTCTCTGCCCACAGTTGTCCGGTTGTCACAGAAGCTGACTCCATGTGATGAGGCCTGAGGACTCTCCATGTGACTGGGGAGGCCTCACAATCATGAAGGAAGGCAAAGGAAAAGCAGTCACATCTTTCATGGTGGCAGGCAAGAGAGCCTGTGGAGGGGAAGTGTGCTTTTATAAAGCCATCAGATCTTGTGACACTTATTCACTATCACAAGAACAGCATGGAAAAACAAAATCTACCTCCATGATTCAATTACCTCCTACCAGGTCCTTCCCCATGACTCATGGGAATTGTGGGAGCTACAATTCCAGATGAGATGTTGTTGGGGACATAGCCAAACCGTATCACCAACGATGAATGTTCAGGATCTAGTGAGAGCAGCTGCTATGCTTTCTTCCCTTTTTCACACTTTTACCCTGCCCTGCCAGCACACTGGAAGCCTAAATTTTGACTTCTTAGTAATGACAGTAATTTGTCCTGTTTTATAAGAGGTGGTAGCCTGCCCTGGGTTCTGTTCCTGGCATTGCCATATATTCACTGCACTGTGTACACACAGTCTCCCTGGGCTCCAGATTCCCTATATGTAAACTGGTGATAATAGCAAAATTAATGCCCATTCTGCTAACCTTAGAGCATAGTGGCAAAAATTATATCAAATAACTTATGTGCAAGCTCAAGGCAGATATTAGATATTCTATAACATCAGGTATAGTATTTAGAACTGACCCACCCCTGAGTCACAGCAAACGGGGATGAGAACCTCAGATTTGGCCTTTCGAGCCAAACTTGCCACATTACTATTATGCAAAGTAGAGAAAGCACCAGAAGAGAGTCACTAACAATAATTCAGGGTCACATTAACTTTCAAATTGCCTGGGAATCTTATTTTGATATTCTTTTCCTGAAAAAGTATTGCTTCCCCTCAGCTGGCCCTGTGCTAACGTGCAGGCTGCCTGGTGCAGGGAAAGAAACACAGGCTCTGGGTTCTGAGGTTTAAACCTCAGGTGGAATTCAGGCTGTCACTCTCGGCCTGTATCACTTTAGGTAATCCATTGTACCCTTCTGATCTTAGTTTACTGTTCTATAGAATGTATATTATAAAGCGTTTCTTAATTTTTGTTTTGAAAATGAAATAAAATATGTTTAAAGGATATGTGTGTGTGTGTGTGTGCGCGCGTGCGCACATATGTATGTGGCTCAATAACTGGCACAAATAAGAATTCTATATCAATATTAACTCAATTTCATCTTTATAAAAATTAGTAAGCAAAGAGACTAAGCGCAATGTAGCTTTATTTATTTATTTTTATTAGGACTGGAAAAATTGAGTAGGAATGCCCATGCTTTCTACCAGGGATAGGAGACAACCTCAAGCTTCCCCGTCTTTGCACACAATGCTGCTGACATGCTTCCATTGCCTGGAACCTACCCCATCCTACTCTACCTGGCAAACTCCAAATCCCTCTGCAATACCCCAGTGTTGCTTTCCTCTAGGAAGTCTTCCCTTACATCAGCACAAAGAATAAAACTAAACTAAAACTATGGGAAGAAATGAGATCCTCCAGAGAGAGAGAGGAACAGGCAAAGACAGAAATCTACAGCAGCAACATTTGAGAAAAGAACAGAGGAAAAGCATTCTCCACAAAAGCCTGGGGGAAAAAACAATACAGGAGGTAGTAGGCTGACCAGAAAGGGTTTCAGATAAGATGAAGTGGTTAATAATGTCGATGGCACTGGACAGGAGGGCAGAACCAGGAAGTCAAAAGACATCCAAAGGCAAGGTGAAATGTTAAATGACATATTGGAGAAGCTACTGGGATTTATTTTTGTGGCACATTTTTCATATGCAGACCCCCAGATTCTGGCTGGGGTCTTTTCACAGAATCTGTGACCTGGGGAGAGAACAGGAGTTGAGGCAAACACAACAAGAAAGGCAGGAACAGCCTTTTAAACACACTATTTATAAAGCCAAGGTCTAAACACAAGGTAAATGGGATGGCATTTTAAATCTTAAGTTCTATTGATTCTTCCTTTAGTACATACTGACTGCTGCTTCCATAAAGGAGAGAACATGCTGAATTTGTGTACATTCAGCCTCTCTTTCCTTAAAACCTACATAAATGCAGTGAGGCCAGGGAGGTGTTAAAAATCCATTTATTAACAGTGCACTAACTATTTTACTAATCCTATGGTGCAGGACTAAGTGTAAACACATCATTGCCTTTGGCAATAGGATGGCTGCCTTACCCTCCATTTTAGCTGCATGGAGACTGAGAGGTGGACAGTGTGCATTCCCAGGTGGCAGTCAGGTGAATGGTCCATATCTGCAGGTTATTAAACAGGTTTCCTTTCCCTTTTTCTTTTAAAGCAAACGGTCTTGACTTTTCTAAAACTTCATAGAACTGCTGAGCTGGCTAAGGTCAAGGCGGAATGTGAGAAAAAAGCTAACAGATCTGAAGATGGATGATTACAGTGGCTGTAATCAGAGTTACACTTGGCACAGAGTTAGGACTCAGCTGTTTTTGGAATAAGCGAATGGACAAATGAAAGAGTACTAATGCACAGTGCCCAGAACTTTGTACGCATGCAGTATATGGTAGCTTCATTATTGCTTCAGTTACTTGCTGATCCTTTTATTCTCTTCTCTTTTCCTTCAATAATGCTCGGTTCTCTTGGTAATTTTAATAATCTCTTCCTCCACCAAGAACCTTTTAAATTAAAGAAAATAATGTTCCAAAATCAGTATTTTCCTCTAAAAGAAGGAATGAAAAATGGCTTTAAATAGACAACTTTGTTTCTTTCTCTTCTTTCTCTCTTCTTTCTCTTTTCTTTCTTTCTTTCTTTCTTTCTTTCTTTCTTTCTTTCTTTCTTTCTTTCTTTCTTTCTTTCTTTCTTTCTTTCTTTCTTTCTTTCTTTCTTTCTTTTTCTTTCTTTCTTTCTTTCTTTCTTTCTTTCTTTCTTTCTTTCTTTCTTTCTTTTCTCTCTCTCTCTCTCTCTCTCTCTCTCTTCCTTCCTTCCTTCCTTCCTTCCTTCCTTCCTTCCTTCCTTCCTTCCTTCCTTCCTTCCTTCCTTCCTTCCTTCCTTCCTGTTGATCATAGTGATAGGGAAAATGGTAGTGAAGCTGCAGTGCCAAAGGCAGAAAGAACATAGCACAAAGTGGAAGGAAAAAAGAAAGCAGTTGAAGATCATGGCAAGACAGATTTAAAACAACTATGAAAATACAGAAAGGACTTACAAATCTAAATCTTTGGTCATATAAAAAGGCAATAAGAAAACAGGGTAAGAAAATTTCTTCATGTCGTATTGGACAAAATTGCATAGCAGGGAAGTAAGTAGAAGTCTAGTATTACTATTCAGGGCTAACACGGGAGAGGAATAAGAAACACTTGCAGGGAGTGGGGATCTGTGAGGGCATAGGACCAGCAATATTGTCACTAGCTCTTGTTTGGATTCCAGTTCTACTGGACATTCTAGTCCATCCTGACACCAATGGCCAGTACTCCTGGGACCATGTTGTCTTAATATCGAGCTACTGGAGGTATCAGCTGGAGGTTCTAACTATTCTGTTCCAATGGTCAGAACAGATCCCTGGAGACTGTGACTGGCCTGGAACCAAGCCGGTGCTTACTGTTTCTGGACTCAGCTGAGTCCAGAACCCCTAGGTTCATCCTATCCAGTTTTCCTATTCTCAGCTGCCTCCCATGTCCTCACTAGCCCTTTTGCTATGCTTTTGACGTACCTTTTGTGTTTGTATAGGGGGTTATGAGAGTCCAGAAACTGATTATATCTTGAGATAATACACAATTCTGTTATGGAACAATAGTTTTACTTGATCTTTTTTTGGGTGACTTAAGAAGTGATTTTCTGTGAATAGTAACCATGAAGAAATCTGCTGAAAACAGAAAAAACATTGCAAAGCAGAAAAAATACCTGTTATTAGGATCTGATGAAGAGTTTCTGGCTAATATCCAGTTTGGAAAATGTCATTATGCTTGGGGAAATGTAAGAGGGCTGAAGGTTTGTGTGTTCAGCAGCATTCCAACAATGGAACTACATTCAGCACAACTTCAACCTGTTGCTTTTGTAACAGCAATATTTGTACCTCAGAACCAGTAAAGAGAAATGAATGTCACTTTATAAAACCCTTCTCAGCCTGGTTTGGTGGCTTGTGTTTGTAATCCCAGTGCTTTGAGAGGCCAAGGTGGGCAAATAGCTTGAGCCTGCGAGTTTGAGACCAGCCTGGACAACAGGGTGAAACCTTGTCTCCACCAAAAAAAAAAAAAAAAAAAAAAAAAAAAATTAGTCATGCATGGTGGTGTTTACCTGTATACCTGTAGTCCTAGCTACTTGGGAAGCCAAGGTGGAGCATCCCTTGAGCCCAGCAGGTCAAGGTTGCAGTGAGCTGGGAGAAAGAACAGTGGGTGAAAAAGTAGGCCTTTTCAAACCTGCACTTACTTAGCCTGTATCAAGCCTGGCACTATATTACAAAGACCAAAAAGACATAGTCCCTGACATGTAGGAGCCCATAATCTGGAAGATGAAATGTACAAGCAAAATAACTTTAGGTTCATATTTCTAGACTTAGTCTTGTCTATGATTTTTTGCCAAGATTATCACCTGGAGTTGTACCAACTTATTCTTGGTCCTGATTTCTACAAGAACACAAATAAGTGAACACTTAGCTTTGCTTAAGGGGTACAGGAAGAGGGGAGGATCAGGGACAATTATAGAGGCAAGTAAAGTTAAGCTTTTCCTTGAAAGACAAATTGTAGTTTATCATATTGCATACTCCATGAAATTAGGCATCTATTTTGCTTACCTTTGTGTCTCAAAACATTATCTGGCACACAGAAAAAGGGCAATAGCATTCCTAGAAGAAGAAACACCCATTGACAGAGGCAAAAGAAGTGACCTGCTAATGTATATTAGTTGAGGTAATGCTGTTATAACAGAAAAGTTTCAAAGATTCAGTGCTGCAACACCATACAAGTTTATTTCTCACTCATGTAAATGCCCAGTGTGGCTGTTCTTGGTTGGCTGGTGGCTTTCTTCCACAATGCAATTTAGTGTCCTGGGTTCCTCACATCTTGTGACTCTACCATCACCTAGGGCCTCAGAGGGTTTGCATGCAGTTAATCAGTGAGAAAAACAAGATGGAGAAATCAAACCCCCTCATCTGGCATAACGACTTAATTTCCTTGAACATAAATGACACACAGCACTATAGTCCAGGGGTGAGGACTAGTTTAGAAACAAGGGAACCTGGGAAATATAATCCTCGTTGGTCAGTCACTTCTCAGAAACCACTTTGTACTGTGAAAGCAGTGAATAGATTGTTGGTGGACAGTTAGCTTTCTCTGCAACAAGAAAGAATGAGTTTAATGAGGCAGGAAGAGGGGATATGGGGCAAAAGGGTACGAGGTAAGAGGAGGAAGGTAAGCAGCCTGAGACCAGATTGTGTTCATACACAAGCACTTAGGCTCATGCAAGATTCCAGAGGCAATGTGGAATTCTTCTCTACAGAAAGAACTTTATCTGTAGGAAACTTAAGGTGCACAGAAAAAAGCAAAAGAGACTTTTCATGTGACTTTTAAAATGAAGATCCAATGCTTGAAAGCTCCTAATGTTTCCATATTCCCACAGCATGTTTCTATTTCTCTCCAAAACGTCTTTGCATGGTGGAGACTTCAGGTGCATCTCTCAGATGGAAACATGTCTCCTTCTGCTTTAGCAGGAACCCAGCCCAGTGGAAATCATTCTGGTCTAAAATTCTCCCTTTTAGTTTAACAAAGAGTCAAAATTTGTGTTTATTGTTGCCAAGTATACTAGTAAAGTCCCTCAGCTACACATTTTTTTCAGTAGCGGGAAATTAGATGGGGCTAAAACACTTCAGGTGACACAAATAAATATTTGCCATCTCTGAGGTTGTGTTCTATAAGAATTTTAACAACCCAAAGTTGGTGATGCCTCAGGATGTATATTTAACACAGTTTGCTTAAGGACTGCATTTTAGAAATATATTCAAATGCTATCTTGGCAAAAACTCCTCAAACATTGAAGATTTTTTCTTCTTTTAAACCACCTCGTATTCTTTTTCCTTCCAGACAATACTTTAAGTACTTAACCTTTTTATCAAGCTTTAATATATTGTCAAATGACTCCGTGCTTGGTTCTATGATAGACAATTGTTTAAAAATATCTAAATCTAGAAAATGTTTCTTGGTTCAGCAGTTTCTAATTTGTATCCACTCTGGCCTTCAAAAGTCATCCCTCCACCTTCCCTGCAGATATGTTCTGACTGGGAAGACCCTGGTTTATGGAGACATGGTGAGAAAGCACCCAGGTAGGAGGAGCATGGGGTCTGGAGTGGAGGCATCTCGTCATCTTTCTCCTTGCTTACACTTTCATTTCTTTCATTGCACTTCCATAGATCTTCCTGCTTGCCTAGTCCATGTGTGTAGAAGTGATCACTGAAGCCCAAGAGTAAAACTGAGTATTAAAGATAGAAAGTAACTCTAGAAGGAAAAGCCTTGGATAGATCCTAGGGGGATACTTATATTAAGGGGCAGAAGAAACAAAAGAGCCTGTGAAAGAGATAAGGAAGATGCCTTTAGAGTTTAGGAAGAGAACCAGTGCCACAAGGGAGGTTGGAAGTCAGATTGCAAAGTGGGGGCAGTTGGAGAAGAGAAGAGAGAAACACAAGTATTGAAGAGAAGTTTGAAGAGAAAAGAAGGGGAAAGAAAGGAGAGGAGAAAGGGAAAGACACAAGAGTAGCTCAAGTAGCAGCGTTAAGAAAACATTTAAAGGAGAGGTGGCTCCAAGATGGCCGAATAGGAACAGCTCCAGTCTGCAGCTCCCAGCGTGAGCCACACAGAAGACAGGTGATTTTTGCATTTCCAACTGAGGTACCGGGTTCATCTCACAGGGGCTTGTCAGACAGTGGGTGTAGCCCATGGAGCAAGTCAGGGCATTGCCTCATCCGGGAAGCTCAAGGGGTCAGGGAATTCCCTTCACTAGCAAAGGGAAGCCATGACAGATGGTACCTGGAAAATCGGGACACTCCCACCCTAATACTGTTCTTTTCCAATGGCCTTAGCAAATGACACACCAGGAGATTATATCCCATGCCTGGCTTGGAGGGTCCCACACCCACAGAGCCTCACTCACTGCCAGCACAGCAGTCTGAGATCTAACTACAAGGTGGCAGCGAGGCTGGGGGAGTGGTGTCTGCCATTGCTGGGGTTTGAGTAGGTAAACAAAGCGGCCAGGAAGCTTGAACTGGGTGGAGCCCACCTCAGCTCAAGGAGGCCCGCCTGCCTCTGTAGACTACACCTCTGGGGGCAGGGCATAGCTGAACGAAAGGCAGCAGAAATTTCTGTAGACTTAAATGTCCTTGTCTGACAGCTTTAAAGAGAGTAGTGGTTCTCCCAGCACGGAGTTTGAGATCTGAGAATGGACTGACTGCCTCCTCAAGTGGGTCCCTGACCCCTGAGTAGCCTAACTGGGAGGCACCTCCCAGTAGGGGGCGACTGACACCTCATACAGTCGGGTGCCCCTCTGAGACAAAGCTTCCAGAGGAAGGATCAGGCAGCAACATCTGCCATTCTGCAGCCTCTGCTGGTGATACCCAGGCAAACAGGGTCTGAAGTGGATCTCCAGCAAACTCCAACAGACCTGCAACTGAGGGTCCTGACTATTAGAAGGAAAACTAAAACAGAAAGGACATCCACACCAAAACCCCATCGGTACATCACCATCATCAAAGACCAAAGGTAGATAAAACCACAGAGATGGGGAGAAACCAGAGCAGAAAAGCTGAAAATTCTTAAAATCAAAGTGCCTTTTCTCCTCCAAAGGAACGCAGGTCCTCTCCAGCAATGGAACAAAGCTGGATGGAGAATGAGTTTGACGAGTTGAGAGAAGAAGTCTTCAGATGACCGGTAATAACAAACTTCTCTGAGTTAAAGGAGGATGTTCGAACCCATCACAAAGAAACTAAAAACCTTGAAAAAAGATTAGACAAATGACTAACTAGAATAACCAGTGTAGAGAAGTCATTAAATGACCTGATGGAGCTGAAAATCATGGCATAAGAACTACGTGATGCATGCACAAGCTTCAGTAGCTGATTTGATCAAGTGGAAGAAAGGGTATCAGTGATTGAAGATCAAATGAATGAAATGAAGTGAGAAGAGAAGCTCAGAGAAAAAAGAGTAAAAAGAAATGAACAAAGTCTCCAAGAAATATTGCACTATGTGAAAAGACCATATCTACGTCTGATTGGTGTACCTGAAAGTGACAGGGAGAATGGAACCAAGTTGGAAAACACTCTTTGGGATATCATCCAGGAGAATTTTCCCAACCTAGCAAGGCAGGCCAACATTCAAATTCAGGAAATACAGAGAATGCCACAAAGATACTCCTCAAGAAGAGCAACTCCAAGACACATAATTGTCAGATTCACCAGGTTGAAATGAAGGCAAAAAATGTCAAGAGCAGCTGGAGAGAAAGTTCAGGATACCCACAAAGGGAAGCCCATCAGACTAACAACGGATCTCTTGGCAGAAAGTCTACAAGCCAGAAGAGAGTGGGGGCCAGTATTCAATTTCCTTAAAGAAAAGAATTTTCAACCCAGAATTTCATATCCAGCCAAAAAAAGCTTCATAAGTGAAGGAGAAATAAAATTCTTTACAGACAAGCAAATGCTGAGAGATTTTGTCACCATCAGGCCTGCCTTACAAGAGCTCCTAAAGGAAGCACTAACATGGAAAGGAACAACTGGTATCAGCCACTGCAAAAACATCCCAAACTGTAAAGACCATCGATTCTGGGAAGAAACTGCATCAACTAATGAGCGAAATAACCAGCTAACATCGTAATGAATGGATCAAATTCACACATAACAATATTAACTTTAAATATAAATGGGGTAAATGCTCCAATTAAAGGACACAGACTGGCAAATTGGATAAAGAGTCAAGACCCATCAGTGTGCTGTATTCAGGAGACCCATCTCATGTGCAGAGACACACATAGGCTCAATACAAAGGGATGGAGGAAGATCTACCAAGCTCATGGAAAAAAAAAAAAAAAAAGTACAGGTTGTAATCCTAGGCTCTGATAAAACAGACTTTAAACCGACAAAGACCAGAACAGAAAAAGAAGGCCATTACATAATGGTAAAGGAATCAATTCAACAAGAAGAGCTAACTATCATAAATATATATGCACCCAATATAGGAGCACCCAGGTTCATAAAGCAAGTCCTTAGAGACCTACAAAGAGACTTAGACTCCCACACAATAATAATGGGAGACTTTAACATCCCATTGTCAATATTAGACAGATCAATGAGACAGAAACAAGGATATCCAGGAATTGAACTCAGCTCTGCACTAGGCAGATCCAATAGACATCTGCAGAACTCTCCACCCCAAATCAACAGAATATACATTCTTCTCAGCACCACATCACACTTATTCCAAAACTAACCACATAGTTGGAAGGAAAGCACTCCTCAGCAAATGTACAAGAACAGAAATTATAACAAACTGTTTCTCAGATTACAATGCAATCAAACTAGAACTCAGGATTAAGAAACTCACTCAAAACCACTCAGCTACATGGAAACTGAACAACCTGCTCCTGAATGACTACTGGGTACATAATGAAATGAAGGCAGAAATAAAGATGTTCTTTTAAACCAATGAGAACAAAGACACAACATACCAGAATCTCTGGAACACATTTAAAGCAGTGTGTAGAGGGAAACTGACAGCACTAAATGCCCACAAGAGAAAGCAGGAAAGATCTAACATTGACACCCTAACATCACAATTAAAAGAACTACAGAAGCAAGAGCAAACACATACAAAAGCTAGCAGAAGGCAACAAATAAGATCAAAGTAGAACTGAAGGAGATAGAGACATAAAAAACCCTTTTAAAAAATCAATGAATCCAGGAATTGGTTTTTTAAAATGATCAACAAAACTGATAGACTGCTAGCAAGACTAATGAAGAAGAGAGAAGAATCAAGTAGACGCAATAAAAAATGATAAAGGAGATATCACCATGGATCCCACAGAAATACAAACTACCATCAGAGAATACTATAAACACCTATATGCAAAAAAAAACTAGAAAATCTAGAAGAAATGGATAATTTCCTGGACACATATACCTTCTCAAGACTAAAACAGGAAGAAGTTGAATAGACCAATAACAGGCTCTGAAATTGAGGCAATAATTAATAGCCTACCAACTAAAAAAAGTCCAGGACCAGAAGGATTCACAGCCAAATTCTACCAGAGGTACAAGGAGGAGCTGGCACCATTCCTCTGAAACTATTCCAATCAACAGAAAAAGAGGGAATCCTCCCTAACTCATTTTATGAGGCCAGCATCATCCTCATACCAAAGCCTGGCAAAGACACAACAAAAAAAGAGAATTTTAGACCAATATCCCTATTGAACATCAGTGTAAAAATCCTCAATAAAATACTGGCAAAATGAATCCAGCAGCACATCAAAAAGCTTATCCACCATGAACAAATGGGCTTCATCCATGGGATTCAAGGCTGGTTCAACATATGCAAATCAATAAACATAATCCATCATATAAACAGAACCAAAGACAAAAACCACATTATTATCACAATAGATGCAGAAAAGCCCTCCCACATAATTCAACAGCCCTTCATGCTAAAAACTCTCAATAAATTAGGTATTGATGGGATGTATCTCAAAATAATAAGAGTTATTCATGACAAACCCACAGCCAATATCATACTGAATGGGCAAAACTGGAAGCATTCCCTTTGAAAACTGGCACAAGACAGGGATGCCCTCTCACCACTCCTATTAAACATAGTGTTGAAAGTTCTGGACAGGGCAATCAGGCAGGAGAAAGAAATAAATGGTATTCAATTAGGAAAAGAGGAAGTCAAATTGTCCCTGTTTGCAGATGACATGACTGTATATTTAGAAAACCCCATCATCTCAGCCCAAAATCTCCTTAAGCTGATAAGCAACTTCAGCAAAGTCTCAGGATACACAATCAATGTGTAAAAATCACAAGCATTCCTATACACCAAAAACAGACAAACAGAGAGCCAAATCATGAGTGAACTCCCATTCACAATTGCTTCAAAGAGAATAAAATACCTAGGAATCCAACTTACAAGGGAAGTGAAGGACCTCTTCAAGGAGAACTACAAACCACTTCTCAATGAAATGAAAGAGGACACAAACAAATGGAAGAATATTCCATGCTCATGGATAGGAAGAATCAATATTGTGAAATTGTACATACTACCCAAGGTAATTTATAGATTCAATGCCATCCCCATCAAGCTACCACTGAATTTCTTCATAGAATTGGAAAAAACTGCTTAAAAGTTCATATGGAAGCAAAAAAAGAGCCTGCATAGCCAAGACAATCCTAAGCCAAAAGAACAAAGCTGGAGGCATCACACTACCTGACTTCAAACTATGCTACAAGGCTACAGTAACCAAGACAGCATGGTACTGGTACCAAAACAGATATATAGACCAATGGAACAGAACAGAGGCCTCAGAAATACCATACATCTACAACCATCTGATCTTTGACAAACCTGACAAAAACAAGAAATGGGGAAAGGATTCCCTATTTAATAAATGGTGCTGGGAAAACTGGCTAGCCATATGTAGAAAGCTGAAACAGGATCCCTTCCTTACACCTTATATGACAGTTAATTCAAGATGGATTAGAGACTTAAATATTAGACCTAAAACCATAAAACCCTAGAAGAAAACCTAGGCAATACCATTCAGGACATAGGCATGGTCAATAGACTTCATGTCTAAAACACCAAAAGCAATGGCAACAAAAGCCAAAATTGACAAATGGGATCTCATTAAACTAAAGAGCTTCTGCACAGCAAAAGAAACTACCATCAGAGTGAACAGGCAACCTACAGAATGGGAGAAAATTTTTGCAATCTACCACTTTGACAAAGGGCTACTATCCAGAATCTACAAAGAACTTACAAATTTACAAGAAAAAATCAAACAACCCCATCAAAAAGTGGGCAAAGGATATGAACAGACACTTCTCAAAAGAAGACATTTATGAAGCCAACAGACACATGAAAAAATGCTCATCATCACTGGCCATCAGAGAAATGCAAATCAAAACCACAATGAGATACCATCTCACACCAGTTAGAATGGCAATCATTAAAGAGTCAGGAAACAACAGGTGCTGGAGAGGATGTGGAGAATAGGAACACTTTTACACTGTTGGTGGGACTGTAAACTAGTTCAACCATTGTGGAAAATAGTATGGCCATTCCTCAAGGATCTAGAACTGGAAATACCATTTGACCCAGCAATCCCATTATTGGGTATATACCCTAAGGATTATAAATCATGCTGCTATAAAGACATATGCACACGTATGTTTATTGTGGCATTATTCACAATAGCAAAGACTTGGAACCAACCCAAATGTCCATCAATGATAGACTGGATTAAGAAAATGTGGCACATATACACCATGGAATACTATGCAGCCATAAAAAAGGATGAGTTCATGTCCTTTGTAGGGACATGGATAAAACTGGAAACCATCATTCTCAGCAAACTATCACAAGGACAGAAAACCAAACACCACATGTTCTCACTCATAGGTAGGAATTGAACAATGAGAACACTTGGACACTGGGTGGGGAACATCACACACTAGGGCCTGTCATGAGGTGGGAGTAGAAGGGAGGGATAGCATTAAGAGATATACCTAATATAAATGAGGAGTTAAAGGGTGCGGCACATCAACATAACACACGTATACATATGTAACAAACCTGTACATTGTGCACATGTACCATAGAACTTAAAGTATAATACTAATAATAATAAAGAAAACATTTAAAGATATAGGTGACTCGAATGTTTGTATATGTGTGAAAAATAAATTTCAATTGCAAAATAACAATAAAGAAAAGAGATTACTGATGACACAATGTCCTAGAGGAGGAAGGTGTGCACAAGTATATGCATAGGTGAGGACTAGTCATTTTTCTCTGTCTAGAAACAAAGGCAACTGGGAAATGTAATCCTTGGTTCGGCAGCCACTTCTCAGGAATCACTCTGTACTGTAGAAGCAGTGACTGGATTGCTGGTGGGCAGATAGCCCTCTTTGCCTCAAGAAATAATGAGTTTAACAAAGAGGAAGGGCAGTTCTTACAGGTCCCCAGATCAATATACTTTTATCAAAGTCATTCTGCACACTCTGACTCCAATAACTCTGTGTATAAAGTTCTGGGAACACAGTCTATATCTCATGTCCTTGGCTTTATTTGTGTAGACATCTATCTCTTCAGTTCCCTCTGCCTTCTTCCTCAGGTCTATGGATCAAATATGTGTGAATCTCAACTCTACACTCTCTGACTCAAGCAGGAGGAACTGCTTTCAAAAACCTGGTGATGATTATTTCAAATGTTTGTCATTCTCCCTTACCCTCCTCCCTTTTGGCAGACATTCTTATCTAGCAGACCACTGAGATCCAGGCTTTTTGGTGAGAGCTCATCATATTCCATCTTCTCTCTCCTGCTTCTTCTCCTTCTCTCTTGTCCTAGAGAGAAAAGGATTCCTACTCTAGGGTGTTGATTGCATTTCCTCTTTCCTCCTCTAGGACATCATGTCATCAGTAATCTCTTTTCTTTATTGTTATTTTGCATTTGCAATCTATTTTTCACACATACACAAATATTCGAGTTCCCTGTATCTTTAAATGTTTTCTTAACGCTACTACTTGAGCTACTCTTGTGTCTTTCCCTTTCTCCTCTCCCTTTTTCCTCCTTCGTTTCTCTTCAAACTTCTATTCAATACTTGCTTTTCTCTCTTCTCTTCTCTAACTGCCCCCACTTTGCAACCTGACTTCCAACCTCCATTGTGTCACTGGCTCTCTTCCCGAGCTCTAAAGGCATCTTCCTTATCTCTTTCACAGGCTCTTTTGTTTCTTCCGCCCCTTAATATAAGTATCCCCCTAGGATCTATCCAAGGCTTTTCCTTCTAGAGTTACTTTCTATCTTTAATACTCAGTTTTATTCTTGGGATTGAATGATGACTTCTATGCACATGGACTAGGCAAGCCGGAAGATTTACTCTTTCCATGATCCATCTAGCTACATTGTGATAAAATGGCTACAACTCAAAAACCTATAACTTAGAATGCAATTGAGCAATAATTCCATGAGAGGCATAATACAATTGAAGAAATGCTTGTGTAAAAGCCAAGAGAAAGGGTTAGTGTTCTGACTCTGTTTCTGAATCTTGGTTTTATCATGTTAAGATACAAAGATTGAACAAAGCCAATACCTAAAGTTTCCTTCAACTCACATATCAAAGTTGATAGTTTGTGAAAAGTACTTTAAGGAATTTTTCTAAAAAGATGATTTTAAAATTCTTCTATAACATTCCTGCATACAAGATATTTGTATGAGTCCATTTTGCATTGCTGTAAAGGAATACCTTAGATTGGGTAATTTATAAAGGAAAGGGGTTTAATTGGCTCATGGTTCTGCAGGCTGTACAAGCATGGCACCATCTGCTCAGCTTCTGGTGAGTCTTCAGGAAGCTTTTACTCATGCTGGAAGTCAAAGGAGGAACAGGTGTGTCACATGGTGAGACAGGGAGCAAGAGAGAGAGCAGGGAGGTCCCAGACTCTTCAGCAACCAGATATTGTGTGAACTCATTACTATGGGAAAGGCACCAAGCCATTCATGAGGAATCCACCCCCATGATCCAAACACCCACTTGGCCTCACCTTAAACCTTGGGGATCACAGTTCAACATGAGATGTGGAGGCAAAAATATCAAAAGTATATTAATATTTAAGGAAATTAACTTCTGTTCTCGTTAAGATGGGGTCTTGCTATGTTACGTAGGCTGGAGTGCAGTGGTATGATCATGGTGCAGCATCTGCCTCCCTGGCTCAGGTGATCTTCCTGCCTTAGCCTTCTAAGTAGCTGGGACTACAGGTGTGTGCCACCATGCCTGACTAATTTTTTATTTTTAAATAGAGTCTGGGTTTCTGCATTTTGCTCAGGCTGGTCTTAAACTCCTGGTCTCAAGTGATCATCCCATCTTGGCACCCCAGAGTTCTGGGATTACAGGTATGAGCCATCACACCCAGCCAAATTTAACTTCTGGTTAGTATTTGTTATCAATTTGGGGAGGGAAAGGGAGGATAAGTTTCAATTTACAGTTAGAAAGCAATTGATCTGCAACTTACTTAGAATTGAGACATAAGAGCTGGGGCTACCATAACAAAAATTAGAGTTATTATTTTTAAAAATCAATCCCTACATCTCAGATACTTAGGTGCGGAAAAGGTTTATAAGTTTGCTTAAATTCACTTCTTCAGGGGGAAATGGTTGCATTTCATTTCTCATAGGTAATTGAAAAGTATACTTTTTGTTAGATGCTAAAGTCTTCAATCAAAAATACTATAAAATCTGACAATTTAAGTGTTAAAAAATAAACTCCTTTTCCTTTTTAATAGGGCATGTCAGTAGAACTTTAAAATGTGTGGCTGACACAAGACCATCTCCCATGTCACCTTCATTCTTGCCCATAGCAGAGTTGTGAGCACCATTTCAGATGTAACACTCTGTCTCTGCTCAAATCATCCCTGATTAATGTTAAAGGTTAGCACTCAAAGCCTCTGTGCCTCTTCCTGTTCCAAGACAGTGTGAGGTCAGCTTTTCAATGGTTTGCAAGATCTGCTAGAACCCAGCTATATTAAAAAGTGAGTTTAAAAAGAAGAACAAAAAACTATTCTAACATATTAAGTAATTTGATTAAAAAGGAAAACTTCACATACGGGTATTTACTTAGTCACACATTTTAAACAACAAGTTGTCTATTAAGTTAGATTCTGCAATGTAAGAAGCTAGGTTTATATAAATCCTGCCATTCAGTGCATTTAAATATTTAAAAAATTCCCTTTCTTGAATTATGCAATCAGTCTTTTATTATTTGAAAGGCACTAATGGATAATTCAAAATAGTATGTCATAAAAATTAAGATTATTTTTAGATGTCTCCATTGAGATACATTTCTTATGTAGGAGAAATTTTCTCAGTCCAGCTTGAAATCTCTTTCCTTCAGTTCTGCCATATGGACTCTCCCTTTCCTATGTGCCTCTCTTCTCCCCAGTCTATCACTTTTAGGAAACTCCCTTTATCCTCATTTTCAATTCATAGCAGACCTCTTGGTAGGTCTAGAAAGGAGTTGTAATGACTAGAATAATGGCGAAATAAAAACTCATTAAACCTTTCCTCCTTCACTCACCATTTATGTGTCTGATCCATCATTCTTCACGTGTCATTCACAGGAAAATCCCTGCCCCAGATCCCCACCTTTCTCAAGTGCTCTGACTCTTCCTCTCAGTGTCAGTGATGGCATGTCCAAGAGGATAATGAATGATCTTCCCCAATGTAGTCTACTCTTTCTCTTGATAATTAGTCTACTTCATTAAGTTTAGTTCTGGTTATTGTCTACAGAGTCCCACAATGAGCCACTATTTTGATTTCATCTTTTTTTTTCTTACAGTGTATTCAATTTGACAGTTTGTTTCTATCATATAATTGAACATGGATATATCTAATATGGGAAATTGTTTCCATCAGAGAATGAAGATCCATAGCAAAGGTCAAAATCTCGATCAGTGCTATTAACTGACTCAGTGCTAAGATAAAATAGCATTGGCCATAAGTAATTCAAAGCCTCAACCAGCAAAATGACTCTAATAAAAATCCATAGTGAAGTGTTTGAATTTCAGAGGGCATTTCAGCTGGACTCAAAACTGCGTAAGATCAAAGGACAAATAGAGTCTTTGGTATTAACATTAAGATATTGAACAGTAGAGGTGCCACTTGTCAGTAAATTGTAAATCAAATTTTGCAGAGATAAGCAAAATACCCCCACTTTATCAGGACTTGACCACTTATGGAAAAGTTCTGATGCAGAAAAATTAGCATGAAGATTAGCAAGTATAATAATATGGACTTATTTCATAGTCCAGAACACTTGTCAGATAAAAGAAATTGTTTCCAATGAAATGAATTAGACCTATGTGCAGGGAGCCTCAGCATCGCCTAGTAGTAGGTAGATTATATTTTCTGCTATTTAACAGGAAGAAGGAGAAAGATAGGTCAAAGGTGAAAGAAAGAAATTGCTAATCACTAGAATTGCCTGAAATCAGCCCTGGGGCTACTGGGACAATGTAAGTGAACTATAAAATACAAAGATAGACCTCATGTCCCAAAGACGATGAATCAAAACTATAAAAAATTGCAAAAGACTATAATTTTACTTTAAGATCTCTTAGCTGCTGATGTTTCGAACGTTCCATGGTCTCTCCTCAGTTCAACTCTTGTTCTCACGTGACCACCAGGGCATAACCATTTGGTTGACTTCCTCAAACTCAAAATATCTTCACCTTCGCTTGACCATATGATGGGGTCTAAACACAAAATCCTGCTATCAGATTGGGAAAGAATGTACAGTGCTCATTAAATGCCTTGTTCAGTAATTGTTGTTGGTTTTTGTTTTCCTGTCAAGAAAAAAAGCAGGCCAAAGACTAAGAGGCAGTGTATTAGTCCATTCTCACAGTGCTATAAAGAACTATCTGAGACTGGGTAATTTATGAAGAAAAGAGGTTTAATTGATTCACAGTCCCTCAGGCTGCACAGGAAGCATGGTCGTGAAGCCTCAGGAAACTTACAATCATGGCAGAAGGGCAAAGGGGAAATAAGCACATATTCACATGGCACAGTGGGAGAGAGAGAGAGCAAAGGGGGAAGTGCCACACAATTTTAAACAACCAGATCTCATGAGAACTCATTCACTATCATGAGAACAGCAAGGGGGAAGACCACCCCCATGATCCAATCACCTCCCATCAGGCCCCTCCCACAACACATGAGGATTACAATTTGACATGTGATTTGTGTGGGGACAGAGCCAAACCATCAGATAGAGTCAATCTTTCTTTTCCTGTGTGAGGTGGCATCCCGTTGCCTATTTCTTGTGGTAGAGCAAGCAGTCCTCCTTAAGTCAGACAATCGCTGACTCCAAATGTGTACTAAGTTTAAGGATTCTGAAAATACAGTTCATGGATTTAGAAGGTGATTCACCAGTATTTTTATTATCAATAGGACACTACTTGTGAAATGTATACATTGGAGTATAAACTCAATAACACATTGCGTTTTTTATTTTTAATTTGCTTTTAAGAAGTATTTTGTGGGGAGTGGCCAAGATGGCCAACTAGAAGCAGCTTAGATGTGTAGCTTTCAGGGAGCGGGATAGAAGGGCAAGTAAGTTCAGCACCTTCAACAGAAACATCCAGGTACTTGCATTGTGACTAATCAAGGAAATAACTCAACTCATGGAGAGCCAAGAAAAGCAAGGCAGGGCGATGGCCCAGCTGGGAGTGACACAGAGCCAAGGGAACCTCCCCAATTCAGGCAAGCAGTGAGTGAATGTATAACCCTGGGAAACCACAGTTCTCCCACAGATCTTTGCAACCTTCAGGTCAGAAGATCCCCTTGTGAACCCTTTCCACTAGAGTCTTCAGTCTGACACACAGAGCAATGTGGAGTGTTAGCAGAGCAGCCTCTCAGGCACACACAGAGACGGGGGAGCTTTAGATACTCTGGCTTTCTGGGCATTCAGGCAAAAGCAATTGCCACTCCAGCAAAGCGGGAAGTTAGACCCCCATACTTATCCCTCAGAAGAAGGCTAAATCCAGGGAACTGAGCAGCAATGATCTGCAGGCCCCATTTCCATGATGCCTTACAGGATAAGACCCACTGGCTTGGAATTCCAGCCAGTCACTGTTAGTAGTGTTGTGCCTCCCTGGGATGGAGCTCCTGGGCAGGAGGGGTGGGCCACCATCTTTGCTGTTTGGGCAACTTACCTGTTCCAGCTTGCAGGCTTTGGAGAGTTTAACCAGGGGTGGAAGGGATCTCCTGGCACAACACAGCTGCTCCACCAAAACGTGGCCAGGCTGCTTCTTTAAGCAGGTTCTCAATCTGTTCCTCCTCACTGGGAGAGACCTCCCAACCAAGGCCTCTAGCCACCCCTGCTGGAGGTGTTCTCTGGCCAACAGAGATTTATAAAGTCCCGGAGACAAAGCTCCCAGAGGGAGGAGTGGGCTGCCAGCTTGGCTGTTTGGGTAACTTAGCTGTTCCTGCTTGAGGGCTTTGGAGAGCCCAAGCCTACGGAGGCAGAAGCAATACCCCAGCACAGCACAGTTACTCTATGAAAGCATGGCCAGACTACTTCTTTAACCAGGTCCCTGATTCCATTTCTCCTCAATGGGTGTGGCCTCCCATCTGAAGCCTCCAGTCACCCCTGCTGGTGTTCTCTGACCAACAGAGATTTGAAAAGTCCTGGAGACAGACCTCCCAGAGGGAGGGGTGAGCCACTATCTTGGCTGTTTGGGTGACTTAGCTGTTCCAGCCTCCAGGTTCTGGAGAGCTCAGGCCAACTGGGGGTGGAAGCAGTACCCCAGCACAGCACAGCTACTCTATGAAAGCATGGCACACTTTTCTTTAAGCAGGTTCCTGAACCTGTTCCTCTTCACTGGGTAGAACCTTCCAACCAGGGCCTCCAGCCACTCCCACTGGTTTTCTCTGGCCTACAGAAATTGGGAAACTCGCTGGGACAGAAATAGGGGCAGACCAACCACTTTGCTGTTTGGGCAACTTAGCAGTTCCTGCCTTTGGGCTGTGAAGAGTGCAAGCTGACAGAGGGTAGAAGTGGTACTCTAGCACAGCACAGTAGCCCCATGAAAATGTGGCCAGACTGCTTTTTTAAGTGGGTCCCTGACCCTGTTCCTCATCATTGGGTGAAGCATTCCTAGCAGGGTCTCTGACTACAATCACCAGTCTCCAACTGACAGAGGTTTCAGGCCTCCCTGGATAGAGCTCCCAGGTGGACAGGAAGGCCTCCATCTTTGCTGTTTGGGTGACTTAGCCATTCCAGCCTTCGGGCTTCAGTGTCTGATGTAACCAGGGGCTAAAGCGGACCCTCAGCACAGGATAGCTGCTCTACAAAAATGTGGCCAGGTTCCTGATCTCATTCCTACTGACTGGACAAGACCTCCCATGCAGGGTCACCAGCCACCTCCTACAGATGAGTTCAGGCTGGCAACAGGTCTGTGTCTCCTTGGGATGGAGGTCCCAGAGGAAGTGGCAGGCAGCTATCTTTGCTGTTTCTTAGCCTTCACTGGTGAAGGTACTGGTAAATCTGAGATGACTAGGGAATGGAGGAGCGGATTCCCAGCAAAGAGCTAAATGATGACAAATGGGATCTAATTAAACTGAAAAGCTTCTGCACAGTAACAGAAACTATCAACGGAGTAAACAGACAAACTACAGAATGGGAGAAAATTTTTGCAAAGTATACATCCAACAAGTCTAATATTCAGCCTCTATAAGGAACTTAAATTTACAAGAATAAAACAACCCTATAAAAAAGTGGGCAAAGGACATAAACAGACTTCTCAAAAGAAGACATTCATACGGCCAACAATCATGTGAAAAAAATCTCAATATTACTGATCATTAGAGAAATGCAAATCAAAACAACAATGAGATATGACCTCACACAAGTCAGAATGGCTATTATTAAAAAGTCAAAAAACAACAGATGCTGGCAGGGCTGTTTAGAAAAAGGAACACTTCTACACTGCTGGGCGTGTAAATTAATTTAACCATTGTGGAAGATAATGTGGTGATTTCTGAAATATCTAGAACTGGAAATACCATTTGACCCAGCAATCCCATTACTGGGTGTATACCCATAAGAATATAAATCATTATATTATAAAGACACGTGCACGTGTATGTTCATTGTAGCACTATTCACAATAACAAAGATAGGGAAACAATCTAACTGCCCATCAATGATAGACTGGATAAAAAAGTGTGGTGTATATATATACACCATGGAATACTATGATGCAGTCATTACAAAGAACAAGATCATATTGTTTACAGTGATATGGATGGAGCCAGAGGCCATTATCTTTAGCAAACTAACACAGAAACAGGAAACCAAACACTGCATGTTTTCACTTAAAAGTGGGTGTTTAATGATGAGAACACGTGGACACATAGAGGGGAACACCACACCGTGGGGCCTTTCAGAGGGTTGAGGGTGGGAGGAGGGAGAGGATCAGGAAAAATAACTAACGGGTACTAGGCTTAATACCTGGATGATGATATAATCTGTGCAACAAACTCCCATGACACAAGTTTACCTAAGTAATAAACCTGTACCTGTAGCCCTGAACTAGTTTTTAAATAAAATTAAAAAATTTTTTTTTTGTGTATGTGATCATCCTCACCTGTTATTTTTCACTAATAGATATTGTTTTGGATTCTACATCAGTCTTTTGAAAACCTGCCACAGCATGACAGCTCATTTATTCACATCTAAGATTTATGTATTAATTATCTATCAATCAAAAATAATTTTGAATAAGGATGCAGCTTGTTATTCAAAATTACTGGAGGCCCATTACAGTGCTTTTCAGAATGAAATATGGTTGTTAAACTGTAAAATGATTTAATCAAAATAGTTTAGTTATAGCTTTAACCAAGGTGACCATCTTCAAGAATTAATGTGGAAAAGAATCTGGGTCTCTATTAGCAGGGCCTTCCCTTAGGGAGTGTTAATAGAGATGAAGTAGCAGCAGGGGATAAAATTTGAGTCCCTGAGTATTCAGTTCCCTTCTGAAGCTTCCAGATGCTCCTGGCAGAAGATGCTCACAATGAGACAGCAAGATCAGAGACTAGCAATGTCCCTTTAAATTTAAAGAGATTACTCAGTAGCAGTGAGGTTAGCTGCAAAATCAGAACAAAAAAAATTGATGTTTCCCGTGCAATTGAGAGAGCCCCATTGTAAGGATAAATCTCTTACAAAAAAGATAAAGTCTTGAATACATATAATACATATGAATACAGAGTGAACATGTGTCAAACATTTTAGTTAACCTATTAATCAATGAGGGAACCAATAAGATGTTATAATCAGTTCAAAGGAGAATTCCAAGAACCATACATATATAGAGAACAATTTTTAAATGAATTTACAATCATGCCAAATGACTCTTCCCAAAGGGATAGAATCAATTGCATTCCACCAGCACACACTTTCCTGGAAAGGAATCGTTCATATTATCACCAGTTTTCTACAACTTACAGAATTGTATAATAGCTCAAAGACAATGAAAAGCAGGAATAACCCACTAGTTGAGGTAGACATGGTAACAACTAATATATTCTTTTCTTTTCAAAGTCTTTCACAATTTATCCTGCTACCCTGTAGTCGAAGGATTCCCCAGACACCTAGGACTGAATATCCTCAATCTTATCTGCAGCCCTCAGACAATGGGCTGTGCCTCTGGATCTCCCGTTTCCTGAGTTTCCTTTTACAATCCAGCCTACTAACTCAATACTCCCTTGATAATAGTGTTCTACCTTCTGTGACCCAATCAGTGACCTCAGGACACCATAATCCCTATAAGCACCGTGAACAGGCTGGCTTGGACAGGGCCTGTGCTAAATATTTTGTATGCATTCTTATTTAACCTCATAATGATTTAAGATAATTATCATTATTCATATTCATAAATTCAGAAAGTAAGTCTGGATGACCTTATGTAAATTGTCCAAAATCCTATGGTTAACAGGGCAGAGATGGAATTCAAATCTATCAACTTTCAAAGCTTTTAACTGAGTCAAAACAGCTTCTCAGGGATGCTTCTGACTCCTTAATATCACTCAGTTAATGTCTTTGTCAGTATGCATTCAACCTGTTCACTGGGCTAAAGCTTTCCCATCACAGGTTTTTACATGCCTCAAGGCAAGATTTCTGGACTAGGTTGATTAGTGTGCACATGAAACTCCATATATTTATGATGTGGAAAGTGGCTTTACAAGCCTTACAGGAGCAATGCAAAGAGAGGAAGAACGCAGAATGGGCTCTGTATGGTTCCAGTGCTTTGCTCACACCTTGATGATATCACCTAACACATTGCTTTGTATCTATCTGTTATAAGAATAGCTAAGATGGCCGGGCGCGGTGGCTCACGCCTGTAATCCCAGCACTTTGGGAGGCCGAGGCGGGCAGATCACAAGGTCAGGAGATCGAGACCACGGTGAAACCCCGTCTCTACTAAAAATACAAAAAATTAGCCGGGCGCGGTTGTGGGCGCCTGTAGTCCCAGCTACTCGGGAGGCTGAGGCAGGAGAATGGCGTGAACCCGGGAGGCGGAGCTTGCAGTGAGCCGAGATCGCGCCACTGCACTCCAGCCTGGGCGACAGAGCGAGAATCCGTCTCAAAAAAAAAAAAAAAAAAAAAAAGAATAGCTAAGATTTACTGAATATATTTTATTTATTTAATGTATTTTATGTCTTGTACATTACTTTCAATACCCCATTTAATTGTCACAGAGTATGAACGGGGTAATATGATGCCTATGTAAATACAAGGAAACTGAGGTCTAGATAAACAAGTAACTTGTCCACAGTCACAGAAACAGGAAGTGACAGAGGTGCCCACTTGGTCCACTGTTGTGTCTTAAGGCCCTCTGGCCATGTACTTTTCTCCTTTATGAACAAGAAGAAGAATCCAGGGGGTCTTGTGAAGTACTAACTGAGGAAGACTAATTTCCTCAGTTGAGTAAACATTCAAATGGAGAAAAGACACTGAAATAAATGGACATCCCACTTTTCTTCATTATGCCCTGGTCTATTAGGACACAAATGGGTTACAGGATTAAGATGGAAGTCTCATGAGCTTAAGGTGGGAATTTATTAGTCCAAATCATTAGCAAGTCTTTGGCAGGCCTGACTTCAAGCCCAGCTAGATTCAAATGTTCAGTGTCATCTGTGTTCTTTATCCCTTTGCCTTTCTTTTTCCTCAGCTCTAATTCTATTTAGATATTGGCCTCATCTTTCCTACTGTAGTTATCTTCCTTCATGTGGCTATGAAAGAAAGTGGAAAATATTTGTGGCTTTTATTATTTTTATAGTTTAAAATCTTATTGAAAGAAGGCTCTGTCTTTCCTAGCACCAAGGGGAAAATACTGTGAAAAACATTCTTTTACCCAGTTTGGCTCATGGTGAGGAGGGGCATGAATACTCTGATTGGACCATCTGGGTCAGGTGACCTCTTCTTTGTCAGAGGGTACAGATGGGACATTATGACAGTGAGTACTCGGGGCCAGATGGAGGATGGCTCCACCCACAAACAAAAGCAGGATGCTGTTGTCAAACAAAAAAAAGGAAGAATGCTGGGCAGGTAAAAACAACAGATGTCCATGGTGCTGATTTTCCCACAGTATATTTATATTATAAATATAGTTTTTCTTTCAATTAATTACACAACACTTGACCCAATAAAAATAAATGAGTTAGTGATGATTTCCAAAACTACAAGTTATTCTTACATGTAAATGATTCTGTAGTCCTTTCATCCCTTTGAAAAAAACAAAACACTTTGAAAAACAAAATTGGCTTAGAGCTACTTTAAAACTTGGCCTCTGTTTTTCCTTAAATATTTGTGTAGATCCTTATGATGATTTGAGAAAACTATGCATAGAACAGAGAAAAATGAAGTAGACAGAAAAATTAAGCCAGAAATTAAGAACACGTATCTACTTAAACAATGAGAACTCTGCGGAGAGTGACATGCAACCTGAGCAATTTGCAATGAATAAATGATAGGGATGTTATTAAACAGGTACTGTACAAATAATTATGTTCTTCGTTTTGATGAAATGAAACTTAACTAGATTTTTCTTTCAAATGAAAAAGTTAATTGGACTTTTTAATGATACATGTGGATTAATTCAAGAGTAAATAGGTTACAAAACTATTTTAATGCATTTTCTGAAGTCCCCAAATTATGATTATTTACCAAATGTTCATCTGTAAGTCAGTTTCTGGGAACATGGAACATATTTTCCAGTAGAAATAATGTTGTACTCATTGATTGGGTGCTCCATGATAACTTATGAAAAGCTGCTAGAATATATGTGACTTGTAACTTTATGAAAACACCTCTAATAATCTTTCCATGGGAAAAGATGGTCAGACCTCTAATTTGGGATTCTACCTGCACAGTTTGCATCTAATCATCCTATCCCATGCCATTTTCTTTGTATGAAAAAGTGAAAAATTTCTTAGCTCCAGGTCTTTAGCGTCTGTGATTAGCTGATGGGCAAAGAGGGATTAAGGCTGAACAACAGAGGCATTGCAAGGAGGCCAGAGCAGGGGACAGATGGGAGACAGTGCAAGGCAAAGGACTTGGGAATCCACTAAAAAGCAAAAACAAAAACAACACCGCCTCCACAAAACAAACAAACAAACAAGCAAAAAACTTAGTTCCTGAAACCTTAGCTAGAAGCATGGGCTGGTTAGGCAGGTAAATGATTGCTAAACTGAATGAAGTGTTGATGAAAGGACTTCTACTAGGGATTGATGATAAGGATTGCCCAGATAAAATTCACAGGCCAAGATGAAGACAGGATGGCTTTTCAATAAGCTGTCCTTGGAGAGCAAAGTATTGAAATCAAGAAGGCAAGTAGCTCTCTGGCTGGGAATCAGTGTCCAGTAAACCAAAACCACAGCTGGGAGAGCAGGTGCTAGAGGAAGGGAGACTGACCAACAAGAGAGACAAAGAAGTGAATCCAAGAACAAGATTGGTAAATTGATGCAAATGAATGTAAGGAATAGGTGAGGCTAGGAGGCTAATTATTTCTGGGCAATATTCCTGAGTTCTAAAGATCGGAATTAAACTGTGTGACTCTCTCCTTCATTACAGAAAACCTGGCACTTCCTATCTGGATCTTAAGGATGGTTCTCATAGAAGACAGATATCCAAGAGGACGAATTTATGCGTGAGAATATGGCAACAAGGGGAAGCTGGTAAATACATTTTAAATAGACCTACCCCGACTTCCAGAGCACCCTTTTCATTCTCATCTATCCCGTGTAGCTGCATCCCAACTAAAATTCTCTGTTAGTTTTATTTTCTAGTAGTTGTCCTCTTCTCTACTCTTTTTCTCTTGTATTTTCATTTATGAAACAGACTTTTATTTTGAAATATTCTCCCTCCTTTCTTGTTTTGTGATAGGCATGCAGTCCTTCTGAAGTTTTCTAAGGGTATTTGCTGCTTGTATTGGTAGAAGAATGGGATGGGATAAACAACACCCCTTCTAAGCTTTCTTCCTCTATTCTTCATTTTTCCTGTAGTTTTTGTAAAGAAACAAAAAGCTCCAGATACATGCCAGTGTCTGTGGTCTTTGTACACAGACAATGAAGGCAGAGCCTGACTCATTTTAAAGAAAATCCAGGTGGCATTAATCTAGGTGTTTCTTTCTAGAATCCAAGGTAGTCATGATGGCTCGGGAGAGAGAAACACGCCAGGCAGGGGCAGCTAATTCCACTCAGAAATGTGAATGTAAAGTGTAAGAAGCCAACGGCAGGGAAGTGTCACTCATCTGCAAGCAAAGAACATTGTAAAAAGTGCATTATCAAAGAAGAGCTATTTAAAATTGAAGTCACACTCTGGAGAAAACTGGAAGGCATAAGACTGACATCACACTATGTGAATACTTTAGGTTTCAGTGGAGTATAAATTAGTTTTGTCTCGTGGGAAAAAGTCAGTCATTATTCTATCACTACAGTTATTTTGAAGTACCTGCCAGCCTATTAATAGGAAATAAATTTAATCACAAGCTATGTGATGACTAGTTTTTTTCCAGGTTTATTTTGAAGTTTTTTGAAAATTTAAGTCACAGAATACATTAAACAGAGGAAAGTTCCATTTTAATCACTAAAAACAAACACAACCATTCCTCTTTAGTACTTGAAGGTTAAATACCCGCTGATCAATTTTCTTCTCAGTGTGGCAGGCAAATATATTCTTGTGAATCCCTTCATAGTGGTTATACAAAGAAGCAACCAGCCCATAGCATTGTAAAACACTTTCTTCTTTTCCTGGGCCTTAAAATTGTATATTCCACTAGAGTCTACCTAACTCCTAATGTGACTTCACAGCCTTGTGCAATTCAGTCGTTTCCTTTTCTGTATATGCTTACAATGTAACAGCTAAAGTAACAATAAAATAAAATTGGTCATAAAGCAGTTCATATATTCCTTAAGGTCATATAACTTAGAATTTTATTATTACACATAGTATAAAATCATCTTCAATATACTTTCTGGAATATTGTACTAGCTCCTGCTGTTTAAAGACTTGTTAAGAAAAATAGGGATGTCCTGACTAAATACAATAAAAAATTCCATAACTATTAATACAGTAAAAGGCCATCTTGCTTTTATACTGGAGTTTACACTTTAAAATCACCTATTGATAATGGTGGATTCAACTCTTTACATATTGAACTAAGAAATTATAAATTTCCCAAAAATTACATGTTATAAGATAAAAAGTATAATACTTATTTTATTATATTATTATTTATTTTTAAATAATAAGTAAACAATTATTATTACTAAGATTCTATTGAAATTGATGGGGGGAAGAGATATGTGGGAGGAAGCAGTGTCTTAACTATTCCTCCTGACACAGAGCACAAATTGACCTAAGGGGAAGATTATTTAAAAAGCTAATTACAGCCCTATTGTCATCTCAATCATAATTTTCAGGAGCATCTTCCAGTATCATGGCAGCACCTTAGTTGTGAATCATCCCATACAGGGAAACACAAACAAAAACAAACACACACAATTCAAAACCTACAAATTTAGGGAAAATTGAAGGGAAAGAAAAACTACAAATTGCAGAACACATGTTTGTGTGACCCAGAACACCTAAGACCAGTAGAACCTGAATGGGCAGAGCTATCGTCTGAATGTTTATGCCCCTCCAATATTCATGTGTTAAAATCTAATCCCCAAGGTATTAAGAGGTGGTACCTTTGAGAGGTGATTATTTCATGAGGGATCTGTCCTCATAAATGGGATCAGTGCCCTTATAAAAGAGGTTTGAGGGAGCCCTTTCATCCTTCAAGGGACACAGTGAGAAGGCATTCTCTCTGAAACAGAGAGCAAGCCCTCATAAGACATTGAACCTGTTGACAGCTTGATCTTGGACTTCCCAGCCTCCAGAACTGTAAGCAATAAATTTTTGTTGTTTATACATTACCCAGTCTAAGAAATTTTGTCATAGCAGGCCAAAAGGACTAAGACAGGTAGCAACAAATATATCAGTTACTTTTTCATTTTCCCTTTTCATACTTCACTCTTTAGAAGGAAGTCATTATATGCAGCCCACACTTAAGGAGTAAGGAATTGTGCTTCACCTCCTTGATAATGGAGTATCTACATGAATTATTTGAATTATTCCATATGGAATATTTGTCTATTCTCCCCTCTTCCCATTTGCTTACTAATTGAGTCAGTCATTTCTTTGTATTAGTGTGGAATTGTGGGTATTTATTTTACATTTTGGGTTACAATTTAAAACTGTGTTATGCATTTTGTTGCCCAAATTGTTCCAGCTTTGAGCACTGGGAGCTGTTTCAGTTGGTTCCTCTGTTCCTCTGAAATATCCTCACTGTTGTGTTGCCTCCATCCCCAAAATCCATAACTTTGTCTAATTATAAGAAATTAGACAAATCCTACCTGAGGGACACTCTGCAAAACTCCACAAAAATGTCAACATCATCAAAAAACAAGGAAACTTTGAGAAATTATCACAGTCTAGAGGAACCTAAGGAGATATGAGGACTAAAGATAATGTGGTTTCCTGAATGTAATTCTGGAACAGAAAAGGGACATTAGGTAAAAACTAAGGAAAGCTGAATAAAGTACAAACTTTAGGTAATTATAGTGTAACAATATTTGTTTACTAGTTGTGACAAATATACCACACTAAACTGAGATATTAATAATAGGAGAAAATTGTGTAGGCTATGGAAACTGCTGTCTTTGCAACTTTTCTGTAAATCTAAAGCTATTTTAAAATAAAACTTTACTGAATAAGAAAAAATCATAAATTATAACCATAAAAACTTTAGGAACAAAAGAGAACAAAACTTTAGGAACAAAAACACACTGAAGACTTTGTGGATGATGAGGTACTCTAAATTTTTTAGTAGAAAATTTTTTTAAATGATGCTAATAATTCAGTTCCAGAAACTGGAAAAAGCCTAACAAAATTAAGATTTTTTAAAAAGGGAAAATATTTATTTAAAAAAAGGAAATTAAATTATGGTAAAACAGGAGACAAATCATTAAAGCAAAAGCTTTTTGTTTTAAAAAACATTGAAATAGAAACAAAATTCTGGAAGGCTTAGTTAAGGAAAAAAATACACAAAACACAAATAATAAATATTAGAAATGGGAAAAGGAACATAACTACCCATGTAATATGGACTGAAAATTTTAAGAATACTTATAATTCTTCCAGTATGAATAGTCTATGCATATACAAATTACTTAACAAGGAGAAATACTCAGAGAAACAAAAGGCTGGTAACAGCAGAGGTCAGAGGAAAATGGAATAATTTCTTTAAAGTACTGAGGTAAAGCAATTTTCAACATATAATTATCTAGTGAAATTACCATTCAAGAATGAGTGTAAAATCAGATTTCAAACAAAAATGAGAAAGAAAATGAACAAATGAGTATATATTAGAAAATAGAAGGAAATAATAAAGATAACAAAAATTAATTAAATAGAAAACAAAGAAAAATAGAGACCATCAACAAAATCAGAGGTTAGAAAACCGTGACCCATGGACCGAATTGAACCTGTGTCCTGTATCTGTGTAGCCCAGGAGTGAAGAATGATTTTTACATTTGTAAATGTTAAATGAAAAACAAAACAGAGCAAGATGGCTGACTAGAGGCATCCAGCACTTGCCTCTTCCGTAAAGGACCAAAACAACAAATAGATAACCACATATTAAATAGAGCATCTAAGGGTGAACAAAGGAATTCAGCAAGGAAGTGACAAAGACCCTGTGAGGCACAGAAACTCAAGATGGCAGCATAGAGAGGAAAGTGAAGCAGGCAGCCAGGATCAGTTAGGAGCCAAGAGGGACTCCACGATGCAGAGAAAAAGTAAGCTGGAGACTCCCAGCAATCCACCTTTCCACTACAGAGGGAGCATTTCCAAACTCATTCTCTGAGGTCAATATTATGCTATCAGAACCAGATAGGGACACAGTAACAACAAAAAAGAAACTATAGGTCAGCATCCCTGATGAACATAGATGTAAAAATATTCAGCAAAATACTAGCAAACCAGCTACATCAGCACATCAAAAAGAGAATATACAACAATCAAGTGGGATTTATCCCAGGGATGCAAGGACACCACATTAACAGAATAAAGGACAAAAACTAAAGGATCATATCAATAGGTGTGGAAAAAGCATATAATAAAATGTAACATTCCTTTATGATAAAAACTCCCTACAAATTGGGTATGAAGGAAAAAAACCTCAACACAGTAAAGACTATACATGCCAAACCCATTGCTAATATCATACAGAACAGAGAAAAGCTGAAAGCTCTTCTGCTAAGAACTGAAACAAGATAAGGATGCCCACTTTCACCATTCATATTCAACATAGTACTGGAACTCCCAGCACAGCAATTAGGAAAGAGAGAGAAAGAAAGCACCTCCAAATTTGAGGAGGAAGTCTAATTGTTCCCCTTTGCAGATGATATATTATGTATGGAAGAAAAGATTCCACAAAAATATTCCTAGAACTTACAAATATATTCAGTAAAGTTGCAGATTACAAAATCAGTAGCATTTCTACATCTCAATAATAAGCTAGCTGAAAAAAGTCCAGAGAGAAATCATATTTACAATAGCTACAATGAAGAAAACACCTAGAAATAAATTTAACCAAGAAGGTGAAAGATCTCTTCAGTGAGAACTACAAAACAGTAATAAAATAAATAGTAGAGGATACACACACACAATGGAAAGACACCCCATGCTTATATATTGGAAGAATTAATATGAATTAATATGAAATTAATATGAAAATGACCATACTACCCAAAGCAGTTTACAGATTCAATGCAATCCCTATTAAAATACAAATGACATTCTTCACAGAAATAAAAACAAAATAGTCCTAAACTGGATATGGAACCACAAAGACCCCAATATCCAAAGCATTACTGAGCATAAAGAGCAAATCTGAAGACAACACCCTACCTGACTTCAAATTGTACTACAAAGCCATAGTAAGAACAACAAAACTTGGTATTGATATAAAGACAGACACGTAGACCAAAGGAATAGAATAGAGAACCTAGAAATAAATCTATGTATTTACTAATATTTGACAAAACGAGTCAGTGACATACATGAAAGCAAAACAGTGTCTTCAATAAATGATGCTGGGAAAATTGCATATCCATATGCAGAAGAATAAAACTAGGCTTCTATCTCTCACCTCATATAAAAAAAAAACTCAACATGGATTAAAGACTTACATGTGAGGCCCCAAACTGTAAAACTATTATTAGAAGAAAACATTTGGGGCATTCTTCAGGACATTTTTCTTGGCAAATCTTTTATGAGTAAGACTTCAAAAGCACAGGCAACAAAACCAAAAATAGACAAACAAGACTATGTCAAACCAAACAGCTTCTACACGGCAAAGGAAATAATCAACAGAGTGAAGAGCCAACATGTGGAATGAGAGAAAATATTTGTAAACTGTTCACCTGGCAAGGTACTAATATCCAGAATATATAAGGAATTCAACTCAACAGCAGAAAAACCAAAACACCCAAATAATCCAATTAAAAAGTGGGTAAACTATCTGAACACACATTTCAAAAGAAGACATATAAGTGGCCATAAAATACTAATATTTAAAAATAGTTCACCATCACTCATCATCAGGAAAATCAATTGAAAACCACAGTGAGATATCATCTGACATCTGTCAGAATGGCTATTATTAAAAAGACAAAAAATAAATGCTGGAGAGGATGTGGACAAAAGGGAACTCTTATATACTTCAGTATATATCCAAAGGAAATGATATTAGTATGCTGAAAAGATACCTGCGTCCCCATGTTTATTGCAGCACTTTTCACAAAGTCAAGATATGGAAACAACATAAAAGTCCATCAACATATAAATAAAGAAAATGTAGTAAGTATACACATTGGAATACTATTCAACCATAGAAAAAGAATGGAATTTTGTCACTGCAGCAACATGGATGAGCCTGGAGAACATTATGTTAAGTAAAATAGGTCAGGCACCAAAAGACAAATACTGCATGTTCTCAATTCAAATGTGAGAGTTAAAAAATATTGAACTCATTAAAGTAGACAGTAGAATTGTATTAGAGGTTAAGAAGGGTAGCGGGAGGGAAGGATGGGGAGAGATTGGCTAATGGAGTCAAAATTACAGCTAGATAGAAGAAACAAGTCTTCGTGTTCTATAGTCAGATGAATATATAGAGCAATAATTTATGGCATATTTGCAAAATATCAGAAGTGAAGATTTTACTGTTCCCAGCACAAATAAATTATAAATGTTTTCAGCAATGTATATGCTAATTCTCTTGATCATTACACATTGTATACAAGTATCAAAGCATCACTCTGTGTCCAACATACATGTGTGTGTCAACTAAAAATAAAAGAAAACAAAGCAAAAACAAAAGGAAATATACAGCAGAGACTATATGTGGTTCCTGAAGCCTAAAATATTTTCTGTCTATTATTTTATTAAAAATATTGTTGACTCTCTAATTAACCCAAAAGCTGATTATTTGAACAGGTTATTAGAAAGACTAACCTCAGGATAATAATTACCAAGAAAAAAGAAATAAAGCACAAATACATTATATATGAGGAAAAGGCAGTGTATAGTCATAAATAAGTGGAAAGGATTTGTGATTTCCATTCTGAAAAATACCAAAATCATCTCTACAAGTAGCGTCACTTCTGCATTCCTTCTTTTTCTTGAACTCTTAATAGATATCTGTTGAATTTTCTTATTCTACCCTTCATATTTCTTAAGTTTCCATTGTATATTTTTAATCTTTTTATCTCTGTACTGTTCTTTGGATTATTTTTTCAGATATATCTTTCATTTCACTAATTTTCTCTTCAGCTTTGTTTAATCTGTTATTCTATATTCTGATAGATTATTTTTAACTCTAAGTGTTTCTTATTCAAAATTGTCTTTCTTCACAGCATTTGATCTTTTTTTTTTTCTAAAAAAAGCACAATTCTATATTTTCTTTCAGATTATTGTTCAAGTATTCTAAGATTTTCAGACTCTAAACCTATTTGTGTGTCTGCTGATTTTCTTTTATGGTGCATTATCTTACTGGTGTGTATGTGTGTAGTGGTGGTGGTGGGGGGACGTTTAAATTTTTGTGTGCTGCTGTAAAATCTTTTCTAATTTCTAATTTTTAGCAGGAATTGATTTTTTTCTGAGGGAAATCTGTTCATACCTACTCAGTATAATGGCAACTGGAGATTTGTATAGATGTCCTTCAAATTGAAGTTGTTCTCTATTACTCCTAGATTCCTAATAGTTTTAAAAGTCAGGAATGTAAGTACTGAAACTTAGGAAATATTTTTTCTGTAACTATTAAGAAGACTATATAATTTTTCTCCTTTATTCCATTAATATGGTGAAGTATACAAATTGATTTTTAAATGATAAATGTTTATATTTTTAGGATAAATCCTACTTATTCATATTGTACTTTCCTTTTTAGTGTGTTGTTGGATTTGATTTAATAATGTTTTTAAAAGTTAGTTTTGCTGGACACAGTGGCTCATACCTGCTAGGGCAGGAGGATCACTTGAGACCAGGAGTTTGAGACCAGCCTGGGCAACATAGTGAGATCACATCTCTGCAAAAAGTAAAAAAACAAAAAAAACAAAAAACAACAACAAAAAAACCACAGAGCCAGGTGTAGTGGCATGTGCCTGTATTTCCAACTACTCAGGAGGCTGAGGCAGGAGGATTGCATGAGTACAGGAGTTTGAAGCTGCCGTGACCTATGATCATACCACTGCACTCCGGCCTGGGCAACATAGCAAGACCCTGTCTCTACATAAATAAATAAATAAATAAATAAATAAATAAATAAATAAATAAAACACAGTTAAATGGCATTTTTTGTAATATGTTTGACAGGTTTTTAGCATAGAGTCAAGCTCTTCTCTTAAAATGAGTTGTTCACTATTCTCTGTTTTCTAAGAATGTTTCTGTAAAATAGTTGTAATTTTTTTTCTTGAATGTTTGATATAATACACTAGTGAAAACATCTGTCCCTGAAGTTCTCTATAGGTTTTTGTCTGCTTGCTTTTTTTTTTTTGTTTTTTTTGTTTTTTTTTTTTTTGTTTGTTTGTTTGTTTTGACACAGAGTCTCACTCTGTCATCCAGTCTGGAGAGCAGTGGCGTGATCTTGGCTCAGGCTGGAGTGCCGTGGCGTGATCTTGGCTCACTGCAACCTCCACCTCCCGGGTTCAATCAATTCTCTGCCTCAGCCTCCACAGTAGCTGGGACTACAGAGGCACACCACCATGCCCAGCTAATTTTCGTAGTTTTAGTAGACACAGGGTTTTACCATTCTGGCCAGGCTGGTCTTGAACTCCTGACTTCATGATCCACCTGCCTCTGCCTCCCAAAGTGCTGGGATTACAGTCGTAAGCCACCAACTCAGATTTTCTCTTTTTAACCTTTTGTCAATTTTAATTACTTGCATTTGTTTTTAAAAAATTCCATTTTACCTAAATTATTGAATTTGTTAGAATAAAGTTATTCTTAATATCCTTCTATGTCTATTTAATGTGTATAGGATCTGGGATGATCATCCCTTTTCATTCCTAACAGTTTTTCATTACCAACAGTTCATTCCTAACAGTTTTCATTTCCTAACAGATGTTGGTGATTAGTGTTTTATCTATTGTCTTAACCAATGTAGCTAGAGGTTTTCAATTAAAAAACAATCTTTTCAAAGAACTATGTTTTATCTTGCTAATTTTCTCAATTGTCTTTTCCTTTAATTGATTTCTTCTCTTATCTTTATTATTTTATTTCTTTGAATTACTCTTGGTTTACTTTATTTTTCTTATTTTTAGCTTCTGAAGGTAGAACTTTGGGTCTTTCATTTTATTTTTTCCCTTTCTAATATAAGCATTTAAAACTGTACATTTTTCTCTAATAAGTGCTTTAGCTGGATTACAAAATTTAGTATGTTGTTTTTGTTATTATTTATTTCTAAATATTTTCTATTTTTGTGATTTTTGTCATTGATTCTTGAATTATTTAGAACTGTGTTTTTTCTTTCCAGATATTTTGGATTTTCCTAGATACTGTTTTGTTATTAATGTATCAGTTTGATAATCTCTACTATTTCTAACAATAATATGTTTATTTTGATTGAAATAATACAGAGTATGTTCTTTTACCACAAAATAAAGTTTAAAAAATGTATTTATAGTTATTTTCTGGCCCAAAATATGGTCTAGCTTCAGGATAGTACTTATTTGCACTTGAAAATAATGTTCACTATGCAGTCGTTGGATGTTGTATTCTATAAATGTCAAGTAGATCAGAGTGGTAGACAGTGTTGTTCAGATTTAGGTCTCTTCTAAATTTTTTCTTTGGTCTGGTTGTTTTGGAAATTACAAAGTGAGGTATTTAAGTATTGTACTATAATTTTGAAATTGCCTATTTTTCCTTTCAATATTCAAATTTTTTATTCCTGCATTTTGAGATTCTTTCATGGGGTTCATACAAATTTGGAAGTTTTATGTCTTCCTGATACATGCCATTATCATTATGATATGTTCCTCTCTATTATTAATAATACTTTCTCTTATAGTCTGTTTTATCAGATATTAATACAGCCACTCTATTCTTTTTATGCTTACTATTTGCATAGAATATTTTTTTATCCATATACTTTCAACAGTCTGTATTTATATTCAAAGTATATCTCTTTTAGTTATATAGTTAGCTTTGATTTTTAAAAACCTATTCTTTCAATATCTGTTCTTTCATGAGGTATTAAAACATTGACCTTTAATATAATTATTGACAGTTGCATTCATATTCTGAATATTCGTTATTTGCTTTTTATTTGTTCCCTTTGATTTTTCTTTGCTCCCACTTTCCTGCCTTTTTGGGGATTATTTTAAAGTGTTAATATTCCATTTCCATTTTTCAATTGGTTTTCTTGTTGTATTGTTACCTTTTTAGGGGTTGCTCTAGATATTTCTCTCTCTCTCTCTCTCTCTCTCTCTCTGTGTGTATATATATATATAATTTTTCTGAAAGGAAGAGTTGATATTATATTACTTCAGTGAAAACTTTGAAATATTTCCATCATATGGGCCTTTTACTGTTTTTTTTTTAAATTTTAATGTTATACACATTACATCTATGGATATTAAAAACCACATCAGAATCATCTACAACGTTTGCTTTAAACAGTCATACATATTTTAAAGACCTTAAAGTTCTTTTTATATTTATTCATATAGTTAGCATATGTGATGATCTTCCTTCATTCTTGAAGATCCAGGTTTCACTCTGGTATCATTTCCCCTCAGCTTAAAGAACTTTCTTTCCAATTTCTTGTACGTCGGCTGGCAACAAATACTATTACGTTGACTTTATCTGAAAAGTTTTTATTTTACCTTTATTCCTGATAATTATTTAATGGATGTCAAATTCTCAGTCACAGTACTTTCCTTAAGCATTTTAAAAGTACTGTTTTAGGTGTTCATAGTTTCTGATGAGAAATCCGTTATCATATGGATATTGTTCTCCTGAGTGCAATGTTGCTTTTTTCTCTAGCTGCTTTCAAGACTTTCTTAGCTTTGGATTTCTTCAGTTTGATTCTGTGTCTAGGAAAAATTTTCTTTGAATGTTACCTGTTTGGTATTCATTGAAATTCTTGAATTTGTACATTTACATATTTAATCAAATTTGGGAAGTTTTTACACTATATATATATTTGACTCTAATTTTTTTTTCCTCTTTTCTGAGATACCAACTACACATATGTCTAACCCTTGGAATTTTTTGACAAGTTTTGGAAACCTTGTTCTTTTTATTTTAATATTTTTTCATCTGTATTCTTCAAATGGAATAATTTCTATTGAACTATTTTCAACTTCACTGACACTTTTGGGTTTCTCAACGAGTGAATATTTTGTTTCAAATATTATGTATTTTACTTCTAAAATTTCATTTTTTAATAGTTTCTATTGCTTACCTGAAATTTCTCATCTTTTAATTCATTTCCATTATTTTCTTTCTTTTACATCACAGAGCTTAATTATATAGGTGCTTTCAAGTTTTGTCTGTTAATTCCAGTATCTGGGTCATTTAAGAATTATTATGTGTTAATTATATTTTCCCTTAAGAATATTTTCTTGGCTACTCACATGTGTGATTTTGAATTGCCTTCTCAACATCTTGAATGTTAAATTGTGTAGAATCTGTATCATTGGAATTACCTGCTGAAAGTCAATGCTTTTCTTTAGGACACAATCCACATGATTAGGTTCAGACTGTAAATTCTGTCTTGCTTTCTATGGGCAGTATTTCAACTCTCACTTCAGTTTTTAAAGGCTTTGCTAACTGGTTTGGATCTGATTCATCCAGGCATGGCTGAGGGGTTAGGTTAAGATTTATGCAAGTATTTCAATTCTCAATTCAATTTCCTAAGTCTTTACTTTGCTGGTTTGGGTTGGTCCTACACGTGTGGATTAAGGATTAGGCTGAGGTTTGTATGGGTTCTCACACTTAAATAGGGATTCTTCAGCTTTCTTTCTTCTTTGATTTCTACTTCACAGTCTGACCTTGCTGAGCTCCTTTCGAAGGTAACTCTGCTGATGAGATAGCAGGATTTCTATGATATTTTTAGCTGCATCTGGCAGGATGCTTCGCTCCATGACTAAGGCCTAGTCAAATCCACCAGAGAAAGGAGAAAGTCAAGGAGGAAATCACCTCCGTGTAGGTCACTTCTTCAAGGTTTATCTCCCCTTCACAATTTGCTAGCTTTTGTTTAATGTTCAGAGTCCTCAGGTAGTTGTTTGTTTTTTCTGCATTTTGTTTATTGTTCATAGTTGTCATCAGTAGGAAAGATGAGCTATAAGGGGCTTATGTCACCATACCCATATTAGAACTTCCTCCAACATTGTTTTTTAAAGAAAGAATAGAATGCAATATAAAAGCTCACAGAAGGAAAACTGTTTTTTTTTTTTTTAAATGGCACATCCTTGAAAGGATAATTATATGTCACTATATCAAATATTGTAGCCCTATTCTTGACATTTAATATAGCCTTTGACATAATGTTAAGTAAAATGCATAAATCACAGAACTATGAATCCCTTTTAAAGAAAACACACACACAAATACACATATATGTTAATGCTTTTCTTTAGGACACGTATCACAAAGTTTCTGGTTGGAAATGTAACAGTTGAGTGGTTATCTCTGGTATGGTAGGTGACTTAAATGGGAGAGATACAGAAATAATTTGTATTAGACATATTCCTGTATTAACATCTTTTAAAGAAGCCCACATCTATTCTATAAAAATTTTTAAATCATCATAAAATACATTTAAAATGCAATTTAAAATAGAAAAGGCAAAGTTTTAAATAGATAAAATAGTTTAGATTATAAAGCTCTTTGAAATCTGACATCCTGTAAATTTTGTAGGTATTCAATATAGAGTTTTCTTTGTTTGTTTGTTTGTTTTAATTTAATGATCAGGACAAATTGCTTTGGTAAAGCACTGGGCTGGAATTTAGGAGATTCATGCTGTATCCCTAGCTCTGTCTTAATTAAGTCTCTTAAACGATCTTGGGCTTCAGTTTTCTTACCTGTAAATTGAGAGATTCTGAATTTTTCTGATCTCCAAGGTCCCTTCTTGCTCCAAGACTTTATTGAACCCTGTATAACAGCATCAGACTCTTGGGCATAGAAAAATAAGAGGCAACTCCTGGCAGATGCTTTCAGCCTGTGGCACAGTCAACCTGAAATCGTGATCTATGTGACAGCGCCGTGTGAACTGCAAACCAACAAACTAAGCCTGAAAATTGATCGTAAAACAGTGCTCCATATAAAACAAACTTGTAATTGCCTTCTCTAAAAAGAAAGTGACCCTCAGTTGACGAAGAACTAAAGATTATCAAATTGTGTTACTATCTAGTGAAATAATTTTTTTTTTCTAGTTAGGAAACAGAAGGAAGGGAGGAAGAGAATGAAGCAAGTATGTGAATGAAAGGACTTTACATTTGTTTGATGCAATGTTGTTGACGTCTTACTGAAATCATCTGTGTTTTTGTTAATACTTTATAATAAGTGGTTGGAGGAATTAGCTCGATGTGATTATATATGATGCAAAGAGGTTTACATTACATTATGGTCACGTATATGTTAGTTATTTTTTAGTTACAGTTAAGGTTAATTATGCTTTCTCCTAATAAAGTAGTTTAATGAAAAGAATACAAGGTTTAATCGACAATGATCTGGCACTAGATCTTGGTTTTTTGTTTACTCACCATTTAACTTTGGATGGATCATTTATTCTCTCTGGGTCTTAGTTTATCTTGTTTTGCTAACTCCAAAGTCCACTGTCTCACAATGAGATAGGTTTGTTAGATGTCATTAAGTGACGCTAAAATAGTGCCTGTGAGCCCCATCAGAACAAAGGGAAATTTGATACAGAGTCCCATAGATGACCAGGAATTTTGAGGCCGTGCTTATTCATATGTATATATGAATTCATATAATTAAATCATCCTGCTCCCCGTGCTAGTCTTATCCTGCAATATGGTTCTCAAAGTGTGGCCCGTGAACTTGTACTGCCACAACATCTGGGAACTTGTTAAAAATGTACACTTTTGTGCCCCCCAAGACCAACTGAAGCAGAAACTCTGGGTGTGGGACTTTGCAATCTGTGTATTTAAAAGCCCTCCAGATGATTCTGGTACACATTAAAGCTTGAGTGCCACACTTGTAAGAAATCCTTTCACCCGATTCTGTGTGAAATAATCTGAAGAGAGGAGGAGGCTTTTTTGCCCTTTCTTTTGCAGACTCATTTCACCTGAGTTGATATCTTACTCTACTTCCCTGACTTCTCATTTGTCTCCGGAATGTCACGGCAGTCTTTGTCTTTTCTTTTCTTTTCTTTCTTTCTTTTTTTTTTTTTTAAGATTAGAGGCTTTGTGTGCCCTTCATTTATCCCATTTCCAGAGACATTTTGTTTTATCCTATTCTCAGACTTCTTAACATTTCTCTCCATCAAAGAAATTTTTTCCACTTTACTTCCACCTGCCCTGCTGTACATTGAGAAGAAAAGTATTACTGGCAAGATCCTCAGGGTGCACACTATCTTGAACAAATGTGGCTGAGTACGACATTTAGCATTTATGTGATCTTTAGCTCCTACCTCTTCTCTGAGTTCAGACAAGGATACCTACTATTTTAGATATCTCAGCTGTCTATGTCAGAGACTAAAGAAAATTTTAGGGGGAGATGAAGCACTGAATAACTGCTTAAATGTATCTTTGGGGACCAGTACTTCAGAGTTTGCTTTGGAATAGAAATATAGTCTCTTCAATATTACAGTTGTGTGTGTGTGTTTGTGTGTGAATTGGGAGTGGGAGATGGGCTTGCATAAAGGGAGGGCAAGGTTGCAGGAAGTAACAACACCTGACCATCCACCTTTACGATATAAGTGCAGATCCTCAGCGACTCATTTGCTCGTTTTCATCAGAGTTTCCACTGCTGCTTGGCCTCCTACCATGATTTTGCATTCAGATTTCTAACAGTTTATATAACAAGGATATGTACTTTTAACTTCCAAAGCCCTTTGACTTATTGTGCTGGGCAGGACACAAAGCCTCACTATGTCTTATAGTAACTCAACTTTTTAATGCCCCTTTGAAGAAAAGAACCATGTACTTGCCTGAAAATTAACCCAGTTACCCTCATTGTGTTGGAATAACCCAGGGGGCAAGAACTGAGTCAAAATTGTCCAGTAGGAGCACTCCATGTTAGGTGATGCTTAATCAAACTACTACTTAACTCTTGGCTGCTTAGAGGAGACTGAAGATGAGAATACGACAGCAATAGAGCTGCACACACACACACACGATAGAGGAAAAGAGGGAGGTATCAGAACAGATAGTGCTAAAATGTAATTACTGTTCCATTAAAAAAAAAACAACTCTCTCTCTTAAGGTTTTCCAAGTTTGTTTCTGTCCCTTGTAACATAAAAAGCAAAATTAACACATAAATGCTATCTCATTTTAAAAATATGCACGACTACCTAGAATTTTTAAATTTACAGAGTAGTTTCCAATACTACATCTCATTTTATTCTCAAAAACCCCACAGGGCTGGATATTTTTATCGTGATCTCCAATTTTCAGATCCATGTTATTCAAACGTGAGGTGTGCCCTACTGATGATCTTGGGATGACTTTAGGTGGCGACCTTACATGACATTCAATACGGAACTACTTGACAAAGGAGATATCTCACTTACAATTGTCTTTCAATAATTTGTGTAAGGAGAAAATTTCAGTTTGGTGCTGGTATTTCTATAAAACCTTTAGAACACGTCTCCATTTTCATAAAAACAGAGCAGACTTTAAGCCTCAGAACTTTTGTCAGGCAATAATATCTAGACAAAGTTTATTACGTTGTTTTATAAGTATTATTATAAACTTTATAGTCACCCTTCCTATTTTGGGAAACTATTATGATATTAATTTTCCATTTATGACAATAATGTAAAGTTTCCTTTTTACAAAGATTTATTTAAATAAAAAGTGAGCCAATTAAAGAAAAAATATATTTCTAAAGGGTATAAGTGGCACAGGGAAATGACAAAAATTGTGCAGGATACAAAATGACAAATGCTGTTTCAAGCAAAGAAAGTCAGTCTCAGAACTGACTTAGGAAGCTCACATAGCAAAAATGGTAAGCCAAGCCCGAAGCGACTAGGATTCATATAGGTCAAAGGCCTTTGCTGCAGGTCATTAGTGATGGGCTTCAGACCAGACTGACTCCTAGCCCTGAGCTATTTAGGCTTTGAGGTGGCTTTTCTTATGGTTTATTTAAAAGTCTTCATGTCTTCCTACCCCATACCCCAGCCCCATTACATGAGACTCTAGGCACCAAAATAGGCAATTAAATTTTCTTTGGATTTTAAAAACAATAATGAGCACAATAATATATTTAATTTTTACTATGGGCCCAGGTACTATTTTATGTATTTCATAGGTACTACACTTAGTAATTCATTCACTTATTAAACTTACTTATTATTATACTTATTTAATTTACTAATTCATTTAATCTTCACACTAAATTCCACAAGAGAGGTATCTCCTATGATTTTTCAAGAACAAATCCGTCAAACCTCACCTGATTGGTTGCACCTCTGGAATAATTTATATGTCACCAGGTTAAAAGACTGAAGACTCACTTTATGGCCCATTCTTAATACAGATTTCAAACATTATATTTTTTGGTTCCATTTTGATTTTTTTTCTTTTTTCTTTTTTTTCTTTTTTTTTCCGTTAAGTTCTGGGATACATGTGCAGAACATGCAGGTTTGTTAACATAAGTATACACATGCCATGGTGGTTTGCTGCACCCATCAACCCGTCATCTACATTAGGTATTTCTCCTAAGGTTATCCCTCCCCTAACCCCCTAGCCCCTGACAGGCCCTGGTATGTGATGTTCCCCTGTCTGTGTCCATGTGTTCTCATTGTTCAACTCCCACTTATGAGTGAGAACATGCGGTGCTTGGTTTTCTGTTCCTATGTTAGTTTGCTGAGAATGATGGCTTCCAGCTTCATCATGTCCCTTTATTAGATTATTTTTAAGTGGTCCATAACATTTAACACTAATTGAGAAAGTATTTATTAGCACAACAAATATGCAGCAGACATCATGATGGCCACTCAGGACAACATTGGTGAGCAAAAGTAGAGGGAGGACTGCCTTCCAGAACTCACAGTTTGACGGGAGAAATATACCTCTTTAAACAATCACACACCACACATGACCATACAATTAATGGTATACAGAAACATACATAATTAGCATAAAAGAAACATACATGGCCTATAAGAATGTGACTCTATTTAAATTGGGCCAAGAGGATCAGAAAAGTCTTTCTTGAGAAACTGACATATTGGCTGAGATATGGTGGATGAGTAAGAACTGAGTAGGTGCAGGTGGGAGTTCAGGTAGAGGGAAGAGTATTAAGGCAGAGGAAAGAGCACTTAAAAAGACCTTGGGCAAGAAAGAACACGGTGACTGACAGATTGAAAGATGGCCAAGATAGCTAGTGATTGAAAGATGGCCAGGATGACCAGCAGGTTGGGGGCAAACTTCAGTGGATGGAGGAAATTGGTGGAATATGACTAGGAGGCGAGAGAAGTACACAGGGACAAGGTGAGGCAAAGCCTTGTATGTGTGATTTTGGTCTTTTAACAACAATGGAGAATGACACAGATGTGGTCAGATTTGCTCTTTGAGAAGATTACTGTGTGTCGCTATGTGAGAATTGAAGCTTTCCTTTCTTTTTTTTTTTTAGACAGAGTCTCCCTCTGTTGCTCAGACTGGAGTACAGTGGCACTATCTTGGCTTAAGGCAAGCTCTGCCTCCCGGATTCACGCATTCTCTTGCCTCAGCCTCCCAAGTAGCTGGGACTACAGGCGCCCACCACCACGCCCAGCTAATTTTTTGTTTGTTTGTTTGTTTGAATTTTCAGTAGAGATGGGGTTTCACCATGTTAGCCAGGATGGTCTCGATCTCCTGACCTCGTGGTCCACCTCCCTCGCCCTCCCAAAGTGCTGGGATTACAGGTGTGAGCCACCGCGCCTGGCAAAGCTTTCTTTTCTTATTCAAGGTAAGCGTCCTGCCCATCTTCCCAAATTGCCACAATTTCTATTATTTTCATATAAAAAATTTAAAAAATTAGGGAAAAACTGCTCCTTGAAATAAAAGCAAACTATTTTCCTTTATCGTCTTTTCGGTCTTCTATGTTAACAGTGTTTTTCCATTTCCTTTTATATCTTCTGCAAAACAAAACTAAGATCTTATTTTTGCTTTCCCGATTTCATCATTCACATCTCACAAAATTCATGTGCCTCCAAAATAATGCCATCTATTTTTTATTTCTTTTTCTATCAGCATATAGTGAAAATCAGACTGATTCATTTTAGCCAATGGAAGGCTTAAGAAAAATTAGCAAGTAGGCCAAATTTTGTTTGCAACACCCTCATCTTCCCTCATGGCATTTTTTCTCCCATTCATGTTTCCCTGCCTCTTGCACTGCAAATCTGAACACCACCTTATATTTGAATTTTTCCTATTCTCTCATCAGCTCACACACCCCTGGTAAGACCCAGAGTTAGATTTGCACTGAATCACAAGAGGACACTGATGTCAGGATAACACACCACAAAGTTTATATACCCTGTGCTTCAAAATGACAGTACAAAGATCTGGCAAAGTTGATTTTTTTTTTTTTTTTTTGGGAAAAAATTATAAACAAATGGGCAGGGTCCTAGAGAAAGTGGAGACAGTATCTAAGTTTGGGTCCTGGCTCCTCTGAAGCTATGTGACATGCAACCCCAAGTAAGTCAGTTTCACTCTCCAATACTGTCTTCTCATTTGGTCTTTTCTCATTTGTAACTTCTGTAATTCTATAACACTGTTTTGTTGGCTGAACTCATCTCTGCTTGAAGAGCTTTCACCCATAAGAATTGCTTAATATTGGTTAATAAATTTGTAACATCAGGGTTACTAGTGAAAACACAGAGTTGGGATGAAGATACTTGGAAAAGTTCCTAGTAAACCAACATAGAGAATATCTATTTTGCAATAAAAGCAGGGTAAGGATGGAGTTTTACATCTAAAGTCATTATTTAGTGTCTAGGTTAATGTTAGTTTAAAATAAGCCATCCTCATTATCCCCTCAAGATCACATATTGTAAGATTGTATTTTTACCATGTCTTATATCTGCTATTTTATTTTTATTCTTTGGCTTCAATGATGCCCTTTACCAGCATGTGTGAAGACACAAATACTCCCATTTGGGAACATGCGGTGCTATATCCTTCTTCGTAGTGTTTTCTGTAAAAATAGTTTCTCTTGATAAACATTATGGATAAAAATGTAAAAACCTAACAGCCGGTATCATCTTTAGCAAACTGAACATAACAACTTTTCTGTGATAAAAGACAAATGTAAATTTTAAGATCCGGGGGAGCTGTGCATGGGTGAAGTTCAAGATCAGCCTCCATTGAAGGCCAAGGGCCTCCAGAGGAAAACTTTGATTAAAGGTCCCTTATGAGAAGAAGGATAACTAATTTAGAGTTTTTCTAGACCTGATCTTTGCTTGCAACATAGAGAGGAAATTCTTCCTTGCCTCAAGGAATTAAAATGTTTAATAGATAACTATAGACAGGGCAGAAATCAAGAGAGGTTTCTCACAGGCATCCAGGAATATAATCAGAGGCATGGCCTAATTCATCTTTTAAAAAATTAACTAATTAATTGACAGATTAAAATTTTGTATATTTATTGTGTACAACATAATGTTTTAAAATATATATACATTGTGGAGCAGCTAAATCAAGGTAATTAACACATGATTTACCTCACATACTTATCATTTTTGGAGGTGCAAAAACATCCTTCACAAGTTTCAAAAAGACAATACATTATTATTAACTATAGTCACGTTGTACAATACATCTCTTTAAGTTATTCCCCCTATCTCACTGAAATTTGTATCCTTCGACCAGTATCTCCCCATTCACCTAGCCCCTCCAGGCACTTGTAACCACCATTCTTCTCTCTGCTTCTATGAGTTCAACTTTTTTTTTAGATTCACATATAAGTGAGATCATACAGTATTTGTCTTTCTGTGCCTGTCTTATTTAACTTAACATACTATCCTCCAGATTCATCCATGTTGTAGCAAATGACAGAATTTCTTTCTTTAAAGTCTGACTAGTATTCCATTGTGAGTGTATATACCACATTTTCTCTATCCATCTTTTCATTGATGAGCACTTAGGTTTATTAATATCTTGGCTGTTGTGAATACTGCTGCAATAAATATGGGTGTACAGATGTCTTTTTGACATATGATTTCATTTCCTTTGGATATATACTCCATAGTGGGATTGCTGGATCATATAGTATTTCTATTTTTAATTTTTTGGGAAACCTCTATACCATTTTCCATAATGGCTGTACTAATTTACATTTCCTCCAACAGCACCAACAACATATAAATGTTCCCCTTTCTCCACATCCTTACCAGTGCTTATCTTTCATCTTTTTTATAATAGTCATTCTAATAGGTGTGAGATGTTATCTCACTTTTTTTTTAAATTTTCATTTCACTGATGATTGGTGATGCTGAGCATTTTTTAAATATACCTGTTGACCATTTGTATGTCCCTTTTGAGAAATGCCTATTCAAGTCCTTTGCCCATTTTTAAATTGAGTCATTTGTTTTCTTGCTATTTAATTGTTTGGGTTCCTTATATATTTTGGATATTAACCACTAACTAGACGCAGATTTGCAAATATTTTCTCCCATTCCACAAGTTGTCTCTTTACTCACTGATTGTTTCCTTTGCAATGCAACATGCTTTTAGTTTGATATAATTCTATTTGCCTGTTTTTGCTCTTATTGCCTATGCTTTTGGGGTCATACCCAGAAAAAGTATTGCCCAGACCAATTCACAGAGCTTTCCCTTTATGTTTTCTTCTAGTAGTTTTACAGTTTCTGGTCTAATGTTTAAGTTTTTAATTCATTTTGAGTTGATGTTTGCATTGGCTGGTTCATCTTTTTTAAAATATATTTTTATTAATTATTATTTTTGACTTGGAGTCTTGCTCTGTCACCCAGGCTGGAGTGCAGTGGTGCAATCTTGGCTCACTGCAACCTCCAACTCCCAGGTTCAAGCAATTCTCCTGCCTCAGCCTCCCGAATAGCTGGGATTACAGGCACCCACCACCACACCCAGCTAATTTTTTGTATTTTTTAGTAGAGATGGGGTTTCACCACGTTAGCCAGGCTGGTCATGATCTCCTGACCTCAGGTAATCCACCCACCTTGACCTCCCAGAGTGCTGGGATTACAGGTGTGAGCCACTGCACCCAGCTTGATTCATCTTTTTTTACATAGCCATGTTCTGGTTGTTGACCCATTCATGAATTGACAGGCTGGGCCAATTACCACACTTGGTTTAATTATCTAAAACTACAGGAGGACTCATACGTCACATAATTCAAAACAAACAGTAGCCTAATGGACTGGGAGAGTCTGTTCTCCTTAGAATGACAGTGAACATGATTGATACCATGTCTAATACAGAGATATTTTTGAGACAGGAAATGGGTTCTACTTACCTGCCTCTTGAAATTGGAAGAAAACAAAGGCTATAATTAGTACAACAAATAGTAGCTGCTAAAAAGGATAAAATCGGGCAAAGGAAATGAAAAAGAAGGCTCAATGAAGAGAAGATTGTAGAAATAGTCAGGGGGAAAGAGGTAAGGAAAGGGGTGAAGAGAAGGAGGTAGGATTAGGAGACCAAGTCTCAGAAGGAGGTGGGAGATAGGAGTCAACGTCACAGGGGAGTTAAGGCGGAGGGAAGGAAGGGTGTGAGTTTTCCAGCAAAGGCTGAGCAATCTTAGGGGTAAGTGTCACACATCCCTGCTGCTCACAAGAACTGGGTTAATCACAGTAGTTATAACCAGTACACTTGCCTTTTAAACTTCAAATTGAAGTCTTACAGTGCTGGTCATACACTGTTAGCAGGGGTTAATATGGCAAAGCACTTTGCAAAACAGTTTGGCCTGACCTAGTAAAGTTGAAGATGCACGTATCTATAGCCCAGCAATTCCACTTCTACATAAATAAACTGGAGAAACATGGGCATATATGCACTAGGATATATTTTTCAAGAATGTTTATAGGAACATTGCTCCTAAATGCCAAAAAAGAAAAATTTCCTAAATGTCCATCAATAATAGAATGGAGAAAATTTGGGTATAATCACACAATGATTATAATAAAAATGAATGAACTTCAGCTGTGTATAAAAACATGCATGAATCTTACAAACATAATGTTAGTAAAAGGATCCAGAGACAGGAGAATATATATATGTGTAACTCCATTTGTGTAAGTTCCAAAATTAGTTAAGCCAAGCTATCTTGTTTAGAGACATATACTTAAATGGTACCAAGAAGTAAAGGATACTTTTATCCTGAAAAAAAAGTTGTCTACTTGTGCCAGAATGAGAAAGAAGATAGTAACAAGAGTGTACAGTAAGTTTAGAAGGTCTATGGGGAAGTAATACTTTATTTTCCTTCATTTATACTAATTCTAAAGAATGTGTTTGAAAGAAATAATGAAAGGTTTTAAAATGTTGACAAATTTGACTCAGTCTTGATAGATAAAAATGTGTGAATTTTTTTTAACAGAAAAGGATATGTGGGGGAATATAGAAAGAGTAAAAGTGGAATTTAGTTTTTATTACGTTAAAGTAAGAAATTAATTTTTGAGTGTATGGAATGTTCTTAATAAGAAGTAGTATAAATCATTCTGGTCATATATGCATCTGCCCCGTAACAATTCATCTTACCACCAAAATTGTTTTCAGATGAATAAAAGACAATCATGGGTATTTACAAAGGCTGTCAAAATATAATAATAGCACATACAATTACTATTTTTTTTAAAAATGACTTTTCTTCTCTAGGTTTAAAATATCCTTGTCAGTTGGTGACAATCAGAACCTGCACTCATAGCACATTCTTAGGGGATAAATAGGAAAACCCCAGAAACTTGCAGTGCCCTCACTCTCTACAATACATTTTCTTTTCAGGATAATTAGTGACTGAATCCCTAGAAATAACTACGTATTATATCTCGGTAGAGGATTTCACTGTCCTGCATTCTGATACTGATGGTTATTGCAGTAACTTAACAATAAGCCCTTCTGCCTTATTGATAACAGGGCATCTTTGCCTTTCATTCACACTTGCCTCAAGTCCCCAGCTACAAGTCTGATGGCAGAAACTGAGTTTTCTGAAAGAAACATCAAAAGCAGCTCAGTAAAAGACTTTCGGGTACTTCTGGCTATTGATCCAAAAGGGTATGGATTCAAAGGTACAGGCATCCCAGTATAACCTGGCATTGTTACCATGAGTAAAAGCCTCTCAGACAGAATTTGCAGAACACTTTTATTCTAGAAGAAGACTTTGTGAACATGAGCTGCTCAGTTCCAGGCCCACAAAACAAGATTAGTTACCTACAACTGCATTTACCTCGTGTAATTGTGGTTAACATTCCATCTTTTTTTATTAGACATACTGTATAAGAAAATGTCCCCCTTCTTTTTTTCTTTTTCATTTAGCACTAACCTTACTTTAACAGGCTAGACTTGTACAAACTGGAATAATATGCTTTTAAAATGCTATCTTCTTCCCATTGACTCCTCAAAATTTAGGAAAAAATAAATATGTATAATATACATTTTCAAGTCAATAAATCATCAGGTAAAATTATTATATAAAGAATAATATATAATAATTTCCCTTGTATACAATATTATTCAGAATAATGGTTAAATATGTTTAAAGTGCCTTTACTGAATTCCTTTACTTTTCACAACCACAGTTATCTGCAGAGGTGCAAAAATTTAGGTAAATTCAAAATTGCAACGTGACCTTGCCAGAAATGTCATGTTAAAGACAAATTCCATTTGATTAGGTTTGAAACTCAACTATTAAAGAACAAATAATAAACTTTGTATGCGGTAATGGTACACACAAAGTCCTTCGAAGAACCCAGCCAGAAACCTGCTACTTTGCTTACAGAGTCTTAGTTTTACAGGTGACAACAGTGTCATTTTCTGACACAGGGATATTGACAAAGTTGAGGATACCATTACAGTTTTAGGGAGGTGCACACAGTATCTGTAGAGAAGAGAACTGGAAATCAGGGGCTCCCAGATTTTAAGTGAGTTAACTGAGTTGATGAGAATCATGCCAATTTGTCTGCCACATGAAAGTAATAAAAAGGATGACCCTAGGGGCTTTTCCAAACTCCCAGACAGGGGTTAACTCTGCAGCTTTGGTACCATATGGCTCTAGTTTTGTTAAACACACAATAAGAAGTTCCTTGTATAGTAATACCTCTTGTTGCAACTATGTAAATGGAATTGGTCAAATAAAACATCAAATTAATAATATTGAATCCAAGTAAAAAAAGACAAGACAAAAAACAAGGTATTTGCTCAAATCCATATTCTAAGGGTAGAATATGACCAAAAGGAGGGACTGTGAGAGAAAAACTGACATGAAGACATGAACCTTACTTTGATTAGTAGTAAAATAATGTGCACATCATGTCCCAAGTCAAGGAGAAGAAAATACTTAGCATCCTGAAATTCCCACTCTGCCCTCCCCTGCAAAAATAAAATCAAATAAAAATCAAAAATAAAATCACTCTGCCTAGTGAGCCATTTTCTGTAAATGACTAACTCCATGATAGAATGATACCTCTGACTTTTAAAATACTGATACATGTTCCTATAAGAAAATAGCTGTTTTCTACCAGGAAGAGACTATAAACTTAGACTATAAACTTAGCTGAGTTACAAGATTACAACATTAATTTGGCCACAAACCAAAACTATAGTTCAGCTTTCCTAATTCCTACATCAAATTATGTTCTATTCCATTATTAGACAAGCCCTGACAATTTCCTTTTAGTAATTTGGGGTCTTTTCTTTAAACTACCTGGTGATTTTTTTTTAACATGGTGAGCAAAGTTTGCAATTAAAAATCCTCTCTCTTTGTAATTCTTCCATGCCTGTGTCTTCTTAATACAGTTACTATCCTGTAAAGAAAACCAGAGAACTAATTATGATGAAAGTCAGGACGACTTTTAGTGAGAGAGTGAGTTTTGCTTAGGAGGGAAGAATCACTGGAGATGTGGCTTAGTGAAAGAAAAAAGGTAAAAGAATACATATTTTCACCTTAGGGGAAAGGTGAAAATACATATTAAAAAAGGAGAGAAAAATTAATAAAATATACACAAAAACAAAAACAACAATCACTCGTGGAGCCCCTGCAGAACTTGCAGGATCCTGACCTGTGATGAGGGTCTAAACTCTGGGCTCTTTGCCTGACAAGAAGAATATCAGGAATATAATGATGAAGGAAACAAGCCGATGTGGAAAAATGTTGATTCCTAAACACTGTGACCATCTGCTGGCCAAATGGCAAGATATACTTTGTTCCATGGCTGGGAACTGTTTGTAAAAAAGGTTATGTTGTGAACAGATACTGTAAGTCTCTTTTAAAGAAACTAAAATTCAGGGGCAAAGTTAGCCGGAATCAACTTTAAAAACGAGGCTTTAAAAAGCTGACATAAAACTCTAGGACCAGTAGCTAGCAAAAATATGATTAGAATAGCTCTCTGGGACATTCCACCAAAATATCTTCACCCCAGAGGAGAGGCCTCGTTCATTTTCAGCAATTGCTAAGGTGGGTGAAACAGGTCTCAACAGCAAGAGATATTTTCTGTTTCTCTCTCTCTCTCTCTGATCCCCTCCCTTTTTTCTCTCTCTCTATAGAGTATTATTTTTAAAATTGATGTCATTTTTGTCTTATTCATAACTTATCTATGTTTGTTTTACTATAAATGATATCTTAAATTACTTGCCATCAAGTTGGGGTTATGTTCTAAGAAGATTGAGAAAGTGTTTTGTTTCGTTTTTTGAGACAGAGTCTTGCTCTGTTGCTCAGGCTGGAGTGCAGTGGTGTGATCACAGCACACTGCAACCTCCACCTCTGGGGTTCAAGCAATTCTCCTGCCTCAGCCTCCCAAGTAGCTGGGACCACAGGTGCACACCACCACTAATTTTTGTAGTTTTAGTAGAGATGGGGTTTCACCATGTTGGCCAGGCTGGTCCTGAACTTCTGAATTCAAGTGACCTGCCCACCTGGGCCCCCCAAAGTGCTAGGATTACAGGCGTGAACCACCCTGCTCAGTCCAAAGTGCTCCATTTTTAAGCAGTGGCCCCCTTGATTCTGAAAAGTCTGGGCTTGGAGCAAGACCCGGAACATCCATTTCCTTTCTCACTAAATATGGGTTCTGCTTTAAATCTCAGAAAGATAGGATTTTTGTCATAAAATTCTACTAAATCCCTCTTGTTTTAAATGAAAGAAAAGCTGAGTTACAAGATTACAACATTAATTTGGCCACAAAACAAAACTATAGTTCAGCTTTCCTAATTCCCATATCAAATTATGTTCTATTCCATTATTAGACAAGCCCTGACAATTTCCTTGCATGTAGCCTGCTTCTCTGCTCATCAGTTGTGCCCAGCTCCTAGCACAGAACCTAGCTCCTAGCACATAGTAGGTACTCAATAAATATTTGCTGAAAGAATAAATATTCAAATTCATATTTTTATGTGTGCAGTTGACAAATCACAAGAGCATGTATGTTATGTTTTTATGGATGTTGCCAAAGATTTATTTAAAATGATTCTGCAACTTGATCCTCCCACAAAAAATATGTGAAGGTGTCTGGGCAGCTACACTCTCACCAACAATGACTTTCTTCATGCTTTTAATTTTTACCATTGAAATATTAAAAACTTCTATTTCTATGTTTTGATATTCTTGTTCAATTATGTGAGAGGATGAGCATTTTTCATCTGCTTTTGGGCTCTGTATTTCTTTTCCTATGAATTACCTATTCATATCCCTGTCCTTTTGTTATTGATTTGTTAATTTTTTAATCTTAAAGTTTTTTAGTTAAGGAAATTAACTTTTTTTAAATGTCAAATGAGTTGCAAACTTTCTTCTCTATAGTTTTTACTGCTTTTACTATAACTTCTTTTGATTCATAAGTTTAAAATTTCTGTGTCAAGTTTATCAGTCCTTCTTTTGTAATTTATGGTTTTATATAATATTTAAAAGGCTTTTCCTTTGCAAGATTTTTTTTTATATCAACAACATTTTTTCTAGTGCTTTTGTTATGTAAGTTGATATATTTATTCTCCAGAAATATATTTTGATGGCAGAGGTAGGGATCTAGCTAACCAAATATTTGGGAATAGTTCAATCATTTAAAAAGTGCAGATACTTCAGAAATAGCTATGATTGGGTCAGTGGTGACAACGAGTGGTGTCCAATCCAGCTTTGCCTTGGAGAACTTACGTCTGGTATTCATCAATTCAGATAATAATATAAGGAGCACCACTTCTTTCCTCCCAATTCCTGACTGTTTGTTTCCCTTCACAAATCAATTGCCAAGCTATGTGTTTTCATTATATACTCATGCTCTTAGACTTTAAACCAGGAAATGTGGGTTCTCATCCAAACTCTGCCTGGTCTTGTGATTTTAAGAAAATTTCTTTACTTACCTAGATTTGTTTCTTTTTCTACAAAATGATGATATTAGATGATGACCTCCAAGATCTGTCCAGAAATAAAACCCTACAATCCTATAATGTCTCCCAATTCTGACTTCTCACACAACTTCACATCTGCAGATACTATGATCCACAATTGGATAGCCCGTCGGCATCCAACAAGTATTCAATTTATACTAGTCCCCTGTATTCCTCACTTCGTAGAGCTTTTGCCTTGATGTTCCCTCTGCCTAGAATGGTTTTCTTACAATTATCTGCACACTTCTTAGCCTCTCTTTCTTCAGAGCTGTGATCAAATGCAACTCTGGCAGAGAAACCCTCTCCTACTACCTTAAGAAAATGGCATATTTGATTCCCTAACTGTCATTCTTTTCACTTTCTCCTGCTTAAATATTTGGAATAGAACTTTTAATACCTGACATATGTTTTATTTATATGTCATTGTATCCTGAAATAGTATGTGTATAAAACAGTTTTTCTGCCACAAAAACAACCCCAATATTCCAGTAGCTTGTGGCAACAAACATTTCTTTCCTTAAGTCATGTGAAGGCTGTGAGTAGGCTGCAGCTTTTCTTGGTTCTTCTGTGCACAGCTAGGCTCAGTTAGGCTTGCTTTCATTTCAGGCCTGAAGTAGGAAAAACATTCCTTGTCCAGAAAAAAACTGTTCATACAGGAAAGGGGAGGAATACAAGGGTGACAGAGCCAACCCAGGAAATCTCTGTAATAATTCTGATCAGTTTTGACAGTCACATCTTCTCAAGTTCCATTGGTCAAAGCATGTCATGTGCTCAAGTGCAAAGTAAAAGAGTCAGATAGAATATACAGATGCTCCTTGACTTACAATGGGTTTATATCCTGATAAATCCATTCCAAGTTGAAAATATTTTAAGTCAAAAATGCATTTAATACACCTAATCTATCAAACATCATAGCTGACCTAGCTTAACCTTCAACATGATCAGAATATTTTTACGTTAGCCTATATTTGGGCTAAATAATCTAACCCAAAGCCTATTTTATAATAAACTGTTAAACATCACATATAATGTAGTGAGTACTGTACTGAAAGTGAAAAGAAGAATGGTTGTAGGGCTACTTGAAGTATGTTTCTACTGAATGTGCATCACTTTCACACAATCATAAATTCAAGTCATCATTAAGTCAAAGACTGTATAATTCTTTAATGGTAGTCAAATAACGGTAACTAGGGTTCTAATTAGGTGAAATAATCCTATTGTTAGAAAAAATAATCCAATCTATCAAGAAATATAAACTCTATCATTTGGTTCTTCTGTAGTATCCCTAAGATCTAAAATAGTAGGCATTTAGTAGAAACTATTTGAAAGAATGAAAAAATAATGACTCTCATCCTTTGCAACTCCACTCTTACTGCTATAACTAACCTCCATTTGGCATCTGCCCTCACAACTATGGCTTTGTTGTGCCATTAAGAGATGCGATGGATTGAATAATCTTTTAAGGTTCCTGGAATAGTGAAAAACACTTTCTACTTAGTAATAAAATGCTTGTATTTTAACAGGCCTTTTAAACAATATACTTTTCTCACAAATTTCAGAAGCAGTATTGATATGCTACTAATGTAAATTTGGGATGTGGCAGCAACTTAGGCCTGCAGCATACTTGCCACTGCTAACTCCATTGGCACCCTCCCCCACTCCTCCCACTGGCACTGCTAACTCCATTGCCTCCCTCCCACACTCCCCCCCGACTTGGCACTGTCCACTCATGGCACAGGGAAAAACAGACATGAGTGAGGCTGGGAAGACAAAACTTTACATTTCTCTCCCTTGGTGAGGTAAAATAGCTTTTGGGATAAGTTATTTCATGGAGGGAATTCACACCAAAATACGTGGGATATCTAAACAATTCTGTTGTCTTTTTACCTGAGTTGCTAAGGCTGAATATCATTAGTGACTAGGAGCTTGTGTTCTGGAGCAAAACAGACTGGGTTTAAACTCCTGGTACCTTTTTTAGCTGTTTGACTTTGGGTTTGTTACTTAATTTTTCTAAAACTCAGCTTGAAATTTTGTGAATTTACTTGAAGAGTGGTACCTGCTTCATGGGCTGACATAAGAGTTTAAAAGGTGATGTTTCAAAGCGTTTAGCACAATGGTGGCACAGAGTAAACACCTGATAAATAACATATGTTATTTTCCAAAGTACTTGAATACATATTGACTCATTATAGTCATAACATTACCCCTCTCTTAGACATGAGGAGGAAAAGAGAAGTAAAATAAATTGCTCAAAACCACACATTCAGGGCTGAAACTCCAGTTTCCTATTATTCCTCTGTTATCTGGATATAAAAGCTAGAACAGACGGAATCATATTAAACTATTTATCAAGTTCCTATTTATTAATATATATTGTGAGCCTTCCATCCTCCCTCAAACCTCTAGGGCTATTTCTCAGAGTAGATCCACTGGACACTGGTTTCTCAGGCTCTTAATCATTGTTCCAGGAGAAAGAATCTGTGATCAAATGTTTAAGGCTGGATGTAAAAGGTCAAGCAGTTTTTATTTCTCTAGAGCTTTCAGTATGCTAATGTTCATTTTGAATCTCAGAAAAAGTTTCAGAACATAGTTGTATTAGTCAGGGTTCTCTAAAGAAACAGAACCAATAGGATATATATAGCTATACATGAGGAGATTATGGGAATTGACTTAGGGTTATGGAAGCTGAGAAGTCCCATAATACGCTGCAGTTTGCAAGCTGGAGAACCAGGAAAGCTGGTGCTGTAATTCAGTCTTTCTGAAGGCCAGAGAACTGGAGAAGCCAATGGTGTCATTCTCAACTCAAGGCTAAAGGCCTAAGAACTGAGGCTGGTTAGGAAGGCCCTACTGGTGTAAGTCCTAGAGTCCAAAGGCTTATGAAACAGGATCTTTGATGTCTGAGAGCAGTAGAAGATGGATGTTCCAGCTCGAGAAGAGACAGTGAATTTGCCCTTCCTTCACCTGCTGTTTGTCATAGCTGGGTCTTCAATGGATTGGATGGTGCCTGCTTATACTGGTGAGGGTGGTTCTTTTTCACCCAATCTACTAATTTGAATGCTAATCTCTTCTGGAAACACCATCACAGAGATACTCAGAAATGTTTTACCAGCTATCTGGGTATCTCTTAACCCAGTCAAATTGACACATAACATTAACTATCATAACAGTATTTCTCATTATTATTTGACCACATCATGTCTCTGACACCCTCACTCCAAAAATAGAGAACCTTCTGCAACATTCTTTTTGCAAGACATTCTAAGGATGATTTAAAATGGAGATCAACACAAAAGAGATGCATGAAAACATAGAGGGCACACTAATGACTGGATGTGTTAAACGAGTGCACCAACTAAATAAAAAAATACAAATTCTATCAGCTCCACGGAAGTTGATACAGAACATTTTGTAGAGTGGCAAATTAAGTCATGATGAGATTGAGTAGAGCCCAGGGATTTAGCTTGGCTCTAATCATGTGGCTTTAACAATAAACAGCAATGTTATCAGATTTCCAGTGACACAGAGAGTTTTGTTTTGTTTTGTTTTTTTAATAGGATTACGTTCTTCATATTCTTGGTGATAATGGTTCATATTTTATGTCTGGCAACTTATCTAATTATTCTTTTTCCTCTCCTTTGAATCCTTTTGGCTCCTGGCATTTTGCCTTTATAATTAAATTAGTTCAACACTCCAATGTTATGAAAGCCAGGATCTATTTGGAGCTCTGGATTCAGTGTAACTGATGACTTAATGAAGATTCTCCAAGGACACAGTCACCATCTAATGAATGACGGGTCTCTGTATACATAAAAATAAAGCTGCTACAGATTTGATTATTTTCCTCCTTTTCAGTTTCTTTAATATAATATTTAGCAAGATGCCTAAGTCAAAGCATAACATAAAATTTCTCAGTATTTTTAAATCTATAAATAGCAAATGCCGTTTTATTTTTTCAAATTGTATTATCTCACTTGATTCTATCAACACCCATGAAAGTAGTCAGTAAAGGCCTTATTGGCCCCATCTGACATTACGTCAGAGACAGTTCCACAGTAATGACATCCTTAGCTCTCTTCTCCCCAGGAGTACATGAGTACATTATTAACTTTGTCAATGGATGTTTCTTTCAAAATTTGTTATTTTAAAGTACCACAGTCTCACAAAGCCCTAAAAGACCAATTAATGCCATCCTGAGCCACAATCTTGTGCCATTTTTCAACTAAGGATACGGAGTTTGCATGACATCTGCCAGTGGGATATTTTAAGTGAGTCACAAACAAAAGCAGTTAACTGACTCCCAAATTATACCTCTAGCCCAGAAGCTACCTCAAGCTTCACATTCATTTATCCAGTTGTATGGTATTTCCACTCAGATGTCCCAAAAATACCCCAAACACATGTCAGATGTTGAACTCTACAGCTCCCTTCCTACCTTTACCTTGTACAGTGTTGGTTTTAGCACCCCCCTTGAGGTCTTGACTTTTCCCTCTTCCTTACTCCAATATCAAGTTAATCACCAATTTGTATTGCTTTCTCTTCTTCAAGTTTTCTCTAATATCTTCTTGCCTATCCCTTTACCCATTAGGTTTAGCCTCGACCATTACCTACAGGCTAATCTCACTGCTTTCATTTTTGTCCCTTCAAACTTCCCATACACTGATAACTCCCAGAGATGCTTATTTAAAACACAAATCTGATCATATCATTAGCCTGTTTGAAAGTCTTCACTGACTCCTCCTCCATCCCTAATAGGATACAGGCTAAGCTCCTGAGCATGGCTCACAAGACCTTCTGTGTGTGGTTTAACTTGACTCTCATTCCTGCTCCTTCTGCCTCCTGCTGAAGAGTCATGGTCCCAGAAACCCTGAAATACTTGTATTTTGGCATAAATGCCATACTGTTTCTTACCTCCATGCTATTTTTTTCTTATGATCTTCTTTCTACTAGTAATATAATTCCACTCTCATCCTTTCCTTTCATTTAACTCTTTTTGTTAGGGTTTTGCCATTGTAGAAATCTATTCAGGTATCACAAGCTGTAGGAAATGTCCCTGGTCTTCCCCTCATTGAATTCACCCATATCAGATTAGGCTTTTCTCCTGATCTGTGAAAATCACAATTTATGAGTTTGCCACACTACTGAACAATTATTTAATATGTGCTAGCTCTCTGCATTGAGCTATGAGTTACTTGAAGGTAGGGACTGAGTCTTAAATATTTTTGTTTCTCAATCCCTGGCATAGGCCTTAGCAGAAAGTAGTCACTCCAAGAATATTTGCTAAACTGAATGAATATGCAAATATATCAGTCACTTTCAGAAAATGTTTCTGTAAATTTATATGAAAACCCACTTATTGGCAACGTGATTTATGAAAGATGATGTCCAACTGAAAGACAGATGATATGTGGGTATATTTAGAAGGATTGTAACAGTTTATATGGCATTAGAAAACCTCCAGATCTATGTGATGAGTCTCTCTTTATAAAAATCTGGATCATATATTTCCACCTGTGTAAAGGATGTTTCTTTGCTCTGATGAGAAACAATTGCTTAAAAGGTGTGTGCATATTTGGGAGGCGAGGTGGGCAGATCATGAGGTCAGGAGATCGAGACCATCCTGGCCAACGTGGTGAAACCCCATCTCTACTAAAAAAAAAAAAAATTAGGCATGGTGGCGCATGCCTGTAGTCCCAGCTAGTCAGGAGGCTGAGGCAGGGGAATCACTTGAACACAGGAGGCGACGCTAAGCAAGCTGAGATGGCGCCACTGCACTCCAGCCTGGTAACAGAGTGAGACTCGGTCTCAAAAAAAACAAAAACAAAAACAGGTGTGTGCATCTGGAATGAGGTTGAGAATGCCTGTTTCTTTCTGCCTCAATCAATGTGGGTACCTGCAAAGAGAGAAAATAAGTCTTACTCTTTTCTATTCTCTTCTCCATTCTCTTCCCTAACCCTGCCTATCCTCCAGATGCACCTCTTTGAGAAACGGGTTTCAAGATGGGTTTCAAGAGGTTTGCATTCCTCTCACGTGTCAAAGCAATTAAATGTTCTTACTCTGACTATCTTGCTCATATGTAAGTGACAGTCTTTGGGCACTTTTCCGGCAAGGAGATAGTTAGACTCCTTTTATGTAAATGTTACTTAGGCTCTAAAATGTCATACTGTCCTTTTCACTGCTAACTTCTTTTTTGTCTGTCTGGTTTATTTTCTCCTTTAAAGAAGTATTTTTTACCCCCTTGCTCTGTGTTGGCTCTGTGGAGGACACAGGACACAAGGAAATGCAGGGTTCAGGCTCTGTCCTTGAGGACCCAAGACTCTCTGGCTAGGGAGAAAACACACACAGCTTTGTTGATCAACTGTGCTGTATATAATCAAGGGTGAGAGGGCTCTCTCTTGGCCCCTGCCATCAGAATTGCAATCTTTTCCTTCACATTATTAAACTGTTGAACCTCACGTGCTGACCCATAGACAAAAAATAATGAGGGGAAAATTGCTGCTGCCATGTTTCTGTTTCTAGATAATTACGGAAAGTTATAATTATTGTATTCTCTCCCTCCCATTTGTTAATAGCAAAGTAGGGCTTTAATTCTTTTTTCTTTTTCTTTTTTGAGACAGAGCCTTGCTTTGTCCCAGGCTGGAGTGCAGTGGCATGATCTCAGCTCACTGCAGCCTCCACTTCCCGGGTACAAGCTATTCTCCTGCCTCAGCCTCCAAGTTGCTGGGATTACAGCCGTGCATCGCTACGTCCAGCTAATTTTTGTATTTTTAGTAGAGATTGGGTTTTACCACATTGGCCAGGCTGGTCTTGAACTCCTGACCTCGTGATCCACCCACCTCGGCCTCCCAAAGTGCTGGGATTACAGGCGTGAGCCACTGCGCCTGGCATATAATTCTTAAAGATATGTTTGCACAATCATACAGTCCCGCCTTAGAAACTCAGCAAGTGTTTATTATTCTGCACCTTCTGATTTAGCACTGGAGGTGCCTGTTGCCTAAAGATGTTAAAGGCTACATCTTTATAATCATTTGCCTTTAGTCATTGCACAGCTTAAGTATTACTCAGATGCTCTTTTTAAATTACTGGTGTTCATTATGAGAACTACATTGTTGGAGTAGCCTCATTTGTGCCTCCTATTTCTCCTCTCTCCAATCTGCTCCTTACCTTATTCTGCTGACATCCTCTGGCTGCCCACTGCTTTCTGTCCATACGCTATCAATGGCTCCCCATAGTCTACCATTTCAGGACCTCAGCATGGCTGCTGTGGTGTACCTCCATTCAGGCTCCCTCTACCTGTTGACCTCATATCCCTCTCCCTGTTCTCAGTGCATGCTCAATTCCAACTGTCCCCCAAGTCTGCTGAGCCCTTCACTGGCTCTTTTGCTTTTCTCTTGCTTTCCTTTTCCTAAGATAATCTCCCACCTACCCACAGGGAAGCACAATAAAAAAGGAGATTTGGCATCACACAGATGCAGAGTGAATTTTTCTGCTTCCTTAAAACTCATATAAAGTTGGAAGAGTTATTGAGCAATCTGCATTTCAATATTCTCTTAAAACTGAAGATTATATAGCTTGCTTGTAGCACTATGAAGATTAAAGGTGTGTATATATATATATATATAAACATATTCCTTTATAATATATTATATATATATACACAAACATATTCATTTATAATATATTTTATATATACATACATATATATATATATAGTTGCCACATAGTAAGGTGCTTATCAGTCAATAGCCTTTTTTACTAAGTCCCCTAAAATCTCTCTTAAATATCTCAAACTGACTGTGGTTCGTTGAACTTTCCGACGCTCATTTATTCAGGAAATGGATATCAATTAAGCACCTACTATGTATAAGTACGGAGCTAACGAGAGGCATTCATTTCACCTTGTTATAAAAATCTGCTGATTCTTCTTATGGTACTTATAAGATCTTGTGCTATAATGAGGATAAGGTACATCTGTCTTTATTTATTTTATTTTTTTGAGACGGCATTGCTCTGTTGCCCAGGCTAGAGTGCGGTGGTGTGATCTCAGTTCGCTGGAACCTCCACCTCCAGAGCCATCCTCCTACCTCAGACTCCCAAGTAGCTGAGACTACAGATGCACACACCACACCCAGCTAATTTTTGTATTTTTTTTTTTTATAGAGATGGGGTTTTGCCATGTTGTGCAGGTTGGTCTTGAATTCCTGAGCTCAAGTGATCGACCCACCTTGGTCTTCCAAAGTGCTGAGACTACATACTTGAGGAAAATGGCAGATAGGAGGCAGGGCTAAATTGAAACTCCCACTTGGATGTACAGAGCAGCATGTGGGGACTCACACTGTGAACTTTTGCTCTAAGAACTATTGCAGGAATATACCAAGAAAGCCCAGAGAATACATAGACCCTTTAGAGGAAGTAGATTGCTCCTGAAGGCTCTGGAAGACAGCTGAAAAAACTGTTGAGTGCTGAAAGTGTGAAAAGGGGATTGTCGGCCCCCAAAACACACCCTCACGGAGGAACGTGAAGGCCCAGAGCATGGGTGAAGGATTTAACCTTACCTGGAGCCGAGACAAATTTAGAGAGCCAAGTGAAATACAGGGGTAGAAGAAGCAGTGGGAAGAGCCCTGTGTGCTCTCTCAGTCCCCAGGGAGCCACTCTGACTGTCTCACACAGGTCCTTGGGGAAGGCTACCAGAGGAACTGGGAAAAGACCACAGGAAGAAGGAAACTCCTAGCTGAACTTTGTAACAATTTCAACTAAATGCAAATTTTCCTGGAGAGAGCTTGCGGGAGGGGTGAATTGGGAGTGCAGACACAACACAGAAGCCACAGCAAGTGGGGAGGCGCAAAACCTGAAAGCCCTGCTTGCTTTCTCAGCTGGGAGACTGGTAGCCTGGGGCAAGTTCTCAGCCCTGCTCATCTGCTGCTTAGAAATAAACTTGATGCTGTTGGGAGGCCACAGTAGGAGTGAGACTGGCCTTCTGGGCTTCATGAGAGCTGGGTAAGATCTGTAACTGCCTGTTTTCCCCCACTTCCTTGGCAACATGCATGGCACAGAAGAGGAAACTATCATTCTCTTGGGAACATAACCCCATTGACCTGGGAACCACACCTTGATCCCCCACAGCAGCCACAGCAAGCCCCGCCCAAGGAGAGTCTGTGCTGAGACACACCTAGCCCTTGCCCCTACCTGATAGTCTTTCTCTACCTGCCCTGGTAACCAAAGACAAAGAACATAATCTCTTGGGAGCTCTAGGGCTCCACGTACTGCCTGATCCTTTCTATACTATTGCAGCTGATGCTTTCCTGAAAGCACCACTCCCCAGCAGGAGGCCAACCAACACAAAACTAGTGCAATAAACAAAATTACAACTAAGGAACCTCACAGAGTCCATTTAACTCCCCTGACACGTCCACTGGAGCAGTTATCCATGGTTGACAGACCTGAAGACAGTTCATATCACAGGACTCTGTGCAGATACCCACCAGTACGAGCTCAGAGCTTGGTAGCTCCACTAGGTGGCTAGATTTGGAAAAGAAATAATAATCACTGCAATTTGGCTCTCAGGAAGCCCCATCTCTAGGGGAAAAGGAAGAGCACTGCATCAAGGGAGTGCCCATGGGATAAAAAAACTGAATATCAAGCCTTGAGCCCCAGATCTTCCCTCTGACATTGTCTACCCAAATGAGAGGAAACCAGAAAAAGAATGGTGGTAATATGACAAAATGAGGTTCTTTAACAATCACAAAAGATTACACTAGCTCTCAAATAATGTATCCAAACCAAGAGGAAATCTCCCAATTTCCAGTAAAATAATTCAGAAGGTTAATTATTAAACTAATCAAGGAGGCACCAGAGAAGGGTGAAGTCCAACTTAAGGAAATAATAAAAAAAATTATACAAGAATGAAGAGAAAAATCTTCGGTGAAATAGATAGCATAAATTAAAAAAATCACAACTTCTGGAAATAAAAGACATACTTAGAGAAATGCAAAATACACTAGAAAGTCTTAGCAATAGAATCAAACAAGCAGAAGAAAGAACTTCAGAGCTCAAAGACGGGGTTTTTGAATTCACCTAATCCAACAAAGACAAAGAAAAAAGAATTTCAAAAAATGAACAAAGCCTCCAAGAAGTTTGGGATTATGTTAAATGATCAAACCTAAGAATAACTAGCATTCCTGAGGAAGAAGAGAAATCTAAAAGTTTGGAAAATGTATTTGAGGGAATAATTGAAGAAAACTCTCTGAGCCTTGCTAGAGATCCAGACATCTAAATACAAAAAGTTCAAAGAACACCTGGGAAATTTGTCACAAAAAGATTATCACCTAAGCACATAGTCATCAAGTTATCTAAAGTCAAAATGAAGGAAAGAATCTTAAGAGCTGTGAGGCAATAGCACCAGGTAACCAATAAAGGAAAACCTATCAAATTAACAGCAGATTTCTCAGCAGAAATGCAACAAGCTAGAAGGAAGTGGGTTCATATCTTTAACATTCTTAAACAAAACAATTATTAGCCAAGAATTTTGTATCCAGCAAAACTAAGCTTCATAAATGAAGGATAGATGCAATCTTTATCTTTTTCTTTTTTTTTTTTTTTTGAGACAGTTTTGTGGCACCAAAACTGTCACCAGGCTAGAGTGCAGTGGTGTGATCTCGGCTCACTGCAACCTCCACCTCCCAGTTTCAAGTGATTCTCCTGCCTCAGCCTCCCATGTAGCTGGGACTACAGGCGTGGGCCATTACACACAGCTAATTTTTCTATTTTTAGTAGAGATGGGATTTCATCATGTTGGTCAGGCTGGTCTCAAACCCCTGACCTAGTGATCCACCCACGTTGGCCTCCCAAAGTGCTGGGATTACAGGCATGAGCCACCTTGCCTGGCAGATGCAGTGTTTTTCAGACAAACAAATGCTGAGAGAATTTGCCACAACCAAGCCAGCACTGCAAGAACTGATAAAAGGAGCTCTAAATCTTGAAACAAATCCTTGAAATAAACCAAAATAGAACCTCTTTAAAGCATAAATCATACAGTATATATGAAACAAAAATACAATTAAAAACCAAAGTATTCAGGCAACAAATAGCATGATGAATAGAATAGTACCTCACATCTGAATACTTACATTGAATGTAAATGGCCTAAATGCTCCAGTTAAAAGATACAGAATGGCAGAATGGATAAGAATTCACCAACTAAGTATCTGCTGTTTTCAAGAGACTCACCTAACACATAAGGACTCACATAAGTCTGAGCTAAAGGGTTAGAGAAAGATATTCCATGCAAATAGACACAAAAAGCAAGCAGGAGTATCTATTCTTATATCAGACAAAATAAACTTTAAAACAACCCCTTCCCCTCCCTTGTCCAAGTGTGCACTCACCATTGCTCCATCTGTAAGGGTGCCCTCTTCTATAGAAGTACATTGCTTTACAGAGGATTAAAAAGAAAATTTTATATTTGAGTGCTATTTCTTTTGTGGCACCAAAACTTTATTCATAACAATTTGGGGGCTTGCCCGTAATTCCCCTTCTGGGTGGTCTCTGGTTCTCTCTCATGAGGAGGTGCACCCTGCCTCCTTGTGGCGGCTTCAGGGGTGAGAAATCAGGACCCCACCAGTGCGAGGAGTAGCCCAAGCTCTCAGTAACGTGGAAAGAAACTGACCAGCAACCTAGCTTAAAGGATCCTCACATACGGCATTGATGACTCTGTGTACAGACCAAGGAAGGAGAAGCCATGGAAGCCCGTAAAACACTTCCTTGGTGGTCATATTCTGGAGGGCTAAATGTGTGTGTGTGTGTGTGTGTGTGTGAATGATCACAAACAACCCGACTTGTGGTGTTGTTAATGTGGATGGTGACAAGTCCTACCACTGGACAGAGTAAGTGGGTCGTCTCCATGATTCGGTAGCTACCTCATATGGCTTAGGGTGGATCCTGCCATGGGATTTCTACTGGAATACCAACACTAAGAGGGGCCTAATTCTCCCTTGAGGGAGCAGCCAGAGAGGACATGAGTGGGCAGTTGTGCAAGGGACCATCAGAAGGGGAAAGGGAGGAAATAAGTCAACCTTTCAGAGCAGCAAGGCAAGACACCCCCTGGTTTGAGGGGTTGAGCCTTCCGGGACAGGCAAAGTGAGACATCCATGGTTTGAGGGGTTGAGGCTTATGCAAATTTCAGGGGGTTTACCCTCACACAAACCTTCAGTAGTAAGAAAACTATTCAGAACTCCCCTTTCCTTTTTTCTTGGGGGAAGAAAGAGTAGCTCCACTCCTGCTGGTCCCTTCCCTAGGGGAAGGGGAAGGAGAGGGGAGAACAGCAGCATAAGCAGCTGGCAGAGGCAGAGAAAGAGACAGAGAGTCAAAGAGAGAGAGAGAGAAAGAGAGAGGCAGAGAGAGAGAAAGAGACAGAAAGACAAAGAGGGAGTCAAAGAGAGAAAGAGAAAGAGAGAGACAGAGAGTCAGAGAGCGAGCAAAAGAAAGAGAGATCAAAGTAGTAAAGAGAAAACAGTGTACCCTATTCCTTTAAAAGCCAGGGTAAATTTCAAGCCTATAATTGATAATTGAAGATCTTCTCCATGACCCTATAACACTCCAATACCACCTTGTTGTCAGTGTAAACAAGGGTGTAGCCCAAAAGCACTGAGGCCGCTTTCAATCTGTAGACTTCCTAATCAAAAATCCTTAACCCAGTAACCCACGGATGGCCCAAATGTATTCTATCTGTAGCAGCAACTGCTTTGCTAACAGAAGAAAGTAGAAAAATAACTTTTGGAGGAAACCTCATTGTGAGCACACCTCATCAGGTCAGAACTATCCTAAGTTTAAAAAAAAATAAAAGCAAAAATATAGCTTACTGACTCAAGAACCTTAAAGTATGAGGTTAGAAAAAATGATTTCACATTAACCATTGAAAATTCCCTTAACCCAGCAGGCTTCCTAACAGGGGATCTAAATCTTAATTACCATACAAAGCTCCAGCCAGACAGGAGGAACGCCCTTCAGGACAGGATGATAAATGGTTCCTCCTGGGTGATTGAGGGAAAAGGACACAATAGATATTCAGTAAGTGATAAGGAAACTCTTGTAGAAGCGGAGTTAGGAAAATTGCCTAATAATTGGTCTGCTCAAATGTGAAGCTGTTTGCACTCAGCCAAGCCTTAAAGTACTTATAGAATCAGGAAGGAGCCATCTATACCAATTCTAAGTTAATATGGACTGAACGAGGTTTTATTAATAGCAAAGAATAATTAAAATCCCAAACTTACAAGGTTTTCAACAAAAGTAAAGTTTGCTAAAAGTTAACAGTGTAACATGTATTATCTTAATTTCTAATCTTGGGGCCGTAGACGATCTAGTCCACAGACATGAAGGAAGTTCCCTTTGGAAAAAAAAAATGGTTATCATCCTTGGGAAAAGGGGGGAATTTACGTAAAAAGGAATGTTATATGGTAAATTCTTGTACTAAAATAAATTAACTGGTTGTTTAAAGAAAGGGATATTTACAAGTCAGAAAGCTAAGGCATGTTGAAGAATTGTCTGTGAAAGTCATGAAAAAAAGTTATAAGAGGGAATTTATGCAAAAACATGTTGTATAATTTAAAAGTAATTAGGCCTCCTGAATGTAAAACTATTGAAGAAACAGTTTATGTGCAAAGTGTGTAAGGAAAGTAAAATATACTTTTGGTAAAAGGATTCTAAGGAGGCATAAGAATGTGGATTTTTACCTACATTAAAAGGTTTAAAAAATTTCATTTTAAAGGCTTAAGCAAGTTTTGAAATGTTAATTGAAAAGGAAATTCTGTGTGTAAATGTATTGGCTAAAATTAAAGGGGTATCATCCAGTTTTTCTGTGAACTGGACATTAAAATAAAAGTGCAACAAGTTTTTCCTAAAACACTAACCTGCTCTTTAACAAAAATTATAAAAGGTTAAAAAGTGTCTATAAAAATTTTACCTGGCCAGGCACAGTGGCTCATGTCTGTAATCCCAGCACTTTGGGAGGTCGAGCTGAGTGGATCACGAGGTCAGGAGATTGAGACCATCCTGGGTAACATGGTGAAACCCCGTTTCTACTAAAAATAAAAAAAAATTAGCTGGGCATGGTAGCAGGCACCTGTAGTCCCAGCTACTAGGAAGGCTGAGGCAGGAGAATGGCATGAACCTGGGAGGCGGAGCTTGCAGTGAGCCAAGATGGTGCCACTGCACTCCAGCCCGGGCGACAGAGCGAGACTTCATCTTAAAAAATTTTTTTTTTTTTACTTTATGGTTAGACATTAAAAATTGGATAAATATGTTTACAAGGTTTTATTAAAATTAAGTTTAGCATTAATAACACACTAATATAAAGGTGAGATTTAGCTTATCTGATATAAAAAAAGTCATACAGGAAGCATTGTCAAATATAAAATGGTGTTGGCTTTTTTTGGTCTAAAAAGTAATAAAAATAGGTGCTAAAGGAAATTTCTTGGTAAGAAGGCACCAAGGACTACAAAATCCACTGCTGATGTCCCCACATTTAAAACAAAAGATCAATTCCCTAGGAATTATATACTTGGTTTATCTTCCACTTTCATTTCCCTCAAAACTAAAAGTCTTTTAGCACAGGTACCACCCCTAGAATTTCCAGTAAACCAGCACCAGCCTGAGGATCATGTTCTCATCAAAGGGTGTAAAGAAGGAAAACTTGAGCCAGTCTGGGAAGGACCCTACATTGTGCTTCTAACCACTGTTCACATAGCAGAAAAGGGACGGACTCATCACATCCGAGTCAAAAACGCACCTCCCCCTCCAGAGTCATGGGCCATAGTCCCAGGGAAAACCCTACCAAACTAAAGCTAAGAAACATTTACCTATCTTTCATCTATTCCATTACTCTTTCTTCTTTCCTCGCTCTGTTGCTGACCATCTAGTTATTAACATAACCAAGTCAACTTCTCCTCAAACTATTGCATTTGATGCTTGCCTTATACCCTGTGGGGACTTGCCAAGTCAAAGACAGCTCTCTACTTCAGAAGAGTACCTCTGTCCCTCCTGACTCTCCTCAGACTGGGCATTAGTGAATTGGGACCATTTAACCCAGAGAGATTTCAATAAAGACCCCAGTGTCAACCAGGAGTCTTGCCCCCCGATTTGGAGCTTTTATGCCGTAGTTGTTCCAATGTCCTGTGGACCGCTAAAGAGCAAGGATGGACTGCCCCAACCGGTTTTGTAATTTTCTAAAACCATACATTCATTTTACTAGAGGGACAGCATCCCCCTAACTGTCAGCTAAACCAGTGCAATCCTATAAGGTTATTATCTTGAGCCCCCTAAGTTCTTCCCCTTTTCTAAGCCAGTTCTCTTCTTTAAGCCAGTTTTATGGTATGCGGCCCAAGGTTTCAGTGACAGACCCTATTAAATTCTTTGAAATGCATTTCTTTGATCCCCCACGGCCTGCACCTTCCTCTAAGCCTTCTTCCAAAACCTCTCACAATGGAACCATTGTTTCTCCTCCATCTAACGACAAGGCCAAGATAGCGATGGCAGAAGCTAAAGACTTAAAACAAACTTTGGCAATTGAGACAGGATACCAAGATGCAAATGCCTGGTTGGAATGGATCAAGTATTCTGTCTGCACATTAAACCAAAACAATTGTTATGCTTGTGCACATGGTAGGCCAGAGGCCCAGATTGTCCCCTTTCCACTAGGGTTGTCCTTCAATCGACTAGGCATGGGCTGCATGGTAGCTCTTTTCCAAGATTCTAGAGCCTGGGGTAACAAGTCATGCCAAGCTTTCTCTCTCTCTGCTATATCCTGAAGTCCAACACCCTGTGGGTCGGCTCCCGAGGGCCATCCAGCTTCCGTCTCCCAACACTAAGTTCACTTTGTGTCTCTCACGACAGGGAGGAAACTTAGTGTTCCCTGGAGACCTGAAGGGAGCTTAAGAATTTTCAAGAGCTTGCCAATTAGTCAGCCTTGTTCTTCCCTGAGCGGCTGTGTGGTGGTATTGTGGTGGACCTTTACTGGACACTCTGCTGAAAAACTGGAGTGGCACTTGTGCTTTAGTACAATTGACTATCCCTTTCACCCTGGCATTTCATCAACCAGAGGAAGGAAAAATAAGACGTCATAAAGTGAGAGAAGCCCCTTATGGGTCTTTTGACTCTCGCGTTTATTTAGATGCAATTGGAGTGCCACAGGGAATACAGATCAATTTAAAGCCCGAAATCAAATAGCTGCAGGATTTGAGTCAATATTTTGATGGGTGACAATTTATAAAAATATAGATTGGATAAACTACATCTGTTACAACCAACAGCAATTCATTAACTACACTAGAGATGCTGTTAAACGAATAGCTGAACAGTTAGGGGTTACTAGTCAGATGGCTTGGGAAAACAGGATAGCCTTAAACACAATATTAGCAGAAAGAGGAGGAGTTTGCATCATGATTAAAACTCAATGTTGCACCTTCATCCCAAACAACACCACCCCAATGGAAATATAACAAAGACATTGCAAGGTCTGGCTGCTCAATCCAATGAGTTAGCCAGCAACTCAGAGGTAAATAACCCCTTTACAGGATGGTTAGAAAAATTGGCTTGGTAAATGAAAAGGAATGATAGCCTCAATTCTTACCACCCTCATAGACGTAATAGGTGTAGTTATTCTTGTCGGGTGCTGTGTCATACCATGCATCCTTGAGTTGATATAGAGGCTCATAGAAACGGCACTTACTAAAACCTTCCTTAACTATCCTCCACCTTATCCAGAGAAGCTTCTTGTTTTAGAAAATCAAGCAGAACAACTAAGCCAAGACATGTTAACGAAGTCTGAAGAGAAAAAGCTGTAAGAAAATGCAAGAGGAGAGATTGTTAGATATGAGTTCTGGATTTCTCTTCCAAGAATCAATATGTCAGTATGTTCCATTCTTTGCCTTCTACTTTTAAACTTAACTTCCTTGTAAAGCAACCTTTTCTGATTACCTGCTCCACGCTTACTCATTCTGATTACCTACACCACCCTGAACTCATTTCAATTACCTGCTAATTCTCCACCCTGACTCATTTAGATTTTCTACTGGGCCATAACCATTTTTCCTGCCAAACCACTCACCCTGTCACTCTCTTTAAATTAGCCAATTGGAATTAGTTTAACCAAGTGGTCTAACCCTAGCCAATAGGGGAATGACACAGCAGCAGGGCCACGTGCATCAGGGATAAGAACCCCTTCCCGTCCCTTGTCCAAGTGTGTATTCACCATTGCTCTCTGTAGGAGTGCACCCTTCTATAGAAGTACATTGCCTTGCTGAAGATTAAAAAAAAATTTTATATTCGAGTGCTATTTCTTTTGCAACACCAGGACTTTATTTATAACATAGACCTAAGAAATGAGATAGACAAGAACACAGTAGTAGTGGGGGATGGAATTCAATACTCCACTGACAGCACTAGACAGGTCATCAAGACAGAAAGTCAACAAAGACACTTCAATGGATTTAAGTTAAAGTGGATTTAAGTAGTTAAAATGGATTTAAACTAAAAAGTGGATTTAAGTAGTTAAAATGGATTTAAACTAAAAAAAAGTGTAGTTAAATGGATTTAATAGTTAAAGTAGATTTAAACTATACCCTAGAACAATTGGATTTAATGGATATTTACAGAATATTCTGCCTAATACCTGCAGAATATACATTCTATTCATCAGCACATGGAACAGTCTCCCAGATAGACCATATGATAGACCACAAAACAAGTCTCATATTTAAGAAAATGAAAATTATATCAACTACTCTCTCAAACCACAGTGGAATAAAATTAGAAATTGACTCCAAAAGGAACCACGAAAATACGTGGAAATTAAATAACCTGTTCCTGAATGATTGTTGGGTGAACAATGAAATTAAGATGGAAATTAAATAATTCTTTGAACTGAATGATAATAGTGACACAACCTATCAAAACCTCTGGGATACAGCAAAGACTGTGCTAAGAGGAAAGTTAATAGTCTTAAATGCCTACATCAAAAAATCTGAAAGAGCAAAATTGGCAATCTAAGGTCTAGTCTGAAGGAACTACAAAACAAGAACAAATCAAGCCCACACCCAACAGAAGAAAAGAAATAAGAAAGATCAGAGCAGAACTAAATGAAATTGAAACCAATAAATAAATAAATGACAAGAGATGAATGAAACATATAGCTGGTTCTTTGAAAAGATAAATAAAATTGATAGACCATTATTGAGATTAACCAAGATAAGAAGAGAGAAGATCCAAATAAGCTCAATTAGAAACAAAATGGGAGATATTATAGCTGATACCACAGAAATACAAAAGATCATTCAAGAACACTATGAACACCTTTACATGCATAAACTAGAAAATCTAGAGGAGATGGATAAATTCCTGAAACTATACAACTCCCCTAGATTAAACCAGGAAGAAATAGAAACTCTGAACAGACTAATAACAAACAGTGAGATTGACATTATAATTTAAAAATTGCCAACAAAAAAAGTCCAGAACCAGACAGAGCCACAGTTCAATTTTATCAGACATTCAAAGAAAAATTTGTACCAATCTTACTGACACTATTCCAAAAGATAGAGAAACAGGGACTCCTACCTAAATCATTCTATGAAGCCCATATCACCATAATACCAAAACCAGGAAAAGACTTTACAAAAAAAGAAAACTATAGACCAATATCCCTGATAAACATAGATGCAAAAATCCTCAAAAAATACTAGCAAACTGAATCCAACAGCATATCAAAAAGATCATACCATCACTTGGTATGATCAAGTGGGCTTCATACCAGGGATGCAGGGACAGTTTAATGTACTCAAGTTAATAAATGTGATACACCACATAAATAGAATTTCAAAAAAACCACATGATTATCTCAATAGATGCAGAAAAGCATTTTACAAAATACAGCCTCCATTTGTGATTAAAACCCTTGGCAAAATCAGCACTGAGAGGACATAACTTAAGGTAATAAAACTCATTTATGACAAACCCACAGCCAATGTAACATTGAATGGGGAAAAGTTGAAAACGTTCCCCCTGAGAACTGGAACAAGACAAGGATGCCCACTCTCACCACTGTAATTCAACATAGCACTAGAAATCCTAGCAAGAACCGTCAGACAAGAGAAATAAATAAAGGGCATTTAAATCAGTAAAGAATAAGTCAAACAGTTGCTGTTTGTTGATGATTTGATTGTACACCTAGAAAACCCTAAAGATTCGTCCAAAAAGCTCCTAAAACTGATAAATGAATTTAACAAAATTTCAGGATACAAAATTAATGTACACAAATCAGTAGCTCTTCTATACAACAGTGACCAAGCTGAGAACAAAATCAAGAAGTAAACCCCTTTTACAATAGTTGCAAATAAAATAAAATAAAAATAAAATAAATTACATATTTAGGAATACACCTAACCAAGGACGTGAAAAACCTCTACAAGGAAAACTATAAAATACTGCAGAAAGAAATCATAGATGACACAAATGAATGGAAACACATCCCATGCTTGTGGATGGGTAGAATCAATATTGTGAAAATGACCATACTGACAAAAGCACTTTACAGATTCAATGCAATTCCCATCAAAATACCACTATAATTCTTCACAGGACTAGAAAAAAAATCCTAAAAATTCATATGGAACCAAAAAGAGTCTGCACAGCCAAAGCAAGACTAAGCAAAAATAATAAATCTGGAGGCATAACATTACCTAACTTCAAACTATACTATTAGGCCATGGTCACCCAACAGCATGGTACTGGTATAAAAATAGGGACATAGACCAATGGAACAGAAGAAAGAACCCAGAAATAAACCCAAATACTTACCGCCAACTGATCTTCAACAAAAACATAAAGTGGAGGAAGAATATCCTATTCAACAAATGGTGCTGGGGTAATTGACAAGCCACATGTAGAAGAATGAAACTGGATCCTCATCTCTCACCTCATACAAAAATCAGCTCAAGATGGATCAGGACTTAAATCTAAGACCTGAAAAATTCTAGGAGATAACATCAGAAAAACCCTTCTAGACATCGGCTTAGGCAAAGACTTCATGACCAAGAACCCAAAAGCAAATGCAACAAAAACAAAGATAAATAGATGGGGCCTAATTAAACTAAAAAGCTTCTGCACAGCAAAAGAAATAATGAGGAGAGTAAACAGACAAGCCACAGAGTGGGAGAAAATCTTCACAATCTATACATCTGACAAATGACTAATATCCAGAATCTACAAGGAACTCAAACTAATCAGCCAGCAAAATACAAGTACTCCCATCAAAAAGTGTGCTAAGGACATGAACAGACAATTCACAAAAGAAGATATACAAACGGTCAACAAACATGAAAAAAATGCTCAACATCACTAATGATCACAAAAATGCAAATCAAAACCACAATGCGATGCCACCTTACTCTAGCAAGAATGCCCATAATCAAAAAATTAAAAAAAAAAAATAGATCTTGGTGTGGATGTGGTGAAAGGGAACACTTTTATGCTGCTGGTGGGAATGTAAACTAATACAACCACTATGGAAAACAGCATAGAGATTCCTTAAAGAACTGAAAATAGATCTACAATTTGATCTGGCAATCCCACTACTGGGTATCTACCCAGAGGAAAAGAAGTCATTACATGAAAAAGATACTTGCACACACGTTTATAACAGCACAATGCACAATTGCAAAAATATGGAACTAGCCCAAATGCTCATCAATCAGAGTGGATGAAGAAATTGTGGTATATATACCATGGTATACTACTCAGTCATAAAAAGGAATGAAATAATAGCATTTGCAGAAACCTGGATGGAATTGGAGATCATTATTCTAAGTGAAGTAACTCAGGAATGGAAAACCAAACATTGTATGTTATCAGTCATAAGTGGGAGCTAAGCTATAAGGATACAAGTGCTTAGGAATGATAAATGGACTTTGGAGACTTGGGGGAAAGGGTGGGAGCGGGGTGAGGAATAAAAGACTACAAATAGGGTACAGTGTACGCTGCTTGGGTGATGGGTGCATCAAAATCTCAGAAATCACTACTAAAGAACTTACTCATGCAACCAAACACCATGTCTTCCCCAAAAACCTATTGAGATAACAATAATTAAAAAAAAAAAAAAAACAAAACCCAAAGTGCTGGGATTACTGGGATGAGCCACTGTGCCTGGTCTCATCTGTCCTTTTGAAATATCCATTTCTGACCCCCAATTGAACACTAAGTTCTGTGAGAATAGAGGCTATATTTATCCATCTTTGAATTCTGAGGAATACATAGTTATGCCATAACATCCACAACTACTGCCTGAAACTTGGAGATTTTGTTTACTTAACTTTTTATCGATACAGACTAGAAAAATTAAAAAGCAAATAAAATAAGTTCATCAAATGATTCCAATTTCAAAGACACATAACATTGCAAAGTCTTAATTAAGAATGGTTTTCAGGACTGATTGCCTGATTTAAAATCTTAGCTCCAACAACTGCTTGTTGCATAACCTTGTGCAACTGACTACCTCTGTGACTCAGTTTCTCAGCTGTCAAATGGAGGGAGGTGTGAGATAATAACAATGCCCACCTCATTGGATTGATGTGAGGATTAAAAGAGTTAGTACCTGTAAATTCAATTAGAAAAATGTCAGGCACGTAATAAAAATGCTGTAAGTGTTAGATATAATTATTATAATTATTTTTAATGTTTGGGTTGCTTCTTCTAAGTTGCTAATTAAAACACAAAAGACTTCATGTGGAGGCTGGGTTGTGGACAGTTAAAATGGTTTGAGAGTCAAATTCCTTTTTCAGTTTCTCTTCCTCTGCTGTTTTCTTTTGTGTGAATCTGAATATCTCCATAGACATTCACCTTTCTTCTTGGATAACTCACGCCTTTAGAACTTGTTCTGATGAAAGGACAATTGGTTAGCTTCTTTAGAATTGTGCCACTTAGAATTAGGAAATTTATTCCCTCTCTGTGTTAGTTCTTGACTTCTTTTATTATGTTCCAGATTCCATAGTGTTTGGCAGGTGTGCTTGGTACTTTGAGGTTATATCTGTCTACTTTATATAAAAAGGTGCACTATTTGAGTTTCTGTTCTCGCCCAGACCGTAAGACAAATGATAGCACACTACTACACGATGTACATAATCACTAGGAGGACTCACAAACAATGTGGTTGGTAAAAGCCAGTACTTTTCAACTCTTAGCTAACCACCCACATTAGCCTTTTAAAAACTTTGAAAGATCAATTTAAAAAATGCATAAGGAATAGGAGAGAATTTGTGGAGGGAACTGTTAGTGTGCTGTGTTTCTGAGTTTTGCCCCCACTCCTTCCAATAAGTATGAGAAGGGAGGACCTATGCCAGTCTAGGGAAAGGGCTCTCAGCAGGCCCTCTCACATTCCCTGCTTTGAGCAGCCAGGGTACTTGTGCCTGACTCATACCTTATGATATCTGGAGGGTGCAGGATTCTGGCAGGGTGCACTGAGAGCAGGACAAATGAATGAGAGAATTGCAATGGCACAGCATAAGCTGCCAGTTTATTGGAGCTGAGATGTCTGAGTATCTCCAAGGCCCAGATGCAGGCCATAAATGAGAGATGGCAAGGATAGCTTTTATTAGACGTAGTTTAAGACAGCTGTCTATGAGGTGAGGAGATCTTAACTGGCACAAGCTGGAAGGATAACACAGGGTAGACAGTGCCTAGGAGAGACATTAACAACTGGAATTGAGATACATTTGTTTGATCAAGGAGGTAATAGATGAAAGACCTTCAGAAATGTTGTGACTCAAAATAGGATCCCTGAAGATTCCCTTTGAGATTCAGAGTTGGTTTTAGATGCTTGCCAGGACCAGAGAGTACCTGCACCAGACAAGACTGGTCCAGTAATATCTTTCCTGACCATTTATTTTCTGTCATCTTTACACCAACCCTAAGGAGCAGAAGACATGCAAGGAAGAGGAAAGAGGGAAAAAGCCAAGGCAGAGACAGAAAGGAGTGATGCCTACCCTTTACCACTATAGATGCCTGCCTGCAGCTGGCTTGTGTTTGATAGAGGGAGAAAATTTAACTTTGGATGAAGATGAGCTTTCAATACACCGAGGTGGAGAAATTAATTAGTTTCTTTTTACACTTTCCTAAAGGTATCAGGCACTTCTAATTCTCTGAGAATGACTAGAAGAACCATGGTTTCATTTTCATTCTTATCCAAGGGGGCAGGGAAGAATTTGGCCTGAGAATTGAGCAGTAAAGAGACACAGGATTCTCCCTAACTCATTCTATGAAGCTGGTATTGCCCTGATATCAAAGCCAGGAAAGCATGAAAACAAAAACAAAAACAAAAACAAAAAACCACTACAGATCAATATCCTTGACTAAAATAGATGCAAAAATTCTCAACAAAATATTAGCAAAACCTAATATAATAGCACATCAAAAAGATAATTAACCATGATCAAGTTGGTTTCATCCTAGGGATTCAGGGATGGTTCAACATATGGAAATCAATAAATATGATTCACTTCATAATTAATAATTTTATTCAGGTCCTAGATTTAAGTCTTTAATCCACCTTGAGTTAATTTTTGTATATGGTGAGAAATAGAGATCCAGCTTCATTCTTTTACATATGGCTATCCAGTGTTGCCAGCACCATTTATTGAATGAGGTGTCATTTCCCCAGCTTATGTTTTTGTATGATTTGTCAAAAACCAGTTGGTTTTGAGTATTTGGCTTCATTTCTGGATTCTCCATTCTTTTCCATTGATCTATCTATTTTTATACCAGTGCCATGCTGCCTCTAGCTTTGTGGGTTTTTTTGTAGTTGTTTGTTTTGTTTTTTGCTTAGGACTGCTTTGGCTATTCACGCTCTCTTTTTGTTTCATATGAATTTTAGGACTGTTTTTTCTAATTCTGTAAAAAATGGCTTTGGGATCATTGTCAGAATTGCATTTAATCTGTAGATTGCTTTGGGCAGTATGGTCATGTTAGTGATATTGATTCTTCCATTCATGAGCATTTTTGTGTGTCATCTGTGATTTCTTTCAGCAGTGTTTTGTAGTTCTTCTTGTAGAGGTCTTTCACCTCCTTGGTTAAGTATATTCCTAGGTGTTTTATTTTATTTTGCAGCTATACTAAAAAAGATTGATTTCTTGATTTGATTCTCAGCTTGGTAGTTGCTGGTGTTTAGCAGTGCTACTGATTTATATATATATAGATTTTGTAACCTGAGACTTTACTGAATTCATTTATCGTATCTGGAGTCTTTTGGAGGAGCTTTTAAGGTTTTCTATGTACACAATCATATCGTTGGCAAACAGAAATAGTTTGACTTCCTCTTTTACAATTAAAATTCCCTTTATTTCTTTCTCTTCCCCGATTGCTCTGGCTAGGACTTCCAGTGCTATGTTGAATAGAAATGGTGAAAGTTGGCATCCTTGTCTTGGTCCAGTTCTTGGGGGAACGCTTCCAACTTTTCCTCATTCAGTATGATGTTGGCTGTAGGTTTGTCATATATGGCTTTTATTAATTTGAGGTATGTTTCTTCTATACCTAGTTTCTTGAGGGTTGTTATCATAAAGGATGCTAGATTTTATTGAATTCTTTTTCTGCATCTATTAAGATGATTATGTGGTTTCTGTTTTTAATTTCTGTTTTCATTTCCTTGTCTCTAAAATGAAGAGATTGGATGGGGCAATCTCTAAGGTACCCTCTAGTTCCAAAATTCTGGGTCTATAGCATATTTGAATAAATAACCTTTCTGTGTGGTGTTCACTCATGAAAGGATGATAGATGTTCATGAATATGGAGTCATGTGGACTTGGGTTACCTTGGGCAATTTAAACTCCTTTAGTTTCAGTGTCTTCATTTAAAAAAGTAGAAGCAGGCAGGGTGCGGTGGCTCACACCTATAATCCCAGCACTTTGGGAGTTTGAGGTGGGCAGATCACCTGAGGTTGGGAGTTCGAGACCAGCTTGGTCAACTTGGCAAAACTCTGTCTCCACTAAAAATACAAAAATTGGCCAGGTGTGGTGGCGGGCACCTGTAATCTCAACTACTCAGGAGGCTGAGTCAGGAGAATTGCTTTAACCTGGAGGCAGAAGTTGCAGTAAGCCAAGATCATGCCAGTGTACTCTCCAGCCTGGGTGACAGAGCGAGACTCAGTCTCCAAAAAAAAAAAAAAAAAAAAAAAACAGAGTTGATGAAATGCTTTCTCATAGGATTGGTAATAAAGATTAAAAGAGGTAATGTTTGCAAACATAGCATAGTTGTTAACAAGTATTTGACCTCTATAAATGGACATAGTTTTTGTCATTGCTGTTATTTCACATGAAAATAGTGAAGGATTTACCAGTTCAAGTTTAAAGCTATTAACAAATACATCCTTTGTAATCTAAAAGTTTTAAGGCACCTGGAGCCATGAGTCTCCTTTTGGATTAGATTTAGTGGAAATCCTGTTTTCTTCTTTCTATAAATGATGGTTTAACTCTGAAACCCCAGTACTTTGGAATGAACATCATAGAATAGGAGAGAGATTTTCTTTGCTCACTTGCATTTGTCCTCTCTACTTTATCACCTTTGTCTCTCTCTCTGGGGCTTTTTCATTTTTTTCAGTGGTTATCGGGGAAAAGAAACATTTTAGTAAGGAAGTAATTGCTAAATCTTGATTGCTTTCATCTGCAGAGATTGTTCCTTTCATAAGGGTAATTTGTAAAAAGGGATATATTCTAATTTGCAGCCTATCTCACCAAAGGCCTGGCTTAGTTGCTTCTGCTTGGTCTCTCCCTAAGGTCCCACTAATAGGTTTCCCTTGGCACAATTTCCTTGGCAGGAAGAGGAGACTGCTGAACTATCTCTCTCTCTGTCTCTCTCTCTGTCTCTCTCTTTCTCTCTCTCTCTCACACACACACATACACATACACTGCTGATGCTCCTGTGAATGCTCAGTATGGATGGGAAACAAGAAGCTCACTCTTCGTTTACTGGTTGTTATCCTCTTACACAAAGATCTTTCATCAGTGGTGGGAAATAACTACCACTGCTTTATTGGATGTGATCAACTATAGAAGCTTCCATCAAAGATGCAGTCTTCTGTGTAATTCTCATTCCCACCCAACCCAAACCTATCCTTTCCTTCAGAGCCTATAGCTGACATTTATTACATTGTTCTCCTTGTTTCACAGGTTTTTTGAAGCTGTGACTTTCATGGTATTCTGCATTTAAAACATTTGGAAGGGAAAAAGATAGCAATCATACACACACAAGAAAAGGCAAAACTCTGAGGGAGATTGGGTCCTTCAGTCACACGACTAAGTTCAGTTCATTTTCTCAACGTAGAAATGATACACAAAGCTAAGTATTGGACTTAATGTGGTAACAAAAACTTCATAAGAGTGAGCATTCCCTCTTGTACAGGGAAACAAGATACAAGAAATTTCAGGTTTGGTGACCTAATTACGGAAGTTATTAATATCCTAATAAACAGTGCTGGTTGTATTGACATATGAAGAGGGGATTTTTCTTTGCATTTCAGTTTGTGTAGAAAATATGACTTTTCTTTGGAAGGTACCACTATACTTTAAACCTAGAGATTCCAAATATAGCTTATTAGAAGAGTAAGAGTATTGTAATGTGAAAACTTTTATCATATTTATTACTTTTAATTTGCCTTCCAATATTCAAATATCAATTCTTAAAACAGTTGTTGAAAATGCATAAGGTATTTATTTCATTTGTTAAGATAATCTTTATTTTTGGGCCCTGGAGGGAAAGTGGAATTTTGAGAAAGTCCTCATCTTGGTGGGAACAAAAGATAGATTTGAACTTAATCCATTTACTTTAACACAAAATGATAGACACTTCTAAGTGAACCCTAGACTTCCTGTTCAAAATATCACTTTGAGGACAAGAGTTGATCATGCTTGCCCACCTGCCATTCCCTCTCCCAAAACTCCATCAAAATGATGGAAGAATAAATCCATAATAACACCAAAACAGAATAAGTTGCCATCAATAGATTAGACATTTTGATACGTTTCAGCTGTCATTGGATTGATGGAGAAATCAGAGTAAATTGTAGCATATGACATTAGAAGTTTTGTGGGCAAGAGAAAAAAGAAAGCATAGCAGTGCCTGATTAATTCCAGACTTTGAAACAGAAGGAGAAAGATAAAAGGGGAAAAAGGGAGGGGTGATTAAAAGAAATCAGCAACTCCACCCAAGACTAAAATAATAAGTACTCCACTTCTGGAGCGAGATTCTTTCTAGTGTGGCTGTGGTGAGGATCCCCATACTGCCTTTCTGTCACCCATTATTTTGCCTTGAGGAAAACCTGCCCATGAAAATACCTTGTCCAATCACACAAAGCTTTTGGCAAGCCTACCTAGTCAAAAGAAGGATTCATTAAGAAGATGGATTTACCAGTGTCCGAGAACACTCCTTCTAGCCATTCATACTAAGGAACGTAGTTCTTTATTCAACATGATTTAATCACCAAGGATCTCCAGACCTTTAAGAGAAATCAGTAGCGTGAAAAATGAGCCCTGAGGTGAACAAACAAAACAACTGGCCTTGGGGAAAAGTCAAGCATGAGAAGCGAACTTTTAAAAAAGCCTATTCCCTGCAAAATTCAAAAGATTGTTATATTCATAAAAGCACACCACTATTTTAAAATAATTATTGGATTAAATAAATGATTAAATTAAATTTATTAAAGTCATACATTTCATTGCTGATTGGGTGAATTGTGATCTAGTAATATGGATGACAGGTTGAAGAAAATCTCCCATGATCTAGAACAAAAAGTCTTGGAAATAGGATTCGTAAGTGACAGTAGATGGAATGACATAATCAAAGAAATAGAAGAAGAAAATGTCCCTATTTTTTAATCTAATGAGAAAAAAGTATTTAAATTGTGGCTAAAAGGTGGCATTTTACTCCGTCTCAAAAAAAAAAAAAAAAAATCTGCTTTCTGGATTTTTTTGGCATTCATTTAACAAATACTTATTGGATGCTTAGTGCATACCAAGCACTGTGTAAGGGATGGTGACTTATCACAGTGAACGCAGTTTACATTTAAATCTGCGATAAAAACATAATAGATATTTTATTCAATAATGTTATTTCTTTACTTACTGCAGAATCCCATCTTTATTTAAAAAGCAAACGACATAATTGATACAGTGTCTGAGATTCTAATAGTATTTCCTAGGGAAATTTTTCTGTAGTTCATGATGACTGGCATTCTCATGGCCTATTACAGCATTCCTCACCTGGTGGTACTTGCCAGCATTTCAAATACTGTGCCTCCAATGTATCATCAACCTGTTTGTCATAGAGCTTGACTTGCAAAGGTAAAGTGGAAAGTAGAAGTGAATACTTTAGGAGTTAATACTTAAAGAAGAGGTATAGCATTGTTAAAAGCATTGACTTTGCCACCAGACTGGTGCTAGAATGCTAGGCTAGAATCCTAACCTCTCTGTTTCTCAATTTTTTTATATATATACAAAATGAGGTAGTAATACTTTCTACTTCTAGGGTGACTGTGGAAATCAAAGAAGCTAAAATTAGGATAGTGCTGGCCACATAGTTAGTACTCAATAACTGTTAGCTATTTAATTAGACAGATGGAGAGAAATAAGTTCCAAAATGTAAATACAATAAAGCATATGGAAGATCACACTGGAAAAAACATCGGGGAGGACAGGAAGGCCCTAAAGAATAGTATAATTGAGATATATTTCTGACGGGCAAAGGTTGAAGTTGGAAATGGGGATAGTGCTTGCTAGGGACAGCACAGAGACAGTGTGAGGACACCAGAGGGCCTGGATGCAGTATTTAAATCTTGTGTAACGATGACACAGGCCCAAGACAGGTGTTTTCCATTTGCTTTTTATTTATCCTACTCCCAGTTCATAATGTTGACAAGTAGATTCCTTGTGACAATCACAGAAAATTACTGGAAACCGAAAAACAGAACTTCCTGAAATGTACCTGGTGAACGACAGTTAGTGCAAGTCACTTGATGTAAAATAATTATCTCCTTGGGTCTTTAGGAAGCATTCAGTTAGTCTCACACATGCTTTTCAGCCATTTGTTAGATTATGTTTGTAAATTGGGAAAAAGAAAAAAAACTGACATTTTCCTCTAGAAAGCTGGAATTCTTTAGAGTCGCAGTTCTTCTATCTCAGATCATGGTACCATAGATTCTATGTATAATAAATAATTCACTTAGAAGACCACCAAGCTTACAAAAATGCAGAGTTAAATGACTAAGGGGAATAGGAAAAGTATTACATAGTGTGTTATATCAATGAAGACTCAAGAAAATAAACACAAAAACTAAGTTCCATTACAAGTTCCAATACAATTTTGGCATAGATAACATTTAAGCAGACAGAGCACTTTCCTATAATGCCAACCAGATGCATGTCCTGAAGTCCCAGAGAAATATGTTTTCTACTGTTGACATATAGAGATGTCAGGGTAGTGAATTACCCATGTGTGTTGTACCCACTTGTTCTATGGAGTAACTGAGTCATGACCTATGTGTTTAGCTATGTAGACATGCAAACCAAAAGGAAGACATAGAGACAAGTGTATGGCAGAATACAATCTGAAAACAAGTTTAGGAAAAAGCAAACTCTGTCTAACAACCTGAAAAACAAAGAGTGAGGACCAAAGGAAGAGGAAGAAACTGTAGAATGATATTAAAAAGAAGGGCACGTAATCCCTCAAGAAAAATTCAGGTCTTTTTAGGGGCTTGAGGTGACGGGAGAAAATGGGAAGACGGAACCGGCACTACTTGATGTTTCAGTTCTCAGATATGGAGAGGCAAACCTCCCTGAGTCTCTGTCATCTGCTCAAACTCCACCCTGGGCTGGGTGCTGGATACTGTGCCAGGCCGTGTGCTACCAGAAACATACTATGAACAATTCTTTCTTGTTCTTAGAGGCCCACTGCTAAAGTTCGTTAGTATCCCTTATGCCATGTTATTGCATTTTAGAAATACAGATGAAGTATGAAAATTCATTCAAGAGCATTTTCCCAGACTGGCTCAGAGACATTGGTAACTTTCAGGTTCCAAAGCAAGGTGTAATATCCGGTTATTTAGAATATGACTATGTAACAGTTGCAGGTCATTCTTTGAACCATACATAAAATACAATCATAAATTCCTAAAACTTCTCCCTTGAAATTACTGTAGCTACATCAGTTTAAGCACACATACTCAAATAGATTTCCCTGGCAAGAAAATTGGAAATGGCCCCTCTGTGTGTCAGTTAACAGTTTATAAGAAAGCATTTGATTAAGTCACTCAAGTACATGGAGCTAATTCATTTTTACAGACACAAAAATTTTATCCCACATACAATTATCATTATAAGTGAATCACACCTATTCGAGTTCAGAATTTTGAAATTAAAACAAATGTGGAATGAAAGAAGAGCTTTAGGCTGGGTGCAGCAGCTTACACCTGTAATTTCAGCACTTTGGGAGGCAGAGGAAGAGGAATCATTTGAGCCCAGGAGTTTGAAACCAGTTTGGGAAACACAAAGAGATCCCCATCTCTACAAAAAATTAAAAAGTCAAATGCATTGAGCTGGTGAGGTTGAGGCTGCAGTGAGCCGTGATTGTGCCACTGCACTCCAAATTAGGTGACAGAGAAAGATTCGGCCTAAAATAAAACAAAACAAAACAAAACAAAACAAAATAAAACAAAAGCTTTATTCTTTCAGAATTTGAAGGATTGGAATGCAATTCTCTAAATGTTTACTGACTGATATACTTTATAAATATGTAAGTAGTTGGGTGAACGGATGTGTCAGCAAACATCCTTACCTTTTTATTAGTTTGATTTCTTCATTGGTAGCTTTTTTAATAACACTAATCAGTTTGTAATAACTTTTTTTTATTGGATTCGTAAGTCAAGTGCAACAGAATAAAACATCTAAAGGGAATACAAAGAAAATATTAAAGTAATTGTTTCTTTAACATAATTTAGACTTCAATTATGTATAAAGAAAAATCATTTATTTATGCATATTTCTTGTGCTCTAAAATTTGGGATATATGGTCCAGAGAGAACAATATACCATTTTAAATTTCTTTGAGGGGAGAATTTTCTAACAATAGGAACTGTTTTCAGAGTTATTTTCCAAATCCTTATTTTCTGCCATGTTTTAACCACATCTAGTCCCATTCTGGGTTTGGCTTCTGATTCTCTATCAGGTGGACACAGGTCCTAGTGACTTGGAATTTTTTATTTCCAAATTCCTTTTGATGCCAAAAGTATCCAGGCCTGGTTCTGAAAGGAAAGGATTGGCCTCAGTTAGGATGACCATCAATCATATGAGATCAGCACTGGGTGGGAGTAGGTGAGACCCTCACAGAGGTAAGGGACTGAGAGGGTGGGAATGAACTGGGTAGGAATCCTAACTTACACATGCCTTCCCTCTACAACCCCTTATACCCACCAGCTGAAGCATTCTAGACTGATGTTCATCTCTAAGCTCATCCTCATAAAACTAGTATGAAGGGACACAGAACCTCCTTCAGGGGCCTCCATGCACACATAAACTCATTGACATATCCCTACCCAAATTCAGGCTTAACATCTCAAAACTTTATAAAGATATCCCCACTCAAAACTATCTGACAGCAACTCACCACTTCATGAGTCTAAGCACACCTTTATTCTCCAGTTTAACAGCTGATCACAGAATAGGGTCCAGGAGGAAACTTAAATAAATATTGGAATTTAATATGTGATAAAGGGTGTGTCTCAAATCAAAGAAAAGAAGATAGTTTATTCAATAAATAAAGCTAAAACAATTGGGTCTTCATTTGGAAAAAAATAAAGTCATATTTAAAGCTCAAATTATACAGACAAATAAATTCCAGGTGGAATAATTGTCAAAACAAAATGATAAAATAATAAATAATGATATACAGAGTATTTTTATAATCCTGGGTTGGGGAAGACCTTCCTAAACAATATACAAAATTCAGAACCAGATACAAAATGTTTAACATATGTAGCTGTGAACATATTGAAAATATTTGGATGGCAAAAAATACTGTAAACAAAATTGAAAGACAAGTGACAAACCAAGAGACAATATTTGTAATATACATAAAACATAATATAGTTTTAAAGTTGCACTAACCAATAAGAAAAAGGATACATCCCAATGGAAAATAATGATCAAATATGTAAATTGAAAGTTTGCTAAAGAAGAAACACAAATAACTAATAAAGATACAAAAATTTCCATTTCACTAATAATCAAAATTGCCAATTTAAGCAACAAGATAATCAAAATATTGTATTGAAAGTAAGTACTTTCAATACAATCCTGAAAGTTCCTGAGGATGTGGAGAAACAGGCACTTCTAGTAGATTGCATGTTGATGGGAATACAAATGGATACAACCTTTATGGAGGGAAATGTGACAATATCTAGTAATTTTTAAAGTGTTTATAAGCACTTTACCAACCAATTTAATATCTAGAAATTTCACCTCCTAAAATAATATATGCAAAAAAGTGAGTACGAAGATGTTCACTACAGCATTCTAATAGCAATAAGTTGGAAAAACCTAATTTTCTATCTATATGGGGATTAGTTGAGAGACAGAGAGACAAAAAAGAGAGAGACTGCATGTGTGCATGACAGCAAGCACTATATAACTGAATGTTACACAGTCATTAAAAAGAATGGATTAGATGTGGAAATGTATAAAGAAAATAAATGTAAATTGCTGTATCATCTATCTATCTATCTATCTAAATACATACACACCATGATCTCATTTCATAAAATTGTGTGTTTGTATATAATTTTACAATAATATATAATTATATAAAAGTGTGTGTATGTGAAATTACATGGTTTTAGAATTAAATATACATAATTTTATGAAATGAGATCATGACATATACGAAATTCTACAACTTATATTTTAGAAAAAATTAGTAGACTTAGCAATTTATAATAATGGTTACCTCTGAAGAACTGGGTTGACTGATCTTTTTAAATAACAATTATTTAATACCAGTAAAAGAAAAAAAGTAACCTCCTTAGAATTAAAGCTTAGAGTTAGAATAAGCTTAAGGAATAATTAAATCTAGATATCTCTATGTCAGATGAGATGCCAGAATTTTAGAGGGGTATGACAGTGTGTCCAAGAGAATGCACCAAGGTAATGGTAGAACTAAGGATTTGAACACAGAACTGGTTGAATTTAATCAGCACTAAGCATTGCTCTAGATGCTGGGATGGCCTAGTCAGATGATGAGTTATGGGGCTCTCAGTACTTTTTTTCATTTTATGAAGATGCAACAATCACTTTTATGAAGATGATAATTAATGAGAAAAATATTTTTTATCAAGTACCTACCATATACTGGCATTGGGCCAGGAATTTTTCAAGCATTATCTACAGCATTTAAAGCTTGCCTTGTGAAGTAGGTTGCTTGTTTTGTAGCAAAGGAATACTTATTCCTCTATCCTTGAGACAGTTTGGAAACCTCTCTCCGAAACCGTGATATCCCTGTTCTTACTGTAGATTTTGGATCCTTCCAGACTCAGCCTACAATAACTACTTCTCCATCTGCCCATCAGTCCCCTTTCTCAGCTCTCCAAATTTCAATCACTCCCTTACTTGTGTCAGATCTACCGTCATCTCTAGTTTGTGAACTCCCTTGAGAATAGACTCTTGTTCTTCTCTGTAACACCATAGTGCTGAGCTCAATGCCTTGTGAACATGGGTCTCAACCATGTCCTCAAGGCTCATTTCATAAAAGCAGAATCAAAAGGTTTGAATAACACCTTTCAAGGGCATGTCCTTTTGGACTTAGAGTAAAGGCAGATTTCCATTTATTTTAAATGAACATGTAAGCAGAAAACAATGAAGTAGAAATTACTATAGTATCTAATTTGCAAACAGAATTTTACTAAAGCCAGTTTTACTCTTTTGTTGGTGCTAGAAAATGAGAATTGGGGAATGAGAAACAAGAAACAAGATAGCTAAGAAATAAAGGGAGAATTGAGTGGGATCAGAACTAGCTACATGATTGGAGGGCTAAGTACAATGAGAAAATGCAGGGCCCCTTGTACAACGGTTATTAAGAATTTCAAAATGGTGACAGCAGAGCATTAAACAAAGCACAGGACCCCTCTGAGCATGAAGCTCTGTGCGACTACAAAGGTCACACACCTGTGAAGCCAGCCCAGACTAGGATTCCAAACTAGGTACAATCAATCTCTATGATAAACCAGGTGCTTACTCTTTCACATATCCATGTTTCTTTCATTTTCTCTGTCACCTCAAAATCCCATATCTTTCATCATTTTTTGTCCTGTCTGGTTTACAACTCAGATTTTAGGAGTCTGCTTTATTCGTAATTCAAATGATTTAAATAATAAAGGAAGTACATTTAAGGGTGTGTATGTGTGTCTGTGTGTTTTCTTCACTCTGGTGATTGCCATCTGTGCAACCAGCTCAGAGTAGAATGCTTTTTTGGAGGGGTGGGGAGCTTACACAAGTCACTGTTAGAAAGAAAAAATCCTACATCTATCCAAAATTTTCTTAAATCTGATATGACATCTTTTGGAGAAAGATGCAATCAGAAAAATCTTTCCTTTCAGGGAAAATTTGACAATGTAAAGATATAGGATGCTAGAAGACTTCCTGTTACAAAAGCCATAAAAGCATGTATTGGACAGAAAGCAAGAATGGCAGGGGTCTGATTTTTCTCTTACAGGTCTTCCCATGACTGGATATGGCTTATTTTTATTTCAGGCAAAGAAAAGATCCATTGTTTACGAACTTAGGATATTTGAGAACTAGAAAAATCAATAATATGAAGAGTTAAGTCATACTAGCACTGTTTTTTCAACTGAAATCCAACGTATGACAGTTGTATATATGTTGTAAATGTTTACAAGAATTTTATTTATATATATTGAGTAATAAAGGTACATATGCTCTTCTCACTTGATATTGGGAATAACATGCGTGGAAGTGCCAATTTTTAAAAAGCATCTTAAAAATGTATAAACTTAAGAAGCCATGATGATTCTCAACAAACAGAAATCAGAATTATTAACTAAAGATGTAGCATCGGCAAACTGTAAGGGTTGTTGGGTGAGAACTGGTGAGTACAGGCAAAATCAATAAAATCGCTTTCTTTCTCTAAAATAATGTACATGGTATTCTAGGTTTTAACATATGTGACAACTAAGTCACTGAATAAAGCAACAGACCATATATAAAAATCCATTTGATTGGGAGGCCTAAGCAGGCAGATCACGAGGTCATGAGATTGAGACCATCCTTGCCAACATGGTGAAACTCTATCTCCACTAAAAATACAAAAATTAGCTGGGCATGGTGGCACATGCCTGTAGTCCCAGCTACTTGGGAGGCTGAGGCAGAAGAATCGCTTGAACTTGGGAGGTGGAGGTTACAGTGAGCCGAGATGGCTCACTTGATCTTAAACTCAAGATCAATCTCTACAAAACATACCCTCCAAAGATCTGAGATACTTAAATATATGGATAGAGAGGTGTGCTTCACTGATGCTGTGGTAGAATAAAGATGATCAATTTCAGAAACCTAACCATTTTGATTTTGTATTTTCTAGGACTCATGGTTACAACTATTGGAAACCTAAGTCAAAGTGGCCTAGATATAGAATGGAATGTATTATGGATGTAACTGATGTTGATGAAAAGAGTCAAACTCTGTAAAATATTGGAAGAGGTTTATTCTGAGCCAAATATGAGTGACCATGGGCTGTGATACAGCCTCTAGGAGTAGGAGGTCCTGAGAACACGTGCCCAAGGTGATCGGGGCACAGCTTGGTATGATACATTTCAGGGAGGCATGAGACCTCAATCAAATACATTTAAGAAATACATTGGTTTGGTGCAGAAAGGTGGGACAACTCAAAGTGCAGCGGGGGTAGGGGAGTGGGGAGAGCTTCCAGGCTATAGGTAAATGTAAACATTTTCTGGTTGACAATTGACTTGGTTTATCTAAAGACCTGGGATCATAGAAAGGAAATGTTCAGGTTAAGATAAAAGACTGTGGGGACAAAGGTTCTTTTGAAGTCTTACAGTGGTTGTCCTTAAGGAAAATAGATGACAAATGCTTCCTATTGAGACCTTTAAAAGGTCCTAGCCTTTGAGTTAATCTCTTTAGGATTGGGAGGGCCTGGAAGAAAAAGATCTAGCTACATAATAGAGATTTTTTACAGATGGAAATTTTCCCGCACAAAGGAGAGCTTTGCAGGGCCATTTCAAGATATGGCAAAGAAACATGTTTTGAGGTAAAATATTTTGATTTTCTTCCTTGACTTGCAATGTTATGCCAGAGTCAGGTTGGAAAGTAAGTCATGATATATAGGGTTAAATAAAACCCATCTGATGAGAATTTATGATTTGTAGGACATGACTCCCCAGACCCCTTAGATAGAAATTGGGACAAGGTAGGCTGGGCGCAGGGGCTCACGCCTGTAATCCCAGCACTCTGGGCAGCTGAGGCGGGCAGATCACGAGGTCAGGAGATCGAGACCATCCTGGCTAACATGGTGAAACCCCGTTTCTACTAAAAAATACAAAAAAAAAATTAGCCAGGTGTGGTGGCGAGCACCTGTAGTCCCAGTTACTCCGGAGGCTGAGGCAGGAGAATGGCATGAACCTCGGAGGTGGAGCTTGTAGTGAGTGAGCCGAGATCGCGCCACTGCACTCCAGCCTGGGTGACAGAGCGAGACTCTGTCTCAAAAAAAAAAAAGAAAAAGAAAAGAAATTTGGGCAAGATAAAAAAAATCAGAGTTTAGTCCTCACTGATGAGAAGATGGGCTTTAGGTGTTGCTATAGCCAAGGGTTCAAATAATATCTTTAAAATTATTTTTCTTTCTTTATGTTTTCTCTGCTTTCCTCAACATTGTTTTCAATCTCATGTATACTTTCTTTATGGAGATAAAAAGATAAAACCTAGAAGCTTTAGGATGTGTTATTCTCATTTACCCTAGTATCAAAAAACAAACACACACACACACACACATACACACACACACACACGGAGAAAACCTCACTCTTAAAGGGTATACATAAACCTACTCTGTGAGAACTCTGATTGGGTTTTCTTGAGTAATGTAACAGGTGTGTGTCTAGGGGAAAAAGTCTCTAATTGGCTCAACTCACCTAAATATACACCTCTGTAGGAGGGATTCAGGATCTTCGACTGACACACTCATAAGAATTGCAATGAATGGGGAAGGGGCAGTCCCTTCAAGGAAGTGAGCAGAGGCAGACACAAATATTTATCAACAGCACAACATTCCCAATATGAAGAGACAAAACCGAATAAATATTAAAAGTGACACCTAAGAAGGCAGGTGAAGTGTGGTAAGGGAATAGAAAAGTTTTAAGAGAGAATACTGACTCCTTTAATACTTTTTTTTTTTTTTCTTGAGATGGAGTTTTGCTCTGTCGCCCAGGCTGGAGTGCAGTGGTGCGATCTCAGCTCACCGCAACCTAAGCCTCCTGGGTTCAAGCGATTCTCCTGCCTCAGCCTCCCGAGTAGCTGGGACTACTGGCATGTGCTTAGTAGAGACAGGGTTTCACCATGTTGGTCAGGCTGGTCTCAAACTCCTGACCTCGTGATCTGCCCACCTCAGCTTCCAAGGTGCTGGGATTACAGGCATGAGCCACCATGTCCAGCCCCTTTCATACTTTTAAGAAGCTTTTCCTTTCATAATGTATCCTAACAATTTATACAAAAAGATAAATATAGATAAATGGGTATGTTATTCATAATATACAATTCACAAAGGATAAATGACAAATATTAAAAAAGTGGAAAGATGCAAACTTATTAGAAACAAATTGAAAATTAAAACGAGATAAACGAGATAATGGCTACTATTTGACAGAGCAGGAGCATTGCCATCTTGGACAAGCCCCTCATTCTAAAGTTCACCTTAATAAAAACTGCCTAGATCAAAAAGGTGTCAGCCTAATGGCTAAGGTCAGAATAACCGTAAACCACAACTAACTCCTCCAACCAGAAACATTCCAAACTCCTCCCTGACCAGAGACATGCTAGCCTCGAGATAACCCCTCTCTGGGTCAGAAATACGTCTGCCCAAAGATAACCTCCCCTTCTCCCAGAGATTCTAACCCCGCCATAAACTTCTCCATACATGTAAACATTCCAAGCTCGTGATCAGCCCTCTCATCCTAAAACCAATATATATTCTTAGTCTGTAAGAGAAAGTGCTCCTGACTGAAATCGGCCAGAAGCACCTTTCAGGTTTTATCTGAAGAAAATCTGTCTTTAACTGTCAGCCATATTTTGTGTTTCTTTCTTCTTTCTTTAACTCTTATACCATTTCCATCCAAGATGGGGTATCAGGGATTGGATGTACCCTTCTGTCTCAATAGACTAGAAAACTGAACAAAATACGTAATACTTTGGAGAAAGGAAACAAACAAAGTGAGTTTTATGATGCCCCAGCTTAGCACATAGAAAGTTTTCAGGCTGCTGCACAGGAAGCAGGGACCCAAACACTTTCCAGATGTCTTGACCAGGTAAGGAACATAAATATCTTAAAAAAAAAAAAAAAAGAAAAAAAGAAAAAACTTGGAGATAGGGACTCTCTCTGTTGCCCAGGCTAGAGGGCTAGAGTGCAATGGCACAATCACAGCTCACCATAACTTCAAAATCCTGGGCTCAAGTGATTCTCCTGCCTCAGCGTCCAGGGTTGCTAGGACTACAGGTATATGCTACCACACCTGGCTGATTGGTTAAAATGTTTGTAGAGATGGGGTCTCACTATGTTGCCTAGGCTTATCTCAAACACCTGGCCTGAACTGATCCTCCTCCCTCTTGGATTACACTTTTTTTTTTTTTTCCAATGAGGTCTTGCTTTGTCACCCAGATTGGAATGCAGTGTCATGGCGTGATTATAGCTCACCACAGCGTTGCCTTCCAAAGCTCAAGGGATTTCCCCCACCTCAGCCTCCTAAGTAGCTGGGACTATAGTTGTGTGCCCCCACACCCTGCTAATTTTTGTGTTTTTTGTAGAGATGGGTTTCACTATTTTCCAAGGCTGATCTCAAACTCCTGGGCTCAAGCGATTCACCCACCTTGGCCTACCAAAGTATTGGGATTATAGGTGCAAGCCACCACTCCTGGCCCAGGATTAATAATTTTTTAAAAAGAAATTCATCATAATACTAGAAGGAGATTTCTTCATTCTGACTTAAAAAATATCCTAGAGTTAACATCCCATTCAATGGTGAGAGTGAAAGTTTCCCCATGAGATTAGGCACAAAACAAGATGTACACTCTTAAATTCCTATTCAACATGGTACTGGAAGTCTTAGTGCAATAAGGAAGAAAGCAAAAAAAGAAGAAGAAAGAAAGAATGAAGATTATATAGGAAGAAATAAAATTGTTCCTATTGAGAGATAACATGACGTTTTGTATAGAAAATTCCAAAGAATCTACCAAAAAAAAAAAAAAATCTTCTAAAGGTAATAAGTGAGCTTATCGGAGCTGCACGATACAAGTACGATACACACAAAAAGTTGTCTTTCTCTATATAAGCAATAAACAAATGGAAATCAAAATTTTGTAAACCTCAAAAACCATTTGCAATCATTCCTCCAAAAATGAAATACTTAGGTATAGGTCTAACAAAACAAGTACAGGACTAGAACTTGTAAGCTACAAACTGTAGAACTCTGATGACAGAATTAAAGAACTAAATAAATGAAGAGATATATCATGTTCATGATTGGAGACTCAATCTATTAAAAACATCAGTTTTGGCCGGGCGCGGTGGCTCAAGCCTGTAATCCCAGCACTTTGGGAGGCCGAGAGGGGCGGATCACGAGGTCAGGAGATCGAGACCATCCTGGCTAACACGGTGAAACCCCGTCTCTACTAAAAAATACAAAAAACTAGCCGGGCGAGGTGGCGGGCGCCTGTAGTCCCAGCTACTCGGGAGGGTGAGGCAGGAGAATGGCGTAAACCCGGGAGGCAGAGCTTGCAGTGAGCCAAGATCCGGCCACTGCACTCCAGCCTGGGCGACAGAGCAAGACTACGTCTCAAAAAAAAAAAAAAAAAAAAAAAAAACCATCAGTTTTTTCCAAAGTGATCTCTAGATTTAACATAACAACAATCAAAATACCAACTAGAATTTTTGAATTTTTCTAGAATAATTTGGATTATTCTAAAATGTGTACAGTAGGGCTAAGGAACTAGAATAGCTAAAACAATTTTGAAACAGAAGATCAAAGTTAGAGAAATCATTCTACTTAATTTTAAGATTTATTATCAAGCTACAATAGTCAAGGTAGTATGGAATTTGTGTCAATGTAGACACACATAGATGAATAGAATAATAGAAAGTCCAAATATAGACCTATGCAAATATGGATATTTGATCTTTTAAAAAGGTTTGAAAACAATTTAATGGAAAAAGGATAATCTTTTCAACAAACGGTATCAGAACAATTGGTCCTTCATATCCAAAAAAAAAAAAAAAAAAGAAAGAAACAAAACAACTTAAACCTAACACTTTATACAAAAGTTCACACAAAAATGATTCAGACATTTAAATGTAAACATAACACTATAAAGCTTTTAGAAGAATTCTTATTCGTTGCTATTGGAAGTGCAAGAGTATAAACACCTTGAAAGATAGTTTAGCAGTTTCTTACAGAGTTAAAAATACACTGTATACACTTAACATAAGACCCAGTAATCCCATTTGTGAGTATTTACCCAAGTGAATTGAAAACTAGCATATACAAAACAAAGAGAGCAAACAACAAGCAAAAACCATATGCATGGGCCAGGGGTAGTGTCACATACCTGTAGTCCCAGCTACTTTGGAGGCTGAGACAGGAGGGTAGCTTGAGGCCAGGAGTTCAAGGCTGTAGTTCACCATTGTTGTGCCTGTGAATAGCTGCTGCATTTTAGCCTGGACAAGACTTCATCTCTGAAAATAAAATTTAAAAAGCATTTACATGAATGTTTAGAAACTTTATTCATAATCACCCAAACTGGAAACAACCAAGATATCCTTCAATAGGTAAATGAATAAACAAACTGTGGTACTTTCATACTTGGACTACAACTCAGTGAAAATGAAAGAGCTATTGTGTCACACAACAACATAGATGAATTTTAAGTGGATTTTGCTAATTGAGAAAAGCCACACCAAAATGCTACATATTGTATCATCTCATTTATATGATGTTCTGGAAAAGGTAAAACTGCTGTATAAGAATGAAACACAGAAGTGGTTACCAGGTTTGAGGGAAGGAAGGGTAATGAACTACAAATAAGTTGTGCTGGGGAATTTTTAGGGTTATGAAATTTCTCTGAATGGTATTGGGGTGATGGGCATAAAACTATGCATTTGTCAAAACCTATAGTACTGTACATCACAAAATGTGAACTTCAATATATGTATTAAAAATATAACCATAATGTCTGGGAATCCAGAACAGAATACAGACAGTGAAAGAAGAACATGAATGTCTAACAAATACACAATATAACCTCATCAAAGGTATGGGGGGAAAAGGATTTGCCCTAACTAACGTTGGAAAACAGGGTTCTAACTACATACTGTACAGCTAAAGACCAAAGAACCAAATGATACTCTTGCTGGTAAATTTGTTTTTCACAGGGGAATTTGTATTTCACAGGAGTCATTAGAATTCATTTATAGGGTTCAATAAGTAAGTAGATAAATCGCAGATAATAAGATGCAGTTTTCTCACTGTCAAAAAATTTGTTACTAAGAAGCATAGGGAGCACCTAGAATGTACCCTGTGGTGCTGAATTCGAGTTTGAGATATTGGTAGGAACTTCTGTTTATTTTAATGTGTATGCAAATAGATAGCTACATGAATAATTATACATGTGTGTATACAGATAGTTATAGATGTGTGTATCAAGATGTGTATGTACACAAAGTATACATGCATGTATTTCTTTTCCTGTCTGTTAAGAGAGTCTAAAAGTAGTGACACTCAGTGGCAATGATCCCACTCAGCATCCAGGACTTGGTTTCTAAATACCACCCTCTGATACAAATGATGCTCATTTGAGAAGTGTCTGATTCTGGGACTGAGTAAATAAAAAAATTACAATATGAGCTGGAGTATTCTGTCATACCAGAAAGTAAGAAAGTGCTAAAAAAATAAAAAAAGATGAGAGCATCTGGATATGACATGGAAGTCAACCAAAAGGCAGTCTTTGATCAAGGGTAGAACAATTTAAGCAATAACATTATAAAATGTAGTATTAGATGTTTTTCAACTTATATTTTAGATTTAGGAGATACATGTGCAGGTTTGTTACCTGGGTATATTGCATGACACTGAGGCTAGGGGTATGAATGATCTTCTCACCTGGGTACTGAGCATAGTACTCAATAGTTTTTCTTTCTTTCTTTCTTTCTTTTTTTAAATATACTATACTTTAAGTTCTAGGGTACATGTGCTCAATGTGCAGGTTTGTTACATAGGTATACATGTGCCATGTTGGTTTGCTGCACCCATTAACTCGTCATTTACATTAGGAATTTCTCTTAATGCTATCCTTCCCCCTGCCCTCCACCCCATGACAGGCCCCCATGTGTGATGTTCCCTGCCTGTGTCCCAGTGTTCTCATTGTTCAATTCCCACCTATGAGTGAGAACATGTGGTGTTTGGTTTTCTGTCCTTGCTGAGTAGTTTGCTGAGAATGATGGTTTCCAGTTTCATCTATGTCACTGCAAAGGATATGAACTCATCCTTTTTTATGGTTGCATAGTATTCCATGGTACATATATGCCACATTTTCTTAATCCAGTCTATCATTGATGGACATTTGGGTTGGTTGCAAGTTTTTGCTGTTGTGAATAGTGCTGCAATAAACATATGTGTGCATGTGTCTTTATAGTAGCATGATTTATAATCCTTTGGGTAGATACCCAGTAATGGGATGGCTGGGTCAAATGGTATTTCTAGTTCTAGATCCTTGAGGAATCACCACACTGTGTTCCACAATGGTTGAACTAGTTTACACTCCCTCCAACAGTGTAAAAGTGTTTCTATTTCTCCACATCCTCTCCAGCATTGGTTGTTTCCTGACTTTTTAATGACCGCCATTCTAATTGGTGTGAGATGGTATCTCATTGTGGTTTTGATTAGCATTTCTCTGATGGTCAGTGATGATGAGCATTTTTTCATGTGTCTGTTGGCTGCATAAATGTCTTCTTTTGAGAGGTGGCTGTTCATATCCTTTGCCCACTTTTTGATGGGGTTGTTTGATTTTTTTCTTGTAAATTTGTTTAAGTTCTTTGTAGATTCTGGATATTAGGCCTTTGGCAGATGGGTAGATTGCAAAAGTTTTCTCCCATTCTGTAGGTTGCCTGTTGACTCTGATGGTAGTTTCTTTTGCTGTACAGAAGATCTTTAGTTTAATTAGATCCCATTTGTCAATTTTGGCTTTTGTTGCCATTGCTTTTGGTGTTTTAGTCATGAAATGCTTGCCCATGCCTATGTCCTGAATGGTATTGCCTAAGGTTTCTTCTAGGGTTTTTATGGTTTTAGGTCTAACATTTAAGTCTTTAATCCACTTGAATTAATTTTTGTATAAGGTGTAAGGAAGGGATCCTGTTTCAGCTTTCTACATATGGCTAGCCAGTTTTCCCAGCACCATTTATTAAATAGGGAAATTTTCCCCCATTTCTTGCTTTCATCAGGTTTGTCAAAGATCAGATGGTTGTAGATGTGTGGTGTTATTTCTGAGGGCACTGTTCTGTTCCATTGGTCTCTCTCTGTGTTTTGATAGCAGTACCATGCTATTTTGGTTACGGTAGCCTTGTAGTATAGTTTGAAGTCAGGTAGCATGATGCCTCAAGCTTTGTTCTTTTTGCTTAGGATTGTCTTGGCAATGAGGGTTCTTTTGTGGTTCCATGTGAACGTTAGTATTTTTCCCATTCTGTGAAGAAAGTCATTGGTAGCTTGATGGGGATGGCATTGAATCTATAAATTACCTTGGGCAGTATGGCCATTTTCATGATATTGATTCTTCCAATCCATAAGCATGGAATGTTCTTCTATTTGTTTGTGTCCTCTTTTATTTCATTGAGCAGTGGTTTGTAGTTCTCCTTGAAGAGGTCCTTCACATCCCTTGTAAGTTAGATTCCTAGCTATTTTATTCTCTTTGAAGCAATTGTGAATGGGAGTTCACTCATGATTTGGCTCTCTGTTAGTCTGTTATTGGTGTATAGGAATGCTTGTGACTTTCACGCATTCATTTTGTATCCTGAGACTTTGCTGAAGTTGCTTATCAACTTAAGGAGATTTTGTGCTGAGACGATGGGGTTTTCTAAATATATAATCATGCCATCTGCAAACAGTGACAATTTGACTTCCTCTTTTCCTAATTGAATACCCTTTATTTCTTTCTCCTGCCTGATTGCCCTAGCCAGAACTTCCAACACTATGTTGAATAGGAGTGGTGAGAGAGGGCCTCCCTGTCTTGTGCCAGTTTTCAAAGGGAATGCTTCCAATTTTTGCCCATTCAGTATGATATTGGTTGTGGGTTTGTCATAAATAGCTTACTATTTTGAGATACATCCCATCAATACCTAGTATGTTGAGAGTTTTTAGCATCAAAGGATCTTGAATTTTGTCAAATGCCTTTTCTGCATCTATTGAGATAATCATGTTTTTTGTCATTGGTTCTGTTTATGTGATGGATTACGTTTATTGATTTGCATATGTTGAACCAGCCTTGTATCCCAGGGATGCAGCCAACTTGATCATGGTGGATACGCTTTTTGATGTGCTGCTGGATTTGGTTTGCCAGTATTTTACTGAGGATTTTTGCATCGATTTTCATCAGGGATATTTGTCTAAAATTCTTTTTTTGTTGTGTCTCTACCAGGCTTTCATATCAGGATAACGCTGGCCTCATAAATGAGTTAGGGAAGTTTCCCTCTTTTTCTATTGATTGGAATAGTTTCAGAAGGAATGGTACCAGCTCCTCTTTGTACCTTTGGTAGAATTTGGCTGTGATTCCGTCTGGTCCTAGATTTTTTTTGGTTGGTAGGCTATTAGTTACTGCCTCATTTTCAGAGCCTGTTATTGGTCTATTCAGAGATTCAACTTCTTCCTGGTTTAGTCTTGGGAGGATGTATGTGTCTGGAAATTTGTCCATTTCTTCTAGATTTTCTTGTTTATTTGCATAGAGGTATTTATAGTATGCTCTGATGGTTGTTGGTACTTCTGTGGGATTGGTGGTCACATCCCTTTTTTTATTGCTTCTATTTTATTCTTCTCATTTTCTTCTTTACTAGTCTTTCTAGCAGTCTATCAATTTAGTTGATCTTTTCAAAAAACCAACTACTGGATTCATTGATTTTTTGAAGGTTTTTTTTTTGTGTCTCTATCTCCTTCAGTTCTTCTCTGATCTTAGTTGTTTCTTGTCTTCTGCTTTTGAATTTGTTTTCTCTTGCTTCTCTAGTTATTTTAGTTGTGCTGTTAGGGTGTTGATTTTAGATCTTTCCTGCTTCCTCTTGTGGGCATTTAGTTCTATAAATTTCCCTCTACACATTGCTTTAAATGTTTCCCAGAGATTCTGGTACATTGTGTCTTTGTTCTCATTGGTTTCAAAGAACATCTTTATTTCTGCCTTAATTTAATTATTTACCCAGTAGTCACTCAGGAGCAGGTTGTTCGGTTTCCATGTGGTTGAGAGGTTCTGAGTGAGTTTCTTAATCCTGTGTTCTAATTTGATTGCACTGCGATCTGAGAGACAGTTTGTTTTGATTTCTGTTTTTTTACTGAGGAGTGCTTTACTTCCAACTATGTGGTCAATTTTGGAATAACTGCATTGTGGTGCTGAGAAGAATGTATATTCTGTTGATTTGGGGTGGAGAGTTCTGTAATTTCTGTAGATGACTATTAGATCCCCTTGGTGCAGATGGGGGAAACTTCTGTCTCATTGATCTGTCTAATCTGAGAGTGGGGTGTTAAAAAGTCTCCCATTATTATTGTGTGGGAGTCTAAGTCTCTTTGTAGGTCTCTAAGGACTTGCTTTATGAATCTGTGTACTCCTTTATTGGGTGCATATATATTTAGGATAGTTAGTTCTTCTTGTTGAATTGATCACTTTACTATTATGTAATGGCCTTCTTTGTCTCTTTTGATATTTGTTGGTTTAAAGTCTGTTTTATCAGAGACTAGAATTGCAACCCCTGCTTTTTTTTTTTTTTTGCTTTCCATTTGCTTGGTAGATCTTCCTCCATCCCTTTATTTTGAGCCTATGTGTGTCTCTGCACATGAGATGGGTCTCCTGAATACAGCACACTGATGGGTCCTGACTCTTTATCCAATTTGCCAGTCTGTGTCTTTTAATCGGGGCAGTTATACCATTTACATTAAGGTTAATATTGTTATGTGTGAATTTGATCCTGTCATGATGATGTTAGTTGGTTACTTAGCCCATTAGTTGATGCAGTTTCTTCCTAGCATTGATGGTCTTTACAATTTGGCACATTTTTGCAGTGGCTGGTACCGGTTGTTCCTTTCCATGTTTAGTGTTACCTTCAGGAGTTCCTGCAAGGCAGGCCTGGTGGTGACAAAATCTGTAAGCATTTTCTTGTCTGTAAAGGATTTTATTTCTCCTTCACTTATGAAGCTTAGTTTGGCAGGATATGAAATTCTGGGTTGAAAATTCTTTTCTTTAAGAATGTTGAATATTGGCCCCCACTCTCTTCTGGCTTATAGAGTTTCTGCTGAGAGATCTGCTGTTAGTCTGATAGGCTTCCCTTTGTGGGTAACCTGACCTTTTTCTCTGGCTGCTCCTAACATTTTTTTCCTTCATTTCAACCTTGGTGAATCTGACAATTGTGTCTTGGGGTTGCTTTTCTTGAGGAGTACCTTTGTGGTGTTCTCTGTATTTCCTGAATTTGAATGTTGGACTGCCTTGCTAGGTTGGGGAAGTTCTCCTGGATAACATTTTGAGGCATGTTTTCCAACTTGGTTCCATTCTCCCCATCACTTTCTGGTACACCAATCAAACATAGATTTGGTCTTTTCACATAGTCTTATATTTCTTGGAGGCTCTGTTCTTTATTTGATCTTCAATCACTGATACCCTTTCTTCTACTTGATCAAATCAACTATTGAAGCTTATGCATGCATCATGTACTTCTCGTGCCATTGTTTTCAGCTCCATCAGGTCATTTGAGGTCTTCTCTAAACTGTTTATTCTAGTTAGCCATTCATCTAATCTTTTTTCAAGGTTTTTAGCTTCCTTGTGATGGGTTCTAACATCCTCCTTTAGCTCAGAGAAGTTTGTTATTACAGACCTTCTGAAGCCCACTTCTGTCAGCTCGTCAAAGTCATTTTCTGTCCAGCTTTGTTCCATTGCTGGGGAGGAGCTGCAAACATTTGGGGGAGAAGAGGCACTCTGGTTTTTAGAATTTTCAGCTTTTCTGCTCTGGTTTCTCCCTATCTTTGTGGTTTTATCTACCTTTGGCCTTTGATGTTGGTGACTTACAGATTGGGTTTTGGTGTGAATGTTCTTTTTGTTGATGTTGATGCTATTCCTTTGTTAGTTTTCCTTCTAACAGTTGGATCCCTCAGCTGCAGATCTGTTGGAGCTTGCTGGAGGTCCACTCCAGACCCTGTTTGCCTGGGTATCACCAGCAGAGGCTGCAGAACAGTAAATATTGCAGAATAGCAAATATTGCTGCATGATCCTTCTTCTGGAAGCTTTGTCCCAGAGGGGTGCCTGTCTATATGATGTGTCATTTGGCCTCTACTGGGAGGTGTCTCCCAATTAGGCTACATGGGGGTCAGGGACCCACTGGAGGAGGCAGTCTGTCCATTCTCAGAGCTCAAACACCATGCTGGGAGAACCACTGCTCTCTTCAGAGCTGTCAGACAGGGATGTTTAAGTCTGCAGAAGTTTCTGCTGCCTTTTGTTTAGCTATGTCCTGCCCCCAGTGGTGGGGTCTACAGAGGCAGCAGGCCTTGAAGAGTTGCAGTGGGATCCACCCTGTTCGAGCTTCCCTGGCTGCTTTGTTGACCTACTCAAGCTTCAGCAATGGTGGACACCCTTCTCCCTGCCATGGTGTTGCCTCACGTCTCAATCTCAGACTGCTGTGCTAGCAGTAAGCAAGGCTCTGTGGGCATGGTACCCACTGAGCCAGGCATGGGATATAATGTCCCGGTGTGCTGTTTGCTAAGACCATTAGAAAAGTGCAGTATTAGGGTGGGAGTGTCCCGATTTTCCACGTATAATCTGTCATGGCTTCCCTTGGCTAGGAAAGGAAATCCTCTGACCCCTTGCACTTCCCCAGTGAGGTGATGCCCCACCCTGCTTCAGTTCTCCCTCCGTGGGCTGCACCCACTGTCCAGCCAGTCCCAATGAGATGAACCAGATGAACCAGTTACCATCTTCTGTGTTGATCACCCTGGGAGCTGCAGACTGGAGCTGCTCCTATTTGGCCTTCTTGGAACAGAATCCACCTGACAGTTTTCAACCTTTGTGCCCTCTCTCCCTTCCTCCACTCTCCAGTAGTCCCAGTGTCTATTATTCCCATCTTTATGTTCATGAGTACCCAATGTTTTGCTTATAAGTGAGAAAATGCGGTATTTGGTTTACTGTTCCTGTGTTAATTCACTTAGAATAATGACTTCCAGCTGCATTCATGTTGCTGCAAAGGACATGATTTTGTTCTTTTTTAGGGCTCATAGTTTTCCACGGTACATATGTGCCACACTTTCTTCATCCAATCCATCATTGGTGGGCACCTAAGTTGATTCCATGTCTTTGTTATTGTGAATACTGCTGTGATGAACATGCAAGTGCAGATGTGTTTTTGGCAGAACTATCTATATTTCTTTGGGCATATACCCTGTCATGGGATTGCTGGGTAAAATAGTAGTTCTGTTTTACCTTCTTTGAGAAATCTCCAAACTGCTTTCCATAGTGGCCAAACTAATTTACATCCTCATCAACAGTGTATAAGCATTCCCCTTTCTCTGCAGTCTCTCCCACATCTGTTGTTTTTCTGCTTTTTTTTTTCTTCCTTCTAACTTCTATTTTAGGTTTGTAGGGGGAGTTGATGTGGAGGTTTGTTACATGGGTAAACTGCATGTCACTGGGGTTTGGTGTACCAATGATTTCATCACCCAGACAGTGACTATAGTACGCAATAGGTAGTTTTTTGATGCTCATCCAACTTCCACCATCTACCCTCAAGTAGGTCCCAGTGTCTGTTGTTCCCTTCTTTGTGACCACGTGTACTCAGTTTTTAACTCCCACTTATAAACGAGAACATGTAGTATTTGGTTTTCCTCTTCCTATATTAATTCACCTAGAATAATGGCCTCCAACTCTATCCATGTGGCTGCAAAGACATAATTTTATTCCTTTTTATGGTTGTATAGTATTCCATGGTGTATATATACCACATTTTAATTATCCAGTGCACTGTTGATGAGAATCTAGGTTGATTCAATGTCTTTCCTATTGTAAAAAGTGCTGCAAGGAACATATGCATGCATGTATCTTTATGGTAGAATAATTTACATTCCTTTAGGTACCCAGTGATAGGATTGCTGGATAAACAGTAGTTCTTTTTCAAGGTCTTTGAGAAATTGCTGAACTGCTTTCCACAGAGGCTGAACTAACTTATATACCCACCAGCAATATATAATCATTCCGTTTTTTTCTACAACATCACCAACATCTGTTATTTTTTTACTTTTTAATAATAGTCATTCTGACTGGTGTGATTTGGTATCTCATTGTAGTTTTGATTTGCATTTCTCTGATGATTAGTGATGCTGAGAATTTCTTCATATGCTTATTGACAAAGACACCAAAAGTAATTGCAACAAAAACAAAAATTGTCAAGTGGGACTTAATTAAACTAAAGAACTCCTGTAAAGCAAAAGAAACTATCAATGGAATAAACATACAACCTATAGAATGGGAGAAAAATTGGAAACTATGTATCTGACAAAGATCTAATCTTTAAGGAACTTAAATCATCAAGCAAAAACAAAAACCCCATTAAAAAATGGTCAAAGGGCCGGACACGGTGGCTCAAGCCTGTAATCCTAGCACTTTGGGAGGCTGAGGTGGGTGGATCACGAGGTCAGGAGATCGAGACTATCCTGGCTAACATGGTGAAACCCCGTCTCTACTAAAAACACAAAAAACTAGCCAGGCATGGTGGCAGGCGCCTGTAGTCCCAGCTACTTGGGAGGCTGAGGCGGGAGAATGGCATGAACCTGGGAGGCGGAGCTTGCAGTGAGCCGAGATCACGCCACTGCACTCCAGCCTGGGAGACACAGCGAGACTCTGTCTCAAAAAAAAAAAAGAAAAAAATGGGCAAAGGACATGGACAGACACATCTCAAAAGAAGACATACATGCAGTATCAGATTTTTAACCAAAATAATAAAGTAAATATCTGCGAATTTCCTTCCAGATATAAACAAATGATTGAACAAATAAATAAATGGGAGAATGGGACAGATCATTTTTTATAAAAATAAAAGACTTTTAAATAATATTTGTAAATACCTCTCCCTTCCACAGGTGGAGCTTATCCCCGCCCCCCCCACCACCTCCCTCCTTGAGAGTGAGCAGGTCTTAGTCACCTTCCTCCACAATATAATAGAAAAAGGGAAAATTAGTAACTTTGCAATGAAGAAAATGGACAGATATCACTTTAACAAAGTAATCAAAGTTAACATCATCAGTGATAAGCCATATATTTCCTGATAGGCTATGATGAGAAGGGCATCTCATATTTACGGTGCTCTTCCCAGAAAGCTACAATCTCAGTCTAATAACGAGAAAACATCAGACAAAAACACACTGAAGAACACTACAAAATATCTGACCTTACCAGTACTCTTCAAAAGTAATAAGGACACAAAACCCCAAAAAACAAAGAACAACAAAAAAGGAAAAGCTGAGAAACTGTCACAGATCAGAGGAGACTTGAAAGGTCTGACAACTATGAAATGTGAACAGTATCTCTTAGTACTCAGATAAAGTTTGACTAAATCTTCATAAACAGGAAGAACTCCCTGTTTATTATCTTCTAGAACTTTAGGGATGAAATAACATTAAACTCCCCATGATTTCTATGGGAATCATCAGCTATACTATATAAAGATAAGGACAATAAATAAAGGTCTATAGAGGTATTAGAGGTCTTAATAAAACAAAGATCTTACTTAGACAAAAAATAATAGAGGAAGCAAAACATAGGTGCAACTTTTCTCTGTAGAAGCAAAGGAAGTTATAATACAAATATTTTATCAACAATAGGAAGTAACCTTAGTATAACTAATAGATATAATTGATCTGGAATGATTGGGGAATGGGACTTCTGGTTAATTTAGTATTTTATTAACTGAGTTATTCATGTTTACTAATTATGGGCAGCCAGTTTTTTAAAGGGCTAGGAAATGTCAATGCTCTTCAGCTAAAGACCACTGAGATGCCTTGCAGATTATCTTACAAAGAAGAATGCGCACTGTGAGAAAACTGTAAGTAAGTTTTCTTACTAAGAATGTCTAAGAAAGAAGTTATTACAGAATTTGGGCTTTGGATGAGTAACTTGGGGAAGGGCATAGGGAAGTAGGGGCTTTCTCTGATTGGGGGCTACAAGAAGGCAAAGCAATTTTATGATTAAATGTCTGAATGAATCTTATCTATAGGGAGGGCAGATTAAAATGGGGATAATGCTGAAATGGGTATTCAGAAGTAGCAGTCATTCAGCTAAGAAAGGGGAATGTTTGATATTTCATGAGCTGCATGATGATTTTATTTTGACTTATTTTATCAAGGTATTCAAGCAACCTTATTGAGATACTCTGCATTTATGTCCAATGGGAAAAAAGCCGGGCCTGACTGTGAATGTCAGACCAGTTTCCAGCAATCAGGAACTCCTTTTTGCTTTCTCAGAAGCAAGAAAAATACCTCTTTTTGACGTGTAATCTTTGGTTGCACATGTCTGTTATGGAACTTAAAACTGCTGTCCCTTAGGTTACCTTTTTGTGTGTGGCCTAAACAACGGCCACTTTAGTGGACACCATTAACCACTTGCTCTTCTTGAGACACTCTCCTCTTGGCTTTATTGACATGGTGCTTCTCTGAGTTTCTTCTGCATCTCTGGTCCTGATTCTTAGCCTTCCTTCTCCCTGATTCTTCTCCCATTCTAAATGTGTGGATTCCCTGGGGCTTACTCCTACGCCCTTCCATTTTCCGTTTCCACTCTCTCCATTACTGATCCCACCCATTCACATAGCTTTAAGTGCTGTCTCTATAGGGGAGTTCCAAATTTATATATTTACCTTGGGTTTCTCCTTTGACTTCTAGACTCATTTATCCAACTGTATACTTGATATCTTCACTTAAAATTTCACAAGAGTCACAAATGTAAAGTGTCCGATATAGTTTAGATATTTGTCTCTGCCCAAATCTCATATTGAAATGTAATCCCCAGTGTTGAAAGTGGGGTCTGGTAGGAGGTAACTGGATCATGGTTGCAGATTTCTCATGAATGAAATTCTCTTAGTGCTGGCCTCATGATAGTGGGTGAATTCTAGAAAAATTTGGTTCTTTAAAAGTGTGTGGCACCTCTCCTCCTCTCCCCCTCCCTGCTTTCTCTGCTTTTGACATGTGACATGCCTGCTCCCTCTTCACTTTCCATCATGACTGTACGTTTCCTGAGGACTCCCCAGAAGTGAGCAGATGCCAGCACCATGCTTCCTATAAAGCCTGTAGAACCACTAGCCAATTAAATTTCTTTCCTTTTTCTTTCTTCTTTTCTTTCTTTCTTTTCTTCTTTTCTTTTCTTTTCTCTTCTTTTCCTTCCTTCCTTCTTTCCTTCCTTTCTCTCTTTCTTTCTTTCTTTCTTTCTTTCTTTTTCTTTCTTTCTTTCTTTCTTTCTTTCTTTCTTTCTTTCTTTCTTTCTTTCTTTCTTTCTTCCTTCCTTCCTTCCTTCCTTCCTTCCTTCCTTCCTTCCTTCCTTCCTTCCTTCCTTCCTTCCTTCCTTCCTTCCTTTCTTTATTTTTTTGAGACAGGGTCTTATTTTGTCACCCAGGTTGGAGTGCAGTGGTGCCATCACAGCTCACTGCAGCCTAGACCTACCCTGCTCAGGTGATTCTCCCATCTCAGACTCCTGAGTAGCTGAGACTACAGGCTTGAGTCACCATGCCTGGCAATTTTTTTTGTTTGCATTTTTTTGTAGAGTTGGGGTTTGGCCATTTGCCTAGGCTGATCCTCAAACTCCTGGGCTCGGGCAATCCACCAGCCTTGACCTCCTAAAGTGCTGAGATTACAAGCATGAGCCACTGAGCCCAGAAAAATCTCTTTTCTTTTAAATTACCCAGTCTCAGGTATTTCTTTATAGCAATGCAAGAAAGACCTAATACAGTGTGTAAAAGAGGATTTTATTGATTTTCTGCCCTAAAGTCATTCCTCCTCTGGTCTTTGGTGTCTCAATAAATAGCCCCACAATCTATTCAGATCCTCAAACTTGCAATTTGGGAGTCAAATGTGATTTGACTGTGCCCTCATATATGATCCATCAGCAAATCTTGCTGCTCCTACCCCAAAATATATCTCACATCTCTCTAGTTCTTGACTCCTCCATGGTCCAGGATGAGCCCAAGCCACAATCATCTCTTCCCTTCATGAGAGCAGCTTTTTTATTTAACTCTTGGCTCACACCTTGGGTCTTTTTCCTCTCTTCTCATGAAAGCCAAACTCATCTTTTGAAAGCACAAATACGATTAAATGACTTTTCTCTCACCTTAACATTCTTCTATAACTTCCCACTGTACTTTAAAATAAAATCCAAACTCTTCCCCACATGCCCTACTTGAGCTATACTCATCCTGCATATCAGGCTTTTCTCATCTGAGACCCCCTCTCCCTCGCTCATTATGCTCCAGTTGCATGATTTTTCAAAACAAATAATTATCCAATTTTTCAAGCTCATTCCCACCTCAGGGCCTTGAGCTTGCCCTGCCTGTAAACTCACCCCTATCCCCACACAGACACATCTTTCTTTATCCATACCTTCCTTCCCAAGAAAGGCTTCTGCTCTGCTTCCAGTCTGTGCTTCAGTGTTCCCTCCAGAGACAGCCTGTCCCTGACCTATCTAACTAATTAACTCCCCTAATTACAGTCTGCCATTGGCTTTTTAAATTTCTTCCTTACCATTTAATATAATTCATAATTTTCTGCTTTTTAGATAATATAATATCTATATTTCCTGTAAGATTGAAAGTTCCAACAAGGAAAGAGTGATATGTTTTGCTTCCCACTCTGTAGTTCTGCATTTAGCACATAAGCAGCACTCTGTAAATATCTGTTGAACATATGGACATATTAATGCATTGTCAGTCACTATTCCCTTGGAGTAAACTAGTTTTGTTCTTACTGGCTTCAGAAACACTACATGAGTGAAGCAGGGCAGCTGAAAATGTGGAAATCATCAAAGAATGTAAAAATGGACTCTGTGTCTGCAGGAGGTAGAGGATGACCAGAGGTGACGAGATTCAGCCATGGGAAAGGAGAAAGACCACTCCACTTGGATTCAGAAGACTGAAGGTCTGGACCAGATGCAGGGAGTTGAATAATTTGATTAGGTTCTGTGTTAGACTGAATAAAGCCCTCCAAGTATGTCTACATCCTTATCCCTGGAACCTATCAATATGATACCTTACGTTACAAAAGAGGCTTTGCAGAAGTGATTGAATTAAGGATCCTGAGATAATTCTGGGTTACCCAAATGGACCCAGTGTAGTCACCAGGGTCCTCATTAGGCAGGAGAGTCAGACTTAAAGATGAAGATGTGAGGACAGGGCAGAGCAATGTGGGACCACAAGCTAAGGAATGCACGCAGTGCCTAGAAGCTGGAAAGGGAAAGGAAATTAATTTTCTCCTTAAGCCTCCAGGAGACACAAGCCCTGCCAACCCATTTTACATTTCTGACCTCGACGTCTGTGAGAGAATAAATTTGTGTTGCTTTTAAACCACTAAATTTGTGATAATTTATTACAGCAGCGATAGGAAACTAACATAAGGTCTGAGACTCATCTCTAAAATCTGTCTTATTTACCTATTTGTTTGCCTTTGTTGCTGCTATTGTCTCTCCAAACTAAAATTAAAGTTATGTAATGGAAGAGGCTATATTTCTGTTGCCCACTGTTTTATTTCCATGATTGAGAACAAGGCCTGACACAGAGTAGGTTTTAAATAAATATTTGTTGAGTCAATGAGCAGATGAACACAGATTTCTATCCAGTGGGGTTATTGTGAAGACCAAACATGCAAATATAAATTACAGACTATTTTCAACAACTGAGCAGAAGTCACTCTTCCCATTCTCCATGTGATTTCCTCTTCTTTTTAAACACATTCATCTCCTCTGTTGAATTTCCATGGGGTCTCTTTCACTCCTCTGCCGAGTTATTCCTCCATCATTTGATGCCCTTTTACCTAATTCTTCCCTTAGGCTCTCTACCCTTAATTATATTATGTAATATCTAATTGTCCTGCTTGGCGGATCCAGATGTGACTGGATTATATAAATACCGAGGTAGCCACTTCAGATTTACGTGTTGGCATACATGCATCCCTATGGCTGTGATTAGATTTCATATGTATCGTTTTAATGGATTTTAATAAATCACTTTAATGAATGTTGTATTCATTTACTTTAATTTGATTAGACCATTGCATGTGAGAAATCTCCTGTTCTGAAATTGCTCATGTTAATCACAAAATTGCATCATAATGTAGTGACTAAGAGCACGTTTTCTTTTCAAAACACAATCACGTCACATGCAATTTTAATCAAATTAGGCAGAGCAATTCCTCTGTAGCAAGATAGTGCTGAAAAGCAAGTTTGTGACCCAGCTTTCTTTCTCTTGCAGCCTGCTAGATGACTCATACTGTCATATGCTCTAGTTTACCAGGCACTGTCTATGAGTCTTTCTGGTTACAGATTCCAATCGATATCCTGTAAAAAAAAAAAAAAAGTACGTGTGTATAAAAGAGGGAGAAAGAGAGAGACGGTAAGTGAGGAAACATACTGAGATGTATAATATAAAGGAATCTGATAGCAATACAGGGGGCTCTAACTTTGAAACCTGTGATTTGTGATTTCAAATATTCAACATGTGTTAAGTGAGGTCATGCAATCTTCCCGAGGAAAATTGTTGACTGAGAGAGGTGGATGGTGTACCTCTGCAAAGCTTGTCATCATGTTTTTCTTGAAATGCAGATGTAGCGGAGGGGTTGGTGAGGGAGGTTGGGAGGAGAGAAGGTTGATTCTGGTAAAGTCTTCATTAAGCAAGGACTCCAGAAGCCTCCTCAATGTCAAAATATCTCCTACTCACATTCAAACAGACATTCACTTGGGTGAACAGGCTCCTATTTCAATTTTTTGCTACCTACATTTGTGAATATTTTCCTTTCTTGAAGAGAGCAGCCTTACTGATGTATTTGTACAAACAGGCTTGCTTAGCCCTCTCACATATACGTATGTGTATGTGTGCATATATATACAGTATACATGAACAGTATATTATATATGTGCATAGATATATACATATATAACTATATGAATACACACACACACACACACACACATATACCAAAGAGCTCCTATTCCCTATTGAACAGAGAAAATTACAAAAGTCAGGAGAGGTGTTTTTAGAAAAATGCTTCTTGAGTGATTAATTCTAATATTCATTTGTATCTTTATTAACTTCAATTATATAATAAAAGCATCATTTATGTCAATCAATACACAAGGAATTATTTCAAAGTTTTCTGTATTTATCATTGACTTTGCATGCATGTGTTTCTTTGTTCAGCGAACCTTCATTGAGCCTCTATTGTATGCCAAGCTCTATACTGATTTCTGGAATTATAGACATGAAAAAGAAATATTCTTGCCCTTCTAGAGTTCATAGAACAATGGAAGAAGTAATATAAAACATGCATATTAAACAATATTGTGGTAAGAGTTGTAACTGAAAAAAGGAACACAAAATAGTAAAAGCCTGATAATTATCTAAATTTTCACTATTTCATTTTACTTACCTGATCTACAAAAAAATGTAATAAGACATTGAAGTAACTTTTAATTCTTGTATTCTGACACTTTAAATTATAATTGTTAAAGAATAATTTTTCCAGACATTTTAGTCAGCAGTGTCAGACTTCCTAGGGATTTATTCACAAAATTTCTAGGTAGATTAATGATCTGTAGTTAATCTACATTGTAACAGGATTAGATTGAACAGCATTTCCGGGTCTTTCCACATACTTTGTCCTGGAGACTAGCCATGAAATCAAAGAATTTCAGAGTGTATATGTGGTGAGGGAGGTGGTGGGTAGTAGGGAGCCTATGGATACTATTATTGTCCCCATTTGACAGATATCAATAATAAAGTCAAGAGAAGTTTAATAACTTTTCAAGAATACACAACTAATGTGTGGTTAGGCTGAGATGTGAGTGTAAGCAATTCAGATCCAGACACCGCTGCGGTAGATATCTCTCACATTCTTTGAAGTAGAGGAGACTAGAATTAAAAAGCTCAGTTGTTTTAGCTTGCTGCAAATTTAACATGAGTTAACAAGTGGCCAACAAAATAGTTTAAAAAATAGCTTTGCTAGTAAGAATATATCTATTTATATTAATAATGACTGCAAACCAATTACTCCAAAACTTAAACACACTATCAACACACATTTATTATTTCACAGTTTTGTGGTTCAGGATTCTGTGTGCAGCTTTCTGGATCCTCTGGCTCATGGTATCTGACAGGCTGCTGTGATCAAAGTGTCAGCTAGGGCAACAGAAGGCTCAAAGCTTGACTGGGGTGGGTTCACTTCCCAGCTCACTCACATACTCATTGGCAGGATTCCATTCCTCCAGTGCTCTTGGATTAAGGACCTTAGTCCTGATTAACTGTTAACCTGAGATGTCAGTTCTTTGCCACATGGCGCTTTTTTTAGAGCTACTCATAACAGGACAGCTGGTATCCCTCAGAGCAAGCTCTGAAAGAGAGCAAAAAATAATGAGAGAGGTTGAGCAAGACAGAAGCCAGCGTGCTTTATTTTAATGTAAACTATCCTCAGAAGTGATATCTAATCATATTTACCATATTTTATTCATTATGAGATTCACTAGGCCCAAGCAACACACAAGGGGAGGTGACTGCACAATGTCATGAATACCCACAGGAACAGATCATGGGGGCTCATTTTAGAGGCACCTACCACACTGTTACCAATGCCAGGAGAAATTTACCTAACGTCATGACTTTGGGACAGCTGAAGTAATCAATATGCCAAATATATAAAATATATTTATATAAGATATACAGAAATAAAGATAGATATAGATCTACATATACACAGTCAGATACATATACATATAAATGTAAGAAGTTACAAAAAATAATTTGGTTTTCTAGATTGAGGATCTTCATCATTTCAATTTCCACACAAACACTGCCATGTCAAGAAAGTTTGATATTTTTCTAGCAAAAACTCATTCAGATAGAGAAAAAGCTTTCATAAATATTTCACAAGCCCTCCTCTCAATTCAATCCTTCTCTCATGGTCATGAAAGCCTGTAAGCAAATGGATACGAAAAGTTGTTTATCTTGTCGCATGGACAGTTTCCTGCTATTCCAAAAAAGCTTTGACAAATTCTCCTTTATGCCCCATTACATTAATCAAAAATCCTAGATTACCTATGTCTTCTCTGTGCTGGTGACCTGTTCCCTGCTTGAGTCAGTGCCGAATTTTACTTTTCTGCCTCAACATTGTGCAAATGACTTCAGTGTGGTAACCTACACTTGACTTCACTCCTGGGAGTACTGTTTAACATTTTGGACCTGAATAACAACCTCCACCTATCGCAAGGTTGTTTTTATATTTTTTGTTTTTAAATCAGGGGTAAGGGCTCAAGCGCTTGTCATTGATATTCAAAAAGTATCTATGTGGACAAAATTACCATACATTTCATCATGATAGCTGAAAAAGCCTCCTTTTGCTATACTATATAAATCTAAGTTATGCTATAGCCCTCCTATCAGCTTTTAAAAATATGTGTGTAGTTGAATTTATCGTCATGTACAGAGAGACAGCACTTCATTGATTTAGAAATTAAGCTATATAATTACCCTAATGGGCAATTTTTGGTACTAACATATTTCTGCAGAGATCCTCTACCATTTGTTGACATGAGAAGCTCAAATTTTCCTTCCGAGTTATATTTGCCTCAGATGTTTGAAATAAAATCAGCTGAGTCCTGATTATAAACATATAATCATAGGGTCACACATAGGGTCACAGGATTATGGCATTTTAGACACACTTTTAAATTAGGCTAGGTTTCCTAAAGAGAAAAACACAAAAGTTTAAATAATTTATTTATTCAAGCAATATTTATTGAGTGCCTGCTATGTTTCATGTACTATGTTAAGCACTAAGAATACAGTGTGAAAAGACAGAAAAGATTGATCTTTTGGAATTTAATGATAAAAAATCTCACAGAAATTGTATTTTTTAAATCAATTATCTCTTAGGAATTGGGTGGCTATTTCAAAATATTCCAAAAATAAGGAATCCAATTCTAACTAGAGGGCACATGGCTTGTTGCCCATGCCTCCGCTCAGCAGAAGAATTAAGATTCATTTAGCATTTTAGTGCCAATAGATGACCATATGGGTGGGTTTTGGAAAGACTATAATAAACCCACATAAGTTTCCCTTCCCTGTAAGGTTTATAAAAACTTTTTCTTGCTATCCTATTGATAGCATAGGCATAATACGTGTTTGACAACATTCATTGTCCAAACAGAAAAAATATGCTATAATAAATTAATATATATTTTTAAATTTATTCAAATATATGTGTGTGTGTGTGTGTGTGTGTGTGTGTGTGTGTGTGTGTATATATATATATCCAGATGGAATTAATATTGTTTTGATTAGGTAGGGATTGAAAAAACTATTCTAAAAAAGTCATAAGGAACTCTGACTAAGGTGATCTACAGAATTATAGCCAGAATTTGTTAAGCTAAAGGATCTATAAATGAGATCCTTGTATACTCTTACTGATGTCACAAATATTGTGTGTGGGATAGATATTGTTAGCCCCATTTTATAAGCCATTTGTTAAACACAGTCATTACTAAAAATTAAGTTGCATGAACTTAAAATAAAAAATAATCAATACTCAATTGAATGTACTACATTTTAATTAGTTCATTAAATTTTGCCATTACCTATGCTCTGGAGGTTATCTATGTTTATTGTGTCTTTATGGTAAAAATGCAATGTAGTGGTGTGCTACACAGCACATCTCTTCCCACTTCTGTGTTTAATGATTTCAAACATGGTAGGAACATTTATACCACCAAAATAAGCTAATGATACAAATCAGAGCCTTCTTTTTTTCTGAGCTAGTTCTTAAACATATCCCAGAACACCACTGGATACTCTCTAAGAGAGTGCATTCCTTGCTCTGAGCCAGCAATTGATTTAAGGTGCTATTGGTTTTTCTATAGACTGAATATAAGGCATCCAGAAACCTTAGAAGTGAGATGACAACACTTATTATTATAACTAATGACCTGCTCAAAGTTTTCACGTCACTTCCCTACAACTGTGTCTTTACTTGATTAGATACTTTAGTATTCAAGGAGAAATGTTTTCATCAGAGGATACATTGAAATGAAAGTTGGTACTGACACTAAGTCACTTTGAGATTTTTAATACCACTGGAAAAATGACCATAAAAACAAGAAATGAAAATTGGTTAGAGACGATAATCTTGATTATCAAGGGGATATCATTTTGCTGCTTGAGCATCAGGGAGAGATCATACAACATAAACTCAGAACATTTTTTGAGTTGCCTCCTGGTACTGCTATGCCTGGTGGTAAAGTTAACAGAGACTACAATAACCCCATACAGGTGAAACTATCAAGGCGCACACCTTTCAACAAGGAAGGCTGGGTCACGCCACCAGATAGAGAACCTGAATCAGCTGAGTTTCTGGCTGAGGGCAAAGGAAACATGAATGAATGAAGTGTGGGGAAAAAGTTATAAATACCATGTGGAACATCATTACCACTTGCAGAAAAGAGGACTGCAGTAGCTAACCATGTTTTTTTTTTTAATCTGTTATTCACGTGATATAATTAACCAGTTGTTTTTCTTCTACTCTCCCACTTCCATTTGATAAAGTGATAAAATGTATTAGTCCATAGAGGAATCAAGAAATAACTCCAACCAGCCTAAAGGTAGAATGGATATCATAAATGAGATTTTGGGTCTTCCCTTTTGGGGAAAAGACGGGAGCATATTTATTTGTAAGAGAAATGGTTGCTTTATATTAAGTGAGAGCATGTTGTAATTGCTATATAATTGTTTAGAAACTCAAATGTGGGAAGAAGAGTGTTGAGTAGCCAAAGATGTGGACAGTAGCGGATACTGTGAATTGTTTTACTCAACACTTGCTTTAGTAACTTTCTAGCTTGTCTCCTGAACTAAAAATAACAGAAACAGAAGAAGAAGAGGATGAGAAGGAAGAGAAGGAGGAGGAGAGAGGAAGGAGGAGGCCTGATTCCTTGAAGGTAGGTTTCTAGTATGGCTTTGATTTTGCCATGCAGATACAGCTTTGTAAGACTTAGAAGGAGGAAATGACCAACATGAGAAAGTGGCTGTCCACAGTGCTGTTGGATATTCTTGCAAGCATGTCAGTGAAAGGATCTGTTCCTCTAAGGCAGCACTAGAGAAGATTTCAATGTCCAGCCTTTATGTCATAGACTTGAAAGTGTATGAGATGGTAGCAATAGGGCTTCTACCAGAATAGTTCTGTATTATAGTTGGGCATTTCTCCTAGTTACTCTTTTTCCTGGCCATATAGCTATATACTTTCCTGGACCTCAAGGAAATTCTATAAGCTACCTATATCTTTTATAAACCCCTTTCTGTTTAAATTAGCTGTAGGGGATTCAATAATCTGCAGCTAAGAGTTCTGAATGATACATTATTTGGACATGCCATCTCTAATAGTAACCTAAATTACTCACTCACATGTTATTACTGCTATAGAAAAGACCAAGCACAACGAAATTAAAGGTGTGCCTTCTTAGATTTTGGTCAAAAGAAACTCCACTAACATCTATCATAGCAGCACAGTTAGAAGACAAAGTAGTATCACACTATTTAGCACAACTCAGATAATCAACTACTTGAGAAAAGAGATCATGTCTTATTCATCCTTTTAATGTAACCACTCAGCAGTAAATACTGTGTTGTACTGAACCTGAAAGCAGGCTGTTCAATGGAAGAGGGCATGCTGCTCAATGCTCACTCCAAAGCCAGTGAATTCAGGGAGTTCACATTCTGGCTTTAGAGATTGTTTTCACTATAATTCATAATATATCAAATATTCTCTTTCTGGCTCAAGTGTTTCATCTGTAGATGTTGAATAGCAACACCTGACTACTACCTCTTAATAGTACCATGAGTAATAATAATTATCACAAATAGAAATTCCTAGGCATTTACTATGTACTTTTTAAAGTATTTTATATTTATAAATTTATTTAATCTTTATAATCACCTTATAAGCTTCATATACTTATCCCCATTTTACAGATGATGGAACTAAGGCAAGTCAAGGTCTTATACATAAGATTCTAGAATTCAAATCTAGGCAGCCTGGAGCCAGAATCTATACTTTTCACCACTCTGCTTTATTGCAAGCAAAATAAAAAAGTATTATATAGTGCACCAGAGATAGAAGAAGTAGAGTAATGCAATGAGAGCAACATGGGAAATGCAGATTTTAATGGCTAAAAGCTATGAAAGTAGCATTAAATAATTTTGAAAGAATTTATGGTCAAGCATTATTTTTTCCTTTAGGCTCTATGGATAGTTAGGACATCTAATTTTTTTTATTACTGGTGTATACATATGTTCTCATCTCTATGTTAGAAGCTTGGAGTTGGATCTAGAGGCCCTATTAGGATTAAATGTGAGTATAATTTCTTAAAATGTTTACACTTAGATAGGAAGATATATATAGAGAGAGATATAGATAAATATAAATCTATATATAGATATATATTTATATATAGATATAATTTATATATATTTATATATAATTATATATAATATAAATATAGATCTCTATATAGATATATAGAGATCTATATTTATATATAGATATATAGAGATCTATATTTATATATAGATATATAGAGATCTATATATATAGATATATAGAGATCTATATTTATATATAGATATAGAGATCTATATTTATATATAGATAAATATAAATCTATAAATATAGATATACGGATATCCATCTCTCTCTCTCTCTCTCTCTATATATATATATATATATATGGAACAACAGTAAGCTCCTGAGGCATAGCATTCATATATTTTCTTGAAATCATTATATTTCCAGTCCATAATGCTTGGAAGTTAATAAACAACAATGTTTAACAGGATAAACACCAGTCACCATGTTGTTATATGTTATAGGAATTTATAGATGTAAGAATTTAATAACACCTGGAATAGTCAAGATTTCAGGAAGAAAGTAAAACTTGAGTCTTAAAGGCTGGCTAAGATTTTGATAAAGAGGGAAAAGAAGATAGGGTATATCAGGTGAGGAAACAAAGAAAGTGAAACTATGGTGGTGGAATTAGTAATATAACCTTATGGAGCAACCGCTATGGTGTCCTGTGGGTAGCCCTTCATTCATGAGAAGGCCAGATGGGCAGCTGGATATCTGGCAAACAGTATAGAGAGCTATTATGGTAGATGCATTGATTTTTAAATGTTCTTTGGAGAAAATCAAGCCAATTTGTAGCAGGTAACTTTTAAGCCTCATTAACTGTTAATGGTCTATTTTAGGCATTTGTTTGTAAAAGTGTGAGAACTGCATGAAAAGTTAACTGTTGAGGCACTATCAAGAAAAGTATTATTTACTATATTATTTTTATTTTATGAAGAAAGAGAATTTGTGGAATATGCTAATGGAAAACATAATTGCCCTGTAGTTATTTTCCTCTCAAAGCTACAGTGCTGCCAGGGAAATAATTACTTCAGGCATCTTGATGATTGAATAGCAAGATAAAATGACCATGGTAGCCGCTGATTTTGATAGCTGACTATTCAAATATGGATCAGTTGCATCAGTTACATCAAAGCAATGAGTTATTTTCAGAGATAATTATAAAATGTCTTCAAAGGACTTTTCCCTGCAAATAATCTGGTTAATGGGCCACACTATTTTATTACTGTGTTAGTTTAACCCACTAACAAATATTTTTTATTAGACTAGAAAGCTACGAGTTTTAAATTAAATTTTTGGGGTGATTGGGGCTGAATTCAGGGTAGAGATTATGGAGTGATTTGGGTCCCACCCCCACCCCTTCCTGATGTGACCACTGGCCCCACAGAGGATGCTTTCCCCACATTTTCCAGGAGCTACTTGCATTGGTGTCTCTGAGTGTTACCATGCTATCCCTTTTCTCTCTCTTTCCTTCTATTTTCCTTCCTGTCTTAAATAGAGCTATGTTGGGTGAGGTTATACAAAGCTTCTATGATATTGGGGTATAAGGAGAAAGAATAATTCTGAGGCTTTGTTTGTTCTTAAAGATTCTTTCTCATTTCTCAAGCAGTTTTACGTATAGTTATTTCCATTTCTCCAAAGTTTAACCAGTAAATAAGTCAAGCTATCTGGAATCCTCCTATCCCCAATTCACCAGAAACGAGGACATTCCAAATTTTGACCAGTTCTTTTGATGTTGAACAAAGATGTATATTTTCAAAATGAACTGACATGGTGGGATTATTTTCTGCAATCATAAACAGAGTATCATCCAAATTAGAAAAGATAATCCCAATTAGGAAAATAAGAAATTTTTAGAATAGGCAAATATGCTTGTATATATGTGAATGCAGAATCTGTTAGTCTTCAGCAATTGCTTTATTTTGGATCATGAAACTTGGATAGGATTGATTCACGGCTAACTAGGATGCACTAAAAAGTCCTGCTTATTACAAAGATATTCAGTGAAGTTAATAATCCATAAAATTAAAAATTGGTTTATTACACAGGGCATGACGTGAAGAAAGATGATGAGTGGTTTAACATCTCTACTGATGATAAATCAAGTGAGAGTTATGGAAAGCCAAAGCAAGTTGATCATCTATATATATATATATATATATATATATATAGATCATATATATATATATATCAGAAATAATTTTTCAACAATGAGGTTTGTTATCTTTGATGTCACCAGTGGAGTATCTTTAGGAAAGAGACTTACATGTATTTGTGGCATTTAATTATAATCTTCCATAATAACTAACATTTACCTCATCTTATTCCTCACTAACACACATAAAAACTGAGGCAATTTTAAAGTAAAAATATAATAAAACAAGATACAAAAAGTAAAAACTCAGAATTAGAAAAAGAAAATTTGATTATTGCTTGTACACATACCAAAACTATATTTTCTAAATTGCAATTGGGTAGAAAGCAACCTGTTTATACTGAGGATCCCGTGATATGTCACATTTTATATTATAGAAACCTCCACTAGCTTCTGTGAGTTAGGTTGTCTCTGGCAGCAGGATACTGATTGTCCTGAGACTACCAACTGACAAGAACTGATGCTCACAGCATGCTCCCCATCCTGTCAGTCAGGCTGCAACTGAACCTGGCTAGATGAAATTCATTGGAAAGCAGCTGAAGACTACAGAAGGCTGACAAAGTTAATGAGAAGCCGGGGAACCAGGCCCGGATAGTGGGATGGACCAGTGGAGCCTTGGGGATTTGGGCATCTGAAAGGACAGCAGTGACCAGCAGCAGCCAGCAGCCAGTAGCAATCTGGTCTGGCTCTGGCATTGCCACTGTGATGAGTGTGATGTCCCCTTACTCTCTGTTGTCACTTGCTTAAGATTTAGACCCCTGGGAGGGATCATCTGACTTTCCATATTATATTATGCTTACTTCAAACTTGCTCTTTCTACTGAATTCAGAGGCATCACTCTTTGCCTCAGGCCAAAAAACTCAGTCACCTTTGGCACTTCACCACCACTCACCTCACATCCAATGCATCAGCAGATCCTGTGAGCTCTGTTTCAATATCTGTCCTGAATCCAACTACTTCTCAATAATCAGGATAACCAAGATTCTATCCATGCACTTATTATTGAATCCATTCATTACCCACCCTTCTGTTACCTACCAAGATGTGATTTCTGCCATCTTGGCCAATTGCATCATAAGTTAATTTTAAAACCACTAAAGTGAATGAGGAAAAAGGTCGAGTGACTCATTCAGGGTGGTTTATCTCCTCCACAGCAGAAAACTTTGGGTCAGGATTCCATGGGACACAAAGTATTCTTTTGCTCCAGGATCATTCTGAGAGGTCTATTTATTGCCCTTTTGACCAATAAAAATTTCAATGAAAAATGTTGTCATATCAAAATCACCTATTTTCATTCAACACTCCCTCTCAACACAATCTATGTGTCATCCATCAGCTTTTAAATTTAGGTCTAGTCTAGATTTGTCTTCTCACCGCTAGACTCATATACCCACCTACCTATTTTTATTCCATGTGTAGGTTTCATAATAATCTCAAACTTTACATGTTTGAAATCAAGACTAATGTTTACTCCAAACCTGTGCATACCCCATTCCTCCCTAACCAGATAACTCTACAGTGAAGTTCAAAATTGAAAACCCCACCCATGCTCGGAGGTTTCACTTCTTAGTTCTTCATTTTAATATGAATAGACAAACAAGAATTATGACACATGAAAGACATGCTTCTAACATGGAATAAGGGCAAAAATAACTGGAAAAAGTAATTTAGAGGAAACAGGGATTGTGCAGGAAACTACAGTTAAGTAATAACAGGATGCTAAAATTTCCATAGAGCTACTGGAAATTAAAAGCATACTAAGAATAAAAATTTAAAAACCTAAAAGTATGGAAATAAAGGTATTAATTTCTTCCTGAAAATGAGAAATAAGAGACATAAACACAGAAAGTGGGAACAATAAGAAAACCAAAGGGACAATTTCAGAAGGTCTACAATCTAATAAATTTTAAAAAGAGACAAAAAATGGAGTTGAGGAGCTATGAATAAAATAATTCAAGAAAATATCTAATAAAGTTAGGATATGTGTTTTCAGATTTAAAAAGGCTTAGCTTGTACCCATAATAATGGATAAAAATATACACACACAAATATCATTGTCAACTTTCAGAACGTTGGGACCAAAAGAAAGTGTGCAAGATTAAAAACAACAACAACAGCAACTACAACAAAATAGTCATATACAAATTATCAGGTATTAGAATAGATTTGAATTTCTTAAAGCAACATTAGAAGCAAGAAATAAAGCAATACTTTTGAAAGTCTAAAGAAAATTTACTTCCAAGCTAGAATTCTGTCACTAACCAAATTATCAATTAAATAGTTGTATAAGAGAAAATATTTAGACATACAAAAATCTCAAAAAAGTGTAGATTCCTGTCATTGTACCTTTTCTCAAGAAGCCACTAGAACACATGCTCTATAAAAATCAGATATTAAAACACAAAAAGAAGAAAGATATGGAGTATGCCCTGACAGGTGAATACCTGATGTGGAGAATGAGAGCAGACAGGAGTAGTGTGACTTGGAAAACAGACGTGTGGAAGGCTGTTATTCTCAGGATTCCAGCTACCACTCTACCATCTTTTTAACCTGAGGATAGAGTGCCTAAGGGAGCTTGGCCCAGTTTCTTGGCTTGTTTTGATGTGTGTTGATGATGTTTTTGTTTTCTTTCCCATGTTCTACTGCTTGGATTAGCTAAGTATACTCCCCCAAGATGAGTTCTCTTTGACCTACTTTAGAGAATGAGATACAGTCCTCGGTGAACTTAGAAGCAGATAATACCTAGATGCCTGTGCCCTGTGATGGGTCATATGGTTTCTAGGGTCCCTTCATGACTGTGCCCACTGATTTTCCTGGACAATTATTCAGTAACTGTGCTTAGCTTATCTTCTCCTTGGATCCTTCTAAATGTCTATGTAAAAAAAGGTGCAGATGCTGAGGCTGAAGATGGAAGAAGCTTGAGAAGGCTGTATGGGGTGCCTGAATGCTAGGGCTGGTTCCTGGCTCCAGCTGGCTTCTTGGGAAGGGGTGAGTGAAGGGACTGGGGGACTATCTTCTCGTGAACCTCTTGGTCCCTAGCTGCAGGGGACCCCACACTTGCCATGAACATTTGAGCTGGCAGAGATATTTCCCTGAATATTAGACAGAGTGAGATCTACAGTAGATGTATAGCCAGGGACCTTTGTATGCAAGACAGCTTCGATGAATTCTGGCCATAAACACCTATCCTCCAGAGCGCCCCATGTCCCTCTGAGAGTCCCTGGCCCCAGCTAACCACCAGATTGGGATAAAGGAGGGAAAACTTCCCAGCAGAACTGGGGCACCTCTGTCCTGCAGGCCCACCTGCCTGCTAGCTGCTCCTGCCTGGCCACCCTGCAGGAGCATGTACACAGTGAAACCTCCATTGCCCAGCCTGGGTGCTTTGTTTTATCTGACTGAGTGCTGATAGCCTGGGAACGCTTTGGGCCCCCTAATGCAACCTAAATCCAACCCCAAGGGTCCAGAGGAGAAAGCCACAAGCAGGCCCTCATGCTGCAGGGCTGTGGCTTATTGCTCAGGAGTGCTAAGCTAGGATCTGTGCCCAGCACTTGAGCAGGGGAGGAGCCCACACTCTCAGAAAAATGACAGGGATGAGTCACACAGGTTTGCAGACTGGTTTGGGATCTACATGTGCCTCCCTCCACAGAACTGGCCCCTGCCAGACCTCCACCCAAGGGAACCTTGTGGTCTATAAGACCTAACAACAGCAAAAACAACAACAAATTGTGGGCCAGTGATCAAACGTGGCTCCCCAAAGACCCCGACAAGAAACTGGTGAGGGGGTCACTCCTCTTCTCCTTGCCCCAGAGAGCATAGCTGCAAATGTGAGGATATACAAAAGAACTGCACTGCTGAGTAAGAGCCTATCTACCATCCATTGTTCTCAAGTGCAATTTATGAGATTGTAGCCCGAACTACAACATTGATTCTCCCCATGGCAAAACCAAGGGCAAGAATTCAACCACAAAGACTCCGTACAGAGCCTTGGACCTCTTACACTTCCAGAAATAAAGCCAACTGACTGTTCTCAATTTACACCACAGTTAAATGGACATCAACCCTCCTAGATGAAAAAGAATCAGCACAAGAACTAGCAATTCAAAAGCCAGAGTGTCCCCTTTCCTCCAATGAGCCTACCAGTTCCCCAGCAATGGTTCTTAACCAGTCTGAAAAGACAGACATGGAATTCAGGATCTGGATGACAAGGAAGTTCATTAAGATCCATAATAAAGTTGAAACTTAATTCAATGAAACCAAGAAATGAAGTAAAATCATTCAAGAGCTGAAAGATGAAATAGCTATTTTAAGAAAGACCCAAACTGAACTTCTTGAGCTGAAAAATTTACAAGAATCTCAAATACAATCAAAAGTATTAACAGCAGAATAGACCAAGCTGAGGAAAGAATTTTGGAGCTCAAAGACTGGTTCTTCAAATCAACTCAGTAAGACAAAAACAAACAAAAAAGAATTAAGAAAAAGAAGCAAAACCTCTAAGAAATACGAGATTATGTAAGGAGTACAAATCTATGACTCGATGGCATTCTGACAGAGAAGGAAAGAGAATAGCAATGTGTAAAATATATTTCAGGATGTAGTTCATGAAAATCCCTCTAATTTTGCTACAGAGTTTGACATGCAAATCCAATAAATACAGAGAACCCCAGCTAAATACTATAAAAGATAACCATTGCCAAGGCACATAATCATCAGATTCACCAATGTCAATGCAAAAGAAAAAGTCTTAAAGGCAGCTAGAGAGAAGGGACAGGTTACTTACAGAGGGAACCTTATCAGGTTAGCAGCAAACCTCTCACTAGAAACCTTACAAGCCAGAAGAGATTGGAGGCCTATTTTCAGCAGCCTTAAAGAAAAGAAATTCCAAATAAGAATGCACAAAATTAAGTTTCTTAAGTGATGGAGAAATAAAATTCTTCTCAGACAAGCAAATGCTGAGGGAATATGTTTCAATTAGACCAGCCTTACAAGAGGTCCTTAAGTGAATGGTAAATGTGGAATGAAAGAACAACTCCTGCTACTGCAAATACTCACTTAATCACATAGCCCACAGGCACTATAAAGCAGCTATGCAATTAGGTCTACATTACAGACAGCTAACAACACAATGACAGGATCAAGGTCACACATATCAATATGAACATTTCACTTAAGTAAGCTAACCACCCCACTTGAAAGACACAGACTGTCAGGTCGAATTAAAGGATAAGACCTGACTATCTATTGTATTCAAGAAACCTACCTTACATGTAAGGACACCAACTGGCTCAAAGTAAAAGGATAGAAAACAATCTATCATGTAGACAGAAAACAAAAAGCAAGAGTTCCTACACCTATATCAGATAAAACAGATTTTAAACCATTAAAAATTAAAAGGACAATGAAGAGCATTATGTATTGATAAAGGGTACAACAAAACAAGAAGCCTTAAATATCCTAAGTATTATACACACCCAACACCAGAGCACCCAAATTTATGAAAGAAGTTCTTCTTGGCCTGCAAAAAGACTTAGACAACCACACAAGAATAGTAGGAGATATCAGCATCCCACTGACAGTATTAGATCACCAAGGCAGAAAATTAACACACTGTGGACTTAAACTCAACACCTTACCAGTGGACCTAATAGACATCTACAGAACACCCCACCAAACAACCACTGAATATACCTTCTTCTCATCTGCTCATGAAACATATTCTAAGATCAAACACATGCTTGGTCATAAAACAAGTCACAAAATTTTTTTAAAAAAATGAAAATTATACTAAGCACAGTCTCAGACCACAGCATGATAAAAACATAAATCAATATCAAGAAGATCTCTCAAAACTACAGAAGTACATAGCAATAAAACAATTTGCTCTGGAATAACTTCTGGGACAGCATTAAAATTAAGGCAGAAATTTTAAAAAGTTTTGAAAGTAATGAAAATAGGGAAACAATGTACTAAAATCTTTGGGATACAGCCAAAGCGGTGTTAAGAGGAAATTTTGAAGTTCTAAACACCTTCATCAAGAATTTAGAAAGATCTCAAATTCACAATTTGACTTTGCACATAAAGAAACTAGAAAAATGTGTACAAACCAACCCCAAAGCTCGAAGGAGAAAAAACATAACTAAAATTAGAGAAGAGCTTAACGAAATTGAGATACAAAAATCCATACAAAAGATCATTGAAGTTAGATTTCTCGAAAACAAGATTGATAGACTACTAGCTATATTAACAAAGAAAAAGGAGAGGATCCATATATGTACAATCAGAAATGATAAAGGAAATATTACAATTGATCCCACAGAAATACAAAGATCATCAGAAACTACTATAAACAGCTCTATGCATGCACATTAGAAAATCTAGAGAAAATGGATAAATTCCTGGAAGCACACAATTTCCCAGGAGTGATTCAGGAAGACAGTGAATCCCTGAATAGACCGATATCGAGTTCTGAAATTGAATCAGTAATAAAGATTCTACCAACCAAAAGAAAAACCCAGGACCAGGTACATTCACAGTCAAATTCTACCAGATGTGCAAATAACTGATACCAATCATACTAAAACTATTCAAAAATATCAAGGAAGAGGACCTCTTCCCTAACTCAATCTATGAAGCCAAAATTAGCCTGATACCTAAATCTGGCAATGAAAAAAGAAAACTTCAGGCCGATGCCCCCGATGAACATAAATGCAAAATTCCTCAACAAAACATTAGCAAACCAAATCCAGCAGCACATCAAAAAAGTTAATACATCACAATCAAGGCGCCTTTATTCCTGGGATGCAAGGTTGGTTCAACATATACAAATCAATAAATGTGATTTGCCATATAAACATAATTAAAAGCAAAAACAATATGATCATCTCAATAGATGCAGAAAAAGCTTTCAATAATATCCAACATCTCTTCAAGATAAAAACCCTTAGGCCGGGCGCAGTGGCTCACGCCTGTAATCCCAGTGCTTTGGGAGGCTGAGGCGGGAGAAGCACAAGGCTAAGAGTTAGAGACCAGCCTGGCCAACACATTGAAACACCGTCTCTACTAAAAATACAAAAATTATCTGGGCATGGTGGTACATGCTTGTAGTCTCATCTACTTGGGAGGCTGAGGCTGGAGAATCACTTGAACCTGGGAGGTGGAGGTTGCAGTGAGCAGAGACCATGCCATTGCACTCCAGCCTGAGTGACAGAATAAGACTCCATCTCAAACAAAAACAAAACACTTAACAGGCTATTCATTAAAGGAACATACTTCAAAATAACAAGAGCTATCTATGACAAACCCATAGCTGACATTATACTGAATGGGCAAAAGCTCAAACCATTTCCCTTGAGAACTTGAATAAGACAAGGATGCCCACTCTCACCATTCCCATTCAATATAATACTGGAAGTCCTAGTCAGAAGAATCAGGCAAGAGACATAAATAAAAGGCATTCAAATAGGAAAAGGAACTCAAACTATCTCTCTTCACTGATCTTAAGGTTATATACCTATAAAATCCTAAAGACTCTGCCAAAAGGCTCCTAGAACTGACAAAATGACTTTAGTAGAATTTTGGAATATAAAATTACTATTCAAAAGTCAGTAACATTTCTATACACCAACAATGTCCAGGCTGAAAGTGAAATCGAGAACATAATCCCACTCATAATACCCACAAAGAAAATGAAATATCTAGGAATACAGCTAACCAAGGATGCAAAAGATCTCTACAAGGAGGACTACAAAACACTGCCAAAAGAAATTAGAGCAACACAAATAAACGAAAAAATATTCCATGCTCATGGATTAAAAGAATCAATACTGTAAAACAGGCCAGACTGCTCAAAGTGATTTACAGATTCATTGATATTCCTATCAAACTACAAATGCCATTCTTCACAAAATTATAAAAAACTATTATAAAATCCATATGGAAACAAAGAAGAGCCCAAATAACCAAAGCAATCCTAAGCAAAAAGAACAAAGCTGGAGGCATCATGCTACCTGGCTTCAAATTATATTATAAAGCTATAGTAATCAAAACAGCATAGTACTGGTACAAAAACAGACATATAGACCAAAAAAAACCAAAACAGAATAGACAACTCAGAAATAAAGCCACACGTGTAAAACCATCTGATTTTTTTTACCAGGTCAACAAAAACAAGCAATGGGGAGAGTACTCTCTATTAAGTAAATGGTGTTGAGTTAACTGGCTAGCCAGATGCAGAAGATTGAAGCTGGGCCCCTACCTTTCAACATATACAAAAATTAATTCAAAATGGATCAAAGATGCAAACTTAAGACCTCAAACTATAAAAATCCCAGAAGACAACCTAGAAAATATTCTTCTTGTTAAAGAATTTTTGGCTAAGTCCCCCAAAGGAACTACCATTAAAAAAATACCAATGGGACCTAATTAAGTTACAGAGCTTCTGGAACAGTAAAATAAACTATCAACAGAGAAAACACACCCTATAGAATGGAGAAGATATTCAAAACCTATACATCTAACAAAGGACTAATCTCTAGAATCTATAGAGAAAAATCAACTAGCAAAAAACCTCATTAAAAAGTGGTCAAAAGACAGGAATAGGCACTTCTCAAAAGAATACATATAAGTGGCCAGAAAACATATGAAGAAAAGCCCAGTATCACTAATCATCACAGAAATGCAAATAAAAACCGCAATGGGATACCATCTCACACTGGTCAGATTGGCTATTATTAAAACATCAAAAAACAATAGATGCTGGTGAGGCTGCAGGGAAAAGGGAAAACTTATACACTGTTGGTGGGAATGTAAATGAGCCCAGCCACTGTGGGAAGCAGTCTGCAGATTTCTCAAAGAACTTAAAACAGAGCTACCGTTCAACGTAATAATCCCGTTATTGGGTACATACTCAAAGGAAAATAAATCATTCTACCAAAAAGGTACATGCATGTGTATGTTCATCATTGCACTATTCACAATAGTAAAGACAGGGAATCAACCCAGGTACCCATCAATGGTAAACTGGATAAAGAAAATGTGGTGCATATAAACCAAGAAATACTATGCAGCCATAAAATTGAATAAAATTATGTCCTTTACAACAACATGATGCATCTGGAGGCCATAATCCTAAGCAAATTAATGCAGGAACAGAAAATCAAATACCACCCATTCTCACTTATAAGTGGGAGCTAAACATTGAGCACACGTGGACATAAATATAAGAGCAATACACACTGCAGATAACTGAGGTGGCATGGGTTGAAAAACCACCTATCTGGTACTATGCTCACTACCTAGGTGATAGGATTTGTACCCCAAACCTCAGAATTATGCAATATTTCCATATAATGAACCTGCACACATACCTCCTATATCTAAAATAAAAGTTGGGGAAACAAAACAAGGAAATTATTAACTCAAAAGTAAGAATAGTGGTTACTGCTGGAGTAGAAGGAGGAAGAAAGGTGCAAAGAGAAAGGAACACATGTGGGCTTCTAAGAAACTGATAATATTCTATTTCTCAGTTTCAATCAATGATGAGTATAAGAATTTTATTTTTCATATTTCTTAAATTGTAGAGATATATTTCATATGTTTATCAGTTAGGGTTCAAATGGAGAAGCAAAACCAGTAGGATATACATACACACACATATATATACACACACACATATATATAGATACACACACACACACACACACACACACACACACACACGAATTTATTCCAAGAAATTGGCTAATGCAATAGCAGGGGCTAATATAAGTCTGTGGGGCAAGTAAACAGAAAGAGAAAATCATGAGCAAACCAGAATCCCAGGGAACAAGAGAAAGCTTCTTGTCCCTAGGATTCAGTCAGGAAGAAAGATGAGAAGGGAGAGGGCTTTGGAAGGGGAAAAGTTGCAAGTCCAGCTGCCATTTGAAATCTCCAAGTTCAGGAGGCCTAATCCCTGTTTTTGAAAACTCCCAACTGATTAAGTCATACCTACCCAAGATCATCTCTCTTTTGATTAATTTAAAACCAAATGACTCAGGACTATGATCACATCTACAGAGTCCTTTCACAGAATAGCCTAGATTAGTGTTTGGTTGACTAACGGACAGTACGGGTGTTTATGCCACAAACCGCCAGTGCCTCACTTCAGTCCTCCAACTCTCCTGGGAGATGATCCCTTGTAGCCCACTGTAACAGGAAAGAGACTAGAAATGTAATTCTAGGGATTGTAATTCATCCTAGCCAACTTGACACACCAAAATGCTATCACAATAAACTATTACCTACATAGGTGACATATTTCACAATTTAAAAAAATTAAAACTAAATTCAGTTATTTCCTTCCAGATAACAAATAAAATGAGTAGGTTAACTCCTGCAAAGAAGTCCTCGGAAATATCCATAGAAGCTGGCTTTTCATCCTAGCACATTTCTTGCTAGGGTAATTCAAAATAATAGTGGTAGCATAATTTTACAAAAGTGTTCTTAAGGAGGCTTGAATGGGTCACCTTAAATTATTTTAATCCTAAAAACAAACATTAAATATGAAATGAGAAAATCTATTACATTTTATCATGTTTGAAAGTAGGATTAGTGCATTATGACATAATTATTTTCTTTTTCCTTCTTGGGACACAGTTTCACTTTGTTGCCCAGGCTGGAGTACAGTGGCACAATCTCAGCTCACTGTAGCCTCCACCTCCCAGGTTCAAGCGATTCTTGGGTCTCAGCCTCCCAAATAGCTGGGATTACAGGTGCCTGCCACCACACTGGCTAACTTTGTTTTGTACTATTAGGAGAGACGAGGTTTCACCATGTTGGCTAGGCTAGTTTTGAACTCCTGGCCTCAAGTGATCCACCTGCCTTGGCCTTCCAAAATGCTGGGATTACAGGCCTGAGCCACCGTGCCCAGCTTGACATAATTATTTTACTAAAGTGATTTGAGAAACATAAGCTGTCTTCTACCACAAAATATTGCTACCCTTCAATGCCACTTAAGCTTTTAGAAGCCCTCCGAAAAATGTCATCATTGTTAGTATATTATTATTTTAATTTGGGGGCTTAAGCTTGTTATAGCACCTGACAACAGCATATTCATTAGTTGAATAGAGACAATCAACAGATTAACAGTAACCAACTCATGAGTAAAGGAGTTGTTTTTGAAGAGGTGATAAATGATTATAAGTAAAGCCAAAATTTTCCATGTCGCTCCAAGAGTGGAAATTTATGGGAAGAGAAACATTAGCTCAGGAAAAGGATAATTTTATTGACAAAGTCACCTGGCAACAGAATGAGCATCTTCCACGATTCTCCACACTTTGAAGTGTTCAAATCTAGGATGGCAGGCTTGCTGGGAGAATTGTGTCACCATTCAAGCCTTGGACTAGACATCCAATCCAATGGATATACCATATATTGTCACAATTTTTCATGCCTTATTCCTGGACTAATCACCTACCTCTACCATTTAATTTTTCAACTAACCAAATTGTTCTAAGGGAATGGCACTTCTGGGAGAGTTCTGCCCAAGGACTTTCTTGACCCACGATTTTCTGCATCACTCCTTTTCTTTCTGCTTAAACTGATTTTACCTGTGCTGGATGCTCCCATGTTCTTGTTTTTTAGTTCTTAATTCATTAAATCCCACTTTCTCAGCTATACAAACTTTAATGCTTTCTTTAGCTTTTTGCCTTTCTCTTCCAACTTATTCTAAAGGAAGATTTTTCTCCCTTTCCTCATGTTGCCTGTGAGTAAAGCAAAAAATTTATTTGTGAGTGTTACAACACCAAAATCAAGGACAAGGAAAGCCCTGAGTTTTGAAGTAAAATTAGATACAATGATGAATTCAGGCTAGTCTTTGAAAAATTAGAACAGTCATAAATGAGCAATCATAATACTGAAATTATGGTATTGGAAAAAAGTCTAATACAGATTTCTTTCATTCAAAAAGCATTTATTGAATTCTTACCATGTCTGGTTGCTAGGTGCTTGGGTTAGAAAATTGAATGTCAGTGTTTTTCAAAGGATGGTTTGTGCAGTTCTGAGTGAAAATACCCTAGAGATTTTGAACTTGGATGGGCCAGGAACCGTGTCTTTCTCTGTATGTATTACTGTTTATCACTAAAAAAACTTTTGAAGGAAAATGATTCCCCCTTTTCAATTAATCAAAAATACAAACGATTATTAAATGCAAACATTTGACTATCTCATAAAGTTCTTTATGGACAAATCTGTGAATATTATTTTGCATTTTTCAATTCTCTTTTATAGAAGAGATAAAACATTTGAAAAGATAACTGAAATGGAAATTAGGCAGCACCACTGTCCTGCTGTTTTGGGGAGTAACATAAACCAGGAAGACATGGATTCAAATCCAAGCTCTTTACATTTATACACTATGTGGCCTTGCTCTCCCAAATCAGTTTGTTACCTAAAAGGGGTTATAATAATAATGAAGGTGTTATAAATATTACAAAGAATAAGTATATAAGAGAATATACATTACTAATATTCAGTTTTACAATTTTCCTACCTCCCCTGCTCTCTGAGGATAAAAAGACAAAAGTACAAAATGAAGAGTCATGGAAGGAAAGCAGTCAGGCTCTATGAAAAAAAAAAAAAAATCCCAGGATGTTCCATGTGGAGGGGAGAGATATAACCTGGAAGGGGATGCATTGTGAGGAAGGGATGGTCCAGAGTGGTGTGTAAACAAATAGCATGCTGGAAAGACACATGTGGATGAGAAAGAAATCTCTCTTGGGATAATGCATTAAGAGTAAATTGGGAGCTTCGGGGTATACTTTACTATTTTAAGCCACTATGTTGGTTTAAATTTGTTATGCAGCAATAAATAACTGATAACATAACAAAACACCTCTTATTGCAAGTTAGAATAGTTAGATTTATTGACCTACAATATTCTGTTCCATAGAGCACAGAGGATTTTAATAAGCAGAGATTTTAATAAGTAGAGCAGAGAGGATTTTAATAAGAATTTCTGTGTACACTTTAAATGTTTGAGAGAGTAGTGAGAGTGAGGAGTCCTCTTTGGACTGTGCCTCTTTAAAATCAGGACCATACAGGAAAGGGACAATGATTGTTAAGGAGATTGCTATTCTGAATAATTTCAAAGCTAAGGTGGGACCCTACCTGTACTTGACATAAAAATAATTGCCCTAAATATGAGTCAGCATGCTTTTTCACCATGAATGTCAAAATACTGAACATTCATATAAAAGGGATAATGAGGACCTAACACAAGCAGCGCTGAGACAAAAGCAAGATATTGGTAAAATGTTTTATGACATTAAATTAAAGAAGTCTAAGAAAAAAATTCCTTGCTAAATTACTATGTGGGAATTTCCATTTTAATGCTACCTTTAATAGATTCCCAATTGCTCATGAATTTGGAGTCCTGTCTGCATGGGACTAGAGAGTTACCGGTGGAAATGGAGACTAGTTCCATTCTGTATTTTTTTCTCTGCTTGGGTACTTGATCCTGGCCCCTAACTGACGTTTTGGGAGTAGCAGTGCTCAGGTATGGAAACCAACTATCTGACCAATTTCTGCCAGAAACTGGAGACAGACCTAAGCATGTTTTGCTAATGGACTAACGGGGACTTTGAGTAATGGTTAGGACATACCTCAGTCACTGCAGGAATGACCAGATTCAAAGATGGAGATGGCAACCACTTAAGGCCCTTCAGAGACTCAGCTCATTTGCATTCCTGCCCCAGAGTCTGTTATGGGGAAGGAACTGGAAGGCATGTGCCACTTTAAAACCATGCATCAGTAAGCAATGTGCTTCTGACTTCATGTCCTCAGTAGAAAAACACTTACTATATAGCATCTACCAGGAGCTCTAAAATGGAGCTTGCAAGCTTAGCAGTATGTGTAAGCCCTATTTCCCAAGAAAGACAAAGAATCAGGAGTTAATAAAAACAGATGTCATTTCCTCTCTGAGAAGGCTTCTAAATATTCTCCTTTGGCCATTTCGTCAAAGCATGGAGAGGAAAGGAAACAAACCTTGCAGCCACAAAGATTAAAGACTTCTAAAGACCTTCGAGCCTGACCTGGTGGGTAGAGGTGAGCAGGGAGAGCTTCACACCTTGAAGACACAGACCCAGTCTCAGAGGGCTCCCTATTCAGACTGGGGAAGCTTGGAAATTAGGCTGGGGCCTAAATGGGAGACCACAGTCCCTAATAAGTTTCCAGTGTGCCAGAGTGGGAAACAGGCATGACCACTGGACTCATTTAGCCACTTTCTACATTTCTTAGATCCTACCGATCTGTCAGTGGCATGGATTCCAAAAGGTAGAGGCTAGAACTGGTCCCATCTTCGTTTTAGCTGATTCAGAAGAGGCAACTGGTGGCTGTTTGCCCAGGATGGATCTTTTCTTCTCTATTTGGAATATGGAGTCCTGTGCTTTGGATAATTTCCTAGCTCTCCATTTGCACATTTTCTAGAAGAAGCTGTGATAAACTCCATCAGGCTTCATCTGGTTGCACATCCAGAGGCACCTGAGATTTAGGTATATAATGGCCTTAACAGCAGGAATTTCTAGCTTTTTGTTTTTCTAAGAATGATTAATCTAATTCCCAATCAGGTACAGATGCTCGATACTGTATATATGAATAAATATTTCTCATAAGAAAAAAGGAGATTGGGGAAGAATTATTAAAGGTGGTAGTACGTGAACTAGCCCAAAATATAAAACACTTTGAATGTGTCTCAAATACATACTAGAACTAAATGTGCTCAGCTTCGGCTATATGTGTATTCAGGCGCTATGAAAATTCATTTCAAAGTGATGGGATCAAATTCAGAGATGAACTCAAGGCGCTTGCCAAACAATATTTTTAAAAAGAATATACACTCATGAAATGTTATTTACCGCATAACATTTCTGTCAATGAGAGACCACATATATGACAGTGGACCCATAAGATTACAATGGAGTTGAAAAATTCCTGTTACCTAGTGACATGGTAGCCATCATAACATCATAACACAGTGAAATACCTTTTCTAAATTTAGGTATGTCTAGATAACACAAATATTTACCTTTGTGTTACAATTGCCTATAGTATTCAGTCCAGTAACATGTTACATGGGTTTTTAGACTAGAAGCAATAGGCCATACCATATAGCCTAGTTGTGTAGTAGGGATACCATTTAGATTTGTGTAAGTACACTCTGTGATATTTGCAGAATGATGAAATTGCCTAATGACATATTTATCAGAATGTATCATTAAGTGATGCATGACTATATATTGTGTCTATATTTCCACTGTCGAGAAACTTAAATTTTTGACTCTGATTCAGACAACAGAAAATAATGAGCTTCATGCCAATCATTTCTTGTTTGTCTGTCATCCTCTGAAAAAGAGACAAACATATCTGTGACTTTGAAAACATATCGTGTGCCAGAAGTTGTTCTAATACATGTAAAGAAATTGGTTTATATGTATTAACTCAGAATTTCATTTATATCTCCAGAGAGCAATAAATAACTGATCTGGCACTCACAGAACAACTCATTGGACCTTTGGATAGAGTTAATTACATTTTATATAGCAATTTCCCATAGGAGAAGCAACATGTAAAAAAGAAACGGATAATTATCTGTTACCTGAATAAAAATGGCCATTAATAACTTAATGAAATTCTGTTAACAAGGTAAATCTATTGGCAACATTATTCATTCATCAGGAAGCAGCCAGAAATGACCCAGTAACGATAAGAGATTACCAAGAACATATCGAAGGAAGATTCTCCTTTCAGAGCACAGTTATAAATTACCCCATTTCAGGACATAGTGAAGGATTCTACAGCAGGAATCAAGAGCTTGAGAAAATTATCATCGATAAAAAAAGTATGTTGTTTGCACATCTTGATTCAATTTGTGATAATAATACTCATAATCAACTGTAATGTGTTTTCAAATGCTTCTTGGAAAGGGTTAAGTCCAATATTGTTTACTTCTCCTAGGATATAATTTAAGCAGCTGCAGAAGAACGTAATACTATTCATTGTCTTAAAGTATATAATTTCTACTAATTGTTAGATTACCATATGCATAGATTACAGCATCATAATGCCAGTGGACTTTAGGCAAAATTTCAATGCAAATTACAGTACAAAGCCATGATTATTGCATTTAAAATGACAAACACTGAAGAGAAAAAACAGATTTTGTTTGATCAAGCAAAATCTTCAGCTTGATCAACAGGTTTTTGTTTTTGTTGTTGTTGTTGTTGTTTTATGACGGAGTCTCACTCTGTCGCCCAGGCTGGAGAGCAGTGCTCAGCTCACTGCAAACCCTGCCTCCTGGGTTCAAGTGATTCTTGTACCTCAGCCTCCCAAGTAGCTGGGACTTCAGGAACATGCCACCATGTCTGGTTAATTTTTGTATTTTTAGTAGAAACGGGATTTTGCCATGTTGGCTAGGCTGGTCCCAAACTCCTGACCTCAGGTGATCTACCTGCCTCAGCCTCCCAAATTGCTGGGATTACAGACATGAGCCACCACTCCCAGCCCTTGATCAACAGTTTAAAGTAAATTTTGTTTTGTCTTATTACAAAGTTACATAGTTTTTTTTAACAGAAAATTTAGAAAATATAGTTCATTAACAAGAAGAAAATCATCTGTAAGAACACTTTCAAAAAAGTCGTTGTTGCAGATTTTTAAATTTTCTTCCATGCTTTTGAAAATGTATAAACATAAGCACATACATAATTTACTTTTACAAAGAAGGGATCATAACATATGTTCTATTTTTAATCACCTATATATATTTTGTAACTGTAATCTCCTATCTTATCATATTTTATAATGCATAATTATTCATGTTTATCATAAATTATGTAATCAATCCCATATTATTGAACATTAATTTTGCTCCCATTTTTTTCTTTGTAATTATGATGATTAATCTTATATGTTAACTTAACTAGGTTAAGGGATACCCAGATAGCAGGTAAAATACTATTTCTGAGTGTGTATGTGAAAGTGTTCTCAGACCAAACTGAGGGTCAGGCTTCTATTTCTCATGGCCCAATAACGAGATGCAGATGAACTGGAGAGGAAAAGAGTTTTTATTTCCACAACTGCTTACTGGGAGAAGGCCTGGGAATTATTACCAGACCAACTCAAAATTACAAAGTTTTTCGGAGCTTATATACCTTCTAAGTTATATGCCTATGTGTAAGTACGCATTCATCTAAAGACATAAGTGATTAACTTATTTTAACCTATAACTAAGGTCTTAGACCTGAAGACTTTCCTCTGGAGCCTCAGTAAATTTACTTAATCTAAATGGGTCCAGGTGCTGGGGTGATTACCCTTATCTTGCCTCCTGCCAAACCATGGAGGTTTGAGGAGTTCCTTCAGAACTCCAATAAACTTGTTTGTGGAGGCCTGGGGAGTTTCTTCAGACCCATAATAAAAGTTCTGTCAAAAATTCTTTCATTATTTTGTCATGCTTTAAGGCCCAGGAAAGGCCTAGGCAAAACTCTTGGTGGGATTTGTTACATCCCAGACTTTGTAGAAGGGCACTGGCTTTTACTATTTAACTTAACCGCTCAGTCAGTAGTGACGCTGTTTTTATGCAGGCCTGTGTTGGTCAGAACTGGCCTGGCACAAAGGTGTTTCCAGAAATAATTAGCATTTGAATAGGAAGACTGAGAAAAGAAGACCATTTTCCCCAATGTGGTCGGGCATCCTTCAAACCATTGAGGGACAAAATAGAACAAAAAGGCGGATGAGGAGTGAATTATATTTCTCTCTCTCTCTCAACCCTGTGCAGGAACACCTGTCTTTTGCTGCCCTTGGACACCGGTGCTTCTGGTTCTCCAGTCTTTGTACTCAGACTGAACTGCACTATAAGATTTGTGGTTCTCCAGCTTGCAAATGGCCTATCATGGGACTTCTTGGTGTCCAAAATTGTGTAAGCAAATTTTTATAATAAATGCCTTCTATATCTCTCTATATACTACCATTTCTGTTTCTCTGAAGCACCCTAATACAGCAACTGTAAGCAGTGCTATGATAAAGGTTCTTGACACAGTGTCTAATAATGTGTATAGTTTCTTGGAATACATTTTTGTAATTTATTGTTACCTAATGAAATAAGCAAGACTTCAAAATCAAATTGCTGGAGGGAGGTAGGGCAAGACTTCTGAATAAACCCTCCAGTGACTGTCCCTGTCATAGGAACACCAAATTGAACAATTATCCACACTAAAAAAAAAAAGCATAAGAACCAGAAATCAGGTGAGTGATCACAGTACCTGGTTTCAACATCATATTAAGGAAAGAGGCACTGAAGGTAGTAGGAAAGACAGCCTTGAATCACCTGTAGCACCCCCTGAGTCCTCAGGCAGCAGCCCTATGGTATGCAATGGAGAAAGAATCTGTGTGCTTTGGGAGGATGAGAGCAGTAATCGTGGGACTTTGCTTTGGGACTCAGTGCTGCCTTGTCAGGGGAAAGTAGCACAGGTCAGAACTCAGCCAGTGCCCATGGAGGGAGCATTTAGACCAGTCCTAGCCAGAAGGAAATTGTTGGTTGAAGTCAAGGTTCTGGTAAGTATTGCCACAGTGGGTTAAAGTGCTCTGGAGTTTATTGGATGCTAAATTTTATACTAGTTCAGCCACAGTAGAATAGGGCACCAGGCAAGTCCTGAGGCCCCCATTTCAAGCCCTATCTTCTAGGTGACATTTCTAGACACACCCTGGGCAAGAAGGGAACCTGCTGTCTTAAAGGGAAGGACCCAATCCTGGATTAATCACCTAATAACTTAAGAGCCCTTGGGCCCTGAATACTCAGCACTGGTAGCCAGGCAGTTCTTGCCGCAGCCTTGGGTGAGACTCAGAACCATGCTGCCTTTAGGAGTAACCCAGCATATTCCTAGCTATGGTGGCTCTGGAGAGATAACCCTATCGGCTTGAGGAAAGGAGAGGGAAGATTAAAGGAACTTTGTCTTGCAGCTTGGGTACCAGCTTAGTCACAAGTTTGTCACCAAGCAGGCTCCAGGGGTTCCCAATTCCAGGCCTTGGACAGCATTTCTGGACCTGCCCTGGGCCAGAGGGGGCCCATTGTTCTGAAAGGAGAGACTCAGGACTGGCAGCATTCACCATGAATTGACTGAAGGGACATTGGGCGTTGCATGAACATTGGTGGCAGCCAGGCAGTACTTGCCACAGGCCTGAGGTGATGGTGGAAATCTAGAAAGACACCTCTGTTTGAGGAAAGGGGAGGGTAGAGTGGGAAGGTCTTTGTCTTGTAGCATGAGTGCCAGCTCAGCCACAGTAGAATAGAGCGACAGGTAGATCCCTAAGTTTCCTGACTAGGCCGTGGCTCCCAGATGGTACTTCTGAACGTGCCTGGGCCAGCAGGAACCCAATAGCTGAAGGGAAGAATAAAAGCATGGCTAGATTTGCTACTTGTTGACTGTAGATCCCTTGGGTCTTCATGAGTGAACATAGGCAGTAGAGGCAGTAGTCACTGCAGGTCTTGGGTGAAACCCAGTGCTATGCTGGCTTTGGGTCTGGGTCTGACCCAGTACAGTCTCAGTGGTGGTGACTACAGGGGTGCTTATGTCACCCTTTTCTCAGCTCCAGGCAGTTCAGCACAGACAATCTCTATTTGGGAGAAAGCAAAGGAAAAGAACAAAAGTCTCTGCCTGGTAATCCAGGGAATTCTTGTGGAACTTACCTAAGACCACTAAGACAGTACCTCTATAAGTCTGCAAATGTCACAGTGTTTCCGGGCTTAGTGTGCCCCCTAAGGCAGATATGGCTGCAGCGACAAAAGACACTATAGATCCTTTGAATAATTGGAAAACCTTTCCAAGAAGGACAGAAACACAGAGGCAAGACTGTGAAGATTAAATAAATACCTAAGTCTTAGATACTCAGGCAAGGATGAACATCTACAAACATCAAGATAATCCAGAAAAACATGACCATATCAAATGAATTAAATAAGGCACTAGTGACTAATCCCAGAGAGACAGAGATATATGACCTTTCAGATAGAGAATTCAAAATAGCTGTTTGAGGGAGCTCAAGAAAATCCAAGATACCATAGAGAAAGAATTCAGAATCCTATCAGATTAATTTAACAAAGAGATAGAAATTATCAAAAACAATCAAGTAGGAATTCTGGGGCTGAAAAAGGCAATTAAAATACTGGAGAATGCATCAGAGTCTCTTAACAGCAGAATTAATCAAGCAGAAGAAAGAATTAGTTAGCTTCAAGGCAGGCTATTTAAAAATACAGAGTCAGAGATGACTAAATACTGAAAATAAAAAAGAACAATGCACACATAGAAAATAGCCTCAAAAAGACAAATCTGTTATTGGCCTTAGAGAGAAAGTAGAGAGAGAGAAAATGGAGTATAAAGTTTACTAAAAGAGATAATAACAGAGAATGTTCTAAACCCAGAGAAAGATGTCAATATTCAAGTACAAGAAAGTTATATAACAAAGTAGATTTAACTTGAAGAAGACTACCTCAAGACATTTTATAACCAAACTCCCAAAGGTCAAAGATAAAGAAGGATTCCAAAAGCAGCAAGAAAAAAAGAAACAAATAACATACAATACATCTGAGAGTAGACTTCTTCATGTAAATTTTACAGGCCAGCAGAGAATGGCATGACATATTTAAAGTGCTGAAGGAAAATGTTTTTATCCTGGAATAGTATATTCCATAAGAAAATTCTTCAAAGTTGAAGGAAAATAAAGACTTTTCCAGAAAAACAAAAGCTGAGGGATTTCACTAACACCAGACTTGTCCTACAAGAGATGGTAAAGAAAGCTCTTCAACATGAAATAAAAGAATGTTAATAAGCCATAAAAAAATTATCTGAAGGTACAAAACTCACTGGCAATAGTAAGTATGGAGAAAAACAGAGAATAATGTAACACTGTAATTGTAGTGTGTAAACTTCTCAAATCTTGAGTAGAAAGCCTAAAAGGTGAACTTATCAAAAACAATAACTACAACTTTTCAAGACATAGACAATATATTAAGATATAAGTATATACAACAAAAAGTTAAAAAGCAGAGGATGAAGTTAAAGTGTAAATTTGTATTAATTTTCTCTTTGCATGTTTGGTTGCTTATGCAATCAGTGTTAAGTTGTCATCAGTTTAAAATAAAGGATTATAAGATACTATTTGCAAGCATCATGGTTACTATAAATCAAAAAGCATAACATGGATACACAAAAAAGCAAGAAACTAAAACATATTACCTGAGAAAATTACCTCCACTAAAAGGAAGACAGGAAAGAAAGAAGGAAGAAAAGACTGAAAAAACAACCAACAAACAAATTAAAAATTACAGGAGTAAGTCCTGACTCATCAATGTATTGAGTGTAAATGAACTAAACCCTTGAATCAAAAGACATACAATGGTTGAATGAAGAAAAAACATGACCCAATGATCTGTTGCCTACAAGAAACCCTTTACCTGTAAAGACACACATAGACTGAAAATAAAGGGATGGAAAAAGATACTCCATGCAAATGGAAAGAAAAAAAGAAAAGGCAGGAGGAGCTATGCTTATATCAAACAAAATAGATTTTAAGACAAGAACTATTAAAAAGACACAAAGAAGGTCATTATATAAACAAAGATAAAGGAAGCAATTCAGCAAGAAGATGTAACTATTGTAAATATGTATGCACCCAACACTGGAGCACCCAGATATGTAAAGCAAATATTATTAGACCAAAAAAGAGAGAGTGAGAGACTCCAATTCAGTCTTAACTGGAGACTTCAACACTCCACTTTCAGTATTGTACGTATCATCCAGACAGAAATTCAATAAAGAAACAATGGACTTAATATGCACTATAGTCTTAATGAACCTAACAGATACTTACAGAACATTTCAATCAATGGTTGGAGAATACATATCCTTCTTCTCAGCACATGGATTATTCATAAGGGTAGAACATGCGCCATGTCAAGGTCACAAAACAAGTCTTAAAACATTTAAAAAAATAAAAATTATATCAAGTATCTTCTCTGACCACAAAGGAGAAAAACTAGAAATCAATAAAAAGAGGAATTTTGGAAACTATACAAACACATGGAAATAAACAATATGCTTCTGAATGACCAGTGGATCAATAAATAAAGTAAGAAGGAAATTAAATTTTTTTCAAACAAATGAAAATGGAAACACAACATTCCAAAACCTATGAGATGCAGCAAAAGCAGTAATAAAAGGTATTATTATAGTAATAAGTGCTTACATCAAACAGAAAAACTTCAGATTAACAACCTAATGATGCCTCTTAAAAAACTAGACAAGCAAGAACAAATCAAACTCATAGTTAGAAGAAAAAAATAATAAATATCAGAGCAGAAATAAATGAAATTGAAATGAATAAAGAAAACCAAAGATCAACAAAGTGCTGGTTTTTTTTAAAAAAAGCATAAACAAATCCACAAACCTTTAGCCAGACTAAGAAAAGGAGAGAAGAAACAAATAAAACAATCAGAGATGAAAAAGGAGACATTACAATTAATGTCACAGAAATTCAAAGAATCATTAGAGGCTACTATGATAAACTATATATCAATAAATTTGATAATTGAGAGAAATCAATAAAGTCCTAGACACATACAACCTACCAAGAGTTAACCACAAAGAAATCCAAAATATGAACAGACCAATAACAACAAATAACAGACCTGACAGGTAATGAGATCAAAACCATAATAAAATATCTCTCAGCAAAGAAAAGCCCAGCACCCAATTTTGCTTCACTGCTACATTTTACCTATCACTTAAAGAAGAACTAATATCAATCCTACACAAACTGTTCTGAAAAATAGAGGAAGGAATACTTCCAAACTCATTCTATAATACAAGGCCATTACTGCCCTGATACTAAAATCAAGCAGATAAAGATACATCGAACAAAAGAAAACCACAGGACAATACCTCTGATGAACATTGATGCAAAAGTCCTCAAGAAAATATTAGCAAACTGAATTCAACAACACATTAAAAGATAATTCAATGTGACCAAGAGGGATTTATCCCAGAGATATAAGAAGGGTTCAACATATGCAAATCAATCAATGTGATACATCCTATCAATAGAATAAAAGGACAAAACCATATGATCATTTCAATTGATGCCATAAAAGCGTTAGACAAAATTCAACATCCCTCTATGATAAAAACCGTAAAAAAATCTGGGTATAGAATAAATATACCTCGATATAATAAAAGCCATATATGACAGACTCAAAGGTAATATACCAAATGGGGAAAAAGTGAAAGGCTTTCTTGTGACATTTGGAACAAGACAAGGATGCCCATTTTCACCACTGTTATTTGACATAGTACTTGAAGTCCTAGGTGGAGCACTCAGACAAGAAAAAGAAATAAATGGTATCCAAATCAAAAAGGAAAAGTCAAATTATCCATGATGCAGATGATATAATCTTGTATTTGGGAAAATCTAAAGACTCCACCAAAAAACTATTAGAACTGATAAACAAATTAAGTAAAGTTGTAGGATACAAAATAATATACAATACTCAGTAGCATTTCTATTGCCAAAAGCTAACAATTTGAAAAAGAAATAATAAAGTAATCCCATTTACAATAGGTGCAAATAAAATAAAACACCTAGGGGTAAACTTAACCAAAGAAGTGAAAGATCTCTACAATGAAAACTAAAAAACATTGATGCAAAAACATCGAAAAGAACACAAAAAGGAAAGATATTCCATGTTCATGGATAGGAAGAATCAATATTGTTAAAATGTCTATACTACCCAATGAAATTTACAAATCCAGTATAATCCCTATCAAAATACCAAGGACATTCTTCACAGAAATAGGAAAAAATCCTAAAATGTATGTGGCATTACAAGAGAACCAGAATAACAAGAGTGAAGGTATCACATTATCTGACTTCAAATTGTACTACAGAGGTAGAATAACCAAAGAGCATGGTACTGGCATAAAAAAAAAAAAAAAAAAAAAAAAAAAGACACACAAGTCAGTGAAACAGAACAGAGAGCCCAGAAACAAATCCATACATCTATAGTCAACTCATTTCCAACAAAGGTGCCAAACACACATTGGGAAAAGGACCGTCTCTTCAATAAATAGTGCTGGGGAAACTTGATATTAATATGCAGAAGAATAAAACTAGACTGCTATTGCTCACTCTATACAAAAATCAAGTTAAAATGGATTAAAGACTTAAATCTAAGACACAAAACTATGAAACCACTAAAAGAAAACTTTGGAGAAACTCTCTAGAACATTGGTGAGTCCTGAAGCATGGGCAATCAATGTGTAAACAGACAGGTGGGATCACATCAAGTTAAAAAACTTCTGCCCAATGGTAACAATCAACATAGTGAAGACACAATCCACAGAATGGGAGAAAATATTTGCAAACTATCCATCTAACAAAGGATTAATAACCAGAATATGTAAGCTGCTCAATCAAGTCTATGAGACAAAAATCCAATAATCTGATAATGAATGGGTAAAAGATCTGAACAGACATTTCTCAAAAGAAGACATACAAATGACAAACAGTTATATGAAAAGATGCTCAACATCATTATTATCAAACAAATACAAAGAAAAAGTACAATGAGATATCATCTCATCCTAGTTAAAATGGCATTTACCCAAAAGGCAGGCAATGATGAATGCTGGTGAGGATGTGGAGAAAAGGGAACTTTCATACATAACTGGTGGGAATGTAAATTAGTAGAAACACTATGGAGAAGCACAGTTTGGAGGTTTTTCAGAAAACTAAAAGTAGAACTGCCATATGATTCAGCAATTCAACTGCTGAGTATATACCCCAAATAAAGTAAATCAGTATATTGAAGAGATATCTGCACCCTCATGTTTATTGCAGCACCATTCACAATAGCCAAGATTTGAAAGCAACTTAAGTGTCCACCCAACAGATGAATGAATAAAGAAAATGTGGTACCTATACACAACAGAGTACTATTCAGCCATAAAAAAGAATGAGATCTTGTCATTTGCAGCAACGTGGATGGGACTATAAGCCAGTCACAGAAAGATAAATATTAAATGTTTGCACTTATTTGTGGCAACAAAGACAATTGAAATAATGAAACTCATGGAGATAGAGAGTAAAATGATGTTTACCAGAGGCTGAGAAGGGTATTGTGATGTGGAAGTGGGGATGTAATGAGTACAAAATATAGTTGGACAGAATGAATAACACCTAGTATTTATATATCACTCTGTCACCACTGTAAATGTTCTTATTTGGTCTTAAGTCTCATTTGGAAATAGCAGAATGGTGGGTTTTGTGAAGTGGAAACAAGGACTTCAGATTATTATTTTTTAAAAGAGTTAGAATAGAGGGGATCCCCCCCCATATTATAATTTCCTTTTTACCCAAGAAAAACATTTGTCTGTTTTAGGATCTGTTTCCTTAAAGTTTCAGTTCAATACTGTTGTATTTGGCATGCTTTGGTTTGTTCTCATATGTAGAAGCCTCGTGCATGAGCTCAGGGCAAAACAATGACCTCCCATAATTTTGTTTTAAAATTCCCCACTTTTAGCCAGGTTCTCACATAGGTGCGAATATGACAATAACTTAGGGCCTTAGTGCTACTTTCAGTTACCATCATTTTGGGTTTCTGGTTTCAGCACATCATTCATAGGTTATGGTGTTCTCATGGTAACATATTTCTTTGAGTTTTTGTCATTTCAAGTTGACAAGAGACCATCTGAAATTCTAGAGATGACTGCATGCAAACATTGAAACTTTTGAGGGGATACAGCACACCAAGGAGACTAGTTTTATCTCTCAGATGGATAATACTAGAAGTTTGGAGTATGCTCCTGCCATGGTCCCTATAAACAAAAACCAACTAAAATCAAATAAATCAAAGAATGAGCCAGATAAAGAGTCTACTCATTTTAAACAAGCAGCCTGTTCATTAATTCCTTACAATTGAATTTCTGTAATACCCAATGTATTCTTGCATGTGCATTAAGAAGTATCAGCAACTGCACAGAAACTTTTGTTTAGTCAAAGTAATCTAAAGCAATTATATTATATTGTTTAGCATGACTGTAGAGAGAATTTAAAGTCTATTGTATAACCACAACATTTACAGTAGAATTTGCTATAGAACCTATTATGAGAGAGACATTTCTAATTATTGCCTCATTTACTCCAAACCGTGAAGAAACAGACCTAATAAATGACACTCATCCAGAAGAGTGAAGCCTTCCTGGCAATTTTCTCTTTAACCTATGAGGTGAGTTAACAGGAGTGGACCAATGTTCTGTTTCTGACTGATTATAAAGCAACAAAGGTACCATTAATATTTCTTACCCACATTACCCTTCATCTTTCATCTATCAAGGCATAAGGTTGTCCATGAGTGAGATTGGCTGCAAAATCCTTCACAAATTAAAGTATACCCATGAGTGCACAAAAGAAACCCCCTTCTCAGTTGTTCATAGAGGCATAAGCAAGGGAAATAATTGAGAGATAAGAGTCTCATATTGCAGAAATGTCCTGATCTATGATCTTTGGAAAAAAGCTGTCTACATCTAGGATGCTGCCTGCTTCTCTGAGAAACTTCCTTGGTTAGTTTTACCTTAAGGTCTCCCATGGGTAATTTGGAGGAGCCCTCCTGAATTATGAACCCAAGGTTCAAGGTCCCAAAGTTTAGCTGCAGTCTTGGTGGCAAGGGCAGTTTTTCTGTAGTGTCATTCTCAGAACGTCCAGTCTCTATGTCCTAGGTAGTGAAGGGCTTGATTGTCCTCACTCAATGGACAGTGAAAATCTTTCTTTACCTAGTGAAACTACACTTTAGAATAATGTATTAAAGCCTTGTAGCATTTGCTTGTATCAGAGTTTAGAAATGGAAGATACATGAAGTTTTATTTTTAGGTGTATAGACCTTCCAGTGACTTTTATAAAAGGTCAACTTATGTTTTTCACTCTAAGTTCATCTGATTGTAATCTGTCTATAACACCTTTGATCAGGAAAATCCAGTCAATTCAGTTAACTTTGCCTAATGCTATTGTATCTGTAATACTTTGTTTAACTGTTTTACAATTCGTCCAGTGAAACAAGTACCTCTATCACTAGAGATTTCTCCAGGAATGCCCCATGAGGAAAAACACATTTTCCAGTAATCTTTTAGATATTGTTGTAACATCAACCCTCTTGCAAGGGAAAGCTGTTATACAATCAGAAAACATGCATTGAAAATGACAATTGAATGCAATTTCTCTATAAATGTTTAAATGGTCTGTCAGATAGCAGAAATGTACCTAAAGTTTTATTATCTTTCCAGGATTATGGGTTTGAAAAACAAAATTTTGGTCATAACAGTCACCACACCCACTACCTCCCCGCCATATATATATATATATATATATTTGATTTGAGTTATTTTATCTCTTCTATTATAAGTCATAGAATGCAGAGCTTTTAATAATGAAAGGGCTAGGCAGCTACCCAGGCTCTCCATGAGCCCATACTTAACATTGGACTTAAAGCCTCTTAAATACTAATTTCATTTCTCCAGTTTAGGTGCATAGGACTGTTTATTGCATGGGTTGTCATGAGTAATTTGACTTGAACCATGTAGTTAATTCCAATTGCTTATCTAAACAATTTCAGTACTGGCTGATTTAGCACAAAAATCTGGCAAATAATTTTCTTAATATTCAATTAATTTTTGTGCTGTCTGGGTTAGTAGTTTCATAAATCAATCAGTCTCTTCATCAGAGTTCTGAGAATTCTTACCCAGTTGAAATGATATGATCTTAAAGTTATCAGAAACTTATATTCAAGAGTGCTTGTCAGGTGGGGCAGTGGCTCATGCCTGTAATCCCAGCAATTGGGGAGGACAAAGTGGGTGGATCACTTGAGGACAAGAGTTTGAGACCAGTCTGGCCAACCTAGCAAAACCCCATTTCCACTAAAATAAAAAAAAATTAAAAATAAAAATAATAATAATAAAATAACCGGATGTGGTGGCACATGCATGTAATCCCAGCTGAAGCTGAGGCACGAAAATTGCTTGAATCTGGGAGGCAGAGGTAGCAGTGAGCAGAGATCATGCCACTGCACTCCAGCCTGGGTGCCAAAGAGAGACTCTATCTCAAAAAAAGAAAAAGAAAAAAAAAATGCTTGTTAGAGTTCTTTCTATCCTTTCATGAACCTCCTTGAAGACACCATACTCTAGGATTTTGCATGGTTGTAACACTTTCAGAAACTGCATCAGAATTAAGCAATTAACTATGGAAAATGACTTAAAATGAGCATAAAGACAACTGACAAAGAAATTGATTATCTCTGTGGCCTACAATAATTTAACACAATTAACAATAATTATAAGTATACCATATACCCATATAATCAGAATTTTAGGACTCCCATACAATATTGGAACATATATTAATAACATATTCATAAAAATATAACTCAAAGTTTAAACATCATCTTTTATTTGACAATGCTTCCCATGTAATTTAACATATCAAATAATCCTGTTTATGTCTTTTTTTTTTTGCCTCAGGGGCCCTCTGTAGCATCCCCAAGTAAAAGGCTGAAAAATAAGACTTAAATTTGATTTGGGGAAGCCTGTCAAATATGTCAAAGATTTAAAACACTTGACCAAAATAAAATCACAGGTCACTGTAAAATGACAGTCATTAATTTTGCCAAAGTGATTATTAACACATTTTAAAAAGCAAAAACCTTTATTCTTTGATACAAAGAATACTCAGTTTTCTAAACAATCTAAAGAACTGAGAAAAAAATATCATGAGACAAAATCTGTTTCTTCTTCTCTCCTGTCTTTTGCTTTTTTCTTTTTTTTTTGCAGTTTACTCAAAAAGTGAACAAAAATATTTTAGAATGCCTTACTAATACCACATGATATTTTTATTCAAAAGAGAAAACCAAATTTTACTCTTTAAAAATTTTACTTTATTTATTTACTTAACAGGGTCTCACTATGTTGCCCAGGCTGGTCTCAAACTCCTGGGTTCAAGTGATCCTTTGCCTTGGTCTCCCAAAGTGCTGGGATTACAGGTATGAGCCACCATGCTTGGTCCCAAGTTTTACTTTTGTGTTACTGTACTATCAATACTAAAGCTAATTTTAATAAAACTTTCTAAATAAATATATCATCTTTTGACCACACAAGATTTCCATACATCCTTTATAGTTGTTTAGGTTTTTTTTTTTCTCTTCTCAACTTTCTATATTCGGTTAGTTTTAGCTATATATTTTTATTCCTTCAATTTGAAACAACCTTTAAGTAACTCTTAAACTAGACAAAAGTAGTTTTTCCTCAACATGCACTTTCATGCCTTTACAACTTTCTTCACTGAAAGCATATCTTGCTTGTGTTTATACACTCTATATAAATAATTATCTCATTTCTAGTCATTTTGATTGTATCTAATGTCAATGATAACTCTTAGGAACCCTAATTTATAGTGAAAACCCTACGAAGATACTTTGAACTGTTTTATATCAGTACTTGTAGATGAAAACTATATTGTAATTATTTAGAAATTATTTGCTTAAACTATTAACAGATATAAATATATATAAAAATATATTTAGCTTTTCTATATCATATAAAAAGATGTCAAAATACATAAACATATAAGCATATAAACTTGATGTTTTAGTATTTTAACTTACTTGCAAATGACTGAGATATTTCATGATTATCTATTATTTAATTTAAAATAAAAGAATTTTGAAACTATAATGCAAGTACCCTCCCTAAAGTCTTCCCCAGTCATCCTGGGTCTCAATGTAGCACCAAAGATGGTTATGAAGGGCAAGGCCTCTCTGAGTCCTGAATTTACATAACAGATGCAAAACTCAGGACAGATAGCAGAGCTGTGAAGATGAAGCCTGGAAGATCAGACCCCTCCCAGAAGACCCAGGAGGCAAAGCTGGGGCAGAGAAGGGACCATATGGGGTTTGAGTCTGCCTTGTAGGTGTTCTCACCATGGCCACCTATTCATGTTACCAGTGGAAGGTATCTGAGTTACTAGTGGTGAATCTTTACAGGTCTGCAGCAAGCAAGAAAGAATGAATGACTGAGGGGCATAAGGCAGAAAAAGAGACTGAGGCAAGTTTCAGAACAGGAGCGGAAGTTTATTTTTAAAAGCTTTAGAACAGGAAAGTATGCTTGGAAGAAACCCAAGCAGGCATGTGAAGGTCAAGTGCAGTGTTTAACCTTGATCCTAGGACTTTATAGGCTGACCCTTCTGCCATGATTCTTCTCTTAGGGCGGGCGGCCTGCATGTGTATGTCCTTCTTATGCTTGGGAAATGAGCATGTGCGGTTGGTTTAGGAGGTTGTATGCATGCCCATCTGAGGCTTTCTTCCCTTTTCCTATGGTGTGTCCCCAGAAGGTCATACTCTGCCATTTTGTCTCTTAATGCACATGCCTGGGAAGTTGCTTCTCCCTGGCATCTGTGTTCAATTAACACTTTAGTACGATAAATGTGAACCATCAGGAAATGACCTCTCCCTGGCACCCCTGCCAATTTATCACTTTCAGAGAGGGAATGTGATAATTGCTGAATCATCACTCAACATTCCTAGTGGGTGGGAGAGAGTTCTGTCCTGCCCCACTCATGCGTGTCTAACTACCTGTAACATCCAGATTCATGAATTCGGAGGCTCAAAACAAAAAACTTAAGCTCACAGTCAAATCAAGAAGTATTGAATTACGGTTAACTGAATATGTGGAAGTGGTTCCTATTTTACCAACAATTTAAAAATCAGCTTCATTTACCAAACATTATCATATACACATAACACATAGACATAGAGACACAAAGACAGAAGCAGATCTTACAGTTTTCATAAAAGATTCTCATTTGCTGGCTTTTAAATAGTTTTTTTTTTCTCCATTCAGACTATCATTCTTCCAATTACATGTTTTATGGCCCTGAACAATTGTCAGGGAGGCAGCTCTAAATTTACATCTCCAAAGATGGGACTCACATGAAACAAAGTAGAACATTGACACTTCAAAGGCACAGAACTTACATGTAAACAAAGGCAAGGTCTGTTATGTAAACTTTAAATCATTGTCTTCCCCATAGTTGAAGTTCCTAGTGGGTTAGATGCAGAAACAGATGCCCTTACAAATGGAGATTTCCTTTAAAGATATAAATTTCTTTTACTAAAGGACTTTAAGACATCTAGGTAAATTCCAGAAAGGTGTATTTCAGTTAATTGGGTCTTTTTAATATAGCTGTATCTTAACTAAAATTACTGAGTTCAGGGCAGAGTTCTCTAAGGAATAGGGCAGAGAAAGCATTTCTCCATGACTGGTTGAGCATGGATAGATCTAAAAAAGAAGTAAGCATACTTTACCTGAGGGTCTCCCTTTTATAAACACTCTATCTACAAGAGCTTTCTTTTTGCCTTTAAGGCAGGATAGTAACTAAGCCAAAAGATTAGCAGATTTAATTTTTCTTATCAATTAGTCACTTAAGCTTTTTGTTTACCTTTCATAGTCTTTTTAAAAAAACAATAACACCATTGAAATACTTTTAGAAGCTTCTGTACATCAATAGGTATCCCTGGTTGAGACTAATTCCAGAGCCCTTATTTTTAAATGAGCTTCTGAAAGTTTAGTGCTGTTCATTTGAAACATTCCACTATAACTTTAAATTACCTTTAATAAGATTTCACCATTTCTGTGTTTGCTGCTTATAGGGCCTAATACGTATGCATCTACAAACTGGTACTCAGTTCTTCAGAAATTAAGGAACTCATTTTTACCTTGAATCTAGACTTTGGCTCTCAGATTCCCTTGATCAAATTAGGCAATGATTTTTCCCTACCTAAGTATGCAAGACAAATAAGCAAAGGAGGTAGAACATAAAAATTCCTGTGAATTTCCAAAACCTGGATTTTACACGCTCTGCAATATTGCTGTTGACAAGCAGTTTTTGTCTGACCCACTCAGACATAAGAGGCCTCTAATGGATCCAAGCCAGTTAATTATTGGATCCAATCTGATTTGGGACCCAGTCCAGCTTCTATTATGACTTCCAAACCCAGTTTGGATCTGAAATGTACTCAAACTCAGATAGCTCAAAATGCAAATCTGTGAAGCTTTGGAATCTGAGAGAGAACTTACTGATGATCTCCAGTTGCTATGAGAAAACAGTGGACACAATGGTACATTGCTTGGTTGCTTGATGCTCCTGGGGGCCACTAGAAGCTTTACTTCAGATCCCATTTCTGATGCCATCTACTAAGAAAAACCTTAGATGAATAACATTTAACAGAGCTGAATTGAGCAAAGAGCAATTCAAGAGTCAGGCAGCCCCTGAACCAGAATAGGTTCAGAGCAGCTACTCATCTATTCTTCTGAAAGCAACTTTGAGAGATTACCTAGGAGGCTTTAACTGTATAATAATACAATCTTCATTCCAAGTAAAATTTTATTCCTTACTTTTATGCAACCTCCCTGCCAAGCTCAGAAATTTGTCCCAGACCATTGTTCTTTGGGTTTATTCATTTTACCTAAAAATTTTTTACTAACGCTCTTAAATTACAAACAGCCCCCAGTTTCCTCTTCCCTATGTATAGGGTATTTCGGCTTCAACCATCTAGCTCTTTTTGGAGTAACATATTTGTGGGATTCCCACATTCATATGCACATTAAAAAATCTGTATGCCTTGGCCGGGTGTGGTGGCTCATGCCTGTAATCCCAGCACTTTGGGAGGCCAAGGTGGGTGGATCACCAGGTCAGGAGTTCAAGATCAGCCTGACCAATATAGTGAAACCCTGTATCTACTAAAAATACAGAAAAATTAGCCAGGCGTGGTGGCACGTGCCTGTAGTCCCAGCTACTCTGGAGGCTGAAGCAGGAGAATAGCTTGACCCCAGGAGGCTGAGGTTGCAGTGAGCCAAGATTGCATACCACTGCACTCCAGCCTGGGAGAAAGAGAGAGATTCCATCTCAAAAAAAAAAAAAAAAAAAAAAAAAAAAAAAAAGGAAAAGTTTGGGATAAGAGTTTTAAAAAGGCTGGGCATGGTGGCTCACATCTGTAATCCCAGCATTTTTGGAGGCCGGGGTGGTTGGATCACAAGGTCAAGAGATCGAAACCAGCCTGGCGAATATGGTGAAACCCCGTCTCTACTAAAAATACAAAAATCAGCCAGGCATGGTGGTGTGCACCTGTAATCCTAGCTACTCGGGAGGCTGAGGCAGGAGAATCACTTGAACCTGGGAGGCGAAGGTTGCAGTGAGCCGAGATTGTGCCATTTCACTCTAGCCTGGGCGATGGAGTGAGACTCCATTTAAAAAAAAAAAAAAAAAAAAATTGTATGCCTTTTTCTCTTTTTAGTCTATGTATTGTCAGTCTTTCAGTGGGTAGAGAGGAAGTTTTTACTCTGCACACTATGTAATGGTGGTAATTTCTAACTGACATTTTGATCTAATAAAGGGAAGAGTATATTGTAGGGTGACCTACATACGGAGGTCACCATGATTATAATGAGCCCAGAAAACCTAGGGTTACTATTGAATCTTAATTCTTTTGGCCCTTTGGACCCAAGCCCAGCTGAGGAGGAAACTCCTTAAGGTTGCTTTTCTGATCTTATTTTTTATTTTTACACATGAGTCACTGAAAGGAATCTTTGTTAGGAGCCTTTCTTTATTATAGGACATGGAAGGAAATGCTATCTGGTACCTCATGTGCTGTAAACTTCTGACTGAAACATGGCTCTTGAAAGACAGAAGCTGAAACCCACCCTTAATCTGAATTAAGAAAAGACAAAGAGAGAAAGGAAATTGGCAACAATTTTCTGCCTAGGATAAAAAGGAAGAAAAAAGTCTTTAAAATGGGCAGTGGTACTCTGGGAATAAAAGCATAAAAGAAGACAATACCTGGGCGCTCAGACAGGGAATAGAAATTTTACAGCAGCTATTAGCCCATACCAAAGAGCTGAAGCAGGATTTTGACAAAAACCCAAAGGCAATATTTTTCCCTTGATATATCCTCGTTATTATTCCATGTGTAGAATATGTGATTTGGTTTGCGATGCTGCATGCTGTGCTTCACTGGGAGGTGTGACTCCTTAAGGTAAGGCCAGTTTTGTTACTGGGTGATTAGGCCTGCCAAGTGTTGCCAGAGGAATAAGCTAATACCATTCGTTTACTAAATATTCACATAATCAATAATTTCAAGTTATTGTCTTAAGGATTAAGAACAGATGCACAATTTACATGCTTTTGAGATGATATTAATTTACTGTTGACATTGTCATCTGTTTGGGAATCATTTATTACTTCATAGACTCTGAGTGGTCTTGCAGGATGAAAGACATGGAAAAGTGAATGAGCGTCTATGCAAAGGGCATCGCTTCATTCAGTTCTTTGTTCAAATATCACCTCCTCAGGGATGGCCAATTGCTCTTTATTCTCTTACTCTGTTTAGTTTTGTGGGGACCCAGGACACACCACCCCAAAATACAACTGTAGGAGACCAGAAACCCCAAAATATACTTCTTTGGCATATTTCAAGTAGGTTGTTTTGAGAAACTGCAAATACAGGGGTAGCTCTGAAAAGCTATCCTTTTGTAAGTTAAATTTTTTATCTATAGAGGAAATGTACATTAGTAAAAGTATCTGTATCAGGAAGAGGACTGCTTAGAGCTATTTTTTCTCACCCAAGAGACTTTTTATCTGAATAACAAGACAACATTTATCCATCACACATTTCCACCCCTCACCCTCCTATTACTTGTGTTCCTAGCATCCCCAGAATCCCCAAACCCCTATTCCTTTCTGTAGCTCAGGCTGCTATATAAGCTTCATTTATGTGACCCTTCTTCCAGTATCATATTTTCTGGGACTCCAGTGCATATGCACATAAATACTGTTTTTCTCTTGTTAGTCTGTCTTATTTCAATTTAATTTGTATCCCAGACAAAGAATCTAGAAGGGTGGAGGGAATTCATTTTTCACTCCCCTGCAATTACATTCGTAGTGTTTGTCACTATACCAATATATAGGATTTATTAATTTGTCAGTTGTTGACCAGAATGTAAACTACATGAGGAAAGGGGCCTTTCTTGCCTTCTCTTATGTGTCCACTACCTAAAATTAGTTTTCATTGAATGGATTGTCAAAGGAGTGAACATCCCCATAGTTTAGGATATTTGTCTTTTCTCATGTTGTTAATAAAGACATGCCTGAGACTGGGTAACTTATAAAGGAAAGAGGTTTAATGGACTCAGAGTGCCACATGGCTGGGGAGACCTCACAATCATGAAGGAAGAGCAAAGGAATGTCTTATATGGCAGCAGCAAGAGAGGGCTTGGGCAGCGGAACTCCCATTAATGAAACTATTAGATCTCATGACACTTATTTACTACCATGAGAACAATATAGGGGAAACTACCCCAATGATTCAGTTATCTCCACCTGGCTCCACCCTTGACATGTGGGGATTATTACAATTAAAGGTGAGATTTTGGTGGGGACACAGCCAAACCATATCATTCCACCCCTGGCCCCTCTCAAATTTCATGTCCTGACATTTCAAAACCAATCATGCCTTCCCAACAGTCTCCCAAAGTCTTAGTTCATTTTAGCATTAACTCAAAAATCCACAGTCCAAAGTCTCATCAGAGACAAGGCAAGCCCCTTCAGCCTATGAGACTGTAAAATCAAAGCAAGTTAGTTACTTCCTAGATTAATGGGGTACAGGCATTGGGCAAATACAGCCACTCCAAATGGGGGAAGTTGGCCAAAATGAACAGGCTACAGGCCCAATGCCAGTCCAAAATCCAATGAGGCAGTCAAGCCTTAAAGCTCCAAAATGACCTCCTTTGACTCTATGTCTTACCTCCAGGTCATGCTGATAGAAGAGGTGGGCTCCCTCAGCCTTGGGCAACTCCACCCCTGAGGCTTTGCAGGGTACAGCCTTCATCCCAACTGTTTTTTTCGACAGGCATTGAGTGTCTGTGGCTTTTCCAGGTGCATAGCGGAAGCTGTCAGTGGATCTACCATTCTGGGAGGTGACCCTCTTCACACAGCTCCACTAGGCAGTGCTCTAGTGGGGTCTCTGTGTGGCTGCTCCCATATCACATTTCCATTTTGCATTTCTCTAGCAGAAGTTCTTCAGGAGGGCTCTACCCCTGCAGCACACCTCTGCCTGGACATCCAGGCATTTCCATACCTCCTCTGAAATCTAGGCAGAGGTTTCCAAACCTCAATTCTTGACTTCTGTGCCCTGCAGGCTCAACACCACATGGAAGCTTCCAAGGTTTAGGACCTGCACCCTCTGAAGCCAAAGCCTGAATGTATCTTGGCCCCTTATAGCCACAGCTGGAGCAGCTGGGACACAGGGCACCAAGTCCCTAGGCTACACACAGTAGGGAGGGCCTGGGCCTGGCCCACTAAATTATTTTTTCCTCCTAGGGTCTCTGGGCCTATGATGAGAAGAGCTGCCAGGAAGGTCTCTGACATGCCCTGGACACATTTTCCCCATTGTCTTGGTAATTAACATTGGGCTCCTTTTTACTTACACAAATTTCTGAAACAAGCTTGAATTTCTCCCCCCAATAATGGGTTTTTCTTTCCTTTTGTGCATTGTCAGGCTGCACATTTTCCAAACGTTTATGCTCTGCTTCCTCTTAAACACTTTGCTGCTTAGAAATTTCTTCCACCAGATACCCTAAATCATCTCTCTCAAGTTCAAAGTTCCACAGATCTCTAGAGTGGGGGCAAAATGCCACCAGTCTCTTTGTTTTGTTTTTAATTTTACTTTAAGTTCTGGGATACATGTGCAGAATGTGCAGGTTTGTTAGGTAGGTATACTTGTGCCATGGTGGTTTGCTGCACCTATCAACCGATCATCTAGGTTTTAAGCCCCACATGCATTAGGTATTTGTCCTAATGCTCTCCTTCCCATTTCTCCCCACCCCCTGACAGGCCCTGGTGTGTGATATTCCCCTTCTATGTCCATGTGTTCTCACTGTTCAACTCCCACTTATGAGTGAGAACATGTGGTGTTTGGTTTTCTGTTCTTGTGTTAGTTTGTTGAGGACCATGATTTCCAGCTTCATCCATGTCCCTGCAAAGAACATGATCTCATTCTTTTTTATGGCTGCATAGTAGTCCATGGTATGTATCTGCCACATTTTCTTTATCCAGTCTATCATTGATGCTGGGCATTTGGGATGGTTCCAAGTCTTTGCTATTGTATACAGGGCTGCAATAAACATACATGTGTATGTGTCTTTATAGTAGAATAATTTATAATCCTTTGAGTATATACCCAGTAATGGGATTGTTGGGTCAAATGGCATTTCTGGTTCTAGATCCTTGCAGAATCACCACACTGTCTTCTACAATGGCTGAACTAATTTACACTCCAGTGTAAAAGCATTCCTATTTCTCCACATCCTCTCCAACATCTGTTGTTTCCTGACTTCTTAGTGATCGCCATTCTAACTGGCATGAGATGGTATCTTATTGTGGTTTTGATTTGCACTTCTCTATAGCAAAAGTGACCTTTAAGTTCCCAACAAGTTTCTTATCTCCATCTGAGACCACCTCAGCCTGGACCTTATTGTCCATTTCACTATCAACATTTCGGTCAAAGCCATTTAATTTGTCTCTTGGAAGTTCCAAACTTTCCTTTTTGAGCCCTCCAAATCTCTAGGAAGGTCCAAACATTTCCACATTTTCCTATCTTCTTCTGAGCACTCCAAACTGTTTCAACCTCTGCATGTTATCTAGTTCCAAAGTCACTTTCACCCCACATTAATGGGGTAGCAGTACCCCACTACCCAGTACCAATTTACTGTATTAGTCTGTTCTCATGCTGCTAATAAAGACTTACTCCATACTGGGCAATTTATAAAGGAAAGATATTTAACAGACTCACAGTTCCACATGGCTAGGGAGGCCTCACAATCATAAAGGAAGGGCAAAGCAAAGCCTTACATGGTGGCAGGCGAGAGAGGACTTGTGCAGGGGAACTCCCATTTATAAAACCATCAGATTCATGGGACTTATTTACTAACACAAGAACAGTATGGGGAAACATGCCCCCATGATTCAATTATCTCCACGTGGCCATGCTCTCGACACATGGGGATTATTACAATTAAAGGTAAGATTTGGGTGGGGAGAGCCAAACCATATTACCTAGGAAAGCAAAACAGGCTTGTAACATAAAACAAAAGGTTTGAGACTGTTAGTGTTAGAATAAAAAGGAAGGACCTGGAAACGAAGGAGAGAATAGAAACAATGCTTCTGCTCAACTCTCCTGGAGAGATAAAGAGTAAAGAAATTGCCTTGGGCTTAGATTTGGGAGGCCTGAATGAAAGATCAAGGGCCTAGATTTTAACACTCCACCAGATTTCACAATACCTGGTATGGATATGGTATGCATCTACTTTGGGTAAAGTTAATTCTCAATCACCCAAGGCATTGGAATGGTGATCATGCCAGGAAATGTACTTAGTAAACTGAATAAAGTAGGTCAATAAAATATCATTCAAACTTTTTCCTTTTACATCAGTTTTAGAGAGGCCACAATTCTTTGGTTCACGGGTTGGGGAAAGACTGCTGTGTTAAAAAAAATAACCATGAAAATAATATAAATGCCAGTGACTCCTATTGTAGGGAAGGGAGTAGAATATAGTGGTTAGGAGTTAGACAGCCTGGTTTTGAATGCTGGCTTCACAAATTACAAATTTCTGCCCTTTGATTTCTTCACTTGTAAAATCAGGAAAAATAATAAGGCCATTAGAAAGACTAAATGAAATAAAATATGAAAAGTGACTGACACTTAGAAGGATGGAAATAATATTAGCTGTTTCAGGACCTAAGGTCCGAGATAGCATGAGTTTGAATCCTTACTCAATCTTTCCTCATTTTGTGATCTCAAACAAGTTGACAAATCTTTTTGTCCTTTAGTTTTAACTAAGGCAAGTAGTAAAATTTACCTTATAGGTTTTTTGGGTTATTAAATGAATCAATATGTGAAGTGCTTGAAAAACACCTGTCCCATATTAAGGACTCAAGAAACGGGAAGTATTATTAGTGCTATTATAATTTGTTGAGTATTTGTTTTAGGAAAAGTATTGTATTAGATGCCTGTCACAGCCTGTGACAACAAAGTAGGTTGTCGCATTTCCTTCCTGTATGTGGATTCTAATAGCAGGAACCCCAACCAGCTTATCTATTAAAAATTAGCTCCCAAAGTGTTGCCCAGTTATTTGCAGCATCTGCCCAGGGATATCTAGCAACATCTGATATGTGCTTATAACCAGATGAGTCTTTATGAAGTAACTGCATTTTTCTTTTCCTTGGACTCTGATGCCTACTTCTTATGAATTCCCTCAAGGTATTTGGGAACTGCCTCTGCCCACCCCTGGAATATCAATGGCCATGACACATTTATTGTCTCCATAGGCTCCCAAATCCACTCAACTCAGAACATCAGATGCCATGCAGAGTTAGGGAAAATGACCTCTTCCTGAACTCTGGGCCACATTGGTAACCTGGAACCTAGAGTCACAAAACTTCTGCCGTGTAGTCACATCAGTTTCTCCTTTTGTTTTTTTTTTGAGATGGAGTCTCGCTCTCTGGCCCAGGCTAGAGTACAGTGGTGCGATCTCAGCTCACAGCAGCCTCTGCCTCCTAGGTTAAAGTGATTCTCCTGCCTCAGCCTCCCAAGTAGCTGAGACTACAGGCGTGTACCATGATGCCCAGCTAATTTTTGTATTTTTAGTAGAGACAGCATTTCACCATGTTGGCCAGGATTGTTTCAATCTCTCGACTTTGTGATCGGCCTGCCTTGGCCTCCCAAAGTGCTGGAATTACAGGCATGAGTCACGTGCCTGGCCCAATTTCTGCTTTTAACTCCACATTCCACAAGGTCTCAAGCCAATGCAAATGACCAGATGGATCAGATACCATTCTATATCCTGTATTGTTCCAGTTCCTTCTCCCAGATGTCCACGCCAAACCAAAGCTCTCACAATTGCAAACAAAAGTTCCTAGGCCTAGCAACAGATATAATCTGTGAGAGATTTTTTTCCTCCCAGAACAGTGAGTCCTCTCTCAGTAAGACATGTCACCTTGCTGTGCATTTAATTTAATGTAAATTGCTAAAGGCCTGTAGCAGACACTGCAAGTTATCTATCTAATAGCTGTTCTTATTTAGTAACAGATTTTGTTCAAATACCTGACTCTTATATTTTGGAGAAAGCCAGTTCCCTCCCCAGGTGAGAGGCAGGGAATCTATTTTTTAGTCTGTCAGTCAAGAGGAAACTACATTCCTGTTGCCAGATGTGAGTTTAGGAATGGATAAGTGACACAATTCAACCAGTAAGATGGGAAGGGAAGTCAGGTGAAGATCAAGGAAAAAAATGCCTCTGGAAAGTAAAGTTTGCAAAGTTGTTAAACTGCTAAAGCCATCCTGCAACCAAAAGGAGTCGTTGTCATGCTAAGGATGGCAAGAATCCTCATGGTATCTCAGAGTTGTTGAATTAGCCAAACCTGAAACTGCCTGCTTGTTTACTTCTTACTGTTGACTTAATAAACATACTTAATATTTAAGCCCTTACTAGTCAGTGTGTGGTCTGTGCAACAGCACCATCAATACGACTTGGGATCTTGTTGGAAACACAGAATTTTAAGCCCCATCCCAGTCCTACTGTATCAGAATCTTCATTTTAACATGTGCCCAGGTGGTCCATATATGCATTAATGTTTGAGATGCAATGGATTAACCTCCTCCTCTCCTTCTCCTCCTCCTCCTCCTTCTTCTCTTCTTCTTCTTCTTCCTCTTCTTCCTCCTCCTCCTCCTTCTCCTCCTCCTCATCTTCCTCCTCCTCCTTCTCTTTCTCCTTCTCCTCCTCCTTCTTCTTCTTTCTTCTTCTCTTATTCCTCTCTTTTTTTTTTTTTTTTTTTTGAGACAGACTTTCACTCTGCCACCCAGGTTGGAGTGCAGTGGTATGATCTAGGCTCACTGCAACCTCCATCTCCCAGGTACGAGCAATTCTCCTGCTTCAGTCTCCCAAGCAGCTGGAATTACAGGCATGCACCACCATGCCCGGCTAATTATTGTATTTTTAGTAGAGAGAGGGTTTTACCATGTTGGCCAGGCTGGTCTCAAACTCCTGACCTCAGGTGATTCATCTGCCTTGGCCTTCCGAGGTGCTGGGATTATAGGCATGAAGCACCGCTCCTGGTCTCTTATTATTTTTTAATCATATGCAATTGAAAGCATTCTGGGACAGTTGCACAAGCTAGCCCAGTGTCCAAGTTGAAACTTTAAAGTGTATTTTTTCCTTAAAGCCCACTATCTTATGATTTATGTAATCAATTACCATAGACGAAATAGATAGATGACATTTCTAGATTTTGTAAAGGATGCTTTCTTACTCAGAATGGTGAATTTACCTTGATTGGCCCCCAGTCCTCTATTCCACTTTGTTTCTGTAGACAGTACAGTTGGTGAAGGTTACATGCTTGCCATCAATCTATGCCATGTCTGAAATAACAAAGTGTTTATAATTTTTCCATTCTATATTTTTCCCAGTTACAGAACTAGAGAACAGAAACCAAGCCTTTCTACTTGTTTGTGTTTTCACAAACTTTATTTTCTCACTGGACTGCAGAGATTATCATTATTTTTTACAAACACTCAGTATTTGTCTAATGTTTGCCCGGGTTATTCAGCATATTGGGTGACTTTAGCAAAAGATTGCTGTTGCTCACTGAGGGTGTCACTTTAAAATCATGAGATTTATAAATATGGAAAGGAAAGGTTTATGTCTTATGAAGGGCTGCAACCTGCAGCTGGGGAGCAAAATATTCAGCTGAGACTGAAAGCAGGTGCTTTACCAGAAGAGCAATGGGACAGGAGTTTTATGCTAAATGAGTTGGCTAAACATACATATTTAACACAGGATATATGAATATTCATGAAGGGAGTTTGCATGCATGCATGGTAAGCGAACATATATGCTACATATATCCTATATTTACACTGGGGTGGAGACAACATTAAAATGCAGTAAAATTGGGCTCTGTATATCAAAAAGATGAAATGTAGGACAAAAGGTGCTTTGTACGCAGTCTCTGTAAATTGGCCAGAGCTAGTGTATAGTTGGTGGTCATTTATCAGGAAGGAATGCTTTGTGAAACTGGTCTGCTGCCACGTCCAAACTGCAAAAAGGAGGGAAGTCTTCCCATGGCAGCAGACAATTGCTAAAAGTTGAAGTCAGTGGAGGAGTCTCTCAGTTTTTGTTTCTCAGGGCTGGTTTCTGTTTAACTCTTAGGAAAAAAATCTGGTATCAGTTAGAGAGGAAAAGTATGTACTGAGGCATGACCAAACTCTCTTTGGCCAAGAGTGGTTCGTTCAGTCAATCAGGGGACTTAAAATTTTATTTTTACTCCACAAGGGCATGTTTTTGGCAAGCCAACTCTTCAGATCCCAGCTTCACAAAGACCTATTTGAATTCTGTAGTGTTTGGCTATCTGCACAGCTCCTACTTTGCTCTACTCTCTTTTTCATGTCTGCTAATTACATCTGTATTAGTCTGTTTTCCCACTACTATACAGAACTACTGGAGACTGGGTAATTTATAAAGAGGCTAAATTGACTCAGTTCCACAGACTTAACAGGAAGTATGTCTGGGAGCCCTCAGGAAACTTACAATCATGGCAGAAGCCAAAGAGGAAGCAAGTACTTTCTTCACATAGTGGGAGGAGAGAGAGAGAGTGAAGGGGAAGTGCCACACACTTTTAAACCTCAGATCTCATGAGAACTCATTATCATGAGAACAGCAAGGGGAAAGTCAGCCTCCCATGAGCCAATCACCTCCCACCAGGAACCTCCTCAAATTCAACATGAGATTTGGGTGGGGACACAAATACAAACCATATCAGCATGCAACACTTTACAAACAGCTGAAAGGAGTGGGGAATGCTATGTGCCATATGTGAGTCCTTCTCTTTTGCATCTCCTACATTTGAGCGCAGATGTCAAAGCTCCTCTTGTTACCTTCTCAGACAGTTTATAACATGATATATCCATTAAGCCACATGGAACCACAGAAGAGATCAGATAAGAATCTTTTCAGGATACTAAAATTTTTTTTCTGTTGACTTAGACAGTCTAGCAAAAGTCATATGTCTTAATAATAGCACCCAATCCCTCTCTCCTCAATGTGACTGTCAGGCCTCTGAGCCCAAGCCAAGCCATCGCATCCCCTGTGACTTGCACGTATACACCAAGATGGCCTGAAGTAACTGAAGAATCACAAAAAAAGTGAAAATGCCCTGCCCCACCTTAACTGATGACATTCCACCACAAAAGAAGTGAAAATGGCTGGTTCTTGCCTTTAGTGATGGCATTACCTCGTGAAAGTCCTTTTCCTGGCTCATCCTGGCTCAAAGAGCTCCCCCACTGAGCAACTTGTGACCACCACTCCCGCCCACCAGAGAACAAACCCCTTTGACTGTAATTTTCCTTTACCTACCCAAATCCTATAAAACGACCCCACCCCATCTCCCTTCGCTGATTCTCTTTTCAGACTCAGCCCGCCTGCACCCGGCTGATTAAAAAGCTTTATTGCTCACACAAAGCCTGCTTGGTGGTCTCTTCACATGGGCACGCACGACATTTTGCTGCCGTGACTCAGATCAGGGGACCTCCCTTGGGAGATCAATTCCCTGTCCTCCTGCTCTTTGCTCCATGAGAAAGATCCACCTATGACCTCTGGTCCTCAGACCAACCAGCCCAAGGAAAATCTCACCAATTTTAAATCAGGTAAGTGGCCCCTCTTTGTACTCTCTTCTCCAACCTCTCTCACTATCCCTTAACCTCTTTCTCCTTTCAATCTTGACGCCACGCTTCAATCTTTCCCTTCTCTTAATTTCAGTTCCTTTCCTTTTCTGGTAGAGATGATGGAGATGCGTTTTATCTGTGGACCCAAAACTCTGGTGCTGGTCATGGACTCAAGAAGGCAGCCTTCCCTTGGTGTTTAATCATTGCAGGGATGCCTCTCTGATTATTCACCCATGTTTCAGAGGTATCTGACCACACAGGGACGCCTGCCTTCGTCCTTCACCCTTAGCGGCAAGTCCTGCTTTTCTAGGGGAGGGGCTAGGACCTTGACCCCTCCTCTCCCTGTCTCTACCCTTTCTCTGCTTTTCTGGGGGAGGGGCAAGAACCCCGACCCCTTCTCTTCCTGTCTCTATCCCTTCTCTGCTTTTCTGGGAGCAAGAATCTCCCAACCCCTTATTTCTGCACCCCAGCCTCTTATCTCTGTGCCCCAACCCCTTATTTCTGTACCCCAACCTCTTATCTCTGCACCCCAACCCCTTATTTCCATGCTCCGACCTCTTATCTCTGTGCCCCAACCCCTTTTCTCTGCACCCCAACCCCTTTCCTGCTTTTCTGGAGGGTATGAACCCCCGAGCTCCTTCTCTCCATGTCTCCGCTCTGTCTTTTCTCTGGGCTTGCCTCCCTCACTACGGGGAACATTCCACCCTCCATTCCTCCTTCTTCTCCCTTAGCCTGTGTTCTCAAGAACTTAAATCCTCTTCAACTCGCATCTGACCTAAAACCTAAATGCCTTATTTTCTTCTACAATGGTGCTTGACCCGAAAACAAACTCGACAGTAGTCCCAAATAGCCAGAAAATGGCACTTTTGATTTTTCCATCCTACAAGATCTAAATAATTCTTGTTGTAAAATAAGCAAACAGTCTGAGGTACCTGACGTCCAGGCATTCTTTTACACATCGGTCCCTCCCTAGTCTCTGTTCCCATGCAACATGTCCCAAATCTTCCTTTTTTCCCTCCCACCTGTCCCCTCAGTCCCAACCCCAAGTGTCGCTGAGTCCTTCTAATCTTCCTTTTCTACAGACCCATCTGACCTCTCCCCTCCTTGCCAGGCCAAGCTAGGTCCCAATTTTTCTTAGCCTCTGCTCACTCACCCTATAATACTTTTATCACCTCCCCTCCTCACACCCAGTCTGGCTTACAGTTTCATTCCACAACTAGCCCTCCCACACCTGCCCAGCAATTTCCTTCTTTAAAAGGTGGCTGGAGCTAAAGGCATAGTCAAGGTTAATGCTCCTTCTTCTTTATCCAACCTCTCCCAAATCAGTTAGCGTTTAGGCTCTTTTTCATCAAATATGAAAAACCCAGTGCAGTTCATGGCCTGTTTAGCAGCAACCCTGAGATGCTTTACAGCCCTAGACCCTAAAAGGTCAGAAGGCCATCTTATTCTCAATATATATTTTATTATGCAATCCACTCCCAACATTAAATAAAGCTCCAAAAATTAAATTCCAGCCCTCAAACACCACAATAGGACTTAATGAACCTTGCTTTCAAGGTGTACAATAATAGAGTAAAGGCAGTCAAGTAGCAACTTATTTCTGAGTTGTAATTCCTTGCCTCTACTGTGAGACAAACCCCAGTCACATCTCCAGCACACAACTCCAAATGCCTGAACCACAGCTGCCAGAGGTTCCTCCAGAACCTCCTCTGCCAGGAGCTTGCTACAAGTGCTGGAAATCTGGCCACTGGGCCAAGGAATGCCCATAGCCTGGGATTCCTCCTAAGCCATGTCCCATCTGTGTGGGACCTCACTGGAAATTGGACTGTCCAACTCACCTGGCAGCCACTCCTAGAGCCCCTGGAGCTCTGGCCCAAGGCTCTCTGATGACTCCTTTCCAGACCTTCTTGGCTTAGTGGCTGAAGGTTGACACTGCCCAATCACCTCAGAAGCCTCCTAGACTATCACAGATGCTTTGGGTAACTCTTACAGTGGAGGGTAAGTCCGTCCCCTTCTTAATCAATACAGAGGCTACCCACTCCACATTACCTTCTTTTCAAGGGCCTGTTTCCCTTGCCTCCATAACTGTTGTGGGTATTGACGGCCAGGCTTCTAAACTTCTTAAAACTCCCCAACTGTGGTGCCAACTTGGACAACATTCTTTTATGCACTACTTTTTAGTTATCCCCACCTTCCCACACCTCATTGCCACCTTTTCTCCCAGTTCAAAACCTCCTTCACATCCTCCTCTCACATCCCCCCACCTTAACCCACAAGTATGGGACATCTCCACTCCCTACCATCCCATTAAAACCTAATCACCCTACTCATCACCAATATCCCATCCCACAGCATGTTTTAAAATGATTAAAGCCTATTATCACTTGCCTGCTATAGCATGTGCTTCTAAAACCTATAAACTCTCCTTACAATTCCCCCATTTTACCTGTCCAAAAAACTGGACAAGTCTTACAGATTAGTTCATGATCTGTGCTTTATCAACCAAATCGTTTTGCCTATCCACCCTGTGGTGTCCAATCCGTACACTCTTTTGTCCTTAATATCTTCCTCCACAACTCACTATTCCATTCTTGATCTTAAAGATGCTTTTTTCACTATTCTCCTGCACCCCTCATCCCAGCCTCTCTCTGCTTTCACCTGGACTGACCCTAACACCCATCAGTCCCAGCAGCTTACCTAGGCTATACTGCTGCAAGGCTTCACAGACAGCCCCTGTTTCTTCAGTCAAGCCCAAATTTCTTCCTCATCAGTTACCTATCTCAGCATAATTGTCATAAAAACACACTTGCTCTCCCTGCTGATCATGTCTGGCTAATCTCCCAAACCCCTATCCCTTTTACAAAACAACAACTCCTTTCTTTCCTAGGCATGGTTAGTGTGGTCAGAATTATTATACAAGCCTTTCTGTCCAAACAATTTGACCTTAATGTTTTAGCCTAGCTCTCATGTCTGCGTGCAGTAGCTACCACTGCTTTAATACTTTTAGAGGCCCTAAAAATCACAAACTGTGCTCAACTCACTCTCTACAGTTCTCATAACTTTCAAAATCTGTTTTCTTTCTCTCAGCTGCTGCATATATGTTCTGCTCCCCAGCTCCTTCAGCTATACTCACTCTTTGTTGAGTCTCCCATAATTACCATTGTTCCTGGCCTGGACTTCAGTCTGGCATCCCACATTATTCTGGATACCACACCTGACCCCTGTGACTGTATGTCTCTGATCCACCTGACATTCACTCCATTTCCCATATTTCCTTCTTCCCTGTTCCTCACCCTGATCACATTTAGTTTATTGATGGCAGTTCCACCAGGCCTAATCGCCACTCACCAGCAAAGGCAGGCTATGCAATAGTATCTTCTACATCTATCATTGAGGCTACTGCTCTGGCACCCTCCACTAAATCTCAGCAAGCCAAACTAGTTGGCTTCACTCAGGCCCTCACTCTTTCAAAAGGACTACGTGTCAATATTTATACTGACTCTAAATATGCCTTCCATATTAGGCACCACCATGCTTTTATATAGGCTGATAGAGATTTACACACTGTGCAAAAGTCCTCCATCATTAATGCCTCCTTAATAAAAACGCTTCTCAAAGCCACTTTACTTCCAAAGGAAGCTGGAGTCATTCACTGCAAGGGGCATCAAAAGGTGTCAGATCCCATTGCTCTAGGCAACGCTTATGCTGATAAGGTAGCTAAAAAAGCAGCTAGTGTTCCAACTTCTATCCCTCAGGGTAGTTTTCCTCCTTCACATCGGCCACTCCCACCTACTCCCCACTGAAACTTCCACCTATCAATCTCTTCCCACACAATGCAAATGGTTCTTAGACCAAGGAAAATATCTCCTTCCAGCCTTACAGGACTATTCTATTCTGTCGTCATTTCATAACCTCTTGCATGTAGGTTACAAGCCACTAGCCCGTCTCTTAGAACCTCTCATTTCCTTTCCATCATGGAAATCTATCCTCGAGGAGATAACTTCTCAATGTTCCATCTGCTATTCTACTACCCCTCAGAGATTGTTCAGGCCCCCTCCTTTTCCTACACATCAAGCTCAGGGATTTGCCCCTGTCCAGGACTGGCAAATTGACTTTACTCACATGCCACAAGTCAGTAAACTAAAATATCTCTTAGTCTGAGTAGACACTTTCACTGGATGAGTAGAGGCCTTTCCCACAGGGTCTGAAAAGGCCACTGTGGTCATTTCTTTCCTTCTGTCAGACATAATTCCTTGGTTTGGCCTTCACACCTGTATACAGTCTGATAACGGACCAGCCTTTAATAGTCAAATCACCCAAGCAGTTTCTCAGGCTCTTGGTATTTAGTGAAACCTTTACATCCTTTACCATCCTCAATCTTCAGGAAAGGTAGAATGGACTAATGGTCTTTTAAAAACACAGCTCACCAAGCTCAGTCACCAACTTAAAAAGGACTAGACAATACTTTTACTGAAAGGAATGAGGCACATCCCCCATATATCTCCCAACTTCCTGAGCCCAGCACAAACACATTCCTCCATATTTCTTTCAAACTTCAGAAAAACATCACCTGGGAGATCTCCGATAAGGAATGCTAAATGTAGAATGTTAACCAATTGTAATGCTGTAACCGAGAGAATTACCTTGTTCCCTATAACTTTACATATCCTGTTTACATCGGGCTATAAAAAGCAAGCACTCGCATTGTTCGAGGCCCTCTTGTATGCTGTGGAATGGAGGGACCAAGTTCGAACTTGCAGTAAAGATCCTTGCCGCTTGGCTTTGACTCTGGACTCTGGTGGTCTTCTTTGGGAAACAAACAGTCTGGGCATAACATCTGGGGGCTCGTCTGGGATTCCCCAAGCCCACCAGACCCCTGGTCAACGGATCTACTAAGATCGATCTACTGATAGGTGAGCTGGCTCGTCTCCATTTGTCTGTCTGTGTCTGTTCTGAATCTGAATCTGTGACTCGCAAGGTCTGAAACTGGAGCTGGCACAGTCCTGGCGGACGCGCTATAGGACAGCCAGCGGAGACCGGTGGGAGACGTCCCCTGGCTCTCGTCTGATCTAGATTGTGATCCGAGCTGCCGGAGCGCGATCGCGATCCGAGCGGCTAACTCTGACCCGGGCTTCCGGTGTGCGCTTGCGATCTGTGCTGCCGGAGCGCGATCGCGGTCCGAGCGGCTAACTCTGACCCAGGCTACCGGTGCGTGCTTGCGATCTGTGCTGCCGGAGCATGCTTGCAGTCTGTGCTGCCAGAGCGCAATCACGGTCTGAGCGGCTAACTCTGACCCGGGCTACCGGTGCGCGCTTGCGATCTGTGCTGCCGGAGCATGCTTGCAGTCTGTGCTGCCGGAGTGCAATCGCGGTCCGAGCAGCTAACTCTGACCCGGGCTACCGGTGCGCACTTGTGATCTGTGCTGCCGGAGCCGCTTGCGGTCTGTGCTGCTGGAGCCGCTTGCGGTCTGTGCTTCCGGAGCGTGCTTGCGGTCTGTGCTGCCGGAGCGCGCTTGCGGTCTGTGCTGCCGGAGCAGCTAACTCTGACCCGGGCTACCGGTGCGCACTTGCGGTCTGTGCTGCTGGAGCGCGCTTGTGGTCTGTGCTGCCGGAGCGCGCTTGCAATCTGTGCTGCCGGAGCGCAATCGCGGTCCGAGCAGCTAACTCTGACCCAGACTGCCGGACCGCGCTTGTGACTAAATATTATTAATAAGCCAGATTTCCTTTACAGGGATTCTAACCCATATTCCTTTACAGGAAGAGACTACAAACTAGTACAGGATGGGTAATACCCAGAGCACTCCCCTATCCCTCCTTACAAGTAATTTCAAAGATGTAAGAGCAAGGGGCCATGATCTTAGTTTGGAAATCAGGAGGGGAAAGCTCATTACCCTATGCCGCTCCAAATGGCCTGCTTTTGATGTGGGGTGGCCACCCAAAGGGACATTCCGACTTGCTGTCATCACTAGAGTAAAGTCCAAGATTTTCCTACCTGGGCCTGTAGGCCACTTAGATCAAATCCCATATATCCTCATATGGCAGGACCTTGTTGAGAACCCGCCTCCTTGGCTGTCCCCTTTCCAATTAGCCCCTGAACCCTGTAAGGCACTGGTTGCTCGACCACTAAAATCCAAGCAACCAACTGCCCCCCCCATCCTGTTCTACCTGATAGCGGGGACCCACTGTTCACAGAACCCCCTCCGTACCCCTCTGGGCCCCAGGCCCCAGCCCCCCGGGTTAAGCCGGGGGAAAAAGCAGGCGGATGGGAGGCGGCCGGCACACAGGGACCCGCTGAGAGTGAAAGTAACTTTGAAGGGCCAGCGGGGCGGACGCGAGGGCGCACTTCGCGGGCTAGCCCCCCAAGCTGCCTGACTCCACAGTGGCTCTACCCCTTCGGGAAATAGGACCCCCAGATGACACGGGAATCCCCAGGCTCCAGTACTGGCCATTCTCTACCAGTGATCTGTATAACTGGAAGACCCAGAGTGCTCGGTTTTCAGACAACCCCAAAGATTTAATGGCTTTACTGGATAGTGTCATGTTCACCCACCAGCCCATTTGGGATGATTGTCAGCAGCTCCTCCGAATCTTGTTCACAACGGAAGAGCGAGAAAGAATACAGGTAGAAGCTAAAAAGCTGGTCTCGGGGGACGACGGTCAACCGACTGCCAACCCCGACCTCATAAATGCGACTTTTCCTCTGACCAGGCCGGCGTGGGACTACAACACGGCAGAAGGTAGGGGACGGCTACGCCTTTATCGCCAGACTCTAATGGTGGGTCTCTGGGCAGCTGCTCACAAGCCCACTAATTTGGCTAAAGTATACTCTGTTCTGCAGGGAAAGACAGAGAGCCCAGCTACCTACTTAGAAAGGTTAATGGAAGCTTTTAGACAGTACACCCCCATAGACCCAGAGGCTCCAGGAAGTCAGGCAGCTGTTGTAATGTCTTTCGGAAATCAGGCAGCCCCAGACATTAAAAGGAAACTCCAGAAATTAGAAGACTTAGAGGATTGTGGACATACACCCAACTGTGCCAAACCCGTATACCCTCCTGTGTACCCCAAACCCTAAACATCAATGGTACTCTGTTTTAGATTTGAAAGATGCTTTCTTCAGTTTGCCTTTAGCCCCTCAGAGCCAAAAGCTCTTCGCCTTCTAGTGGAATGACCCTGGAAAGGGCATAAGTGGCCAACTGACATGGACCAGGCTGCTGCAGGGATTCAAAAACTCTCCTACCCTGTTCGATGAGGCCCTCCATGAAGACCTGGGTGAGTACCGACGTAAACACCCTGAGGTAACTTTACTACAAAAAGTTGATGACCTTCTGATTGCTGCTGAGACCCAAGAAGCTTGTATTCAAGGGACCAAGAGTCTCTTACAAGCTCTGGGAAATCTAGGCTACCGAGCCTCGGCAAAGAAAGCTCAAATCTGTAAGCCAGAAGTAACATATCTGGGGTACCTGCTAAAAGGAGGGCAGCGCTGGTTAACAGGCGCTCGGAAGCAGACTGTTCTGCAGATCCCCAGGCCACAATCCACCCGACAAGTGAGGGAATTCCTGGGGTCGGCGGGATTTTGTAGACTATGGATACCTGGGTTCGCAGAACTGGCTAAACCCTTGTATCAGGCAACACGGGGGCAGCAACAATTTAATTGGACAGACGAAGCCAAGTCGGCTTTCCAACAGATCAAAACCGCCCTACTTTCTGCACCTGCACTGGGACTACCTGATGTCACCAAGCCCTTCCACTTATACGTGGATGAGAGTAAGGGTGTCGCCAAGGCGGTAATAACTCAGAATTTAGGCCCCTGGCGGAGGCCAGTTGCCGACCTGTCAAAGAAGTTAGACCTGGTGGCTGCCGGGTGGCCCCCTTGTCTCCGAATGATTGTGGCCACGGCTCTGATGGTACAAGATGCTGATAAACTTGTCATGGGTCAAGAATTGCAGGTCGTTACCCCACATGCCATCGAAGGTGTACTCAAACAGCCACCTAATCGATGGATAAGTAACGCCCGGCTCACCCACTACCAAGGACTACTACTAAATCCTATCAGGATAACCTTCCTGCCCCCAACGACCTTAAACCCTGCCTCGCTGCTGCCCAACCTGGACCTGGACACGCCGCTCCATGATTGCACCGAGATACTAGCTCAGGTGCACGGAGTTGGAGAGGACCTGCAGGACCGCCCACTCCTGACGCTAACCTCGTCTGGTTCACTGATGGGAGCAGCTTCATGCATCAAGGCCAGAGGTATGCTGGAGCGGCAGTGACTTCAGAAACTGAGGTAATCTGGGCGGGACCCCTGCCCCCGGGGACATCGGCCCAGAAGGCTGAACTGATAGCGCTCACCCAAGCTCTTACCTTAGGGGCAGGGAAGAAGCTGACAGTATATACAGACAGCCGATATGCTTTTGCTACGGCGCACATACACGGGGCCATCTACAGGGAGCAAGGGTTACTAACGGCTGAAGGAAAAGAGATAAAAAAACAAGCAAGAGATCCTAGCCCTGTTAACAGTGCTATGGAAGCCAGAAAAGTTAGCCATTGTGCATTGCCCAGGGCATCAGAAATCAATCACTCCAACTGCTCAAGGCAACTTTCTGGCAGACCAAACTGCAAGAAATGTGGTAAAGGCTCCCAGCCAACTCCTTGCACTCCAGCTCCCTGACCCGGGCCCCCGGGACTTGCCACATTTCCCTGATTATTCAGAACAAGATCTCCAGTGGATTGACAAGCTTCCCCTGAAACAGATCCAGAATAGGTGGTGGACTGATACTAATGACCAAACCATCCTACCAGAAAAATTAGGACAACAAGTGTTAGAACACATCTACCGAACCACCCACCTGGGTGCTCGGCGGATGATAGACCTGATCAGACGCTCTAAGCTCAAATTCAGACATACAGCCGAGATGGCCAGCAGCATCGTGGCAAGTTGCAAAGTCTGCCAGCTTAACAACGCCTACCCCCAGTCCCAGGCTGCAGCGGGAACAAGGCTTAGAGGAACCAGGTCCGGTATCTACTGGGAAGTAGATTTTACTGAAATAAAGCCAGGAAAGTACGGGTATCGGTACTTACTTGTCTTTGTAGATACTTTTTCAGGGTGGACTGAAGCATTTCCAACCAAAAGAGAAACTGCTCAGGTTGTAGCAAAGAAAATTCTGGAAGATATCCTCCCCAGGTATGGCTTCCCCGTCCAGATAGGGTCAGATAATGGGCCGGCTTTTGTCGCTAAGGTAAGTCAGGATTTGGCTTCCATCCTTGGGGCAAATTGGAAACTACATTGCGCTTACAGGCCCCAGAGTTCAGGACAGGTAGAGAGGATGAATCGGACCTTAAAAGAGACCTTAACTAAATTGACTATGGAGACTGGCGCTAATTGGGTGGTCCTTCTCCCCTACGCTCTGTTCCGGGCCCGTAATACCCCTTACAGACTGGGCCTTACCTCTTACGAAATCATGTATGGCAGACCCCCACCCCTGGTTCCCAGTCTAAAAGATGATCTGCTCAAATCTGAAACAGAAAATGTCTCTGAACTCTTATTTTCCCTACAAGCCTTGCAGAAAATTCATCAAGAAATCTGGCCCAAGCTGAAGGAACTATATGAGACCGGTCCCCCACCGACACCCCATCCGTACCAGCTGGGAGACTAGGTCCTGGTTAAGCGACACCAACAAGAGACCCTAGAACCCAGGTGAAAGGGACCACTCCAGGTACTCCTGACCATCCCCACCACCCTGAAGGTAAAAGGCATCACGTCATGGATCCGCTACACCCACGTCAAGCCAGTGGACCCAACCTCCGACCTTCTAGGACCAATCACGGCAGCGGCTGAAGCACCGGCCACGTGGACTGTGGACAGAGCTAAGAACAACCCCTTAAAACTCACCCTGCGCTGGCAATATAGCTCGCTGCAAACATGCAGTTAGGTAGTCTAGCCCTAACGTTAGCCGCCCTAGTGGCCGCTGGGGAAAACACCAAACCAGCACCTAAACCCCAGTCAGGAGAAGTTTCCCTACTGCTTCTCAGGAACCAATTCCAGCCTCTGCAGCATCACTGCAGTGCCCCCTAATATCACCCTAAGGGCTCCACCGGGCATATTCTTCTAGTGTAATGGGACATTATCTAAGGACCTATCTAGTCCCTCTGTTACCAACCTACTGTGTCTTCCTGTCACATTAGTTCCCCGGTTGACTCTACTAACTGCTGGCGAGTTCCTAGGGTACACCGGTAACTGGACTAGTACTACTATTCACCCAGTCCCTAGACCGAGACCTGCACGAGCCATATTTCTCCCCCTCATTGCAGGAATCTCCCTCACCGCATCCCTCATTGTGGCCGGGATGGCGGGGGGAGCCCTAAGTCACACCCTCATAGAAAGCAACAAGTTGTACCAACAATTTGCCATTGCTATGGAGGAGTCAGCTGAGTCCCTTGCATCCCTTCAGCGGCAGCTCATGTCCCTAGCTCAAGTAACCTTGCAGAACCGGAGGGCCCTAGACCTACTCACTGCTGAAAAAGGTGGTACATGTATGTTTCTAAAAGAAGACAGTTGTTTCTACATAAATGAATCAGGGCTTGTAGAAGACCGGGTCCAACAGTTACGCAAGTTAAGCACTGAAGTAAAAACACGGCAGTTTGCTTCAGCTGCAGACCAATGGTGGAATTCCTCTATGTTTTCTCTGTTAGCCCCCTTCCTTGGACCCCTGCTAAGTCTACTATTTCTGCTAACCGTAGGACTTTGTGTTGTTAACAGAATTTTGCAGTTTGTCAGAGAAAGGTTTGACACTGTTCAGCTCATGGTCCTCAGAGCCCAACACCAACCTGTAGATGCTGAAACAGAGTCAGACTTATAAGACCCAAGATTGGCTCTAGAGTTACCTGAAAAGAAGGGGGGAATGAAAGGAATGAGGCACATCCCCCATATATCTCCCAACTTCCTGAGCCCAGCACAAACACATTCCTCCATATTTCTTTCAAACTTCAGAAAAACATCACCTGGGAGATCTCCGATAAGGAATGCTAAATGTAGAATGTTAACCAATTGTAATGCTGTAACCGAGAGAATTACCTTGTTCCCTATAACTTTACATATCCTGTTTACATCGGGCTATAAAAAGCAAGCACTCGCATTGTTCGAGGCCCTCTTGTATGCTGTGGAATGGAGGGACCAAGTTCGAACTTGCAGTAAAGATCCTTGCCGCTTGGCTTTGACTCTGGACTCTGGTGGTCTTCTTTGGGAAACAAACGGTCTGGGCATAACATTACCACTTACCCTTCTCAGAATTCAGACCTGTCCTCAGAATGCTACAGGTTCCAGTCCATTTGAGTTCCTGTGTGGACACTCCTTTTTATTAAGTCACAGTCTCATTCCAGACACCAAAACAACTTGGACTACACCCCAAAAAACTTGTCATCCCTACTATCTTCTGTCTAGTCATACTCCTATTCACTGTTCTCAACTACTCAAAAATGCCCTGTGTAAACACTCGTGTTTACACTGCCGGTTTATACTGTTTCTCCAAGCCATCACAGCTGATATCTCCTGGTGCTATCCCAAACTGCCACTCTAAATTCCCTCTTAAAGTAAATAATCTTTGCTGGCAAGGCTATGCTGAACATCCTTGGGCATTCTCTAATTAGATATCCTAGGTCCTTCCAATTCTTAGTCCTTCAATACCTGTTTTTTCTCCTTCTGTTACTCAGACCTTGTGTCTTCCATTTAGATTTTCAATTCATACAAAACCACATCCAGGCCATCACCAATCATTCTATACAACAAACGTTTCTTCTAACAGTCCCACAATATCACCCCTTACCACAAAATCCTTCAGCTTTATCTCTCCCACTCTAGGTTCCCACGCTGCCCCTAATCCCGCTTGAAGCAGCCCTAAGAAACATCACCCAGTCTCTCTCCATACCACCCCCCAAAAATTTTTGCCGCCCCAACACTTCAACACTATTTTGTTTTATTTTTCTTATTAATATAAGAAGGCAGGAATGTCAGTCCTCTGAGCCCAAACCAAGCCATCGCATCCCCTGTGACTTACATGTATATATACCCAGATGGCCTGAAGTAACTGAAGAATCACAAAAAAAGTGAAAATGCCCTGCCCCACTTTAACTGATGACATTCCACCACAAAAGAAGTGAAAATGGCTGGTCCTTGCCTTAAGTGATGACATTACCTCGTGAAAGTCCTTTTCCTGGCTCAAAGAGCTCCCCCACTGAGCATCTTGTGACCCCCACTCCTGCCCACCAGAGAACAAACCCCTTTGACTGTAATTTTCCTTTACCTACCCAAATCCTATAAAACAGCCCCACCCTTATCTCCCTTCACTGATTCTCTTTTCAGACTCAGCCCGCCTGCACCCGGGTGATTAAAAAGCTTTATTGCTCACACAAACCTGTTTGGTGGTTTTTTTCACTTCTTTTATGATTCTTCAGTTACTTCAGGCCATCTGGATGTATTCATGCAGGTCACAGGGGATATGATGGCTTAGCTTGGGCTCAGAGGCCTGAAAGACACATTAAAAGGAGAAAAGGCATACAAATTTATTACACACATACACACAGGGGCCTCACAAAGTATGGCTTGAAGAAGTATCGGATGATCAAAGTTTAAGGAGTTTTGAGCCTCAGAAAGAAATGGTAGCTTGGGGGTCTCTGAGGAGGGGTGGTGACAGGTGATGTGATATTGAGGGGAGAAAATACATGAGAAAAGGCTGTCTTGTTATGCAGAAATGTCTCAGGTAGCAGTACTCAGAAGAATAGGTGGTATTCACCTCTTTAAAATTTTTCCAGTGAGTTAATCTTTCTCGTTTCATGATATTATAAGGAAGAGGCCAAGAACATTGCATTCCTTCTGAAGAACTTCCCTCAGTCAGATGAGGGAGCTTCAGAGAAAGCCCTTCCTGGATTTGCTGTTCCCCAGGTGCTATCAGTTTGAAGTCCAAAGTTGCATATTTTGGAGTATCATTTACTAAGCCTCAAAAAGATCATGAGGGTGGAGCCCTCATAAATGGAATTAGTGCCTTATAAGAAGAGATGTGAGAGAGATGGCTTATCTCTGTCTACCATGTGAGAATACAGTAAAAAGGCAGTTGTCTGAAAACCAGGAAGAGGGCCCCACCAGACACTGAATCTGCTGGCCCCTTGATCTTGGACTTCCCAATCTCCAGAACTGTGAAAAATAATTTTTTTTTAATCCAACAATGTTTAAGCCACTCTGTCAATGATATTTAAACATATATACATACATACATACATACATATTTTTTAAGAATAAAAATAAAATAAAGTGCCCGTGTACACCATCCATCTTAAAAATGTAGAATATAATTATTATCTTTGAAGCCCCATGAGTGTACTCTTCACTGATGTCTCCCTGCCTCCATCACACCCTACAAACCCAGGGGTAACCAAACTCTTGTAATTTTAGTTAGTCATTCTCTTTCTTTCCTGTATAGCTTTACCACATATGCATGTATCCCAACACAGTATGTCTGATTTTTCTCTATATAATTTTGTACTTTATGTAAATGAATCACACAGTATGTTTCTGTGACTTGCTCTTTCACTAAACATTTTGAAATTCAAACACTAATGTATGAGGCTGTAGATCATGCTTTCTCATCCCTAGTTCATATTTTGCTGTGAGTATAACATAATTTGTTTATCTGTTTTGCTGTTAATGGATATTTTGTGCTTCAATAGCCAGTGCTGCTTTGGCATCTGTATGTGGTTCCTGGTAATCATGCATAAAAGTTTGTCTAGGGAATATATTGTAAGAGCCATTAAGGCTATTCCCATATATTCTGCTGCTGTTTCCTGTCAAAGTTCCTGTTAGGATTGCATTTCACTGCCCACTTAATTTAGGTGTGGCCATATTGGATTAATGAAATGTGAGCTAAGTGATGTGTGGCCTTTCTGGGAAGAAGTTTTGTAAGGCAATACGTGCAATGTTCTTTTCTCCCTTCTACAGTAACTGGAAGTGTTCTGCCTAGCAACTGCTTCATCAGCATGGGTCCACAAGTAAGGCTGACAAAGACATGGAGCTGACACTCCAGTCAACCCACAATGACAATGAAGCAAGAGTGAAACAGAAATCTTTGTTGCTTTAAGCCACTTTGGGTATGTTGTCTAAAGCATTGTCTAGCTTATCCTTATACAAAAATTAGTATTGAGTGGATTTCTTTGGAAGACATCTATTCAATTTTAATAAATAATGTCAAGCTCTATTCAAAAGAGGTGGAGCCAATTTTAATACTACTTACCAAGAGTGGATGACAGTTACTGTTATTTCACAGCCTTGCCAATACTTAGTATTCTTAGACTATACTTTGCTCTGATAAAACCTTACAAAATGATGTCTATTGTTTTGATTTTTGTTTTCCTGAAGATTAGTGATACATTTTTATGTTTATTAGGTATTCAGGTTTCTTCTTCTGTGAAATGTCCATTTAGTTTATGCCTGTATTTCTATTGAGTTGCTTTCTGAATTTCTGTGCTGTTAATCATTTCTTTTGATTAAAATAAGTTCTTTAAATCTGCTCTCCGTGCCTCCTTATTCATTCTTCCTGTCTTATTTTTCTTGACAATATTTATTAGCATCTTATACATTATTTATTTACTTGTTCATTTATTGTATCTCTCTTAAGCTATGATGGCACCTCCATGAGGGTAGGGACTGTTTTTCCACTGGTAACTCCTCAGTGCCTAGAGATACATCTAGCACACAATAGGCATCAGGTTGAATGAATGAAAACGTACATGACCATTGAGTTTGTTGACCTTGGCCAGTTTCACCATATAGGTAAGTTTTGTCCTGAAATATACAGTTCCTTGAGCTTGATGTCTTACTGGCCTAATAGGGACCAGACTGAAGGTGGAGCTTTTCACTTCCACTGTCTGTTATGTCACAGCAATTGTTTCTTCCTCCCTTCTTTTATTAATTGAAATGTGGCAAATTTAATCTGATATTTTTAAAAGAGGGGGATAACCTTAGATATGAAGTCCATTTGTGCAGATATTATCAAAATCATTTAAAAAACAGATATTCACCTTGATATAATTTTTAACAAGTTCACACAGAGATTTTTCACATAAAATATCACTTTGGATTTCTTCACTTAAAGAACAAAATGAACATAAAATCTCCTGTGGCATCTTTTAGCAAACTACCTGCATGACAGACAAGTTCACAAAAGTTTTTCTTTAGCTACTCAGACTCTGTTCTGCTAACTTAGCCAGCACAATAAGAACACACATTTGGTGAAGTTCCCCTAAAGAAGTGTTGTTAAACACTACAAGGTGTTAAGTACAGAGTGCCAGGAAATGTGTTGATATCTTTATTACAGTCTGTGTTTTTGGAACAGAGCACTTATTCTGGTAACTATGGGAACAGAGCACTTATTCTGGTAACTATGGCTGAGCATGTTGTAAACCAAGAGCTGTAGCCTTGAAATATTGAACATGGCAGAAATTTTAGCGTACTGGAGTCTATGATGAGATCCATACTAGCAAGGGCATCTGAATGCCACCTGGAGATATTTTTTTCTACTCTCCTGCCCTGCCACAGCCTTCAGTAACTGTTACCACACATGTGGTGAAGACCTCATGTGTCTCATTTAGATGTCTCTTCTCTCTCCCATCCCATCCCCAACCTGAGTATCTTGTACTTGATGAAGGTCCATAGGAAAGAGTTGATGAATGGTTGTAGATTCTTCTGTGGCTACAACTTCTAATCCATCATGGCAGCCTATATGTAGACATTGAATTTCTTCTAAGTTTGACTGGTTTCTTCTTTACCTATATATGGGAGATTCCTCCACCATCTGCTCTTGTGCTAGGGAGGAAAAGGGCCATGGATCTCTTCTCTCCTAGGAAGGTGTAATATAGGAACCAACCAACATTTTTTCCCACTACTGTACTCTCAGCAATCTTAATACCTCATTTTTGACACCAGATGTATGGGAGTTTCTTCCACATTAACCAATTCTCTGACAGCAGATGGATGTCCTACCATTCAACTTAATTCTCCTGGAGATAGCACAGACTCCACAGGTGAATGGCTCAGTCCCACAATACTTCAACCCATCTCAGATGCCAATTGCAAGTAGTAAGCTCCCAGTTACCCACAACTTCTGTCTGACTTGGCTACAAATCAAAGATTCCCACAATCCTCTCTTTGGGGTTGATCACTTGCTAGAGTGGCTCATGGAACCCAGGAAAACAGTTTATTTATTGTTGGTGATTTATTGTTACAAAGGATATATTAAAGAATGCAAATAAATAGCCAGATAAGGAGATATACAGGGTAAGTCTGTGAGAAGAGGTGCAGAAGTTTTATGCCCTCTTTGGCTGTGCTACCCTTACCTCCATATGCTCAATAACTCAGAAGCTCTTTAAACTTTGTCCCTTTAGGTTGATACAGAGGTCTTATTACATAGGCATAATTGATTAAAGCAATGGCCATTGGTGATTGACTCAATCTTCAACGTCTCCACCCTGGTGAGGTGGGACAAGAAAAGCTGAAAGTCCCAGCCCTCTAATCTCAGGATTGGATCCTCTGGAAAGCTGCTCCCATCCTAGGATATGCAGGGAACCCCCAGTTATACTAGCCATCTCACTAGACTACGGAAAGACACATCATTTTAGAGATCTCAAGGGTTTTGGGAGCTGTATACCAGGAAACTGGATGAAGACCAAATATATATTTCACAATATCACTGTGAAAGACTCACCGCTTTTCAGGAATTAGTTCATTTGGGTTTCTTTAAGTCCTTAGATCTCTGAATTGATTTTTGTTTTGCTTTGTTTTGTTTTTTTAAATTATAGTTCTTTGGCTGACATGCTTATTCTTATTGTTAGGGTGTGTATTAGTCCATTTTCATGCTGCTGATAAAGGTATACCCAAGACCGGGAAGAAAAGAGGTTTCACTGGACTTATAGTTCCATGTGTCTGGGGAAATCTCAGAATCATGGTGAAAAGTAAAATGTACTTCTTACATGGAGGTGGCAAGAGAAAATGAGGAAGAAGCAAAAGTGGAAACTCCTGATAAACCCCTCAGATCTCATGAGACGTATTCACTATCACGAGAATAGCACGGGAAAGACCAGTTTCCATAATTCAATTATCTCCCCCTATGTCCCTCCCAAAATAAATGAGAAATCTGGGAGATACAATTCAAATTAAGATTTGGGTGAGGACACAGCCAAACCATATCATTCTACCCCCTGGCCCCTCTAAATCTCATGTCCTCACATTTAAAAACCAATCATACCTTCCCAACAGTCCCCCAAAGTCTTAACTCATTTCAACATTAACCCAAAAGTCCACAGTCCAAAGTCTTATCTGAGACAAGGCAAGTCCCTTCTGCCTATGAGCCAGTAAAATCAAAAGCAAGTGAGTTACTTCCTATATACAATGGGGGTACAAGGTATTGGATAAATACAGCCATTCCAAATGGGATAAATTGGCCAAAACAAAGGGCACTAAGTCACTAGGCTGCACACAGCATGGGGACCCTGGGCCCAGCCCACAAAACCACTTTTTCCTCATGGGCCTCCAGGCCTGTGATGTAAGGGGCTGCTGTGAAGGTCTCTGACATAGCCTGGAGATATCTTCCCCATGGTCTTGGGGATTGACCTTAGGCTCTTTGTTATCTATGCAAATTTCTGCAGCCAGCTGGAATTTCTCCCTAGAAAATGAGTTTTTTTTTCTCTCACATACCCAAGCTGCAAAGTTTTTCAAACTTTTATGCTCTGCCTCCCTTATAAAACTGAATGCCTTCAAGAGCACCCAAATCACATCTTGAATCCTTTGCTGCTTAGAAGTTTCTTCTGCCAGATACCCTAAGTCTCTCTCTCAACTTCAAAGTTCCACAAATCTCTAGGGCAGTGGCAAAACACCACCAGTCTCTTTGCTAAAACATAACAAGAATCACCTTTGCTCCAGTTCCCAACAAGTTCCTCATCTCCATCTAAGATCACTTCAGCCTGGAACTTATTTTTCATATTGCTATCAGTCTTTTGGGCAAAGCCATTCAACAAGTCTTTAGGAAGTTCCAAACTTTCCCACATTTTCCTATCTTGTTCTGAGCCCTCCAAACTCTTCCATCCTCTGCCTGTTACCCAGTTCCAAAGTCGCTTCCACATTTTTGGGTATCTTTTCAGCAACATCGCAGTCTACTGGTACCAATTTACTGTATTAGTCTATTTTCCCACTGCTGATAAAGACATACCTGAGAATGGGAAGAAAAAGAGGTTTAATTGGACTTACAGTTCCATATGGCTGGGGAGGCCTCAGAATCATGGTGGGAGGTAAGATGCATTTCTTCACTTGATCTTAGCCAAAAGGCTGAGAAGCGATAATAAGATGCATTTCTTAAATGGCAACAGCAAGAGGAAATGAGGAAGAAGCAAAAGTTGAAACCCCTGACAAACCCATTAGCTCTCTTGAGACTTATTCACTATCATGAGAATAGCATTGGAAAGACTGGCCCCCATGATTCAATTACTTCCCCCTGGGCCCATCCCACAATACATGGGAATTCTGGGAGACACAATTCAAGTTGAGATTTGGGTGGGGACACAGCCAAACCATATGAGGGTAGGAGCACTCATCTCCAGTGACTTTCTAAATGGAAGTAGAAACTCTGCCATAGATATATGGACAAACATAAGCTTATAAATATTCCAAGTATATATTATTTTTCTGTGAATATTCTTAGGATGAGAAAAAGTGAGTCCTGAAACATTTCCAGGCACATGAAATATCAAAGGATAATATATGAGAATTAACAACCTTTAACTTCTCAGCTATCACATCTACTCTCTGAAATTAAAAAGTTCTAATTACCTGCCAAATGAGATAATACATTGATTAAATTTTATTTCTAATAGAAAAGCTAAAAATATTTATTTAAAAACATGGAGCAATATTAATTCTTTAGAAACCGTTATGATACAAATATCGGGAATAATTTTTATTCAATTTATGAAGCCAGAAATGTTCTATATTCTGCTATATATAAAACAGTAACTTCAATTTTGTTTTGGTTACAAAAGAAGGAGTAATACCTTTTAATGGCATTTCTAGAATTTCCCTAGTTTATTTTTTTCTAACAGAGTGTAGATTATTGTGAGTTTTTGGGCTCTTGCTTTTTTCTTTCAATCATTTTGATATATATAATAAAAATAACAAAACCATTAGTTTATAATAAGTAAAAATGTTGAAGAAATCCTGAAATTCATTGCCTAATTTTTGTGTACAATATTCCAATTATTCGAACAAAAATCAAATGGAAACATGTATAATATTACATAACAAATGTGTAATATAAATACGTGTGTAATATATAATAATAGTAATATACATGGAGGAAGAATCATATAAATAGAAGAGATCTTGGAAAACATCTGATGCAAAAATACTAATTTACAGAAGAAATTGAGACCCAAAAAGGAAAAGAGCTGTGTCTAAACTCATATAACTGATTGGTAGCAAAGCTAGGACTAGAAATCAAGTATTGTAGGTTCTTATACAAATTCTCTTTTCCTCTGCAATAAACTTGCCTCTCATGGTGTAATACACAGCTTCTTTAACTATTAGCAGAAGCTAGTTTGAGACTTCATAACTTTAAGCAGGAGAAGCCTAAAATCTCAGTGACCACCTATGGCTGCTTTCCTCTGAGAAACCTTCTCCACCCACAACAATGACTCTGCTTCAAGCAGCCATCGCACCAAGAATACCGACTCATATGTGAATGGACGTCTGACCCAAGCTTGGGCAAGTGCTAAGTTATCTGTGTTGGTAGAGCCCTGAGATAAAACAGATAGCACACTTGAATAAGATAATTGAGGAGAGTTCACTGAAAGGACTACTGACATATCAGTGGACAAACTATGTGCCTCTTTATTTTGCTCACAATGGTAGGGTAGTGAGTGCCCTTGGAAATGAAGGGGAAAGGCAAGGGAGCAGTTACCAGAACTCAGAATATATGTATACAATGTTTATATAATAGAATATACAATGTGTATATATACACAATTTATATATGTATACAATGTATATATAAACACAATGGAATATTATTCAGTCATAAAAAGAACAGAAATCCTGTCATTTGCAGCAATGTGGATGGAGCTGGAAGTTATTATATTAAGTGAAATAAGCCAGGCATGGAAAGACAAATATCCCATGTTCTTACTCATATGTGAGAGCTAAACAAAAAGTGAATCTCATGGAGGTAGAAAGTTCTTATTGGCTCTGATGACTGGTTGCTGGTCCTACTGGTTCTTTAGATGACATATTCTGTCCATCAACTTCAGCTGGGGTGGTTACCAGAGGCAAAGAAGGGTAAGCAGGAGAGGGTATGAAAAGAGTTTCATTAATGAGTACAATAATACAGTTAGATAGAAGGATAAGGTCTGGTGTTTGTTAGTACATAGGGAAACTATAATTGACAGCAATTTATCATATATTTCAAAATAGCTAGAATAATTAGAATGCTCACAACATAAAGAAAAAGTAAATATTCAGGATTTAATTATTACACATTACATGCATATATCAAAATATCACATATGCCTCCCCAAATATGTACAATTACTCTGAATCAATTTTAAAAAAGAAAAATGTAAAGCAAAAGTCCAGGATAAACCGAATTTAAAAGTTTTCAGATTGACAGAATTGTGGATTAAATCTTACATTCAGAAAATTGGTAATTGCCCTTAGGTCTTTTCTGAACATTTCTTCAATCCAACAGGTCTCTCTTCCTCATGAAGATACTTGAGTTAGAGAAAGCAGCAAGGATGACAGTTGCTTCTGAACAGTGCCAGTGAAGGATGAAGGAAGTTCCACATCAGGGTTGGGACCCTGACTGTGACAAGAGAAAGAACACAAGTTGTACCAATTGTGAGGACTCCAGCTGAAGCTGATGCGAAGACAGAATATGCCACCTAAAGACCCAGTAGGACCAGGCCCCTGTCATCAGAGCCAATGAGAGGTGGGGGATCACACCAGAATGTTTCATCAGCTGCCTCCTGAAACCGAACACTGCCACAAAGTGGAGTAGGAGGCAAAGCCAGACCCTTCTGAGGAAAACAGCCCTGAGGCAGTTTAACCTCTGTACTGACCGCCCTCTAATGACTGTTTCTAATCTGAAGTGACTAAATTATGCTGAAATGCAAGATTAAGAGTTGTCTACTCTTAAATGAATAAAATAAATTCAGAGCTATGTTGAATTCAGTTATGGAAAAATAAAGTTACATTTCTGACTAGCTAGCTCTAAGTCTGAAATTATAAATCTATGAAATGTATCAACTTTGTCATACAACTGTTGTTATCCTTAGTACCATGATCATAACTACTTTTAATATAACTTTTATTGCTAAGTAAATCTGTATTCTGTTTGAAACATAAAAATAAAAATATTCACTGTGTTTAGTCATTTAGGGCTAATGATGACCTCAGAAAGACACAATGTGGGAATGGGTGTTTGTGCTTATGAAAGCCAGAAGGGAGTGAAGAATGAATGTGTGGAAAAGAAATTATTGGAGTTGGTGGAGACAACTTTCTTGAAAAAATTGTGCTTAATTAGAGTTTTCGTTATAGCTGTTTTAGTTAATACACTAGTAGCTTGATATCATGAAGATGTCAATTCTACCTAAAATGATATTCTATAAAATTTTGTAAATCTTTTAAATAAGGTTTGATTTATGTACGATGAATTCATAATTATTAAGTACACAGTTAGATGCATTTTTAGATATGTTTGAGCTATGTAACTACCACCCAGATCAAGATATAAAATAGTTTCATCATTCCAGAGTTACCTTCATGTTCCTTCCTAGTCATTAGCCTTCCACAGAGATAACTACTATTTTTATTTCTGTCACCATAGATGAGTTTTCTGTTCTGCTTTGAACTTTGTGTAAATGGAATTATGTAGTATATACTCTTTTGTGTCTGATTTATTTTTCTGATTATAATGTTCTTGTTATTCGTATATGCTGTTGTATGTATTAATAGTTCTATTTTTCCCTGTTTTTCTTTCTTTTGCTTTGAAGCATCCCACTTTATGAATATGTTTTGATCCATTCTCCTCTTGATGGACATTTGGGCCATTTCCATTATTTGACTGTTATAAACAAAAGCTGCTATGAATATGTTTGTACATATCTTTCAGTGGAAAAGCCACAAACTTCTCTTGGTTATATACTTAAGAGTGGATTTGTTGGGTTATTAGGTCATTTGACTCTACAAAATGCTGCCTAATTGTTTTCCCAAGTGGTTGAACCAAATGACTTTCTCTTCAGCAATATAAGAAAATTCCAGTTTCTCCATACTCTCATCAACACTATATACGTGTGTGTGTGTGTGTGTGTGTGTGTGTATAGCCAGTTTTTAAAAATTGTAACTGTCTCAGTAGGTGTGATGTGGTATATTGGTGTGGTTCTACTTTGCCCTTCTCTGATGTCTAATCATTTTGAGCCATTTTATATGCTTAATGGCTGTGTCTTTTGTGAAGTGCCTGTTCAAGTCCTTGCCAATTTTTAAAATTAGCACTTTGTCTTTATCTTATTAGTTTTAAAAGTTTCTTCAATAGTCTGTATACAAGATCTTCGTATTATAAATCACTTCTTTTTTTTTTTTTTTGAGACGGAGTCTCGCTCTGTCACCCGGGCTGGAGTGCAGTGGTCGGATCTCAGCTCACTGCAAGCTCCGCCTCCCGGGTTTACACCATTCTCCTGCCTCAGCCTCCCGAGTAGCTGGGACTACAGGCGCCCGCCACCTCGCCCGGCTAGTTTTTTGTGTTTTTTTAGTAGAGACGGGGTTTCACCATGTTAGCCAGGTTGGTCTCGATCTCCTGACCTCGTGATCCGCCCGCCTTGGCCTCCCAAAGTGCTGGGATTACAGGCTTGAGCCACCGCACCAAGCCAGTATAAATCACTTCTTATCTGTGGATTTCCTACTCACATATTTAATAATTTTTCTGAGGTCACAGAAATGGTCTAATAGAATTTTTTTTTTTTTTTTTTTTTTTTTTTTTTTTTTACCTTTATGCTTCATATGTTTTGTGTCTTGTTTAAGAATCATGTTTTACTCCAAGGTCATGAAAATATTTTTCTATCTTTTACTAGAGCTTAATTTATTTTTAGTTTTCACTAGGTCTATATTCTACTTTTGTGTATGGTTTGAATATAAGAGTCAAAGATTCTGTTTTTTTTTCCCATGTGGGTTTCCAATTTTATTAGAACTATTCACTGAAAAGACCATCTTTTCTCCTCACTGAGTTAAAGTGGCATCATCACATAAACCACATGACCGGGGTGTGTGTGTGTGTGTGTGTGCAAATTTCTAGCCTCTCTGTTTTCTATTGTTCTATTTGTATATCTTTATTTCAAGACCAAAGTGTCCTAATTACTGTGGTAATGCTAATATGGGCAGGAGGCAGAGAAATACTGGGTAGAAAAGGGCAATCTCCAGCGAGGGCCACGCCCTCAAGCCTGGACCTGCAGCCCAAAGTAAGAACGTGCATTCCTGTTCTCTTCTCCAAATGTTGCCTTTTCCAAAACCACTCTGTCCTGCCCCACCCCACAACCTGTACCCATTAAAACTCCAGGCCCCACCAATGGACTGACAGAACAGTAGAGAAGGAGAGAAGAGAAGAAGCAGCTAGACATTGGACAGAAGCTGCTTGACTTCAGAGAGATGGCTTGATGGTGGGACCTCAGAGAAGAGCTCAGCCAGTGATAGTCAAACTCCCAGAGAAGACCACCTTCCCACACCATCCCCTTTCCAGCTCCTCATCCCACTGAGAGCTACTTCCACTGCTCAATAAAATCCTCTACATTCACCACCCTTCAATTTGTTCGTGTGACCTGATTCTTTCTGGATGCCGGACAAGGACCTGGATGTGGTGCAAGAGGCTTTCACACTGACCCTCCACTGAGCTGTTTAACACTTAGGCCATCCTTGGCTGGCAAAGCTAAAACAGCACACAGTGACACATGCCCTCTGGGGCTCCAGGGGTCACAGGCAACCCCTAGACACTGCTGTGGGCTGGCACAGAGTTTTGCTCCTGCTGGTTGCCCAGAAGCGCGCGTCCCGGCCTCTGCACCTGCTCACTTAGGCGCTCTCCGTCCCACAAGGGATAGAGAGCTGCAAGCTCAGTAAACAAGCCAAACCCTTCATAAGTCCCATGAAGGGGTCAAGGGAAGTATCCCATGTCATTACAACTTTACAGTAAGTCAGAATCTGGTAGAGGAAAATCTCCAGCTTTGTTTTGTTTTACAACTGCCTTGTCTATCTATATTCTTTGTATTCTCACATATATTTTAGAACCATGCCTGCCAATTTTCACCTAAAACAACCTAATAATTTTAATTAGGTTTACACTGAGCCCACAGAACAATCTGGGGAGGATAGACAACTTAGCCATATTGCATCTTCCAATCCACGAATACATAATATCTCTCCATTTATAATTCTTCAGTTAGGTCTTTGATTTCTTCTTTGTTATTTTAATAATTAAGGGTTTTACAAGCATTTTTAAAGATTTATTCCTAGGTGTTTGATGTTTATTATGCTAGTATAAGTGTTATTTTTAAATATGTATTTTCTAATTGTTGTTGCTATTATATAGGAACACAATTGATTTTTAAATTTTGACCTTTGTGTGGAAAAAACAAACTGTTGTTTTTCTCTGCTCAACACAGAAGACTTCTGTTACCAAATGTGTGGGGGTTTCTTCCCACCAAGCAAGCAATCAGTTCTGCTGTGGACATCATTTGGTGTTCTCCAATCCAGTTCAGTTCTGACATTATCTATCTAGAGATAGTGTTAGATCCTACAGGGTGAGGGTTTCGTCGCACAAGACTGCTACCACTGTCAATGCCAATCACAGCCTTCAGATTGTTTACCTGTGCTTCTGAATAACTGGCTGTAAATTGGGGTTCTCACACTTCCTCTCCTTGGGTTTAATCCCCTCCTTAGTTTTAATTTGCCAGAGTAGCTCACAGAACTGAGGGAAACACATTTATCAGTTTATTATAAAAGATATTAAAAGATACAGATGAAGAGATGCACAGGATGAGGTGTAGAAGAAGGGTGCAGAGTTTCCATGCCTTTGTCAGGCTCCCTTTAGGAGCCTCAGAGTGTTCAGCTACCCATCCTCATGGGCCTGTGATGAAGACTTCATTGCATGGGCATAATTGAGGCAGGGACAATAGTATAGAAATATTACTGGACAAAAAGGTTACTGTTACAGGTAGTTAGGCATAAGTATGGCAAGAGGGATCTCTCCCTACCCACTAGAATGTCGGGTGATAGTTTGGCAATTATCACATTGCCTCTGTAAAAATAATTCACCTGTTAACATTAAACGTGTTAATTGAATGCAGACCCCAAGGAGGAAAAGCTCCCTGGGCATGAGTGTTAAGAACAAAAGGGTGAAATAAATGTGATCTTCCAGGTACACTCTACCGGAAAAAGGAAGAAAGCCTCAGATGGTCATGCATATAACTCCCTAAATACTCTGCATGTGCTCCCTTCCCAGGGAGGGCTCTGCACCTGGGAAAAGCCCACCCTAAGGGAAGAATTATGGAAAAGAGGCAAACTTATAAAAGTCCTAGGATCATGGTTAAATGGGGCACTTGACCTCTCTTTAACCTTCATGTGCCCACTTGGTTCTCTTCCAAGTGCACCTTCCTTTCTTTCCTGTTTTAAAGTCTTTTTTTTCTTTAATTTTTATTTATTTACTTTTTGAGACAGAGTCTTGCTCTGTTGCCCAGACTGGAGTGTGGTAGCACGATCTCAGCTCACTGCAACCTCTGCTTCCCAAGTTCAAGCAATTCTCCTGCCTCAGCCTCCTGAGTAGCTGGGATTACAGGCACCCGCCACCACGCCCAGCTAATTTTTGTATTTTTAGTAGAAACGGAGTTTCACCATGTTGGCCAGGTTGGTCTCAAACTCTTGCCCTCATGATCTGGCCGCCTTGGCCTCCCAAAGTGCTGGGATTACAGGTGTGAGCCACCGTGCCCGGCCTAAAGTCTTTTTAATAAACTTCCACTCCTGCTCTGAAACTTGCCTCAGTCTCTTTTTCTGCTTTATGCCCCTCAGTCAAATTCTTTCTTTTGAGGAGGCAAGAACTAAAGTTGCTCTGGACCCGTATATATTCACCACCAGTAACTTAGGGTAACTCGGGTCTCTTCCACCGGTAACATTATGACCTAATACTGACAGATTAAGTACGGAAATCCGGGGGCAAGACCCGTCCAGGTTTTTCTTGGCCTATCTGTGTGACTTTCCTTCCTCCTGGAGGTGGGGCAGGACTGCTTCTGAAATTGAGTTCTTATGACCTACAATCAGACAAAAAAATGTCTTTATGACCAGTTCTAACACAGAAATGTGGGAGAAGATTACAGTATATTTTTAGCTTCTATGGTCTGCCTTGGGGAAAAAAGTAGCAGGTGCAAGAAGGGCAGAAGAAGGTCAGAGAGAGAGATTCTGATTTTTGAGGCCTACTCCTGAGGCCTAAAGCATTCCAATATTATAACAAGTATAACAAAAGACTGTCTTTCACCTTTATTACTCTGAAGCTATTCTGAAGCCACTTCAGGAAACAAAGACAAAAGGCCAAATGCTTTAACAAAAGATATGCTTGTTGTTTTAGTCACTTAGGATATAACAAGTGTTATCATAGTTATAAGCCAGAAATTGTGGACAAAAAACAATTATATATATATATATATCATATATATGTATCATAATATAGATATCATATATATCATAATATCACAACCTTGTGTTTCTAAATTCACTAGTGATTTATAGCAGTCTATAAATTCTATTGGATTCCCTGTGAAACAATCACATTATTTGAGAATAAAAATGTTTTCTTTTTCCTTTTTAATCTGTAAGCCTATTGTTTCTTTCTCTTTCATTATTTCCTTGGCTTGTACCTCCTTTGAGTAGAAGTAGTGATAGTGAACAGCCTTGTCTTGTTATCAGTCTCATCAGTTGCAAGGGGAAAGCATTCAATATTTTAACATTAAGTAAGTGTGGAGGTGAATGTCCTTCTGAGACCCACTTTTAAAGGCTAGGACCTTCAGTGAAAGAAAAAATGAAAATTCTTTTTACCAGTATGAAGAACAGTGATAAAGGAATTTTTATTGTGGCCACAGTTCTGGGTAGGATGTTTAGAATCTATCATAATCACATGCCTGTATCATATAAGTTGTGATTTGAATTCACACCACCTACATAGTGTAGAAATTCCCCAAACAGAAATTAACTTAAAAGTTGGTTTTGGGAACATTTAGCATAATTAAATACAAAGCCTCTCTGGAGAGAAGTATTCCTGGCCCACAGGGCACAAGATTTTCATAGATAAAAGCTCACTGAGGATGAACTCACAATTTAGAACTACAAACCACAGGAGAAAAATATCCAATATTGTCAAGAGTTATTAGACATAATGAAATAGGATCTTTAGATGTTTAAGAACTGTGTATAATATTACCTGATAGACACCAAAAAATAAGCATGTTAAAAATAATAGAAATCTGACTAAATCAGCTCATTATGTGTCTCAGGGTTAGACAAAGAAATAAAAACACAAAATTTCTCATCTTGAAAAAGCAATGAGTTAATAAATACCTTTTTCATTTCTGAAATTAATAGATACAATCTGGTTTACGTATGTTTTTGCAAAACTTAGAAGTTGGTCCTAATAAAATTAAAACAGAATAATGTATATATTCCAAATTACTATTGAAAAGAAGGGCAAATAATAAATAAGAAAATAATGGCTTACTATGTGCTAGTTGCTGTTCTAAGTACTTTAAATGAACTAACTCACTTAGTACTCACAAAATCTATACTACCTGCATTTGACTCATGAGAAAACTGAGGCACACGGTGTTTAAATAACTTGTCCAAGATCACATAAGATTGAAGCCCAGAAAGTCTGAATGTATAACCTGCTCTTGTAAAGAAATGCTGATGCTGCCTCCTAAGAAACTGTTAAGGGCAGAGAAGAGTATCAAATAAAAATAAAAGACAAGAAGCATAAAATCAGAAAACCTATTAAGTATATTGACTATGATTCAGAAACCGGAATGTATTAGTTTTCTATTTCTAACAGATTACCACAAACCGAGGGGCTTAAAACATCACATATTTATTATCTTATAGTTCTGTTGGTCAGAAGTCTGCCACAGTTCTCACTGGGCTAAAATCAAGGTATTAGGAGGGCTGAATTCCCTTTTTGGGACTCCCAGAGAGAATCTGTTTCCTACTCCTTCGGGCTTTTGGCAGAATTCAGTCTCTTGCTGCAGTAGATTGTAGGCTGAGTCCCCCATTTCCTTGCAGGAGGTCAACTGAGGGCCATTCTGAACTGCTAGAGGCTCCCTAGTTTCTTGATTAATGGTCCACTTCCTCAATTTCCAAGCCACAGTTGAGTCCATTTCAACCTTCAAATTGTTTTTGCCTCTTCTCAGCTTTCATCTGTTGCTGTTTAATCAGATTCCACTGCTATGTATCCAGGAATTAGGGACTGATTAAATTATGCTACAACCACATGAGGAGATACTAAGCAGCCATTAAGAAATTTTGGTCCAAATTTGTTTTTTTGCCCAGCTTTTACAAGCAGTTTTTGTATTTAAATTCTAAACTACAATATTGACCTAATTTTTAAAATTCTGAGATGATATTTTGAAAAATTTGTTCCTAAATATTGAATATAATTTTAAATGAATAAGCTCACATTAAATCTAGCAAGTATGGAAGGATAATTTTATATATATATAAAAATGCTAAAAAAATCATTAGTTCACTTGGCAATTATTTCAATTTTTTTAGAATGGAAATTTCTTTATTTGTATAATAAGACCATTTAAAATTATAATTTTAGAACAATGGTGACAGGAAATGCTCATAATAACCATCAAAACTCAAATCGGAAAAGAAAAATGGGTCATTTTATTTTGCTACACTGGGTGGTCTTTTTGGCATGGATGGTCTTGATTATGACTGGCTTTTATTTTCTGATTTATACTCTTTTGTAAAATAAAATGTTTAAATAATCAAACTTATTAAAACAGTATCTACACAAAACGGAGCTTGGGTTTGAAAGCATTTTTACTTACATTATTTTCATTTAAGCCTCACAACTCCAGCTCTTCCCAGCATCCTATGAAGCCTCACTACAAAATCATGTGCATGTCTTCTTGAGGACTGCTGTCATTCAGTAAGGGAGCTGAAATTGCATCATCTTGGACACCATATTCTTTTAATAGCCCATTTTTAAAGAACAAGTGCATGAATCTATCTTAGTCCGTTTAGGCTGCTGTAACAAAATACCAAAAACTGAGTATCTTACACATAATAGAAATTGATTTCTCCAGTGTGGAGGCTGTAAGTTTAAGATCTGGAAAATTTTGTGCCTGATTAGGCCTACTTTTGGATCATAGAACAACAGCTTCCTGCTGTACCCTCACGTAGTAGAAGGGGCAGGGCAGCTCTCTGGGGCCTCTTTTTATAAGGGCAGTAAGCTAATTCATGACAGTTCCTCTTCATGACTGAATTACATCCCTATGTCCTCACTTCCTAAATTCATCACATTGGTGATTAGGATTCAACATAGAAATTGTCGGGGGACACAAACATTCAGACAAGAGCAGCATCTTAAAATTTTTACTATATTCTATTTAAATGGCTTTACAACTGTTATATTCAAATCCATACAAAGCATTAAAAAGCATCCACTAACATGGAAGTATTTCAACAACATAATGTTGCATATAAAAAGCAGATGGCAAAGGAACATAGATAATACAAAGCTGCCTATGTAAAGTTATCTTTCTATGGATCTAGAAAGGCATATGGTGGTATGCACAGAGAGCGGTCTGGAAGAATGCTCACCAAAATGTTGATAGTGATTATTTCTGGGTGGTAGCATTTCCAGAGATTTTTGCTTTCATTTTTGTAGCTTTAAAAAAATGTGTATTTAAACGTTTATAAACAGAAAAATTAAAGACTAAAAAAGGCCTAACTCAAACTTTGTAACTATTTTATTTTTTTAAAAGGAGTGTCTGGTATAAAACACCAGAAGAGCTCTTAATGTTTAACGAGGAGATTTAAGCAATTGGTGGAAATTGGGAAGAGCAGCTTGATAGCTTCTAAGGCCTTCTCAAACCTCCACAGCTGAGCCTTCCTACTAATATTTACGCTTGGCTCTGGGAGACAGAAGGTGAAGAAACCATAAACATTTAGAGTTGATAGGGGTATAGAGAAGAAAACAGGATTAATAGGAGATTCTATAACCCTGAGAATCCAGGTATGGTGGGATCTCAGCTCCAAGTTGACACAGGAACACAGTTCTCCACAACCAAGCTATAGACAAATCTTAACACTTCAGAGACCTGAGCAAGAGGAAGGCATCTTAGCAGCGACTGTATCCAACCCTCTCCCATGGTACATGGTCTCCTTAGCAGTGGATCTGGTAAGTGACCATTCAGCCTTTGTTTGAATGCCTGTAGGGATAAAAAAATTCACCATCCCACAAATATATTCATTTGATCTTCAGATGGCACAGATTGTTTAGATGTTGATTCTTTATGTAATCTGATTTCTGCTCCCTGTGCCTTCAGCCCTCTGGCTCTAGATCTGGAAGAAGGCCACATGCCTTTTTTATAGGAGAGTTTTAGATATTTGAAACACATTTCAGGATCCATTTCTCTACCTCCTTTCTGGAACAGAGCCTCATTCTCCAGCTTAAATATCCACCACCATGGTCATAAGTCTCATGCACATAATTCAGTTTATCTTTACTGTCTGTTCAGCATAGAATAGAGTGACAATTACCTCCCCCACCCCTTTTCTGGAGCTTTGGATTCTAATTCAAACAAAAATCACATTAGTTTAGAGAGAGGGGCAGCCTTTTCACATGACTGAGTATTTACACTGACTTTTTCAACTAAAAAAAAAAACTTTATAGGCCGAGCTTGGTGGCTCACGCTTGTAATACTAGCACTGTGGGAGGTTGAGGCAGGCAGATCACGAGGTCAGGAGATCGAGACCATCCTGACTGACGCGGTGAAATCCCATCTCTACTAAAAATACAAAAAAAAAAAAGAAAAAACAAAAACATTAGCCACGCGTGGTGGCGGGCACCTGTAGTCCCAGCTACTCGGGAGACTGAGGCAGGAGAATGGCATGAACCTGGGAGGCGGAGCTTGCAGCGAGCGGAGATCGCGCCACTGCACTCCAGCCTGGGAGACAGAGTGAGACTCCATCTAAAAAAACAAAACAAAACAAAACCAAAACCTTATCGATAAGTGGTATTATTCAGTCAACTGTCTCCTACAATATACATACAGTTGGTGTTCTTAACTCAGACGCTGGCCCTTCACTTAAATCTATTGAATGTTTCATATTAGAATAAGAACATCATTCTTTTAAATACTGAATCTGTCATCTGATGTTTTCTATATTCCCCAGTTAGAAGACATCTTCAAATTTGTTACTTATCTCCTGTCTTCATCCAAATCATTGATGAAATATTAAATGAAGCAAAGTCATGAATATATTTCTAAACCATGAATAAATTATTTGACATTTTTTTTCCGTCCTTCAACCCATTGGGGATCTACTTGTGCTTATTGCTAATATTTTCCTGAAAGTCTGCATTTCTAACAAGCACATGGGTCAGTGGTGCAAGGCTGCAGATCACACTTTGAGAAGTAAGAATGATCAGTTGGGTAGTATTGAAATTCACACGTACCTTAAAGCTCCCGATGTCTGCAGCCCTCTGGTGCTATATCTGGAAGAAAGCCACATCACTCTTTTGATAGGAGAGAAGCACAGATCCAGGGCATTGATTCTCAACCTTGCTTACACATTTGAACCACCTAATAAATGCTTAAAAACAACACCCAGAGATCCCTGCTTTTAAAAACCTTACCAGGTGATTCTGATGCACAGTGAAGATTAAGAACCACTGCTGTAAATCTAAATGCATAGCATGATAGCAAACATTGCAATTATAAATAATTCATATTGCCTTTGTTTCTAATTTCACTTAGAAAGGGAAAATAACCACAAAACAAAAATCCTGACTATTGTGTAGTAAGGCTGGTGCCACAGCTGAAAACATACAAATCAAGATTCTGATGGGAAGCAAGCACACAGGGATTTGAACTAAATTGAGCCACCTGAACCCAAAGTCAAATTGGAAATCTCATCAGCATAATTTACCCAATACGATTTCCAAGGTTTCAGGTTAAGTTCTTCAATAATCAACTTAGGAAAGTGTTAGAGGTGCCATACATCCCAACTAGAATTGCCTAAGTGTTTGGTCTCAACAGACCCAGAGGCCATCAGTCAGAAAAATTTAGGCACACAATCTTTGGAGGCATAGGAATTGAGAAAGTAATCATCAATTTTTCTTAGCGTTAGCTCCATTACTTCAGAGCAGGACAGGTCAGAAGTAAACTGCATTCAATTTAGGTTGGAAGACTTTGTAAACAATCAAAGGCTGCAAAGTGTCAGTGCTTACAGAGTCCTGATGTTAAAATACCATCAATGACTTCAATTATGTCTTTTCTTCCACCATCTGGACAGGACACTAAATTGGATGGGGATGGCTGCTGGCTGCATTTCATAGAACAACAGAAAATGCACTGAAGCCTGTGAAAGTGCAATTTTCTTTGTTATGACAACAAGAGGGCACAAGGCACATGAAGAGGCAGTTTGGTGACCTTGCTATAGCTCTCTGGGTCTCCTTGGGTTGCTTCTTGTGCATGACTGTCTATGGTGAAGCATGTGAGAAGCCCATGGAGGTCTCTGCTGGGCTTTGTTTCTGTGTTACACATTACAATGGGTAGGGCTGGCTCCTTATAAGTAGATGAAATCCAAACATCATGACACAGAAAAGACAGAGAAGGAATGGAAATCTAGAGACCTGGACTTACTTGGACCTAGGTCTACTGCCTAGTTTGAGAATGTTAACACTTCTCAATCAGGTTCTGCTTTCGTAAAATGAAATAAGCAGAAACCTTTTTGTCCCTAGCATGATATGAGTTCTAATATTAATAATAATGGTAACAATAATTAAGCTAACAATTATTAAATACTTACTATGTGCTAGCAACTATTTTTTTTTTGGTAGAGATGAGATCTCACTATGTTGCCCAGGCTGGTCTCAATCCCCTGGTCTCAAGCAATCCTCCCACCTTGACCTCTCAAAGTGCAGGGATTACAGGTGTGAACTTCTGTGCCCAACCTATTCTAAATACTATATGGGTATTGACTTAACAATTTTTTAGTAGATACCATTTTATGGCAGTTTTATAAATGGGAAAACAGGGTTCACAGAGGTTAAATGACTTACTCAAAGCCATACAACTCATAAGTAGAAGGGAGACAAGACTTTAACCTAATAACCCAACCTCAGAACCTGAGCCCTTAGGCACTACATTCGTTTTTCTCATGCTGATATTTGCATTTTACCATCCTCTGAACATGGAATTGTGAAAAAAGTTCCACTTATGATCATATAAAATTATCTAACTATAACTATTAGATAGCATGAGCCAAATTGAGCAAGAAAAGAGGCAGAATTCAGCAACGGAATCAGCTAAGTTCCTCCATAGAACTGTTTGTTTCCATAGCTTCCTCTCTGTTTAGCTTTCCACCCAGCTCTCTCATGGCAGCTGCTGTCTGACATCACTGATATTCTTCTTTCACCTTCTCTTCATTGCTTCCCTTTCACTCAGCAGGCTTCTCTTCACGGTTTTCTTTCCATTATAGATTTCATGTTCTGTCACATCAACTATTGTCTTACCAACTTCTTTGCCTGTTTTCTTTCCATTGATTCATTTGGGAAAAAACCCAACCCTCAATGAATCCACGTGCCTAGTTCTCTGAATCCATAGTAGGCTGATGGAGAAAAATCACACAGTTTCCTAGACGGGCTCCACTCAAAAATCACAAGCACTGACTTGATCAGCGCCCTTTGTGCCACAGGGAAAATTTCTATCAATCCCTAATCAACCATTTCTCCATTCACTGAAGGAACTATTTCAGATCTTCTTTACTTTTCACAGCTCTAATTCTGCTACTTTACCCTTGTCCACAGCAGACAGTCTCATTTCATTCTAAGAGAATATAGAATCCACCAGACTGTACCTTTCTCAACTCCTCGACTAAACCTGCAAATTCATCTGCATCCACACCCACACTTTCCTAATTTCTTTCCATCCACAAAAAAAAAGAGTCTCTTTCCCTATCTAACATTAATTCTGCACAGTGTGCTAGTGCCCTGAATTTTGTCTTCCCACTTTCTCGAGGACATGGATCTTTCAGGTACCTACCTCCTTTCCCTTGTATCTTCCATATTTCACTCTCTAATGGCTCCTTTCCACTGGCATTTAAACATGCTCAGCTGCTCTCATCTCGAGAGGAGATGAGGGGATGCTCCACCTCTCTATCAAATATTGAATTCTTTAGTCTTAGTCATCCCTTCACTCCTCTTCCTCGTCCTTTTCTTCATTTTTGTCTTCATCTTCATCTTGTTCTTCTTTTCTTTGGAGGTGGTGTCTTGCTATGTTACCCAGGCTGGAGTGCAGTGGCTATTCACAGTCCCAGTCTTACTACTAATCAGCAAATGAGTTTTGACCTGCTCTGTTTCTGACCTGGACCAGTTCACCCCTCCTTAGCAACCTGGTGGTTCTCTGCTTTGGGGAGGTCACCATATTGATGCCAAACACCTGATTGATATACATACTAGAGCCCAGAACTCCTGGGCTCCAGCCATTCTCTCCCTTCAACCTCTCCAGTAGCTGGGACTGCAGTTGCACTCACTGTGCCTGGACAAACTTCTTGACAGAATTATCCTCCTTTGTTGTCTCCACATTCTTTTTCCTACCTATTCCTTCTCACTGCAAAATGTCTTCCAATTTATTTATTCTTTTCCTTTTCAAGTTTAAAACATTTATTTAAAATATAATTTACAAAATGCTTAATATGCTGACTTAGGAGCCTACAGCGCAGGGGGAGGTGGGGTGGGCAGCTGCCCACGACACCAGCAGAGCAAGACTGCAAGTGTGTATAGCAAGCCATCAGCACTGCTGGCCTCCCTCCCATGCCCTCTGTTCAGACACCCAAGGGGTCCATGTGCACCTGTGGTATCACACGACCAGAAAACAGGACCCCAGAGGTTTCTTGAGTCTCTGCTTACCAGAAAAGCTGAGTGTAGCCCTGCCAGCCCATCCCTGAGCAGGGTATCCTTAGATAGGCCAGAGCAGGGTATGGCTGGGCTGTGCAGGGCAGGTGGATTCTGGAAGGGGCTTATGGTAGCAGATGTAGTTTTATTTCCTACATGTAGGTGGAGATCACCCTGATTGAGTGGGCTGAGAAGCATTGGTCACCAGACCTGGACCACCAGCTCCTTTGCTTATAGGCTGACATCAGAGCAGTGGCTCATGGGAAGCAGTTAGCAGGAAGGTCTGAGGCCTGACTTGTGGGGTTAGAGAGGAGCTGGGGAAAAGGGACAGTAGCATGAAGGCAGATAAAGGGGTGGTAGCCTTAGGCTTCTGCCTCCCATCCCCTTGGGGTTTTCCAAGCTGAAGTCTGCAACTTACCAAAAAAAAAAAAAAAAAAAAAAAAAAAAAAAAAAAAAAAAAAAAAAGAAGAAGAAGAAGAAAGAAAGTTATAAAAGAAAAGAAAAGTTACAGACTACCCCCCCCAAAAAAAACCACACACACACACACAAAATCAAAACTATTTTATCATCACCCCTCCCATCTCTCCCAAAACAATAGTTTTATCTTTTCTTTCTTTCTCTTTTAAAATTTTTGCCTGCAACCTCTCTATCTGGGAAGTCCAGGGCATTACTACTGGTGGGTGTTGACAGGCACATAGTGGGCAAAATCCCATCTTTGGCCAGAGGGAGGTGTGTGCATTAGTCCCTGCCCCATCGTGAATCTGCAGACACCCAACAGCCAGCCTTCTCTTTGGCTCCCTCTAGAGGGGTGGGGGCAAAGCAAAAACAGGTGGTCCCAACTGCTGAGCCATCAGCACTGCTGGCCTTTCCACCTGGTCTACTTCTGCAGACTTTTCCCATTGAAATGACAGTCTCATCTTGGGCCAGAAACTACTTTTACATGAGGGATGAACATTATACATTTAAGATGTGGACACTCGGTCAGGGCAGTGGAACAATAAAGATAGCAGCCAGCTTTTTTCCTTGACCAATCCTGGGGGTCATTCCCCTTCTTACTGACTGAAACTCTGTTCCAGCTCTGCTCATGAACAGTTCCTGGCTTCACATAGTTATAAGGCTGTCCTATGGACTAGTCGGTGACTCAACTGGTAGCTGGCCTTTCCTCCTAAGGGGAAGATGTTGTGGAACATGGTTTGCTGGTTTTGGATGGCCTGGCATTCCCAAAGGGCAAGGCTGAGAGCCAGATGAACCAAAGGTAGAGTGAGCTGTGAAACCTAGCTTGCCACCTTGGGCGCCCTAAATGCTGCCCTAATTGCAAAACCACACCGACCACTCCAGAATGTATTTGCTGATTAGGAGTGGGGAGGCCATCTGGCTGGCTAAGGGATAAGGCACAGTGCAAGGGAAGGAATCAGAAAGCCTGAGAGGAGCCGGGTTGTACACACAGAGCTGCTCTGGGCAGCTGTCCTTCTAACCTCTTCCACCTCAAGGAGCCAAAGCAAATCTACAGGAGTCAGGGACAGAAGAGAAACAGCCTCGATTCCAGGCCTTCACTCTGGCAAAAGGGTGAAGGGTAGTCTAGGCCTCTGGAGAACCACTCTGTTACCAATCTGCAGTGCAAAACTTTAATTTTCTCAATTTTATTCAGAATGGTCTGCTCCCAAGGTACTGATTTCACAGAGGAAATGTGCCAGGTACAGTTACTGAGCTGGGGCCATCAGTGGAGATGAAGCACCAGAGATCCTTAAGAGTTCAAGCCGTGTTGGGGTCGGAAGATCTATTCACCCTCTGACCATACCAGGCAGATGGCTGAGAGTCCTGGAGCCAGACTCTTCTGGTCTTCCTTGTGCTGACAGTGAAATACTGAACAAGTCTCACATCTTTTGCTTCTAAGCCCAGGAGTGCCTTCCCACTCTCCGACACTTCCTGCTCTTTTCTAGAATTAGTAAACTTGACTGGTAGAGAACCACCCTGAACAGTATGGGATGGGGAAGTCTGCTCATTTTCTCTATCTCCCAAAATACCTCCCCAGGCTCTCTGACCCTATAGAACTAAGTTGGTCTCTAGGCAAGGCCAAGATGCTTTGGAACTTAGCTGGGGTAGGGAGGTCTAGGCCTGGTGTGCTAATTTGTCTTGGGACTATAAAGCCCTGCCCCTTTTCTGGGAGGCAGTAGCAATACCGAAGCTAAGCTCACTCAAATCCTATTGGTTAATGTTTCTAGTGAATTTCCCAAAAACCTTTTTAAGTCAAATACCAAATTACCCTTTCTCAATTAAAAGTTCATTAAACTGCTAAAATCCCACCCATGCACTTTTTCTTACAAATCAAATATTTGTATGAACAAAAGAAAATAAGAAAAAAAAGAAAGGATGTTTTCAAATGGAACTTTTTAAGTGATTAAGACACCCACTTGAGGGTGAGGGCTGGAGTTCATATTTGTGTTTTGAAATCCCAAATTAATGAGCATGATAAACTGTTATTGGTGGCACTGGCTTTACCCCAAGTGGCCACGTGGCACTGTTTGACTCTACCCTAAGTCCTTGACAGGTCCCCCCAACCCTTTCCTGATTCCCACCCTTTCCCTTTCCATTGACTTAGAGCAGCGCTTGTAGATGTGCCAATCACAGAGGGAAGACATAAAGGGAGGAGAGCACAGTGCGTGAGGTTCGAGGTCCCAATGGGCACAACAAGGAAGTACACAGCACAAGTAAGTTAGGTGTTCTCTGCTCTAATCCAGCTGTTTGCCAGGTCAGTGCAGCCTGTGGAGGATGACCTGGGAGGCACTGAGGGTGGCACCTTTTCTTGCCTGAATTTAACTACACTGTTTGAAGCCTTGTTACTCATCAGGACCAAGAGTGTCTGATCACATTATTGGGCTGGCTCTTGTCTTTGGGTTGGGCTATCCTGGTTGGCCTGTCAAGCATGAATTTCTCCTGCTCCTCCTTCAGCAAGGCCCAGGATCCACTTCTGGACTGCTGTGTGCTGTGTCCCTGCTGTGCCAGGGACTTGACTGGGAGGGCTGGCCCTGCACTGTGCTTGAGACTTGACCAGAGGGCTGGCCTCTGCTGTGCTAGGGGCTTGACTGGGAGGACTGGCTGCTGGTGGAGCAGAGGCTATTGACCCCACCAATCTGGCGGGCCTCTGGAGTATGTGGATCTGTGGAGCGGGCCCCATGGGAAGACCATTGTCCTGAATCACCATGGCTACTTTGGGAGGAGATTTGGATTTCCAGTTATCTGCTGTCTCCTCTCAACTCTCAGCAACTTCCTCATTTTCCATCTACTTGCCACTTTCCTCCCTCCATTCTTTTTTATTCATATTTGATTTATTAGTCACTGTGTTGACACTGGAGACCACTGAATCCTCCTGAAAATGCTTTTGCCCCCCTCACAGGTTTCCAGGTCACCACCCTCTCATCACTTTCTTCTTAATTCCCTGGCATTCTGTCTCAGTCTTTTCAGAGCTCTAATCTCTTCATACTCTTCCTGGGATGTCCCATCTCTTCTCATGGCTTCAATTGTCATGTTTATGCTGGTAAGTCAAGAACATATATTTGCAGCTCAGACATCTCTACTGGGCTTCCAACTCACACATCCAACTACTTGGGCATCTCCACTTAGAAGTACCATACATGCTACAAACCTGCCCCAAATGAAATGGAATTCAGTATCTCCTGCCTCAGACCTGTTGTTCTTTTGTGTTCCCTAATGGTAATGGCAGGCATCTTAGCAAGAAACTTCACAGTGGTCATCATCTCTTCCTTTACCTCAATCACTTACATCTATTAATCAGTCTCCAAGTGTGATTGAATCTATGTCCAGACTCACTTTCTCCATTGTCACTGCTACTACCCCTTTTCAGGTCACCATTTTCACTAACTTGGACAACTGAAACAGCCTGTTAACTTGTTTACATGCTTCCTATCACGACCTCCCCTTTGTTTTCCACATTGCAGCTAGATAACATTTTCTAAATACAAATCTATTTTTCTCCTCTTTTTAATACCCTTCAATGTCTGCTCTTTACCTTGGAATAATGTCACTTAATCAAGCATAGATCTTCCTGAAGGAAAGGAAGCAAGAGAAATGTGTCTCTTCTCTTCCTACACAGGCCTATATTTAACCTAATGTGTTTGTCTGAGTGGTTAGATTCCATGGAGATTGGTGCCATAGAAATCAATGAAAGAACCAAACAGTGCAGGCAATGGCACAAACATGCAAAGAAGGAATGAGAGAAAGAAACTAAGAGAAAGGAGAAGAGATAGTGAGAGAGAAGAGGAGCAATGGAGAAAGAAAGCAAGAGCAAGAAATAGCTAGCAATAGAGAACACAAGAGCAAGTGCCTAAGAATCTTGAAGGTGAAGCGCTAGGGAGACGGGCAGTGGGGCAGCAGCCTCCTTGGCAACCAGCGCTCTCTGGCAGTGGCAGTACTGCCTATGCAGTCCACCCTGGCCCCGTGTATTTCTCTGGAGAGGTTGGGGGAATTACAATTGGCCTCAGAGCATCTTCAAGGTCCTTAAACAGATTGTCAGATATGAGTGATCTCACAGCAGAGATGGCCCCTTACATATTCCAAACTGCCTCAATCTGTGGTGTAAGTAGGGGAATGTCAGAGTAGGATATTAAGATTTTTGTTTTTCAAAAACAAAGTATAAGCACCTGAACTGAAAGAATAAATAAATAGGTAAGGCTATTTTATTCTCAAATTGTCCACATTTCAAAATATAAATTCAAAGTTTGTGTTGAGTACATATGTAGACATGAGAGCACGAACGTTTCTTACTTCCAATTAACTACCACAAAAGCATATATCTGTGCCAATGTGACTTACTTGGTCTGCTGAAAATAAAGAAGCAAAGATAAAAAATTCTTGTTTTTTTTTTTTTTTTTATTTCTACAAAACTTCTCAGAAACTAAAAGTTTGACTATCCATGTAGTCTTATTTCATAAAGGCTGAAATGAAATATGCCATTTTTTCCCTGGCTTCCTCAATGAAAGATGAATCTATAAAGGAAGTGAGGAGGCTGAGGAGAGAGAGAGAAAATATTTTAAGCAACAAGAGAAGTCCAGTTCTGAAACGTGTACATTTTTAAGTCTGAACTGTCATAGTACATGAAGAACGAATAAATATTACAAGTATTAGAGGTGTCATTATAATACACCTTGTTATAATTCAGATTAAAATCCTATAAAATATTAATGATGACTAGCTACAATTTTTTCAAGTGCTTACTAATGTAGTCACTGCATTAAGTGTTGTAAATCAAGATTTTATTTGATCCTCTCAATAAACCTGAATTTACCAATGAAGACTCAAGGCTCAGTGATTAAACAGCTTATACAGATGCACACCACAGAAAAAAGTAGAGCTGACATTTGAGTGACAGCAGCCTGACTCCAGAACTCTTAAGTGTTATACCACATCCCTTATCCCCTGAAATATCCTTTGCCTTGAAAATATGATGTATAATTTGTTTAGCCCATAGAAGAGGTGCGTATGAATTATATTGCCTAAAAGCTGCAAAATAAGTTCCATTCTTCAAAAAAAATTCTTCAAATATTAAAATTTAACTGTGGAATGGGAGGGGAAAGACTGGAAAGATGGAAAATAACTATATAAAGAAGCACATGGAAGGCATTCTGTTAGATGTCAGTTTTTAACTCATTCCTACTGATTTGTTAGCACAGTTTTTTAACATTTTAGCTATTTTTAAATTTTACATTTAAAAAACAGCTTTATTAAGATACAATTCACATATTATAGAATTCACCCATTTAAAGTGTATAATCCAGTGGTTCTTAGTATGTTTACAGTTGTGGTGATGGTAGCACAGCTTTTTGATAAGAAAGTCTTTTGGATCTCTCCTCCCCTACAAACAGTATCAAAAGCCACAAATATTTGCATATTAAATAAATACACAAACAGAAGTTCATTATGTCAGTGTTGTCCATTCTCTAAGCCAAATAGCCTGCTGTTATGACAATTGGATTGGGGTATGGACTGTCACAGGATTAAAGTGTTCCCAGGTGAGGCTGTACCCTTTCCATGAGTAACAACTAGCATTGATTGTAAGTCAACAGTACTTAGAACTGCTCCCCACATTGCATCAGGAAGTTAGATCACAAGTCATAGGCTTGGTTTTGCCTATGATGAAGTCTACTATTTGTAATACCGACTATTAGGTCATTTCTTAGATAGTCCTCTGTACCCTTGTCAAAGCACATACTATTAATACTATGATGATAAGCACCTCAATGTGGTTTCTTATATACATTAGGTAAAAAATATTTGTTACATAAATTATGAGAGTCACTACTATTTATTGAATATGTACTTTGCCATGTACTTCACAAATATCTGCCAATATCAGAGGAATCACGCAAAGGAGGCAATATCATAGTCACTTTTCAGATATGGAAACTAAAGACTCAAGGCTAAATGGCTAGTGTCTTGCAGAACAGAGATTTAAGGCCTATTCAGGCTGATTCGGTTCGCTTATTTCTACTGTGGAAGGAAAGGAAGGGAGGAAGAGAGAGAAGGAAAGAAAGGAAGAAGATCTAAAACAATTTTTTTTGAACTTGCACAACTTCAGGATTCACCTCTGCATGCATTTTGACAACAATTATCAGAAAAGGAAATTATAATTTGTGAGTTTTCAGTTAACCAAATTGTTTGCATGACATGCAAAACATTGATCAGACATGCCCATAATAAGTGAAAAGAAACACTGTAGGCAGATGTTTTTCAAAAGGCAAATAAGGGTAAGCAGGGTGCTGAAGATATTAATTTTCATGATTGCTGCGTTTGTTGTTTTGCTTCATTGTTCTTCACCCTGCCTGGTCTAAAAATACAAAATAACATGAGAGGAAATTAGTTTTCAGGGCCAGTTATTTTTTTAAAAGAGATCAGAAAAACGAGAATCAAGGGTAGAACATCTCTTTTCCCCTACAGTTTCCACACCTGGCCTCACAGTGGGTATATGTGGCTCTACCTCAGCTTGTCCCACTGACAGGCCATTCGTCCTCAAATTCAAAGACCAAGAGATAAGCTCAAAAAGATTGCAGCCTAAGAACAACTTGATTTTTGGTGAATTCCAAATTGGTTTTCCTCTTAAAAATGGCTTCCATACATTTCTTTTTTTTTTCAGTGAACAATAGCTAACTTTTAAAAGAAATGTGAACCTTCTTGGTCAAGAGTTTAGGAAGAAGAGAAGGCTTTGCCATCTGTGAATAGTACATTATAATAGAATCTCTCTGGGAAAAGGTTGTCTGTGTTGCTTGCCTTTATGAGATGACATTTAAATAAAAGTACTGGTTCACTTTTTATTGATCTTTGTACATTACAAGGCATTTTGAAGGAAAATGTGGTGTGAATAGCAGAATCACGTGCTGTTTGTACAGATGGAGAGCCTCGCAGGCTCTGTGTGCCCATCCGTGGTGGCTGTAAGCTATTGAAGGAAATTGGGATCCTGGGGCTTCCCGCCTATGCTGTTTATCTCACAAAAATTCAACACACAGATGCATAGTCATTTCCATAGTCTTTTTATTTCAAGATCTCAAAAACAAGTTTCTATAGGTATATGTTGTATAGGGGGGCTGCTGGGGTATTAATAATGAGGAAGGGGAGATGGAAAGAGAAAGAGAGCACAAGAGCTCACAACTTAGGGTAACATTTTTGATATTTAAGCTATCTAATGTTCAAACTTAAGATTTTCTGGCTGGGTGTAGTGGCTCACTCCTGTAATCCTAGCATTCTGTGAGGCCGAGATGGGCACATTGCTTGATCCCACTTCAAGACTAGCATGGGTAACATGGTGAAATCCCATCTCTACAAAAAATATAAAAATAAGCTAGCCGTGGTTGTATGCACCTGTAGTCCCAGTTACTCAGGAGGCTGAGGTGGGAGGATCACCTGAGTCCAGGCAGTTGAGGCTGCAGTGAGCCATGATTGTGCCACTGCACTACAGCCTGGGTGACAGAGTGAGATCTTGTCTCAAAAAAAAAAAAAAAAAAAAAAAAAAAAGATTTCCTTTGCCTAGAGATGATGCTGATCTTGGTTACCCAGTTTCCTTATAAACTACCATGTTAGGAATACATTCACTCACTTACCAGCTGAAGACATATCTGAGAAAATTCTGTCTTAAACTGGAAAAAGCTGCTCCTCCCTAACTTAGCTGACCAAGCTGAATTCACAGCCATAATAGGAAGAACCTGTTTGTCTCTTTGAGTTACTTCTGCCAAGCTTGCTGAAGTGGGAGTCTGTTTCTGATAACCTGACCAGATGCAGCAGGCTAAAGACAAGACAGACTCTAGTGCTGACCTTCACCGAATTTTTACATGTTATAATATCATTATAATATCAAAATCACACCCAGGATAACATGCTAATGAGACATGTGACCCACGGAGAAGCAGGTGCTAAAATTTCCCCACCTTTACACACCTACACGTTGCTCCTTTTTCCACCTCAACTTCTTAAAATGACAAGAACCACACTTTTCAGAGAGCTAGCACCAGGATCCTATTCCCATATACTGCTCTCTTGCATTGCCAGAGATGCAAACCTATTAAACTTTGCCTGAGATAAGTTTTGGTTTGGCGTGGTGTTAATTTCTATTTATGTGTGAGCCAAGAACTTAGGGTCCGAGCTGTGATCACACAGGTTTCCCTTTCTTACCCAGCCTATACTCAAACTTCCTTATCTCTTGCTATAATCTTCCTTTTAGCTTGCAGTTTATTACCCAAGGGTACTCACCTTCACTACTTTTAAAATGGAAGTAGACCATTTGCGATGGGAAATAACATTTTGCAAATATTAAAAAAATGCCTCTTACCTTTCTTTTAAAATCTTAGTATCTTGTAGACGTCTACCCTCTGAGCAAACCTTGAGGTTTAAGTCCCAGGGCAAAACAATAAGCTTAAATGGCAGGCCAAAGGGACAGTTTTCCAAATTTATTTAGTTTATCAAGAACTAAGTCTTGAGATCTCAGGTGATTGAGTTGTCTTCTCTAAGGGGGAAGGGACATGGCTACACTAGGCAGTGTAGCCCATAATTAGTATGCAAGTAGAGATATGTATAGAGTAACTAAAGGGAGAGAGACAGAGAAATGGAGAGACAGAGAAGAAAAAGATGAACTTCTAAGAATATGGAGTTTGTTTGAGCCTTTTCTCAAGATGTATTTATTTTATGTATGATTTCTGTGTAGGCATTCTACAGATCCCTTGGGTTATTCAGGGTAAGATTTAGGACTGCGTATCCACCAACAGACAGAATAAACAAACAAACAACAATAATGATAAGACTAAGTGGATGTAAGGGTAATCCTGTTCCCTTCCCTGAGTTCCAGCCAGGATCCTAAAAATAGGAGCTTCCAACTCCTGTAATCTTTTAAGGAAATATTAGGAACATAGCTGGTGTGTGACCTCCTGCCCCCATAGAAGGGGTGGCAGACTCACCTAGGGAAACCAGTGAGAGGTTAATACCATTGGGCTGGCATTTCATCTCTGGGCAGGCATGCATTAGCAATCACCACTCACTTGTCACTCTGCCTCTCATAATCTAGCTTGTGCTTCTTGTCCCCTGGATCAGCAAGGCTCCAGCTCTCCAGCACCTCTCATTTCCCATGCAATAGCCAGAGCCTTGTGCCTTCCCAATCAGAGTCCAATTTAAGCTGTTTGTCACTACATCCAAACCATTAATGGAACAGATATTTTGGTCTTATATGGTCCCTTGTTTCTGTTGGTTGTTCAGAACCCAAAAGAGAGATGTCATCAATTAAACTGCCAAATCCCCAAAATGGAGAGCCAGATTTCCACTTTGTTTTTGCAAAAACCTGAACATTTTCTCCCTTCCTAAGGGCAATTTCCAGTGTTCTAATTTCCCTTGGATATGCTGGCAGATGTAAATCTAGATAGGTTAAACCTCTTACGCATTCATTCGGCCTATGTCAAACCCTCAACAAGATGTTCTTACTCTAGGGGGTCCACAGATGGGGTGCAAGTGCCCATGAATCTCTTAAATGCAGGAGCATATGTACTTTGTTTCTAGCATATATAATTATTTTTCTAGGGGGAAAAACCTTTTCACTGATTCCTAAATACCTCCATAACATAAAAAAGGTTCCATTGGGACCCTCGAAGAAGTAAAGAAGCAATTATAGTGTAGGACAGAGGATCCCAGACTTTGTTGCCCTTACCATCTCAGTGTTTTGATGCACCCCTAGGCTAAAAAGTAAAACCTAAATGGTTCAGTTGTTAAGTAGCTAGGTCCAAGTAAAAGGTGGAAGGAGAATGTGTGGTAAGAGGAGGCTGCTGAGTAGGTATGCCCCAGTGTATGCAAGATCTTTTAACTGTGCCAAACAATTTAAACTTTATCTCTTGCTTAGAGGATCCTTTGAAATGGTCTACAAAGTACAGTGACATGATCAGATTTGAGCATTAGCAAGCTCTGTCTGGTTGTAGAATATAAAATGGGCTCAGGGCAACAACACCGAAGGTGATAAAGCCAGTTAGTCTCCAAGTATGCCAAGTAAGAAGCAATAAGTGGGACAATGTAAAAGGGGAAAAAAGAGGAGTACTAAGTCTTTCTCCTCTCTGTCTTTGAACAATTCCAACTTCCAATAACAATAATAAGAATTGTCTGAGTGAAGCCTTATCTATGTGCTAGACCTGGGCAAGGACATTATATACATTATTGCAAATTCTTACAACAACTGTGCAAAAAAGGTATTTTTTATTTTCTATTAACTAACGAGAAAAGTAAAGCAGTCCTTCCCAAGTCAACTGGGTATGGCTTAGTTTTATGAGCAGAAGTAAAGTATAATTTACTCTTGTATCATTTAGGATTCAAATTAATTTTAGAGCTTTATTGCTGCCAACTTCCTATTCCTTTCATGACTATGTTATCTTGCATTTCTTACAAAACAACATGAGAAAGTTTTGTAAACTATCCCAGTTAGATATCTAGAAAGTGATGAAGCCAGGATTTAAAGAAAGCCCGCCTGATTCCAAAGCCCGTTCCCATTCTAATACCACATTGCCTCTCAGTAATTTTCCTTATATGTTGCTTGAGTCTCATTGGAATGCAAAATGAACTAGGGCAAGATTTTAGTCCACTTAGGCACAATTAATGCCCAGAATGGTATCTGGCACATTGTAGATACTTAATAAATATGAAGTGAATAAACAAGTGTTTTTTATTCCCCCCTTCTGAACTGAGTTCTTTGTAGAGAGCTTGGTAGGTGCTTAATCAATCCTACTCCTGATGTACAACCTTCTCCCAGCTTTTGCTGTCTTTCCTGAAGACATATTTTTCACGGTCTTACCTAAGAAACAGACTTGGAACTACTCCCACTCAAGATTATAGACACTTTGGCTTCTAATATCAGAGCCCTCCCTAGGTTCACCAGGCTATTATTATCATAATGTTTATCCAAATTTTTCCTTTATATTTCTGGATTAAATAATGTTTATGGCCCTAAAATATACAAATTAGAATATGTCAGGATCTTCTAAATATTATATATAATATTATAAATCAATCCTCTCTATAGCTTCAAATGCCAAAAAGCTAAGGAAGTTTGGCTACCTTCTGGGTAGGAACACTCAATCTGGAAGTGTGCCAATCACCAAATGCTAGAAGCAGAGAAGTGGACTCATGGCATTTGGGTCTATGCTAATTGGCAAGCCTGGACATAATTTGACATTGCTTCCTACTGGCACCATGGCTCCTGTCCCACCCAGCTGGTGACTGGGAAAATGTAGTCATAAGAGGCAGAGCAGAGTGTACCCAAGGTATCGCTGTAGAGGGAAGGCTCAGTGTTATCAAAGACAGTTCATCAGTGCCCAAGGGTCCTGAAATAAGCTTGACCCTTGCTTAATTTTTATTCGCTTTAGGTCTAAAACCCTAGGACATGCCTCTAGAATCTTAAGAATGCCAATATTATCGTGGTTTAAACCCAAGTGTTACATGTGTATCAGCAGGGGTGATAAATAGCAATTCAGTTTGCACTACCTGAAGTTGGAAGCACCACCATAATGTGAGAGGGATGCAACACTAGCTTTGTGGAGAGAATTAACTGAAGTGCCAACATCAGTGTCCATGTTGAACAAGTAGAACCTACAGGTAGGGGAGGCAGTGTGCTTGTGTGAGTTGTGTAGCTGGTGTAGGCCAGTGACCTGGCTCTTCCAGGCCAAGATCTTCTACTTGTTCTAAATACACCCCCCAACCCTGCACACACACACGTACCATGTTTTGGTGCCACTACTACACACTACTCTGCTACTAGAATAATACACACGTTAGTCTGCTACTAAAATAATTATCTAAATATGCACTTGCTGATTCTTCAGTCCTTCCCAAGTCTCCTGGGTAGAGCTTGGTTTGGTGAATGCAACAGTGCCTATTTTACCCTTACTTCCTTTAAGATTCAAATTATTTTTAGAGCTTTATTGCTGCCAACTTCCTATTCCTTTCATGACTATATTGTCATGTTGTCTTTCTTACAAAACAACAAAATGATGGTATTAGCATAATCATCTCTTGATTTCAAGGACTAGGAGTATTTTGTTGACCTTATATGTATTCTTATCCTGTATTTGTGCAGAGAATCATGTTGCTAACTTTGTATCTAAATTACCTGCTCTCTTAAAAATCATCAGTTAAACTCTTCAGGTTCATTAGAACAGTGATTTAGGGGTATTCAGTATAGTTTTAAAAAAAAACGTTCATAATGTTATGGGAGTTAGCTTTTGACTTGGACTCTGTGATGAAAGTCTGAAGTAGAGTAGTTCAGAATACCAGATAATGTGAGCATTAGTGAAAAAAAAATGTATAGATCCTGTAGCACAACCTCTTCATAAAAATCTCAGGTTCTGAGAAGACAGTTAAGTTCACACAGCTGGCTAGTAGATATCTGGGTCTCTAAAATCACCCCAGGCTAGGCTAAATATTAAAAATATTTAACAACAGACAGGACACTAGCAAATGACAAAGCCTCTGGAATCTACAGATGGCTGGTAACAATGAGTGCCAGCTGGGTATCATTCATGACCCACACTGGTGCCTTCTTTGAATCTCAGAGCCACTCCACTCATTATCACACTGCGGAGCTAAGCTGTCCATCATCATTTAGTTCCCATGTTCCTAAAAATCTTCAGGTCTTCTCTACTTCTCCCTGGGTGCTAGAAGGGCAATTACAGAGATAGTGAATTTAACCAGTGTGCCTGAGTAAATTATTTTAAAGCATTTTCTTTTCCTGTAGTTAGAGTGTCTTTTGTTCAGAGCCAGATCCTTGGTATTGAACTAAGACTTCCTAAATTTGGTCCAATTTATCCTCGTTGCCATATCCCACACCATTTTGCAAATGAAGAATCCAGGGCACAAAAATCCTAGTAAGTTAATAGCACCCCTGAAACAGAACCCAGATTTCAGGATCTTCTATCTATTTCTCTAGTCAGCGCCCATATTGTTCTAAGGCTATTTAATAAGCTATTATTTGATTTAGTACAAAGAATAAAAACAGCTAAAAGTCTCCCTCCCTTCTTTCAGCATTCCATTTTCCTTTTGTACATCCTCCCCCAAAGAAGTTTTTCTTTTGAAAAGACAAAGTTAACACCCATTTCAAGTGCCCATTAAGAAGAACTTTCCTCCATTGGCTCTGCTAAGCTAATGAAGGGTAATTGCTGTCACCCGCAGACCACAGACTTTAGTACCAATGAGCCATCAGGCTGATGCTTCCCAGCATGACAACTTACTTTTCTCAAGGGTTTCCCCAGGGAATCTATAGTGGCACTTGAAAAGCACATAATTAAGAGCAATAAATAGCAAAAACCCCCAGAGAAATATAAATTATTCATAATAATAACTGTGCAGGCTGGCTGAAGGAGGGGTGTTTTTATTACGTGCAAGAGTTTTCTGAATCTGCTCAAATATGTTTTAAAATCTCTCATTTAAAAGATAGTTCTTCCTTTAAGCCAAACATAGTCACTCTTCAAGGATCCTTTAAAAGGCCAAAGTATCAAATTTGTTATTGATTTTTTTCTTCATTCTTCTTTTTATTAGTTCTCAAAATATTTTAATCTTATTATACTACTCAGGTCCTATATCACTATTGGTCATTCTTCAGGCTCAGTAGCACATCTTAGGCTTGGGAAGAAGGATGGGATTTGGAGGAATAAAGTAAATGGTATAACTCATTGATCTGAAGTATAATGTAATTTTTAGTTGGGTTCCCTTGAGCAAGTAACAATTGCTGAGCCTCAGTTTCATCATTGATAATTCTGGCAGTAATCCATTCTTCTCTCATAGGGCATTGTAAGACTTGAAGGAGATGATGTATATACGTGTATTTTTAAACAATAAAATACCAAACAACTAGTTAAATAAAGTGTAACCATTTCTGACTGCTTCTATGCATTGTGTTCTACAAGTGCCATCGAATCACTTTTTAATTAAAATTAAACTTTTAATTTTCCTCATCTTTAAGATCTTCTTGAGAAGTCTCCTCAGTGATTCCTAGTAGCTTAGGAATCTTTATGTGAAGAATTTTTATATGCATATATCTTATCCTCTCTTGATGGGATTGTGGTCTAGATTTGGGATGCAGACAATACGCAATGTTGGGAGACTTGAGAGGACAATCAGCAAAAAAGAGTACAGGTGTTTCTCCAACTGCTCTTGGTATAGATTCTTGCTATTACAATCTTAAAAGTCCTTTCTCAATAATATTCAGGGGACTGGCATCTTCAGGCCACGATTATAGTCTCTGCTCTGAAATGTTCCCCATCTCTCTACTTATGTCAAGGCATCCCCTGAAATTTTGGCAGAGTGGAGGAGTGGAGCACAATGTGTGTTCTCTGCAGCTGGACACATTGCAACAAGAAAGGAGAGAGGGAAGGACTGAGCCAGGAGGCACACTCATATTCTCTCTTTAAACTTTCTAATTAAAGAAGTAAATCCTCTTGCCTTAGGGAGGGCAGCCTAAGTAATGAATGTTAAGGGAAATAGCTTTCTTCATGGAAATCAGAAGTAGATGACAAGCACCCGACTCCGACCTTGATCATGAATGAATACAGGATCCAGTCCGAACTATTTAGTGATTTTTCTCTAGGCACAGAGGAAGCAGAGAGTTGGTTTCATACAAGATTGTGTTTTTAGCAGACAAGGAGACAGTAAGAGAGGCACTAGAACTTAGATTACTGGTAAGAGGGCTGTTGAAATTATGGATGATGGAATCTAGGTTGGATAAGAGTGGAAGATAAATGCAGTAAGACAAACTTGAAGGAAGGATCAATTGCCTGAAGGTCCTAATGAAGGTGGAGAAAAGTTTCAGTGGCTATAGTCTCACAAATAAGCTGAAAGGAAAGGCGGTTTTATTCAGAAGGTTGAACTAGTGATTATGAAGGTGGCAGCAATGTCTTGAATGTGACAGTGGGATTGGTAGCAAAGATGAGTGGGTGAGAGGTCACAGATGATGAGGCAGTGAAGGAACTAGGAAGCTTCATGTGCTAGACATTTATTTATCTGTCTATACTTGCCTCTCACTTTCATTGTCTTGTTATGAAACAGACTTTTCTGGGAACTATGGAGCCAGGTAGAGATTGGTTTTAGCTACTACATTTTTGTCAAGGTTCATATGATATAAAATTATATTCAAGTTAATTTACATAATAATTGATATAAAGGCGATCCTTTAAGTGTGTCTTGAAAATAGCAAAGCCATTTGAAATCTGGGGCACTGTGAAATGAAGGTTAATTAATGGCTTTTTTCACTGTTATGAATTATTTATAACACTTGAAATAATATAAATTTAATGGTTGTGATAATGACATAACACAAGAATAAAAAGATGACATTCTATAATATTGAATTTGAAAATTATTTTATATTAATAAGTCAATGGAGCAAGAGATTAAAGTGGATGGAAGTCTAATTGTGATTCCAAGGACATGTCCTCATAGAAAGGCTTTCATGGGTTACCAAACCTCCTGAGAACTATAAGACATTGCTTAACATAGACTGTTGGCAAAAAGGACACCAATTGATAGTCCCAAGAGATTCTAGCAAAGCTAAGATAGCAAAGTATCAACAGAGACACAGGTCTTCAAGAAAGCCACACTTCGGTTCTGTATAAACGCCACCACATCACAAGAGCATTCCATCAAAGCCACAAGTACAGATACAACACCAAAAGCACAATTGATGAAAGAATTGATAGATAAACTTCATTAACATTAAAATTTCTGCTCAAAGGCGTCATCAAAAGAATAAAAAGAATAAGTCACAGGCTTGGAGAAAATATTTGCAAAGGACATATTTGATAAAGGACTGGTTTTGTTGTTGTTGCTGTTGTTTTTTGAGATGGAGTCTCGCTCTGTCACTCAGGCTGGAGTGCAGTGATGTGATCTCGGCTCACTGCAACCTCCACCTCCTGATTCAAGCAATTCTCCCTACCTCAGCCTCCTGAGTAGCTGGGATTACAGGCACCCATGACCATGCCAGGCTAAGTTTCATTTTTTTTTAATAGAGATGGGATTTCACCATGTTGGCCAGGCTGGTCTCCAATCTCTGACCTCAGGTGATCTGCCCGCCTGGGCTTCCCAAAGTGCTGGGATTACAGGTGTGAACCACTGTGGCTGGCCAGGACTGTTCTTTAAATATACAAAGAACTCTTAAGCTTCTACAATACGAAAAAAACAACCCGATTAAAAAATGGGCCAAAGATTTCAGGAGACACCTTACCAAAGAAGGTATGCAGATGATGAATATGCATACTTTAAGAAGCTCCACAATATATGTCATCAGGAAAATGAAAATTAAAGCAACAGCGAGATGGCATCACACATCTATTAGAATAGCTCAAATCCAGAATGCTGAGAACACCTAGTGCGGGTGAGGATGTGGAGCAATAGAAACTCCAATTCATTACTGGAGAAGACACGAAATCATACAGCCACTTTGGAGGACAGTGTGATGGTTTCTCACAAAACTAAACACACTCATACCATATGAGTCAGCAACTGTGCTGTTTAGTATTTATGCAAATAAATTGAAAACATGTTCACACAAAAACCTGTACACAAATGTTTATAGCAGCTTTATTCATAATTGCCAAAACTTGGAAGCAGTCAATATATCCTTCAGCAGGTGGATGGATGGACGGTGGAATATTATTTGAGGCTAAAAAGAAATGAGCTATGAAAAAATATGAAGGAAATTTAAATTCATATGACTAAGTGAACGAAGCTAATCTGAAAAGACTATGTACTGTATGATTCCGCTTATATAACATTCTGGAAAAGATAAAACTATGAAGACAGTAAATAGATCAGTGATTGCTAGGAATTAGTGGGTAGGGAGGGATGAATAGACAGAGCACAGAGGATTCTCAAGGTAGGGAAATGACTTTTATATCATAATAGTGGATACATGTCATTACAAATTTGTTCAAACCAACAGAATAGACAACACCAAGAGTGAACCCTAATGTACACTATGGACTTTGGGTAATAATAATGTGTAAATGCATAATTTGTAACAAATGTACCACTTTGGTGGAGGATGTTGATTATGGTGGGGGCTTTGGGAAGGGGGCAGGGGTAGAGAGGATGTGGGAAATCTCTGTACCTTCTGCTAAATTTTGCTATGAAGTTAAAATTGCTTTTAAAAATAAAGTGTGTGTGTGTGTGTGTGTGTGTGTATTTTTTTAAATACCCACAGATATCTGTTAGTCCCTTCTTACTAGCTCTAATCCCTCAGGAAAGATCTCTAACCAGTGGTAACTGGTGACTCACCACTGAACCATATACATGTCTGTAGTTGGTGATGCAACTTTGTGACAATGCTATTAAAAATAGGAATTTCATGTCACACTCCAAAATGTTAAATTGCTTAATTTGACAGAAGTGTCTTTTTGATAGGCAGCTCTCACTGATTTTTCAGCCTTACCTCTGGAGGACTTATCAGATCAATAAAAGGAAAGAAGAAATATTTCTTGTCTGGGTATCACATTTTCTCAAGTAGAGATTATCTTTCTAGAATAGAATGGAAGATGTTTTCAATTAAGAGGCTTTGAGAGGTTAAAATGTGTGTGGGCAATGAGAAAGGGATGTTATGTGCAGCAGGGGCACCAGGATGCAGAGTTGGAGATGCTGAGCAGGTTCAGGTGTTGGTTGGGATTAACCTAATGTAGGTTTTCCAATGACAACAACAACAACAACAACATTTTTCCTAAGCCCTGTATGTGCCTTGCCTGTTCTCTTATTATTTAATGCTACAGATTCCTCATATGAGTACACTTTGAAGAGTAAATGAAGAAAGTTTACATTTCTTTTGGTATTTACTATATGTATATAACATTTTCTCTATTTAAACTCTATAAAAGTATATAATATTCTTTCTTTAGTGAAGAGAAGCATCAAATCCCCAATGTCTTATGTCCTTTTCTACAGATAACAAGTTAATCCCACAAAAGAGATACCTCTTTACAAATAAGAACAAAAATGAGAAGTTAAAATTTGGAGGAACGTGAGGTATGAACGAAAGTGAGAACTATGTTTTGGGAGAAAACGTTATCACTTGATAACATCTGTCCTCATCTATTTATTTAATATTTAATATATCCCAAATTTTGCATACCACAAAACTCCCTTTCCTTTTCCAGCACAATAGTAGGTAGTCTAACAACAATGTCTATGGCAGATCGGTATATTAGAGAATAAAGAAAACATTTGAGAAAGACAAAAACCACCCAGCTTCGTTGCTTTTCTTACTCTAGAATAGCTAGCCACCTATTCACCCTTTCTATTTTTGAGCAAATCAAGCATCTGTTTTATTCGGTACTTACCAGCAGTAAGCTGAGAACTGAAGATTTCAGGCAGTTTTCTGCCTGGACAACTTGCGCCATGAAGCAACTGGTGCTCATCTCTCCATCGCCCCTCTCCTACTGCCAGGAGTGAGTCTGCTCTCTTCACCTTCTCCCACTACCAGCTTCCCCAGCTCTGCTGCCAGGCCTTAGGAGAACACACAGGCCACAGGTTCTAAGTGATCTCTGGGAAGCTCAGGGGCTTAAGGTTCAAGTGATCTCCAGACCAGGTCTCTCAGAGGAGCTACAAAATGGATTAAATAGGTTGTTGAGGCTTTGTCTGGAAAGCTTTTCACCAATTATAATATGTGAGTGCCAATAAATGTTTATAACAGAGCTCTTTTTTATATTGGTAATCACTTTCACCTGCATTTGTTGTGGGACCTCGTCTCTTTGTGAAAGGAACCTGTGGATGAACTTGGGAAGATTCAACTCAGCCAAGTAAAAAGTGTGTGTTAAAATTGCTAATTTTTAATATTAAAGCATACTAAATTCTGAAGATGAGCAGGAATACTTTGAAATCTCCACTCTCCATTCACTGTCAGGTAGTTGACACTAAACTAAAACAGCTTGAATGCTAAGATTTCTGCATTTAGACTTTCCCTTTAAAAAAAATTTGTCTAGTCACTTACTCTTGATTATCTCTGTTTTTCTCACCTATAGGTCTTTAATCCTGAAAGAAAAAATGTGGACTTCCCTCTAGTACATAAACATTAAGTAACTTTGGGTCTGAAATGGGTAATGCCAATCTCAATTTTACAAAGTGATGTTCCTCATTAATAAAGAATACATGAAGTCTTAGGGAAATGCTTATCATAAGCAAGCCCCCAGTCCAATTGTACATGATTTATTCTAATGTGAGCCTAGGTCAAACATCCACATGTGATGTTTGGGACATCTCATTGCTCTTTTCCTGCAGTTTTTTGGCTTATCTTTTTGAGGTTAACCTAGAATGCAACATAAACCATATACAGACTGGTGGAATAAAAATTCTGAACTCTTACCTCAGGGCACCTGATGATTTGGGTCAAAGAAATATCTTTCTTTGACGTTACTTGTTATAATTTAGGAGCCCCAGGGTACTCAATCTGTCTCCAGTCATGCTGATAGCTTCATCAACTTCCTAATAAGTGTTTACATAGATGTAGTTGTGTAATACTATCTGATGCCACTGAGCACCACCACTCCCTCCTTGAATTCCCTTTGCCTTGAACTTCCAAGTTCCTGCCTCTGGAGTATTCAGGACAGCTCCTCAGTTCCCCTGAGTGTAAAGAGAGGAGGTGGTAATTAATGCAGTGTCACTTCAGGTACACCAGAGAAGTTCCCTGCAAGCCTTCTTAGACTTCTCTTCTTAAATACACTGTCTTGGCATAGCCAACCACTCAAGGGGACTCTTTACTTAGAGCTGAAAGATATATAGCAGCACATGTATGAAATCTATGAAATACGCACCAAGATAGCAAATGCTTGATATCAGTGGCTTAAAGCCCTCATGACACCCCCCGGAATACACAAAAGCCTCTGTGACCGTCACTGCCTGCCACTGTCTCCTTCTACAGTATGAGATGGGGGTGCTTCCTTCTCGACTTCTGCCCAGCTCAAGGCCAACAGATACTGTGCTTTTGAAAGGATTCTAACCCTTAATCTGTGACCAGTTTTCATGTTAGAGTTTATGTTTCTCTCTCACTCAAAGAAAAAAAATGATAAAAACAAGTGCGAATGATCATAATAAAAGTGTGCAAGATGATAAGTATCAATTGTGTGAAACCAACATCTTGGGGCATCAGACAGCATGCATTTTTCAGTTCTTTTCCCTAATCTGCCATTCCCTGTCTCCTATTCAGACAGAAAGACATGGGCAGGCATTTGCTCAAGGGAAATGGCATTTCATTCAATAGTACTTTACTTGGGAGATTCAATCTCTGAGCACCAAGAGTGAGCAGGGAAAAGGAGAAGAAGTTGGCCCCTCTTATTCGTGGGTCCTACAAGGCTGACTGAAAGACCTGAGCATCCATGGATTTTGGTATCCTTGGGGGGTGCTGGAACCAATCCCTTGGTGATACCAAGGGATGACTATACAAGGAGATAGTTTAACATGCTGGCCACTGCTGCTCAGTAGGTCAAGAAAAGACACAGGTGTTTATACTCAATCATGCAGGATGACTCTGGACAGGCTATGCAAAGAAGTAAGAACACTGAACATTCTATTAATGCAGAAAGGAAACAATAGTGATATAACCTTAAATTCTCATAGAGGTTTACTGCCCCACCACCACTTTTTGGATGCATGTTTCATACAAGCCATAGAGATTTTCTTCTGAGGCCTGCTGTTTATATGCCTGGATTGCTCCTGTCAACTATGTCCTATTGGTTAAAGTTTTCACCATAGAAACTAACCCTCCCATACTTACAGTTCACAACATCCAGTCCTTTTCCTTTCGTCACCTCTCATAAAGTTAGATCCCACTTCCTGAAGTGTGCTGTAGTGTTAAATACACGTTTGAAGGTGGCAGAAGGAGCCAGAGACTGTAGGAATTTGAAAATTTGTTGGCCACAGCAACAAAGGATAAGAGGGCTGATGTGGGGCTGCTGAGAGTCTAGCAGAGAAGTGAAGATGATAAAATCTGACAGGGCACACAACATGCTTCTAAAAATAATAAATTTACGTGTAACTGATCAAGGAAGACATGCCTGGCTACTAAATCTTCACTTCTTCCACTGATCCTGACATAGTTAGTACTTAAAACTTTGTTCACCTATTTCCAATTCCATAACCCTTTGCTATCCTTCAGTTAAGGTTCTTACCCTAACAAACTAACCCAAACCTTCATTCCTGAAGAGTACATGATCTTAGTAGTATTGTCTATTTGAGGTTACTTAAATGTCAACTGTTAGAAATGGACATAAAAATACTAAAAGCCCCCCCAGCAAGATTCCCTGTGTTCTAGTAGCACTCATTACTATCCCCGTTATGTAGCAGCAACCCTGTTATTCATGATTTATTAGATCACTTCAGCCAAAACTGGATTTTTAAAAACTGTTTACTCAAATACATAAAGAGGAAGTACAAGTGGTTGAGTTCATGCATTATGTCCTACACGGCTACCATCATGATCCAAAGGAACAAGCATTGGGGCGGCTGGGCAGAGCTGCTGAAAGACACACATAGCATAGGTTGCCTTTACCCCTGATTATTGAGAACCTTCTCTGCAGAGGGGATCTTTCTATGAGCATTCACAAACACCCTCTTGACCCATTCAGAAGAGGTTTATTGCTGTCTTCTTTCTCTAACTTCTTGGTTGGTCATCCTCCATTATTTTTCCTTTCAAGTCCCTGACCATTCAGGAAAACAATTAGTCATTACCCATGATTTGGTGTGCATCCTTACCTGTAGTTATTTCTTTTTGAAGGCAAAGAGGACACTCAGATGTATCAACTCAATGTTCTATCCATTAGATGCGTAGAATAACCTTCAGAGCCACGTTTTAATGCATCTGTAAATCTGTAGCGGTTCATTTCTGTATGGTGTCAGGAAATTTACAAAGCCTCCTATAAATGGAAACCAAAATTTTTTTTTCTTAGTCAAGTGATCTTAGAGATCTTCCCATTAATCAGTGAGTATGGGTCAAGGAGAGTTGGTAATGTGTCAGGATTAGGTGCATTAGAAGCATTAACCACCAGTTCATGCACTTATTTGTGACCCTGACTTCTCCAAGCCTGATAATGTTTATGTCACTTCCATTTTACAATGGAATACTTTCAGGAATCTCATATTATTGATGACATATTGGATAACATTTCCTGTGTGATGGGAAACTCAAGTCAAAATTCCCTTGCCATTTTTTTTTTCACTGCCATGGATGCTATACCAAGACCTAGTAGCAAATCAGGAGAATATTTTCTGAAAAAGCCATGACTTTGTTTGAAAGTTCTAGAACCTCTGCTGTGATTATTCTATTATGACTGCTATTGGATCTATACAGTACATCAAACTCTCTCAGACATATTGAGCAACATTGACTTTACTGAGTCATAAGGGCAGACTTCGTGACTGCAACCTGCATAACCTTTTCTGGCTTGGAGCACACTCCAAGATAATGATCTCACAGATTTAAAAAGTGGATCAGAGAAGTACAAATATACTCTGAAAACTGACATATATTACCTCCAAAACAGAACAGAAGAATATTCATTAAACAGCGTGCCTCTTTTCTTAGATCAAGAAGCATAAGATGCAGTGACTTATGTTTCACTTTGGAGGTGATATTCTAAATAACTCTATATGCAGAAACTCTCCTGAAGTGGCATTTCCTTGAATTCTCATAGAGTAGTTTTTGTTTGTTTGTTTTTACCTACACCCTGGATGCATGTATCTTACAAGCCATAGAGAAATCCTCCCAAGTTAAACTCTCCACAAGATCTTAGCAACATGATTTCATGTAAGTCATACAGTATTATATCTTGTGGAATAATGTAATGTTCTTGGTTCCTGTGGACCATTATAACAAAGAGCCATAGAGCTGATGTAGCACTGAGGCAAAACGTGCACTGCTGAACCTTTCAGGTAATGCCACTGGATCTGGTATTCTCTGACTATTGAATTAGGGAAAGTAATAATAACATTTGTCAGCTCTATAGCTACATGACAATTGTCAAATGATTTGTGTGTTGTGCTAGCAAAGGCATGACATCTAAGAGAGCAACTGTAACTCAAGCCACCAGCTAATTAGACTTCTGGAATAAGTTGTTATTAATCCTACATTTTTTTTTTTTTTTTTTTTTTTTTTTTTTTGCACAGGTCAAACGAGTAGGCAAAAAAAGAACGTGATGACAATCACTGTTCCCTCTGTTCCATCCCACATGTCTTTTCAACTTTGTTATGAGGTTCAGAAGATGTCAGAAACTTCCATTTGAACTTCTAGTTGGCATGTTATACTAAATCCATAGGTTAAAGAACAAAAATAGGGATGCTGTGGGCCAATGAGTACAATCATTAATTGTATACCCAGGAACACAGGATGGTCTGTTGGACCCACTCCATCCACTTTAAGATACTTCTCATTACAGATGAGAAAACTCAGGTAAAGTAACTTGCCGAAGTCTAAGTAAGCAGTGGCTGTCAGGATGAGAGCCCATGTCAGTGTTTCCTAGGACAGTGCTAATAAAAACTACCCTAAAGTGATTTCTGTGATTTAAAATAGCTATTTGTTTGGTTTATGGACTGTGTTGTGTTTCTGAATGTTTCAAAGTGTTTGTCCTGCCCCTGAGAAGTAAATTCCCTTCACAGCTGTGGCTTATGGAAATGAGAATAGTTTAAAAGAGAATATTCCTATCAATGGAATATTGCATTAACTTAAGAGGCACTAAAGTGATGCAGCCTAAACAAAACAAGTTAACATTGTCACTGGAAGTCATCTGTGATTTGCTTAGACTGCAACACTTTAGTGCTTCTAAAGTTAATGCATTCTCTGCCACTTCTCTGCGCTAACATATAGTCATTCTAGTCATCACAGGGACAAGGATATGATCTACCTTCTACTATATTCTTGGTGCAACTAATGTATCATCAGACTGGAAATTTTTAAGTTTCATGGTGCATATCAAAACTAATATTAAACTCCTTTCTAGAGCTGAATATCATTTCGAGCTTGTGAAAAAGCAACATATTCTGTTCTCGATCTTGGTATGCTTTAAGCATTTTACAAAGTCTTTTCTCTCTCTGTTATTGGCCTGAATTGTCTTTATAATTTCAAGGGAATATTATTTATTTCTCCATTAATTTAAATATCTGCATCAAGTTTTCATTCCAGTAATTTCATACTAACAAAGTGGCTGAGAGGCTGAAAAGGCAAGAGTCACAACCACTCAAGTCCATGTCTGGAGAAAATGACAGCTTCTGAGGCATATGGGAGATGTCACAATGACACAGTCTCAATCTCCATGCCTGGAGCTGCCTCCCAGGACCATATGAACCTGCCCCACCCCTGTGAGTCTCTTCTCTGTCTTAGATATTGGAGAATTTAGCTCAGTCTTTATAAAAGCCATATTTACCAGTTCCTTATGTCCTTGAAATAATGAGTTCATGAAGATGCCACAGAGATGAGAACAAGTTGGTTATCAGACTTATCTATCTTAATCACCCCAAAATAGCTTTATTCACTGTATGATCTTTTAAGTACCACATTTAAACAAAGGACAGCAGGAGAAATATGAAATGGGAGCAAGACTAGAGGGTCAGATTAGCAGTTAGGCATAATTTCTATCAAGTATAAACTTCAGAACAAAGAGAAACATAAATCTCCACAGTCTTGTGATTAACAATTTGAATCTCCAGCACTTTATTATTTCTGCTTTATGCTACTTCTTTCTTATTACTCCCTCCATAATTCTTCTGCCAATGGGGAAATTTCCAAGAACTACCCTAGGCTGGTGTTTCTCAAACTATGATGTACATACAACTCACCTGGGGATCTTATTAAAAACCAGAATCGGATTTGGTATTCAGGTAGGACCTGAAATTCTGCATAACAAGCTGCCAGATGAAGCTGATGCTGCTGGTCTACAGATCATGGGCCACTCCTTGAACAGTGAGGTAGGGGACAAATTCCTCGGGAGAGGGAAGATGCTTTCCTCACTGTCGTCTCCACTTTCCTGCTCGGCCCCCTACCCCCACCCCAGGCCTCAATACCAACAAATAGCGCAGCTAGTGTTTGTTAGCTCATCAGTCAATGGGCAGACATTATGCATAGTCATGGCTTTGGGGCATAGTAACATCTTATTTGATGTAACATCTGTCCAGCTGCACATCAAGTCCTGGCAATTTCTCTTCTAAATATCACTTACATGTTCTCTCCTTTGTATCTGCACTACACACCAGTTTTTTGACTGGTCTTCCTGCTTTTCCAGCTTCTCTTCCCTCTAATCCATTCTCTTCACTTCTGTCAGAATGATAATCCAGAAACTGGATTCTTACTGCCCCCAATGCAAACTCTAAGCTCTCTACTCCTATGGTTTAAAAAACCCCTTTTCCTTCTGGGTGATGTCCAAACTTCCAGGCTGATAGCACACCACTGCCTCACGTAAATCCTGGGTCCCTGCTCTACAAAAAAGTTCATGGCTCCTAGAAGAGGCCATGTTCTTTCCCTGCTTTGTACATGCCTTATTTTCTCTCTGAAAGGTTCTTCCCTTCTCTCATCCCTTCTTTTGATATTAAACACTTCCTTCAAAATCCAGCTCCAATATCATCTGCTTATTAAGGCTTTTCTGAATTTCCTTCTACTCTCAGGTATGGTACAGTTGTGTGTTCTCTCCTGTATGCCCATGCTAAACCATATGTATCCCTCCAAACACACATTTTACAGTGGTCTATCAGATTCCTTTACATAGCAGCCCATCTCCACTAACACTGTGGGTTGTTTGAATATAAATGGTGCCTCATTCATCTTTTCTCCTGCTAAAGTAAAAAACAGTGTTTGTTTTATAGAAGCTGCTCAATATTTGTTTGCTGCATAAATCAGCGGGGAGCTACATAACTGTAGAAACACATACCAACAACTTTCTCACCTAGGGGCTGGTGGCTGTAGTGAAACCTGCTTCCCTACCATGATTTCCTCTCATAGCACTTTGCCTGGCCTCTAACATGGAGAAGAACTTCAGCAGTGGGAAGAGGAAGGAGTATAAAGAGGTGCCAAAGGGGCCAAAGACGCTCCAGTCTTCACATGAATGTTTGGGTGTCCCATTTGGAAATGTAATTGAGCACAATTTCGAAGATGTCACACCAAAATTATTTTCAAGAGGTTAAACTTGGAAGAAAGAGAGAAAGTAAGAAAGAAAAGAAGAAAAGAAAAAAAAGAAAAGAAAGAAGGGAGGAGAAGAGCGGGATGAGAGAGGGAGAAAAAAAGAAAGAAGGAAGAAAAGAGGGAGACAGGGAGGGTTGGAGGAAGGAAAGAGGAGCTGAAGGGAAAGAGAGGGCATGGAGAGAGAGAGGGAGGGAGAGAATGAGAAAGAGAAAAGGAAAAAGAAAGGAAGAAAGAAAGAAAAGAAAAAAGAAAGAAAGAGAGGGAACAAAAGAAAAAATAGAAAGAGGGAGGAGAGAGAAAGAAAAGGAAGAAAGAGACGGAGTCAGGGAGGAAGGAAAAAAGCAGGCAAGCAAGCAAATGAGCTTAAAAAGTAAAGATTTCTTCCTTTTTCTCCCCCCAAACACGATATTTGCAATCTTTGTGTGAGATGTAGGAGGCATTTCACAGGACTTATCTGTGACTAATGATTATGTTCTCCTCTAGGAAAGGTGTGATGCATGTGGAGTGGATTCAGCCTCCTCTGAAACTGTCATTTCTCAGTTGGATTTAAAGTCCTACACTGCTGGTGAAGCCCCTCCTTGCTCTGGGCTCAGCAGGCTAGAATGTGTGCTGCGTGCACAGCCACAGCTCCTCCCACTGTGGATCTGCCATGAAATCCTAAAGGAAGAGGCCTTTGCACTCAGTGCCTGGGACATTTCTTTTCTTGAAGGACTTGTTCTGAGTGCGAAAGTTCTCTTGACTGGTTCTGGCACTTGTTTGGGTGTCCCTGCTTATCTTACTTCCCATCATCCATATGAAAAACACATCTAAAACAGACAGCATTGAAGTATAATTTATTTTAAATGCTGTTCAATTGCAATTTTTTCTTCATACCAATCAGGTTATTTAGAAATAGACAACTTAGATTTGCTCTAAGGAATCTCCTCATTTTGTGGATGAAATGACAGACCTAGAGAAAGAGAGGATCTGAGAGAGGTAACTCTGGATGGTGACAGGGCTAGAACTAGAATCCATATTTACGGAGTACTGGGCAACCTCAATCTCTAATGTGTAGAACATATTGTGTACTTTTTATTAAACTATGTAGTTTTTTAGTTTGGAATCAGAAGACCTGTGTTCAAACCCAAGACCTATGATTTTCTAGTTTTTCCTGTTCTTATACTGAATCCAGTATTCTCTGCTATAAAACAGGTATAACAGTTACTATTCCCACAAGGTTATTGAGAGAAACAAATGCAATTATGAATAAAGATGCATTTTATAAAGACATCATATAAACATTAATTATTGTTACTTCTAACAGTTTGCTAATTTTTTGCATAAAGATTCTAATATAATTTTGTGCCAGCCACAAAACTAATACATACTGATTTTAAAAGTACTTAAAAGTTCAAAAGTGCACCTGTGACCTATATAAGATGATGGAATTTCTTAGTGAGCTATAAAGTTGTCTTCAGTATGTCCTTTTTACAGATGGCCATGCCTCAACACACCTTTTAATCAATGTTGAGTACGTCATTTGTTTTAAGAATTAGCCAGCATGTTCCAGACACTGGTTCTTCTTGTTATCTTACCCTACGTCATTTTTCCCCACTTTGGGACAGTTAATGCCAAACAAAATTCTCAGATTTTGTCAAAGAAATGATCCATGGGAATTTCCCACACCAAGTTTCCCTGGAATTCAACAATTCAACAGAAGTTTATCAAGTACCAACTGTAAGAATGAAAATTCACACTTGCATAGACTCTAAGAATATGTAGTCTGCTCTGGCTGCTACAGCAAAATAGCACAGACTGATGATTTAAGCAACAGAAATGTATTTTCTCACATTTCTGCAGGCTGGAAGTCTATGATCCAGGTACAGGAAATTCATTTCCTGGTGAAGGTTTTTTCTGACTTGTAGATGGCCACCTTCTCACCATGTCCTCACATGGCCTTTTCTTGGCACATGTGGAGAGAGCGAGCTTTGGTGTCACTTACAATGACACGAATCCCATTAGATCAGGAACACACCCTTATGAGCTTATTTAACCCTAAGTACTTTCCTAGAGACCTCATCCCCAAATGCAGTCACACCGAGGATTAAGCCTTCAACATGTGAATTTGCAGGGACACAAACACTCAGTTCATAACAATCACTAACAAAGCCATCATCTCTATAGTCTGCAGAGATCATGAATATCTTTCCCCATTTCACGGAGATATCTCAGTGACATAAAGTAACTTCTTCAGGTTCCTTGGTGCCATGTTCTGATGCTAAATGCAATGTGTTTCTTATTTCAACACAAACTGTTGCCTCTGGCTATTCATAAGGTTTAAAAGAAATCATAATACCTTGCAGATGCATTATCGAGTTCATGGGTACAAATAAGGGTGGGAGAAGGTCTGTCACTCTGACACTCCTTTAGTCCCTAATTTGTAAATCCTTATACAGTATATTACATGTAAGACTATTAGCATCCATGCTAAAGCAAAACAGTCAAATGAAAGACATTAAGGACAGCTGGTCATTATAGTTGTTTTTGTGTAATACACCTTTCTCTGTGACATGTGAGCATGAAGAAAGGAGGAAAGTGCACATTGGTGTTTCTTTCAGCCTCCACGAGGACAGGCTCAAAGTTGGAAGCTGAGGGTGGGAAGCAAAGGACATTCTGCCTGTGAATCTCACTCTATTTGGCAGATGTGGGCAGAGAGAGCTGTGAAGTTTAGATGCATTTCGTGATAAAGTGCCAGCTGCTGCCCAGATGGGACACAGTTCCAACCTCCAATAATATCTTTGCTTTCCTGTCTCATGGCCTCCATTTACCCTAGGGTTGACATAGCAAAAGCATCATGATCTCTCATATTGCTTTAGACATCTGGTGCAAAGAGAAATTTTCCCTGGGCTACTTGAAAACACACAAGATGTGGTTTGGCTGACCAGAAGAGTTTGGAGCTGAAGTTCGGCAATAAAAGTATAAGTTGACAGCATGACAGGAAATGCCACAGCTCAGACACTGCACATCACACATACCTGGATCTACCAGCTGCCAGCACTTGTCCTTTCTTCTTCCAGGGCCATTTCCCACATATAAGGGCCAGAAAATGGACTAGGAAGCTTCACTGGGAATCATGTGTCCTTCAGACTTGTTAGTGTCTTCATCAAGGCAGTCCTCGAATATCCACCTGGGCTCCATATAACCTGGCCTGGTCCTCACTTTAATGATCCTCCTCTAGTTCATCTGAGCTAAATTCAAAATCAGTGACTCCTATTCTCTTCCTGATTTTAAGCTTGCCCTGTTGCTGAAGGTTTCTCTGCTCTATCTGGGAGAAGCAGGCCTCGCTATATAGCTTGCACAGTCCAGGGCAAAATGAAAATGCAGGAAACCCCTTCTCCAAAAGCAGGAAATAAAGTATTGTGAAGAGTACTAGAATATAAAGATTTTTCTTTCTTTCTCTTTCCACTTATCATGATGTGTTTTTTAAATATTTAATGTTATTCTAAGTAGAGAAAAATTAATACTTTAAATTATTAGCTTGAATGTTGTCATTCATCTTTTTATTATACAATGCTAGTTTTAAATTCAAGGATAAGAATATTTAACTCATTCGTGGATCATCAAAATTACACAATTTGTATTTCATGACATATACATGCGTATCTTTTTTGTTCTTTCCAGAACATTGGAAACACTGCACAAAGCCAAATCAACTGTTTTTCTTTTACTTCTTTGTATATACACATTCTACCTAACCTCTCTACCCTCAGCTTACTAATGAGAAAGAAAGGGGGGGCGGAGCAAGATGGCCGAATAGGAGCAGCTCCAGTCTCCAACTCCCAGCGCCAGCGACACAGAGGACCGGTGATTTCTGCATTTTCAACTGAGGTACTGGGTTCATCTCACTGGGGAGTGCCGGACGATCGGAGCTGGTCAGCTGCTGCAGCCCGACCAGCGAGAGCTGAAGCAGGGCGAGGCATTGCCTCACCTGGGAAGCGCAAGGGGGAAGGGAGTCCCTTTTCCTAGCCAGGGGAACTGAGACACACAACACCTGGAAAATCGGGTAACTCCCACCCCAATACTGCGCTTTAGGAAACAGGCACACCAGGAGATCATATCCCACACCTGGCCGGGAGGGTCCCACACCCACGGAGCCTCCCTCGTTGCTAGCGCAGCAGTCTGTGATCTACCGGCAAGGCAGCAGCGAGGCTGGGGGAGGGGCGCCCGCCATTGCTGAGGCTTAAGTAGGTAAACAAAGCTGCTGGGAAGCTCGAAGTGGGTGGAGCTCACAGCAGCTCAAGGAAACCTGCCTGTCTCTGTAGACTCCACCTCTGGGGACAGGGCACAGTAAACTAAGACACACAGACACCTCTGCACAGACGCAAACGAATCTGTCTGACAGCTTTGAAGAGAGCAGTGGATCTCCCAACACGGAGGTTGAGATCTGAGAAGGGTCAGACTCCCTGCTCAAGCGGGTCCCTGACCCCTGAGTAGCCTAACTGGGAGACATCCCCCACTAGGGGCAGTCTGACACCCCACACCTCACAGGGAGGAGTACACCCCTGAGAGGAAGCTTCCAAAGCAAGAATCAGACAGGTACACTCGCTGTTCAGAAATATTCTATCTTCTGCAGCCTCTGCTGCTGATACCCAGGCAAACAGGGTCTGGAGTGGACCTCAAGCAATCTCCAACAGACCTACAGCTGAGGGTCCTGACCGTTAGAAGGAAAACTATCAAACAGGAAGGACACCTACACCAAAACCCCATCAGTACATCACCATCATCAAAGACCAGAGGCAAATAAAACCACAAAGATGGGGAAAAAGCAGGGCAGAAAAGCTGGAAATTCAAAAAATAAGAGCGCATCTCCCCCGGCAAAGGAGCGCAGCTCATCGCCAGCAACAGATCAAAGCTGGACGGAGAATGACTTTGACGAGATGAGAGAAGAAGGCTTCAGTCCATCAAATTTCTCAGAGCTAAAGGAGGAATTACGTACCCAGCGCAAAGAAACTAAAAATCTTGAAAAAAAAGTGGAAGAATTGATGGCTAGAGTAATTAATGCAGAGAAGGTCCTAAACGAAATGAAAGAGATGAAAACCATGACACGAGAAATACGTGACAAATGCACAAGCTTCAGTAACCGACTCGATCAAGTGGAAGAAAGAGTATCAGCGATTGAGGATCAAATGAATGAAATGAAGCGAGAAGAGAAACCAAAAGAAAAAAGAAGAAAAAGAAACGAACAAAGCCTGCAAGAAGTATGGGATTATGTAAAAAGACCAAATCTACGTCTGATTGGGGTGCCTGAAAGTGAGGGGGAAAATGGAACCAAGTTGGAAAACACTCTTCAGGATATCATCCAGGAGAACTTCCCCAACCTAGTAGGGCAGGCCAACATTCAAATCCAGGAAATACAGAGAACGCCACAAAGATACTCCTCGAGAAGAGCAACTCCAAGACACATAATTGCCAGATTCACCAAAGTTGAAATGAAGGAAAAAATCTTAAGGGCAGCCAGAGAGAAAGGTCGGGTTACCCACAAAGGGAAGCCCATCAGACTAACAGCAGATCTCTCAGCAGAAACTCTACAAGCCAGAAGAGAGTGGGGGCCAATATTCAACATTCTTAAAGAAAAGAATTTTCAACCCAGAATTTCATATCCAGCCAAACTAAGTTTCATAAGTGAAGGAGAAATAAAATCCTTTACAGATAAGCAAATGCTTAGAGATTTTGTCACCACTAGGCCTGCCTTACAGGAGATCCTGAAGGAAGCACTAAACATGGAAAGGAACAACCGGTACCAGCCATTGCAAAAACATGCCAAAATGTAAAGACCATTGAGGCTAGGAAGAAACTGCATCAACTAATGAGCAAAATAACCAGTTAATATCATAATGGCAGGATCAAGTTCACACATAACAATATTAACCTTAAATGTAAATGGACTAAATGCTCCAATTAAAAGACACAGACTGGCAAACTGGATAAAGAGTCAAGACCCATCAGTCTGCTGTATTCAGGAGACCCATCTCACACGCAGAGACATACATAGGCTCAAAATAAAGGGATGGAGGAAGATTTACCAAGCAAATGGAGAACAAAAAAAGCAGGGGTTGCAATACTAGTCTCTGATAAAACAGACTTTAAACCATCAAAGATCAAAAGAGACAAAGAAGGCCATTACAGAATGGTAAAGGGATCAATTCAACAGGAAGAGCTAACTATCCTAAATATATATGCACCCAATACAGGAGCACCCAGATTCATAAAGCAAGTCCTTAGAGACTTACAAAGAGACTTAGACTCCCATACAATAATAATGGGAGACTTCAACACTCCACTGTCAACATTAGACAGATCAACGAGACAGAAAGTTAACAAGGATATCCAGGAATTGAACTCATCTCTGCAGCAAGCAGACCTAATAGACATCTATAGAACTCTCCACCCCAAATCAACAGAATATACATTCTTCTCAGCACCACATCATACTTACTCCAAAATTGACCACGTAATTGGAAGTAAAGCACTCCTCAGCAAATGTACAAGAACAGAAATTATAACAAACTGTCTCTCAGACCACAGTGCAATCAAACTAGAACTCAGGACTAAGAAACTCAATCAAAACCGCTCAACTACATGGAAACTGAACAACCTGCTCCTGAATGACTACTGGGTACATAATGAAATGAAGGCAGAAATAAAGATGTTCTTTGAAACCAATGAGAACAAAGATACAACATACCAGAATCTCTGGGACACATTTAAAGCAGTGTGTAGAGGGAAATTTATAGCACTAAATGCCCACAAGAGAAAGCAGGAAAGATGTAAAATTGACACTCTAACATCGCAATTAAAAGAACTAGAGAAGCAAGAGCAAACACATTCGAAAGCTAGCAGAAGGCAAGAAATAACTAAGATCAGAGCAGAACTGAAGGAGATAGAGACACAAAAAACCCTCCAAAAAATCAATGAATCCAGGAGTTGGTTTTTTGAAAAGATCAACAAAATTGACAGACCACTAGCCAGACTAATAAAGAAGAAAAGAGAGAAGAATCAAATCGACGCAATTAAAAATGATCAAGGGGATATCACCACCGACCCCACAGAAATACAAACTACCATCAGAGAATACTATAAACACCTCTACACAAATAAACTGGAAAATCTAGAAGAAATGGATAATTTCCTGGACACTTACACTCTTCCAAGACTAAACCAGGAAGAAGTTGAATCCCTGAATAGACCAATAGCAGGCTCTGAAATTGAGGCAATAATTAATAGCCTACCAACCAAAAAAAGTCCAGGACCAGATGGATTCACAGCTGAATTCTACCAGAGGTACAAAGAGGAGTTGGTACCATTCCTTCTGAAACTATTCCAATCAATAGAAAAAGAGGGAATCCTCCCTAACTCATTTTATGAGGCCAACATCATCCTGATACCAAAGCCTGGCAGAGACACAACAAAAAAAGAGAATTTTAGACCAATATCCCTGATGAACATCGATGCAAAAATCCTCAATAAAATACTGGCAAACCGGATTCAGCAACACATCAAAAAGCTTATCCACCATGATCAAGTGGGCTTCATCCCTGGGATGCAAGGCTGGTTCAACATTCGCAAATCAATAAACATAATCCAGCATATAAACAGAACCAAAGACAAGAACCACATGATTATCTCAATTGATGCAGAAAAGGCTTTTGACAAAATTCAACAGCCCTTCATGCTAAAAACGCTCAATAAATTCGGTATTGATGGAACGTACCTCAAAATAATAAGAGCTATTTATGACAAACCCACAGCCAATATCATACTGAATGGGCAAAAACTGGAAGCATTCCCTTTGAAAACTGGCACAAGACAGGGATGCCCTCTCTCACCACTCCTATTCAACATAGTGTTGGAAGTTCTGGCTAGGGCAATCAGGCAAGAGAAAGAAATCAAGGGTATTCAGTTAGGAAAAGAAGAAGTCAAATTGTCCCTGTTTGCAGATGACATGATTGTATATTTAGAAAACCCCATTGTCTCAGCCCAAAATCTCCTTAAGCTGATAAGCAACTTCAGCAAAGTCTCAGGATACAAAATTAATGTGCAAAAATCACAAGCATTCTTATACACCAGTAACAGACAAACAGAGAGCCAAATCAGGAATGAACTTCCATTCACAATTGCTTCAAAGAGAATCAAATACCTAGGAATCCAACTTACAAGGGATGTAAAGGACCTCTTCAAGGAGAACTACAAACCACTGCTCAGTGAAATCAAAGAGGACACAAACAAATGGAAGAACATACCATGCTCATGGATAGGAAGAATCAATATTGTGAAAATGGCCATACTGCCCAAGGTAATTTATAGATTCAATGCCATCCCCATCAAGCTACCAATGAGTTTCTTCACAGAATTGGAAAAAACTGCTTTAAAGTTCATATGGAACCAAAAAAGAGCCCGCATCTCCAAGACAATCCTAAGTCAAAAGAACAAAGCTGGAGGCATCACGCTACCTGACTTCAAACTATACTACAAGGCTACAGTAACCAAAACAGCATGGTACTGGTACCAAAACAGAGATATAGACCAATGGAACAGAACAGAGTCCTCAGAAATAATACCACACATCTACAGCCATTTGATCTTTGACAAACCTGAGAGAAACAAGAAATGGGGAAAGGATTCCCTATTTAATAAATGGTGCTGGGAAAATTGGCTAGCCATAAGTAGAAAGCTGAAACTGGATCCTTTCCTTACTCCTTATACGAAAATTAATTCAAGATGGATTAGAGACTTAAATGTTAGACCTAATACCATAAAAATCCTAGAGGAAAACCTAGGTAGTACCATTCAGGACATAGGCATGGGCAAAGATTTCATGTCTAAAACACCAAAAGCAATGGCAGCAAAAGCCAAAATTGACAAATGGGATCTCATTAAACTAAAGAGCTTCTGCACAGCAAAAGACACTACCATCAGAGTGAACAGGCAACCTACAGAATGGGAGAAAATTTTTGCAATCTACTCATCTGACAAAGGGCTAATATGCAGAACCTACAAAGAACTCAAACAAATTTACAAGAAAAAAAACAAACAACCCCATCAAAAAGTGGGCAAAGGACATGAACAGACATTTCTCAAAAGAAGACATTCATACAGCCAACAGACACATGAAAAAATGCTCATCATCACTGGCCATCAGAGAAATGCAAATCAAAACCACAATGAGATACCATCTCACACCAGTTAGAATGGCAATCATTAAAAAGTCAGGAAACAACAGGTGCTGGAGAGGATGTGGAGAAATAGGAACACTTTTACACTGTTGGTGGGATTGTAAACTAGTTCAACCATTATGGAAAACAGTATGGCGATTCCTCAAGGATCTAGAACTAGATGTACCATATGACCCAGCCATCCCATTACTGGGTATATACCCAAAGGATTATAAATTATGCTGCTATAAAGACACATGCACACGTATGTTTATTGCAGCACTATTCACAATAGCAAAGACTTGGAATCAACCCAAATGTCCATCAGTGACAGATTGGATTAAGAAAATGTGGCACATATACACCATGGAATACTATGCAGCCATAAAAAAGGATGAGTTTGAGTCCTTTGTAGGGACTTGGATGCAGCTGGAATCCATCATTCTTAGCAAACTATCACAAGAACAGAAAACCAAACACCGCATGTTCTCACTCATAGGTGGGAACTGAACAATGAGATCACTCGGACTCAGGAAGGGGAACATCACACACCGGGGCCTATCATGGGGAGGGGGGGGGGGGGAGGGATTGCATTGGGAGTTATATCTGATGTAAATGACGAGTTGATGGGTGCAGCACAGCAACATGGCACAAGTATACATATGTAACAAACCTGCACGTTATGCACATGTACCCTACAACTTAAAGTATAATAATAATAAATAAATTAAAAAAAAAAAAAAAAAAAAAAAAAAGAAAGAAAGAATGAAATAAGGAACTATAGATTTCCTTGTCTTTCCCTTTTCTTGAACGTCATCATTAAATAATGAAATAAGAAACTATAGATTTCCTTATCTTTCCCTTTTCTTTAATATCATCATATTCAGCATCAGTGATTGACTAATCCAAGGAAGAGACATGAATAAGAAGGAATACGATGGAGTTCCTCGATCATTCCTGTTTCCGAAAATGCTATTGCCTTCCTTTTGCATTTGAAGCAAGTTCTGATTAGAATGGAAAGTGTGATCGATTAGAATTGTCGTAACTGCCACTTAGTAATTGCTGTGGTTTCTATCTGTGCCTCTGCCTAAATTTCAGGTCAAATTGTAATCCCCAGTATTGGAGGAGGGGCCTGGTGTGAGGTAATCGGATCATGGGGGCAGAGTTCTCACTAATGGGTTAGCACCATCCCCTCTGTACTGTCCTTGTGTTAGTGAGTGAGTGAGTTATCATGAGATCTGGTTGTTTAAAAGTGTGTGCCGGACCCCACTCTTCGCTCTCTCTTGTTCCTGCTACAGCCATGTAAGATGTTCCTGCTTCCACTTTGCCTTTCACCGTGATTGTAAGTGATATGGTTTGGCTGTGTCCTCACCCAAATCTCATCTTGAGTTGTAGCTCCCATAATTCCCACGTGTTATCGGAGGGACCCAGTGGGAGATACTGAATCATGGGGGCAGTTTCCCTCATTCTGTTCTCATGGTAGTGAATAAGTTTCACGAGATCTGATGGTTTTATAAGAGGAAACCCATATAAGATGTGCCTTTAGCCTTCTGCCATGATTCTGAGGCCTCTCTAGCAATTAAATGGTTTTTTCTTTATAAATTACCCAGTCTCAAGTATGTCTTATTAGCAGTGTGAAAATGGACTAATACAGCAAACTGGTACTGGAAGAGTGGGACCCTGCTGTAAAGATGCCCAAAAATGTGGAAGCAACTATGGAACTGGGTAACAGGCAGAGGCTGAAACAGTTTGGAGGGTCCAGAAGAAGACAGGAAAATGTGGGAAAGTTTGGAACTCCCTAGAGACTTGTTCAGTGACTTTGACCAAAATGCTGAGAATGATATGGACAATGAAATCCATGCTGAGGTGATCTCACATGGAGATGAGGAACTTGTTGGGAACTGGAGTAAAGGTGACTCTTGCTATGTTTTAGCAAAGAGGCTGGTCGCATTTTACCCCTGCTTTGAACTTGAAGGAGGTGATTTAGGGTATCTGGTGGAAGAAATTTCTAAGCAGAAAAGCATTCAAGAGGTGACTTTGGTGCTGTTAAAAGCATTCAGTTTTCAAAGGCAAACAGGGCATAAAAGTTTGGAAAATTTGCAGCCTGACAATGTGATAGAAAAGGAAAACCTATTTTCAGAGGAAACATTAAAGCTGGCTGCAGAAATGTGCTTAAGTAATGAGAAGCCAAATGTTAGTTGCCAAGACAATGGGGAAAATGTCTCCAGGGCATGTCAGACACCTTTGTAACAGACCCTCCCATCACAGGCCCAGATGTCTGGGGAAAAAAATGATTTCCTGGGCTGGGCCCAGGCCCCCCATGTGGTGTGCAGCCTCAGTGTCCTGCATCCCAGCTGCTCTAGCCATGGCTAAAATGGGCCAAGGTACAGCTCCGGCCATGGCTTCAGAGGGTACAAGCCCCATGCATTGGCAGCTTTCATGTGGTGTTGAGCCTGCAGATGCACGGAAGTCAAAAATTGAGGTTTGGGAACCTCTGCCTATTTTTCAAAGGATGCATGGAAATGCTTAAATGTCCAAGCAGAAGTTTGCTGTAGGGATGGGTCCCTCATGAAGAACCTCTGCTAAGGCAGTGAAGAAGGGAAACATGGGGTTGACACCCCCACACAGGGTCCCCACTGGGACACTGCTTAGTGGAGCTGTGAGAAGAGGCCTACCATCCTGCAGACCACAGAATAGTAAATTCACCAACATCTTTCACTGTGTATCTCGAAAAGCTGCAGACACTCAACACCAGCATGTGAAAGCAGCAAGGAGGGGGGCTCTACCCTGCAAAGCCACAGGGGAGAGCTGTTCAAAACCATGGGATCCCACCACTTGCATCAGCAGGACCTGGATGTGAGACATGGAGTCAAAAAGATCATTTTGGAGCTTTAAGATTTGACTGCCCTGCTGGATTTCAGACTTGCAAATGACCCGTATCCCCTTTGTTTTGACCAATTTCTCCCATTCGGAATGGCTGTGTTTACCCAATGCCTGTACCCCCATTGTATCTAGGAAGTAATTAACTTGCTTTTGATTTTGCAGGCTGATAGGCGGAAGGGACTTGCCTTGTTTCAGATGAGAGTTTTGGACTGTGACTTTTGAGTTAATGCTGAAATGAGTCTCTGGGGGACTATTGGGAAGGCATGATTGGTTTTGAAATATGAAGATAAGAGATTTGGGAGGGGTCAGGAGTGGAATGATATAGTTTGGCTCTGTGTCCCCATCCAAATATCATCTTATAATTCCCATAATTCCCACTTGTTATGGGAGAGACCTGGTGGAAGATGACTGAATCATGTGTTGGGTCTTTCCTGTGCTGTTCTAATGATAATGAGTAAGTCTCACAAAATCTGATGGTTTTGTAAAGAGGAGTTTCTCTGCACAAGTTCTCTCTCTCTGCCTGATGCCATCTGCGTAAGATGTGACTTGCTCCTCCTGGTCTTCTGCCATGATTGTGAGGCCTCCCCAGCCATGTGGAACTGTAAATGCAATAAACCTCTTTATTTTGTAAATTGCCCAGTCTTGGGTATGTCTTTGTCAGCAGCATGAAAAGAGACTAATACACTTGGGTATGTCTTTATCAGCAGCATGAAAATTAACTAATACAGTAAGTTTCCTGGTGCCTCCCCAGAAGCTGAGTGGATGCCAACTTAATGCTTCGTATACATCTTGTAGAACCTCTTTCTTTTATAAATTATTCAGTCTGTTAGGTATTTTTTATAGCAGTGCAAGAATGGACTAATACTTAAAATTGGTACCGGCAGTGGGGCATTGCTATAAAGATACCTGAAAATGTGGAAATGGCTTTGGAACTGAGTAATGGATAGAGACTGGAAGAGTGTGGAGAGCTCAGAAGAAGACAGGAAGATTAGGGAAAATTTGTAACTTACTGGAGACTTGTTAAATTGTTGTGACCAAAATGCTGATAGCAATAAGAGCAGAGATACCCAGGCTGATGAGGTCTCAGATGGAGATGAGGAACTTATTGGGGACTGGAACAAAGGTAACTTTTGTCATTTGTTAGTAAAGAACCTGGTGGCATTGTGCTCCTGCCCTAGGTATCTGTGGAACATTGAACTTCAGAGTGATGATTTTGGGTATCTGGTGAAAGAAATTTCCAAGCAACAAAACATTCAAAAAGTGATCTGGCTGCTTCTAATTACCCATGATCATTTGCATGAGCAAATAAATGACCTGAAACTGGAATTTATATTTAAAAGAGAAGCACAGCATAAAAGCTTGGAAATTTTTTCAGTGTGGCTTTGTGGTAGAAAAGAAAGATCCATTTTCAGGGAAGAAATTCAAGGCAGCTAGAGAAGTTTGCACAAGTTAAAAATGAGCCAAGTGCTAACATCCAAGAAAATGGGGAAAAAGCCTCAAAGGCATTTCAGAGATCTGTGTAGCAGCCCCTCCCATCACAGGCCCAGATGCCTCAGAGGACAGAATGATTTCATGAGCCATGCCCAGGGGCCTGCTGCCCTGCACAACCTTGGGACATTGTTCCCTGCATTCCAGACATTCCAGCTCCAGCTACGGCTCCAGGAGGCCCAGGTACAGCTCAGGCCACTGCTTCAAAGGATGCAAGCCATAAACCTTGGTGGCTCCCATGTGGTGTTAAACCTGAAGGCACACAGAGTACAAAAGTTGATGCTTGGGAGTCTTTGCCTAGATTTCAGATGATGTGTGGAAGTGCTTGGATGTCCAGGAAAAAGCCTGAAGTAGGAGCAGAGCCCTCATGTAAAACCTCTACTATGACAGTGCAGATTGGAAATGTGGAGTTGAATCCCCAACACAAAGTCCCCTCTGGGGCACTGCCTAGTGGAGCTGTGAGAAGAGGGCCGTAGTCCTCCAGACCCAGAAATGGTAGGTCCACTGACAGCTTGTACCTCATGCCTGGAAAAGACTCAACCACTCAACACCAGGTCTTGAGAGCAGCCTTGGGTGGGGAAACCTGCAAAACCACAGGGGCAGAGTTTCCCAAGGCTCTGGGAGCACATCTCTTGCATCAGTGTGCCCTGGACAAGAGACATGGAGTAAAAAGAGAATATTCTGGAGATTTAAAATTTAATGACTGCCCTGCTGGGTTTCACACTTGTTACCCCTTTGTTTTGATAAATTTCTCTTTTTTGGAATGGGAGTATTTACTCAATGCCTATATCACCATTTTATCTTGGAAGTAACTAGTTTTTTATTTTACAGACTCATAGGTGGAAGGGACTTGCCTTATCTCAGATAAGACTTTGGACTTTGGACTTTTGAGTTAATGTTGGAATTAGCTAAGATCTTGGGGGACTGTTGGGAAGGCATGACTGTATTTTGAAATGTGAGAAGAATATGATATTTGAGAAGGACCAAGGGTGGAATTATATGGTTAAAATATGTGTCCCAGCCCAAATCTTATGTTGAATTTTAATCCCCATTGTTGGAAGAAGGGCCTGGTGGGAGGTAATTTGATCATGGTGTGGAGTTATCACTAATGGTTTAGCACTGTTAATGTGCTAGTGTTAATGTGATAGTGAGTTATCATGAGATCTGGGGTTGTTTAAAAGTGTGTAACAAAAGTGTGGAGTTATCACTAATGGTTTAGCACTGTTAATTTGCTGCTGTTAATGTGATAGTGAGTTATCATGAGATCTGGTTGTTTAAAAGTGTGTAACAGCCCCCACTCCTTGCTCTCTCTTGCTCCTACTCTGGCCATGTAAGACACACCTGCTCCCCCTTCACTTTCTGTCATAATTGTAAGTTTCCTGGGACTTTAAAGTAACTTCCAAGGCCAAGAAGGTGCCAGTATCTTGCCTTCTATACAGCCTGTGGAACAATAAGCAAATTAAACCTCTTTTTTAAAATTATACTTTAAGCTCTAGGGTACATGTGCACAATGTGCAGGTTTGTTACATATGTATACATGTGTCATGTTGGTGTGCTGTGCCCATTAACTCGTCATTCTCATTAGGTATATCTCCTAATTCTATCCTTCCCCCCTGCCCCCACCCCACGACAGGCCCCAGTGTGTGATGTTCCCCATCCTGTGTCCAAGTGTTCTCATTGTTCAATTCCCATATATGAGTGAGAACATGCGGTGTTTGGTTTTATGTCCTTGTGATAATTTGTTCAGAATGATGGTTTCCAGCTTCATCCATGTCCCTAAAAAGGACATAAACTCATCCTCTTTTATGACTGCATAGTATTCCATGGTGTATATGTGCCACATTTTCTTAATCCAGTCTTTCATTGATGGACATTTGGGTTGGTTCCAAGTCTTTTCTGTTGTGAGTAGTGCTGCAATCAACATATGTGTGCATGTATCTTTACAGTAGCATGATTTATAATCCTTTGGGTTAATGTAATGGGATTATATTACATTACATTACATAATGGGATGGCTGGGTCAAATGGTATTTCTACTTCTAGATCCTTGAGGAATCACCACACTGCCTTCCACAATGGTTGAACTAGTTTACACTCCCACCAACAGTGTAAAAGTGTTCATATTTCTCCACATCCTCTCCAGCACCTGTGGTTTCCTGACTTTTTAATGATCACCATTCTTACTGGTGTGAGATGGTATCTCATTGTGGTTTTGATTTGCATTTCTCTGATGGCCAGTGATGATGAGCATTTTTTCATGTGTCTGTTGGCTGCATAAATGTCTTCTTTTGAGAAGTGTCTGTTCATATCCTTTGCCCACTTTTTGATGGGGTTGTTTGATTTTTTCTTGTCAATTTGTTTCTTTGTAGATTCTAGATATTAGCCATTTGTCAGATGAGTAGATTGTAAAAATTTTCAGCCATTCTGTAGGTTGCCTGTTCACTCTGAGGGTAGTTTCTTTTGCTGTGTAGAAGCTCTTTAGTTTAATTAGATCCCATTTGTCAATTTTGGCTTTTGTTGCCATTGCTTTTGGTGTTTTAGACATGAAGTCCTTGCCCCTGCCTATGTCCTGAATGGTATTGCCTAGGTTTTCTTCTAGGGTTTGTCAAAGATCAGATGGTTGTAGAAGTGTGGTATTATTTCTGAGAGCTCTGCTGTGTTCCATTGGTCTATATCTCTCTTTTGGTACTAGTACCATGCTGTTTTGGGTACCGTAGCCTTGTAGTGTAGTTTGAAGTCAGGTAGCAGGATGCCTCTAGCTTTGTTCTTTTTGGCTTAGGATTGTCTTGACAATGTGGGTTCGTTTTTGGTTCTATGTGAACTTTAAAGTAGTTTTTCCCAATTCTGTGAAGAAAGTCATTGGAATTGACTTTCTTCAATAGCTTGATGGGGATGGGATTGAATCAATAAATCTATAAATCACCTTGGACAGTATGGACATTTTCATGATATTGATTCTTCCTATCCATGAGCATGGAATATTCTTCCATTTGTTTGTGTCCTCCTTTATTTCCTTCAGCAGTGGTTTTTAGTTCTCCTTGAAGACGTCCTTCACATCCCTTGTAAGTTGGATTCCTAGATATTTTATTTCTTTGAAGCAATTTTAAATGGGAGTTCACTCATGATTGGGCTCTCTGTTTGTCTGTTATTGGTGTATAGGAATGCTTGTGATTTTTGCACATTGATTTTGTATCCTGAGACTGCTGAAGTTGCTTATCAGCTTAAGGACATTTTGGGTTGAGACAATGGGGTTTTCTAAATATACAATCATGTTATCTGCAAACAGGGACAACTTGACTTCCTCTTTTCCTAATTGAATACCATTTATTTCTTTCTCTTGCCTGATTGCCCTGGCCAGAACTTCCAACACTGTGTTGAATAGGAGTGGTGAGAGAGGGCATCCCTGTCTTGTGCCAGTTAGTAAAGGGAATGTTTCCAGTTTTTGCCCGTTCAGTTATGATTTTGGCTGTGGATTTGTCATAAATAGCTCTTATTATTTTGAGATACATCTCATCGATACCTAGTTTGCTGAGAGTTTTTAGCATGAAGGGCTGCTGAATTTTGTCAAAGGCCTTTTCTGCATCTATTGATATAAACATGTGGTGTTTGTCTTTGGTTCTGCTTATATGATGGATTATGCTTATTGATTTGTAGATGTTAAACCAGCCTTGCATCCCAGATATGAAGCCAAGTTGATTGTGGTGGATAAGCTTCTTGATGTGCTGCTGGATTCAGTTTTCCAGTATTTTATTAAGGATTTTTGCATCGATGTTCATCATGGATATTGGTCTAAAATTCTCTTTTTTTGTTGTGTCTCTTCCAGGCTTTGGTATCAGGATGATGCTGGCCTCATAAAATGACTTAGGGAGGATTTCCTCTTTTTCTATTGATTGGAATAGTTTCAGAAGGAATGGTACCAGCTCCTCTTTATACCTCTGGTAGAATTTGGCTCTGAATGCATCTGGTCCTGGACTTTTTTTGGTTGGTAGGCTATTAATTATCAGGTATTCAACTTCTTGTTAGTCTTGGGAGGTTGTATGTATCCAGGAATTTTTCCATTTCTTCTAGATTTTCTAGTTTATTTGCATAGAAGTGTTTATAGTATTCTCTGATAGTAGTTTGTATTTCTGTGGGATCAGTGGTGATATCCCGTTTGCATTTTTTATTGTGTCTATTTGATACTTCTCTCTTTTCCTCTTTATTAGTCTTGCTAGCAGTCTATCAATTTGGTTGATCTTTTCAAAAAACCAGGTCCTGGATTCCTTGCTTTTTTAACGGGTTTTGTGTCTATCTCCTGTTCTGCTCTAATCTTAGTTATTTATTTCTTTCTGCTAGCTTTTGAATGTGTTTGTCTTGCTTCTCTAGTTCTTTTAATTGTGATGTTAGGGTGTCAATTTTAGATCTTTCCTGCTTTTCTCTTTGGGCATTTAGTGCTATCAATTTCCCTCTACACATTGCTTTAAATGTGTCCCAGAGATTCTGGAATATGTCAGCATTTGCTTGTCTGTAAAGGATTTTATTTCTCCTTCACTGATGAAACTTAGTTTGGCTGGATATGAAATTCTGGCTTGAAAATTCTTTTCTTTAAGAATGTTGAATACTATACTGGCCCCCACTCTCTTCTGGCTTATAGTGTTTCTGCTGAGATCCGTTGTTAGTCTGATGGGCTTCCCTTTGTGGGTATCCTGACCTTTCTCTCTGGCTGCCCTTAATAATTTTTCCTTCATATCAACTTTGGTGAATCTGACAACTATGCATCTTGGAATTGCTCTTCTTGAGGAGTATCTTTGTGGCATTCTCTATATTTTCTGAATTTGAATGTTGGCCTGCCTTGTTAGGTTGGGGAAGTTCTCCTGGATAATACCCTGAAGAGTGTTTTCCAACTTGGTTCCATTGTCCCCGTCACATTCAGGCACACCAATCAGATGCAGATTTGGTCTTTTCACATAATCCCATATTTCTTGGAGGTTTTGTTCATTTCTTTTTACTCTTTTTTCTCTAAACTTCTCTTCTCACTTCATTTCATATATCTGATCTTTAATCACTGACACCCTTTCTTCCACTTGATTGAATTGGTTACTGAAGCTTATGCATGCCTCGCATAGTTCTCGTGCCATGGTTTTCAGCTCCATCAGGTCATTTAACATCTTCTCTATGCTGTTTGCTCTAGTTATCCATTCATCTAATCTTTTGTCAAGGTTTTTAACTTCTTTGCGATGAGTCGTAACATCCTCCTTTGGCTCAGAGAAGTTTGTTATTTCTGATTGTCTGAGGCCTTCTTCTCTCAACTCGTCAAAGTCATTCTCTGTCCAGCTTTGTTCCATTGCTCGTGAGGAGCTGCATTCCTTTGAAGGAGAAGAGGTGCTCTGATTTTTAGAATTTTGAACTTTTCTGCTCTGGTTTCTCCCCATCTTTGTGGTTTTATCTACCTTTGGTCTTTGATGATGGTGATGTAGAGATGCGGTTTTGGTGTGGATGTCCTTTCTGTTTGTTAGTTTTCCTCCTAAGAGTCAGGACCCTCAGCTGCAGGTTTGTTGCAGTTTGCTGGAGGTCCACTCCAGACTCTGTTTGCCTGGGTATTACTAGTAGAATCTGCAGAACAGCAAATATTGTAGAATGGCAAATGTTGCTACCTGATCCTTCCTCTGGAAGCTTCATCTCAGAGTGGTACCCAGTTGTATGAAGTATCAGCTGGCCCCTACTGGGAGGTGCTTCCCAGTTACGCTACTCAGTCATCAGGGACCTACTTGAGGAGGCAGTCTGTACATTCTCAGATCTTAAACTCTGTGCTGGGAGAACCACTACTCTCTTCAAAGCTGTCAGACCAGAATGTTTAAGTCTGCAGAAGTTTCTGTTGCCTTTTGTTCAGCTATGCCTTGCCCCCAGAGGTGGAGTCTTCAGAGGCAGGTAGGCCTCCTTGAATTGCAGTGGGCTCCACCAAGTTTGAGCTTTCCTGCCACTTTGTTTACCTACTCAAGCCTCAGCAATGGTGGACACCCCTCCCCAAGCCTTGCTGCCACCTTGCAGTTCAATCTCAGACTGCTGTGCTAGGAGTGAGCGAGACTCTGTGGGTGTGGGACCCTCCGAGCCAGGTGTAGGATTTAATCTCCTGGTGTGCCATTTTCTAAGACCATTGGAAAGGTGCAGTATTAGGGTGGGAGGGTCCCAATGTTCCAGGTACTGTCTGTCACATCTTCCCTTGGCTAGGAATGGGAATTCCCCAACCCCTTGTGCTTCCCAAGTGAGGCGATGCCCTGCCCTGCTTTGGCTCATTCTTCATGGGCTGCACCCAGTGTCCAACAAGCCCCAGTGAGATGAACCCAGTACCTCAGTTGGAAATGCAGAAATCACCTGTCTTTGCGTTGCTCATGCTGGGAGCTGTAGACTGTAGCTGTTCCTATTTGGCCATCTTGGAACCTCCTCACAAATTATACCTCTTTTCTTTATAAATTACCCATTCTCAGGTATGTATGTATGTATGTATGTATGTATGTATGTATTGAAATGGAATTTCACTCTTTTTGCCCAGGCTGTTGGCTCAGCTCACTGCAATCTCAACCTCCCAGGTTCAAGTGATTCTCCTGCCTCAGTCTTCCAAGTAGATGGGATTATAGGCACCCACCACCTTGCCTGCCTAATTTTTGTAATTTTAGTAGAGACAGGGTTTCACCACGTTTGCCAGTCTGGTCTCAAGCTTCTGATCTCAGGTGATCTGCCCACCTTGGCCTCCCAAGATGCTGGGATTACAGGTGTGAGCCACTATGCCTGGCATCTCCAATAGTTCTTTATAGCAGTGCTAGAATGAACTAATTAGTCATATATGAAACAAATTTACCTTGCTTTCACTTTGAGTCTCTCTGATGTCCCATGTACCCAGTGCACATCAGGCACCTTGTGGTCATGAGTGCCCTATGCTTATGGAGATCTTGTGCTCATGGGCATCCTGTGCTCATGGACACCCTTCCTCATGGTGCATCCTGTGCTTGTGGGCCATGATGCATGCTATATGCAAATAAAGAAGGAAGTGATTAAGAACATACATATTATACATATTTCCTCTTCATGTATATCCTTCATTGCCCCACTGGACTTCACTTACAAAAAAAGTAAATGAAAAGATGTAATTACAAATAATTTCAAGATGGTAACATCAGAAAACTAAACCCAGTGTGAGGCTGTCTTGAGGGGACCTTGTGCAACTGCATAATTCCCTTCTGCCACATTGTAGGGTATGAGATTGAAGAATACGGTTACCAGGGATGTATGGGGGAATGCTTTGGGAGTAATCCCTAGTAATTTACATCCTTAGGGAACATATTTATACCTAATTGTGATGGTGGTATATTTCATTCCTTACCACGTGATGAGGCATTTTCTACAGAAGAAGCAACACACAATTGGCACCATTAATTGAACATGTCTCATGGGCTACATGTGATTTTTCTCCTACAACACAATGAAAGTTCTTTTAAAAGATGCTTATGTGTTAAAGAAATATTGCAGGATTCAGGTTATTGTTTCTCCTAATGAAGCAGAGAGAGTTTTCCTTGTGAGATTTGATAAAATAAATCATTTTTTCTGCACAGATAAATATCATTAAAAAAACACAGTTGTGAGATAAAATCCTTTCTTCTCTGATTCTCTCTTTGCTTTAGAGAGCCTTTGAAAATTCTTTTCAGTTTCTACTTCCAACTCTTTTTGTTCCCAATGAATTAGCAGATTTTAATCTGAATTCTTACAGTTACTGTACAAAAGTTTAAATTCTATTTTCTTTTCATAAAAGAAAGAAACTAGACACCATGACACTACCTTCAAAATAAAAAAATGAATTATATTATTTATAAAAATTGACTTAAACTTCAACAACAAGAAAACGGACCTGAGTTTAGGCCTCCATGTAGTAGGTAGAATATTAGACATCTATTTGAGTGCAAATCATCATATGGTATTAGCAAATAAATATAAAATTATTATATTTTATAAATCAGCAAATTATAGCATACAATTTTAGGTCTTCATAAATGATAAAATCTAATATCTTAGTACTCATATGAATCTGCCTCATGCTGTAATAAAAATATATCCAAGACTGACTAATTTATAAAGGAAAGAGAGTGCTTTAGAACAGGAACCTCTTTGACATTTTTCTCCTTGACTCACAGTTCCACATTGCTGGGGAGGCCTCACAATCATGGCAGAAGTCAAAGGAGCAAAGTTACATCTTACATGGGGGCAGGCAAGAGATAGAGTATGTGTGGGAGCTTATAAAACATCAGATCTCGTGAGACTTATTTATTATCACAAGAACAGCATAGGAAAAACCCACTCCCATGATTCAATTATTTCCCACTGGGTCCCTCCCACAACACATGAGAGTTATGGGAGCTACAGTTCAAGATGAGATTTGGGTGGGGACACAGTCAAACCATATCGTTCCACCCCTGGCCCCTCCCAAATCTCATGTCCTCAAATTTTAAAACCAATCATGTCTTCCCACCAATCCCCCAAAGTCTTAACTCATTTTAGCATTAACTCAAAAGTCCACAGTCGAAAGTCTTATCTGAGACAAGGCAGGTCCTTTCCACCTACAAGCCTGTAAAATCAAAAGCAAGTTAGAGATACAATGGGAGTATAGGCATTGGGTAAATATACTCATTCCAAATGGGAGAAATTGGCCAAAACAAAGGGGCTATGGGCTCCATGCAAGTCCAAGATCTAATAGGGCAGTAATTAAGCCTTAAAGTTCCAAAATGATCTCCTTTGACATGTCTCACACCCAGATTACGCTGGTGCAAGAGGTGGTCTCCCAGAGCCTTGGGATGCTCTGTCCCTTTGGCTTTGCAGGATATAATCCCAGTCCTGGCTGCTTTCATGGGCTGGTGTTGAGTGTCTTTGTCTTTTACTGGTGCACAGTGCAAGCTGTTGATGAATCTACCATTCTGGGGTCTGGAGTACAGTGGCCCTCTTCTCACAGCTCCATTAGGCAGTGCCCCAGTAGGGACTCTGTGTGGGGTCTCCAACCCTAAATTTCCCTCTGCACTACTCTGGCAGAGGTTCTCTATGGGGACTCTGCCCCTACAGCACACCTCTGCCTGGACATCCAGGCATTTCCATATACTCTCCCAAATCTAAGCAGAAGTTCCCAAACCTCAATTCTTTACTTCTGTGCAACTGCAGGCTCAACACCACATAGAATCTGCTGAGGTTTGGGGTTTATACCCTCTAAAGCCATGACCAGAGCTGTATCTTGACCCCTTTTAGCCATGGCTAGAGCAGCTGGGATGCAGTACACTGAGTGTCTAGGCTGCACACAGCAGGTGGTGCCTGGGCCCAGCCCAAGAATTTATTTTTTTTTCTCTAGGCATCTGGGCCTGTGATGGGAGGGGCTGCCACAAAGGTCTCTGACATGCCCTGGAGACATTTTCTCCATTGTCTTGGTGATTAACATTTGGTTCCTTGTTACTTATGCAAATTTCTGCAGCAGGCTTGAATTTCTCCCCAGAAAATGTGTTTTCTTTTCTATCGTACTGTCAGGCTGCAAATTTTCCAAACTTTTATGCTCTGTCACCTTTTGAATGTTTTGATGCCTAGAAATTTCTTCCGCCAGATGCCCTAAATCATCTCCCTTAAGTTCAAACTTCCACAGACATCTGGGGCAGGGGCAAAATGTGGCCAGTCTCTTTGTATACCAAGAGTAGCCTTTATTCCAGTTTGCAATAAGTTCTTTATCTCCATCTGAGACCACCTCAGCCTGGAACTTATTGTCCATATCACTATCAGCATTTTGGTCAAAGCCACTCAAGAAGTCTCTAGGGAGTTCCAAACTTTCCCACATTCTCCTGTCTTCTTCTGAGTCCTCCAACCTGTTTCAATCTCTGCCCATTACCCAGTTCCAAAGTCACTTCCACATTTTTAGGTATCTGTACAGAAGAACCCCACTCTACCAGTACCAATTTATTGTATTAGTCTGTCCTCATGCTGCTAAGGAAGACATATGTGAGACTGGGTAATTTATAAAGAAAAGAAGCTTAACTGACTCATAGTTCCACATGGCGGGGGAGGCCTCACAATCGTGGTGGAAGGCAAAAGAACAAAGTCATGTCCTACATGGCAGCAGGCAAGAGAGAACCTGTGCAGGGGAACTCCCCTTTATAAAACCATCAGATCTCATGAGAATTATTGATAATTACAAAAACAGCATGGGAAAGACTGCCCCCACCACCCAGCCCATGATTAAATTATCTCCCACTGGGTCCCTCCCATGACACATGAGAATGATGAGAGCTACAATTCAAGATGAGATTTGGGTGGGGACACAATTAAACCATATCAATACTCATGACTTCTAAGTTAAGTTGGGTGAGTTTTCTGTTTTATTCTCCAGATACTCATATCAACAAAATGTCTAATCACTATAATTGCCTGTGAGTATTAGGCTGCATTTCAAAAGAGCAAGGCCAAAGCTGAATAACACCAGCACTTAGCAGATGACAGTTGAGTTTCCTTTGGTTGGAATTGTTGGTACTCTTTTTCTATTACATACCTTTTGGGTCTGCAACTTGTAGTTACCTCTACTCTTAGACACTCTTAAAGAAAAATAAGAGGTATCGGTCCTTCCAGGTGAGTTCACTTTTTTTTTTCTGATATTTTTTAGAAGGAAACTTCCAAATTGATAATCTTTTTATTTTCAGTGATGCATTGGTAAATGTTAAATAACCAGCACTAGGGAAGGAAGAGGGATGGAATGAACTGATTTGTATCCCTTGCTGAGTTCTATAATGTAAATATTCCCACCATGGCTGATTCTGAGTTACCGGTTATCATCACTGAATGGAGAGTTGGAAAGAAATGCTAGCAACCAGGTATTATGAGGTGGTACAGACCCACTTGAGCACATACAACTGCTACCTTGATTTTAGAAAATCATTAGGAATATATTCAAACAAATCAGAAAGTTAAATAAGTCTAAGTTAGCCCTGTTGAAGAGGTAGCAAAAAATCTGTGACAATATCCTGAAACTCTATCCATTGGGATACTTTGTACAACTTTAAATTTGTATTTTACTCAATTTGATAAAATAGATGCTGCTTCTTCTCTAACTCAGCAATTTCTCAGACTGTACTTTTTTCCCTAAATCTTCTAATCTGTTGTGTTTACATATCTTAGGTTTTTCTAACTTAATAATGATTTTTCCTTCTATTTCATTATAAAGCAGAATGGTAGTAAATCTTATAAAATAAAATTTAATAGAGATAAGTTTAAGATTCTGAACATGGTCCAAAAATCCAACCTCTTGCTTACAGAATGGGGGCATCAGAATTTAGCAATAGTACCAATAAAAATAACTTGGGCTACTAGTTTAATGTATCCATATGATGGATGATATAGCTGCTAAAAACAGAGCAGGATTTTAGCCTGCCTTATTAAAGACTGTTATCGTTCTCTAACAGTGGTTCTGAGGCATGATTGCACCCTTGAACGATCATCAAAATTGCAAACAATCCTCATGCCCAGACCATATCCTAATTTCATCTCTCAGAGACCCAGACATCAGTACTTTTTAAAACTCCCCAGGTGATTCAAATGTGCTGTCAACTTAGAGAACCACTGATCTAGAACAGTGTTTGAAGAAGTTAATATGAGTTCGTATGAGTTACCTGGAATTTCACTAAAATACAAATTCCAATTCAGTAGACCTGGAGTAAGGGTGTGAAGTTTTCATTTCCAACAACTTCCTGGGTAATTCTACTGGATCACAGGACAATTGTAGTAAGGATTTAGAACAAGGGAAGTGTGCTCTGTTCAGCAATTAATGGTTCATACCTGGATTATTGAGTTAATTTCCTAGAGTGACATAGAGAAACTCAAGCACGTTCATAGAGACAGGAATTATGAAGATTTTACTTCTTGTTCTGCAATGATCAGTTGAAGGAACTAGAGTTATTTAGCTAGCCGACAAGAAGACACTGTGGAAACATGATAACTAGTTTTAGAGAAATAAAGAATGATTACATAAAACCAAGATTAAGTTTGTTTATTCTTCCTCAAGAGATAGAACTACAAGTAATGGGTAGACACTACAGCAAAACAGATTTTGGATCAATATACAGTAGAATATAGTAGCCAGAGCTCACCAAAGTTGGAATAGATTGTCTTGGGAAGAAATGCATACCCATAACAGGATATGATTTGGTGATAACTTTGTGAGGCTTCTACAGAAATAAATTAAACATGGAAAGGGAGATGATCACTCAAGATGACATTTAACACACTTTCCAAAACTGAGTCTATGATGTTCTGCATTTCTTTTCAGTCTAACGTCTGTAGCTTCTAGCTTATGGTAGGCAGTCAAGTCTAGGATTTTAACAGTGCCTACAAACCAGGGATTTCTTTCCCTTACTTTTCCATTCCTTCATGAAATTACAAAGTTTTGTTTGCCTGAATATTCATGCAGATACTGCCCTTCCCCTAAGCCCCCACATCTTTTCTTGTTTCATTTTGAAAATATGCTACTTCTGTTTTGAACTCAAATGGAAAACTCTCAATGATTACGTAGCTCTTTCGATTCAAGCAACTAAAGTTGGTATTCTGATTAGTCTATGCATCCTTCCTTATCACATCCCATTTTGACTCTCTCATTTGTTGATGGTGATAAAAGCATTCAATTTATAAGACTACTTTTTTGCCCAAACTGGTAATCATTTTAAAGGTTCTCCCTAATTTAGTTTTCTTGTTTATGCTTGCATCTGGGTGATGGCCAGCAATTCTATACACTCAATTATCCCAAGAAATAACAGAGTACCTGAAGAGGTGAAACCCTTGCTTAATAGTCCTAATCAACATATTTGGTTTATTTTTTTTTTTATGAATTCAACTAAGAGTGGACAAGTCAATACAACATCTATTTTATTTAAACTAATTTATGGTTGGTTAGGTAAGATGGCTTGGAAATAATACTTCTGAATGTCTATACAGAATTTTTCAGTAAAATCAGATACTAAAGTGCTAGAATCATGCCAATAGACTGGTAGTTTAAAATGGCAGCATAAAAATTAATGCAGTTTCTGAGTTGTGGGTTTCACAGATCACTGAGACCTGGAAACATTTACAGTTTTCTCGTTGGTTTTCCTTCCTAACATCATGAGTTATTTAAAACTCCCAGCTGTTTCACAAATCAGTGTTTTCCTTCATTTCAGTTTAATTCAGTTTGTTCTAACCTCACTTCTCAGAATTTTATGGAGCTGTTTTGAACCTCAGTTTTAATAAGGTTTTCATATGCAATTATTTCCATGTCAAGAATTTTTTATGTGTTTGACAATATAATCAAAGACTTCTTAAGAGTTTTCAGGTGTTATTATCCACAGAAAAGTATATTGTGTCCTCAAATAGTGAGGAATAGTGAACAAAATTGTAATTCTGTACCCAGTGATATTTTTCCACAAGTGGCCTCCCATGTGAAGAAATTGGATGTAATACTATTGTCATACTCCTTCTTTATTTTAGCCCTTAAAAAAATCACTCTTGTCCATTCTACAAGAAATATCATTAGCCTGTATCTAACAAAAAAATCAAAAATTTACATAGGAAAAGAAATAAAGACTAAATAAATAGAGGGCCACACCATCAGGTAGAAAAACTCAGCATCATAAAGATGTCAGTACTAATAAGTTCATCTATAAATTTAATGTAATACCAGTGGGATATTGTCCATTAGACAAGCTGACTGTAAAATACATGTGGCAGAATAAGCAAGCAGGAATAGTCAGAATAATTCCAAAAAATAAAAGAAATAAAAGGAAGTAGACATACTAGATCTGAGAATACTTTGCAATAGCTAAAATAATTAAAATAGTGAAGAACTAAAACAAAAATCATTATGGTAGAGGCTGTTCATTTTTACAAGTAATTTTACTGGAAGTGTCAATGTACCCATAGTTTAAAAATACATTTTCTAGAATTTTGCTGCAGACAATGGGCGGACATATGACTAAATTTGGGTCACTGTGGATTAACTAGAAGTTATAGGCTGGGTGTATTATTTTCCTATTACTCTGGTAACAGGTTACCACAAGCTGAGTGTCTTGAAGCAACACAAATTTATTACCTTACAGTTTTTGAAGTCAGAAGTTCAAAATATGTCTTATGGGGCTAAATGAAGTTGTCAATGGTGTTGTATTCCTTCTGGAGGCTCCAACAGAGAATCCACTCCCTTGCCTTCCAGCTTCTAGAAGCTGCCTGTATTCCTTGGCTCATGGCCTCTCTCTCTCGCCTTCAAAGCAAATCCCTCCAACCTTTGCTGCTGTCACCACAAATGCCTTTCTAATCTTGACTCTTCCACTTCCCTATGTGGATTCTTTTGATTACATTGGGCCCACCAAATAATTCAGGATAATCTTCCTATGTTAAGAACCTTAACTTGACCATATTGGCAAAGTCCCTCTTGCCATAGAAGGCAACAAATTCATAGATTCCAGGGAATAGAACATTTTGGGGCAGCAATTTGCTGCCTGCCACAGTGGACCTTTTGAAAAGCTTCTTAGAAGAAACCTGAGAACTCCCAATGCCAGCCATGATGGCAAAAAACTGGACTTGACTTCTTGCCATAAACAGCTAGAAAACTGGAAAAAATATCTAAAGCAACTGCTTTCAGTTATTGCAGAATATGCAGCACCAGACTGATCTCTGAGAAAGGGACACAGATTAAATGACTACCACAGTCACCCTAGATTTCTTTCTGGAGGTAGTTTCCAGACATGCGAAGGCAAAGGAAACCAGTCTTGGGGACTCTGAATTAAAGAGACAAAGATTGGAGTTCAATTGGCCAAAAGTGACAGGAAGTTCCAAGGATGAGTTCTAAAGGTGAAGAAGCTACACAGAAAATGAGCTTCAAAAATTTCTGTAAGGATCATCTTGAGTCTTTAAATAATATTAAGCCATGCATGCAGAAAGTGAAATTTCACAAAGATAGCCAAAAATACTACCAGGTAGTTGTGAGATGAACAATAAGAGGATGCATAAAACATGAAGATTTTGAGTCCCAATGAGGAAGAGTAGAAGTCGTTGATGGTTACCAGGTCATTCAGTGGAGACTCTGGGGATCACCTCAGCAGTGGTACTGAACTATCACTGAAGTGAAAATTACTTTGGGGAAGAGAGAAAAAAGCAGGAATAAAGGAAAGAAAGTAGGTGCATACAGATAATAAATACAAATAAAAAGGCAAAAATGGACAGGAAACTGAGTCAGCTGTATTAGCCATTTTGCAAGTTTTCTCTATCTCTTTCTGCACCAAACTTTCACATGATTGCTGGAGCTATAGCAGTTGTATTACCACTGTGAAACACTTGAGGCTGAAGGCTGAAAGCCAGCAATAAGGTTGTCAGAACAGAGGGATGGAGAGAGGTTGATATAGTAATGATATTGTTGGACCATGCAATGGTGCTGCCTGCTTGCACTAGCCTTTATGTTACATGAAAGAGAAATAAAACCATCTTGTTTAAAAAACTATTATTTTGGTTTTCTTTTACATGAAGCCAGAATAAACCTCAACTTAATCACAGATTGGTACAATACACTGAAAAAAATTTAAAATAGGTGAAAATATATACAATGTTTGGTTAAGAAGATATGGGATAAAATGACAATAGTGACATTTCAAGTTAGTAAAGAGAAGGTAGATAATTTTTTTTTTAATGTTGCTGGGAAATGGGATACCATCTGAAAAAATGTAAAGTGAGATCAATATCTTACATTATTCAAATTGAATTTAATATGAATCAACCATTTAAATGTAAAAAGTGAAACTAAAAAAGTGCAAAAAGAAATCAGGAGAATTTAAAAAATAATCTCAGAGAAGGTCTTTCCAAGTACAACACAAAATGTAAAAGCCATAAAATAAAAGATTAATAAATCCAGTTACATAAAAGTAAAGAAAATGCATGACAAAAATACATAGGCAGAGTCAAAAGAGAACTAACAAACTATTTGCAACTGATATCACAGCAAAGAGATATTTTCCTTGATGTACAAGTATAGAGAGCTCTACAACCAATAAATAAAAGACCATTGATGCAACAGAAGAGTAGAGGGTGTGAACAGATGGGTCACAGAGAAAAAGCAAATGACTCCTAGCCACATGGAAAGACAGTTGATTTTACTCGTTACAAGATTATTAGTTCAAATTAAATGGCGTAGCATGTTAGCACATCAGATAAACATGGTGGTAATGAGAAATAGGATTCTACTCTCATACATTGTTAGTGAGAGTACAAATTGCTTCAAACACAAGTTCAGAAAATATGGAAGTATCTTTTCAAATTAAAAATGTACATACCTTTTGATTAATCAGTTTGATCCCTAGTTATGTAACTCAAAATACACCCTCAAATGTATGAAATAATTTATTCCTTTATTCAACAAACAAGTGCCTACTCTTTTTAAAGCACTCTTCCATCATTCTCTATATAAAAGTATTTACTGAATATCACATATTTTGTGATAAAAAATTAGAAACAATCAAAGTGTGCATGAATAAAGGGCTGATTAAATAAATTATAATACATCAAACATGATAAATTATGAACCTATTACAAAGAAGAAAGCATAAGCAAATGTGGGATTTTTTGTCTTGCTTTCTTCTGTATCCCTAACACATAGAATAATGTATAGCACATATTAGACTTGCAATAAATATTTGATGAACTAACAACAAAAAAAAGCAAGATGCAGAATGGCAAGTGACAATTATATGTGAGAAAGCACGAATAAATATATACGTATATTCACTTCTAAACAATTAGAAACTGGTAACAGGGCTTGCTTCTGAGGACAGTGCTAGAATACGTGGGACCAGAAAGAGAATTAGGTTGCCTTTATACCATCCAACCTTTTATAACTTTTGAATGTTGTGCCATGTGCATTAATTACCTTTTCAGAAGAAAAGTACACCCATTCATCACATTTGAATATCTTCAGATCCTTTTCTCCTTCCCCGCAGGTGCTGGCCTGAGTAGGAATTAGCATTCCTTGGTGGTTTCTGACATACTTTGAGCAAAATTTTAGGCATTTTTCATAAATATATTGCTTTTGCTAGCATTTAAAAGGGGCATGTCTGTTAACCCTGCACCTACTCACAAATGATTCAATTGAGATGACAAAAAGTGCAATGACTCATCTCCAAATAAAAAGATGTGTGTGGGCCTTCCCAGGCCTTGTGAAAAGACAGTGACCTTCATGGCCACCCAACAGTTTTAACAGGTATTATTTGTTGGGTCAGCACTTCTCAGAAGCATTCCCATTCCACTCCCACCTCCAGACATGCACACTCATGCCGTCCCACATACATACTGCTGCCAGCCTGGGCCCACCTTCCACAGCTGTGTTTCAAAACACCCCGTGATTACATCTCTCAAAGCTCTCACTCAGGACTTATAATTTATTATATTCTAATCTGTCTCCCACATTAGACCGAGAATCAACTCCTTGAGGCAGAAACCTGGTTTCAAAATTTTATAGTCTGACATCTATCACAGTGTCCAGTTTGGTAGTTCTTCAGTAAATGCTTGATAAATGAATACATTAAGGAATTAATGAATATTTCAGATGCCTTTTGTAAGGAAATTCCAACCCCATGGGTAAGAATTTTAGTGACACTGTTGAGGCTTAGACCAAGTGCTACTCCAAGTGGAGAGAGGACCCAGTTCAATGGGTCAATGTAAGCTGCATCTGTTGGGGAGGCCACCGTCAGTACCAGAGAAATAGTGCTAAGACTCTGATAGAAAGAAGAGCAAGGCCCAGGTGCAGTGGGGAGAAGAGGTAAAAGGGTTTGGGCTCCATAGGAACATGTTAGATGCACAGTGTAAGAAGAACAAGTTCAAATCTTTTAGGAGGTTGACCCTGAATGTACCCAGAGAGTTTGGGTCTCAGCTATCAGGGGGCCAGAAGCTCAAGGAAGACAGGATGGCTACCATATGCAAGTCTGGGCTGACAAAGGGCCAGTTCTGTGATGCCAAGATCAGCATCCTTATCCTGCTGTGTAAAGAATTGTTCCCACACACGCCATCCTACCTGTGCAAGACATTGCTGATATTTCCCTATTTTGCACATTGTTCAAATCCAGCTCACATTTACTAATGCGGCTAGGGGAAGACTGAACATTAAGATTTCAGTAGTTGAAGTTTGAGTCAATACCATTCAGTGTTGTATTGAGTTGTTCCTAATGATTTTGTGAGTGGTAGTTGTGCCTCCTAAACACATTAAGAGCTCTTTCTGGTCACAACCATTTCTTGGCATCCTTCGTAAGTCTGCAGTGTGCTGGGCATATACTGGCTCAATGATCACTTGCTGATTGACTAACTGAAATATGCATCTGCCCACAGACAAGACTCAAAATAGGGCACAGTATTCTTGCTTAGACAATGAATCATATTTGAACTCTGTCATTTGCAAATTTTTTTCACTCTGCTATGGAATTTACCTTTTTAGATTAATGTACGCATATACCAGAGTAATGTTAGGTCAATTCTCCTTGGTAGAGACTAGTTTTCACTAAGATTCATATACTTTTCAAATTCTATTTATGTAAGCACTCTATAGGATAGAAATTTATTCTGGACTTAGGTACAAATGTATTATTTGAGTGTATTCTGATAAATCATGAACAGGGAGACCCAAGCCCTAGCCTCAGTCTCCTGCCAGATAACCATGAGAATTGGGCAGGTTCTCCACCCACCACCTCCCTCATTCCCAGCCCTGGCCTCAGTTTCCTTGACCCTAAGTAAGATCTGGGCTGAATGACTGCTAAGGTCTCTTTTAGCACTGCTCTTCTCTGAGATTATGTTATAATGGCTTTATCTGTGCTTCCCTTTGCTGGTAACAGTACACCCTGCCACCAAAGAGTTGGAGGAATATGAGACAGTCCATATTTAGCTTTTCTTACAAGGTCAAAAATTAATTTTAAATGCTGGGGAAACAAGCTAAGAAGATTTCCTCCACCATATTATACCTTCAAATGACATTACCATGCAGGTGATCTAGAAATCTTACTGGTAATAATTTTGTGTACATAAATGAATCCAGTATCCCTGTTAAATATGCAAACGTTTGGGCATGAAGGGTAACATATTCATGTTGGCTGCTTTCAGACTGATCCCTGCATGGGGAAGACCCTAAAGGACCAAACAATGGATGTAACGTTAAATGGATGTAGCTTACATGATGTGAACTTCCTACCAGCACCAAGAGAGGGAGCTTTCTTTTTGGCTTACATGGATGTAGCGCAAAAGGGGAAAGGAGATACGAAGCTTAAAAGTTGTCATTAGCCAGGTATCAAAAATAGAATTGGGCTTTTCGTTGTAGAGCTTTATTATAGATCCTATTTAGACTTTTTATATTTATTATATACTCATTGGCCAAGTAAAGGAAATGCAAAGAAGCCTTTATGACAAACTCAGTCTCTTTAATTTTCACTACATATCAACTCTGTCCTAACCAATTCTGAAGTATCTAAAACATTTGAGTCTCTTTTCTCAGTCAACATCCCAGAACATCTATACTTCAGATATTCTATAGAAAGCTCAGTCTTAAAATTTCTATTTAATTCGTGGCTAACTGTGTTAAGACAAATGTTAAATGATTTGACTCCAAGTTCTGTGAATTTTCTCTTTGCATTAAGGTGAGGTACCTGAGTACAATATTTCGACCAAATAACGGTAGTTGAGCTACCTTGAGAATGTCTTTACTAAGGTGCTGCACTTTTTGATTTATTTTTGATTGAGGTAGTATGACTGTAGCTGCATAAAAAATAATCTCAACACTTAATGACTTAAAAGAACAATAGTCATGTATTATTACCCACAGATTCTGTAGGTCAGAAACTCAGAAAGACCTCCCCTGGACAGTTTCCACATGCAGTTGCAGATGTATTTGTCTGGGGTGGTAGTCATCCAAAGTCTTAACTGGGATTAGAGCATTCACTTCTACAGTAAGTCAATAACATGGGTTTCAAGTTAGTGCAGTCTTTAGTCATGAACCTCAGAGACTCATGGGTCTCTTGATGGGCTGCCTAAGTGTCCTTAGAACATGATGACTGGCTTCCCCCAGAATAAGTGATCTAAGAGTGTACCAGGTAGAAACTATGTTGCCTTTCATGATTTAGCTTCTGAAGTCACTCAATATCACCTCTACCACATTCTGTAGGCCAAGGCATTTATTAGGTTGGTGCAAAAGTAATTGGGGTTTTGTCATTACTTTTAATTGCAAAAACCACAATTATGTTTGTACCAACCTAATACAAAGATCTTCCCATTTTCAAGGAAAGGGAACATAGGCCCTTCCTCTTGATGGAGATATATCAACATCATATTGTGAGAAGAGCACACGGCAGCCATCTCTGGAAAATATAATTAGCAGCAGGATTGATGCAATAGTGATTAAAAACTTTTTTTTCTATAACTTTTTAATTCTACTACTGAAAACCTTGTTCAATATGTTATTCAATGTTTTATATATACAGATCTTCGTGATAAAATTCTTCCAAAGTTTAGTACTAGGAGAAAGTCTAGTCTTCCTGATATTTATGTATTTTCTTTTATCACTAAAAAGCATAGAATATATAATCTTTCCCTTTTTATCTTGGCTTCCATAAGGCTTAGAGTTAAATTTACTATTCATTTACAATAATTGCCTTATTGTTGGATTGTAACATAAATATTTTCCACATTCTCTAAATAAAATGCTATCATTATTCCATTCTTTTTTAAAAATACGTATTTAATTACAGTAGTAGAGGATGTTAATTTTTAAAAGTTGAAAATTAACTTTCTACAGTTAGCTAGAACTAATAATTTTACTGTATCTTTTTTGAGAGTGTCCCTTTCTTTTCTCTCTCTCTCCATCTCTCACACACACAGACACAAACACACAAACATCCCTATATATAAATACAATATCCACATTCTTCATTTGTTCTACAAACTAAGATATTACTATAAATACAGTTCTGCAACTTGCTTTCTTCTCCAGTTTACACATCATAGACAATGATCTAAATTATTACATACAGACCTATCTCATATGTATGTGCCATATGTATTTAACTATTCACACATATGTGTCCATTTCATATAACTTTAATTGTTTGCTATTTAAATAATGCTACATACAAATCCTTGAACATAAATTGTTTTCTTTCAGTTGTGCAAGTATTTACCATTGGGTCAATTCCTTGAAGTATAATTACTGGATTAAAAAGAATGCATATTTAATATTTTGATGAAGACTGCCAAATTGCATTTAAACACATTGTACTAATTTTCATTGTATGCCTTTCTTATTAAAAACTATTCTGTACATAAATATTTCTCATTATAAGTAGCCTTTTATAATTTTAAAAAATATATAGATAATTTTAAAATTACCTGGCATGCCAGTATCAAAATATCTCATGTACCTCATCAATATACATACCTGCTATGTATATATAAATATTAAAAATTAACAACTAAGAAAAAATACCTGGCTCAAAGTAAAAGATTTCAACCCTAAATAATCAGGCAGCAGATGAAACCTGACTTTTTTCATACTGGTAGCAGAAGTCACAGCAGTAACTTCCTCTTACTGGATTGCCAAGATCAGTCACCTGCCCCGTTTCAATATCACAGAGGATTATCCAGGCAGACTAATTTAAAATGGGCTTTTCAGTCCTGCACTGTTCAAAGAACCATAATTCAGGACCACAGAGAGATAGAGGTTTGCTTTTTATCCCTTTGTACTCCCTAGCATATGGGAAAATAAAAAACAGTAACTTTCAGACTGTTCAACTGAATGCTGTTTACACTGTATTACATTTCTGTAGAGCATGGGAAAATGTGGAGGCTAAATAAAGATAGAACAGTGTACAAAAATGGTATTGTATTCTCTCTGGCATCTTCCTAGGTGAAGGCTCAGGTTTTATATCTTGGGAAGAAGGATATATAGTCAGTTAGATGTGGAATTGTCAGGTGGAGACAATAAGGCACCTTCCAGACCCAAATATCTGCTTTTCACTACAGGCAGTTTCTACATACAGATCAACCCAGCAGGAAGGTTTTATTTTGCGTTCAAGATCTTTGGCAAATAGAGCTGCTATAAGTAGTAGCGCAACATATCAAAAAGTGATTCAGTGCAAATGTTTATTTTCAATAATTATTGGAAAGTAGAAATTGTAACAGGTTAGAAGAGATGAGCAGACACAAGCATTTTTAAAAAATTGGTTCTGGAGCAAAGGTGAAGGAAAGGGTGCTGGGAGATCCCAGTCTTCCAAAGAAAGGATTTTTACATGCCTAAAACATGCTTCAAACCATGCAGTCATGGATTTGTGCGTAAGGAACAGTCAACATGATAGAAAGGGTGAAGGTCTTATAGACTGGTGTAAAATGAAAATTGATTAAACATTATAGTAAAAGATGTTTGGGAAGATTTGAGCAGGCAGAAGAAAGAGTCAACACAGTTGAAGACAATTGAAATTATTGAGTCTGAGGAACAGAAATATGATTGAAGAGGATTATAATCACAGTCAAAAGGCAAATACAAAGACAGAATCCTGAAAACAGCAAGAGAGAAGTGACTCATCACATACAAGGGATCCTTAGTAAGTTTATCTGCAAATTTCTCTTTGGAAACATTGGAGGAAAGGAAGAAGTGGGCCAATATATTCAGAGTGCCAAAAGAAAAACCGTCAATAAAGAATTTTTATATCCAGCAAAACTGTCCTTCATAAGAGAGTGGGAAATGAAGATATTCCTATATAAACCAAGGTTGAGAGAGTTTGTTATCATTAGATCCACCCTGTAAGAAAAACTAAAGTGATTTCTGTCTTTTTAAATGAGTACACTAAACAGTGATTAAAATAATTATGAAAATACAAAGATCTCCCTGAATGTAAATATGCAAACAATTATAAAAGCTAGTATTACTGTCAAAATAATTTATAACTTCACTTTTTGTTTTCCACACGTTTTCAGGAACTAATTTTTTTTTTTTTAGACGGAGTCTCGCTCCCTCCCCTAGGCTGGAGTGCAGTGGCACGATCTCGGCTCACTGCAAGCTCCGCCTCCTGGGTTCATGCCATTCTGCTGCCCCAGCCTCCTGAGTAGCTGGGACTACAGGCGTCGGCCACCGCACCCAGCTAATTTTTTTTGCATTTTTAGTAGAGATGGGGTTTCACCGTGGTCTCAATCTCCTGACCTTGTGATCCACCCACCTCGGCCTCCCAAAGTGCTGGGATTACAGGCCTGAGCCACCACGCCCGGCCGAAACTAATTTTTAAAATAATAATGAATCTAAAAGTTTGTATTGTTGTAATTTTGGTCTGTAACTCCACATTGCATTTTCTACATAATTTAAGAGATTTATTATTATGAAATTATTAGTTTATGTTTTTAACAAAAATGCATAAATATATAATTGATTTTGTAATAACTGAAAAGGGTGGGGAATATGGTCTCGCTCTGTGTCCCCACCCAAATCTCACCTTGAATTGTAATAATCCCCACGAGTCAAGGTTGGCACCAGGTGGAAGTAATTGGATCATGGGAGTGATTTCCCCCATGCTGTTCTCATGATAATGTGTGAGTCTCACAAGACCTAATGGTTTTTTAAGTGTTTGGCATTTCCCCTCCTTGCACTCATTCTCTCCTGCCTCCATGGGAAGAGGTCCCTTCCTCCATTTTTGTAAGTTTCATCAGGCCTCCCCACCCATGTGTACCTGTGAGTCAGTTAAAACTCTTCTTTACAGATTAGCCAGTCTTGGGTATTTCTTCATAGCCACGTGACAATGGACTAATACAGTGGGGATGGAGATGTATAGGAGCAGAGATTTTTGTATGTTATTGAAATTAAGCTGGTATAAATTTAAATTAGGCTGTTATAACTTTAGGATGTTAAATGTAATCTCCATGGAAATTGCAAAGAAAATGGTTATAAAATATACACAAAAAATGAGAAGGGAATTAAAGTTTCACTTAAAAAAATCAGCTAAACAGGCCAAATGTGGTGGCGCATGCCTGTAATCCCAGCACTTTGGGAGGCTGAGGGGGGTGGATCACCTGAAGTCAGGAGTTCAAGATAGCCTGGCCAACATGGTAAAACTCTGTCTCTACTAAAAATACAAAAAATTAGTCAGGTGTGGTGGCAGGCACCTATAATCCCAGCCCGTGGGAGGCTGAGGCAGGAGAATCGCTTGAACCTGGGAGGCGGAGGTTGCAGTGAGCTGAGATTGCGCCATTGCACTCCAGCCTGGGCAACAAGAGTGAAACTCTGTCTCAAAAAAAAAAAATCAGCTAAACATCAACACATCAAAGACAAGAAATGAGGGACAAAAAGCTACAAGGCATATAGAAAATAACAAATTAACAGAGATAAGTCCTTTATGAGCAATTTAAATGGAAATGTATTAAAACCTTCAATCAAAAGACAGAGACTGAAAAAATGGATTTTAAAAGCCTATAAAGTCATAATCTAACCATATGCTGTCTATGAGAGACTCACTTTAGAGCCAGACACAAATAAGTTGAAAGTGAAAGGATGGAAAAAGACATTCCATGCAGATAGTAACAAAAACAGTGCAGGAGTAGCTATACAAATATCAGACATAATAGACTTTAAATTAAAAACCTTACAGGAGACAAATAAGAGCATTATATATGAATAAGGCTTCAAAACATCAATATATAACAACTATAAGCATTTATGCACCTAACAAGTGACCATAAAAACATATGAAGCAAAAATCAACAGAATTTAGAGGAGAAATAGACATTTCCACAATAATACCTAGAGACTTCAATGTCCCATAGTTTCAGTTATGGATAGAACAACCAGAAAAACATAAGAAAGGAAATGGAAGATGTGAACAACACAATAATCCAACTAGATCTAACAGACATAGACAGAACACTATACTCAACAGCAACAGAATATATATTCTTCTCAAGCGCATGTGGGGCATTTTCCAACATAGTCCATACAAGTGTTGGTGAGGATGTGGAGAAATTTGGTCATTTGTACACTCTTGGTGGGACCGTAAAATGGTATAGGCACTCTGGAAAACAGTATGATAGTTTCTTAAAAAAGTCAAAAATAGATTTACCACATGATCCAGCAATTTCCCTTCTAGATATTTACCCAAAGGAATTGAAAGGAAGATCTTGAAGAGATATTTGTACAACTATGTTGACAGCAGCATTATTCACAACATAAAAAATGAGGAGACAACCCACTTTTTCACTGACAATTGAATGGATGAGCAAAATGTTTTATATGCATACAATTAAACATTATTCAGCCTTAAAAAGAAAGGACGTTCTGACACATACGACAACATTAATGAACCTTGAGAACATTATACTAACAATGATAAGCCAGGCACACACGCACACACAAAAACAAACATTATGTGACTTTACTTATATGAGGTACCCAGAGTAGTCAAAATCAGGCAGAAAGTAGAATGGCAGTTGGGACGATCTAGTGGGAGGGAGAATGGGGAGTTAATATTTGTTAAGCAACACAGTTTGAATGATGGTGTTCCCTCCAAAATTCATCTTGAAACTTAATTCCCAATACAACAGTATTAAGAGGTATGACCTTTGGGAGGTGCTTAAGTTATGAGAGGTCTGCCCTCATGAATGAGATTAACACCCTTATATAAGGTCTTAAGCTTAAAGAAAGTACTCTCTGGCCCCTCTACCTCCCTCATGGTGAAGACATAGCAACAAGGTGCCACCTTAGAAACAGAGTAGCCCTCACCAGACATAAATGCAGGAACTTTGAATCTTGGACTAGTGTGTTAGGGCAGTTTTGCATTGCTATGAACACACAAGGCTGGGTAATTTATAAAGAAAAGAGATGACTGACTCACAATTCTGCAGGCTGTACAAGCATGGCTCTAGCATCTGCTTCTGGTGAGAACCCGGGAAGCCTCCATTCATGGCAGAAGGTGAAAGAGAGCATGCACATCATATGGTGAGACAGTGATATGGTTTGGCTGTGTACCCACCAAAATCTCATTTTGAAGAGTAGCTCCTATAATTCCCACATGTTGTTGGATGGACCCGGTGGGAGATAATTGAATCATGGGAGGAGTTTCCTCCATATTGTTCTTGTGGTAGTTAATAAGTCTCATGAGATCTAATGGTTTTATAAGGGAAAACCCCCTTTGCTTGGTTCTCATTCTTTCTCTTGCCTGCTGCTACATCAGACATGCCTTTCACCTTCTGCTACAGTTGTGGGGCCTCCCCAGCCACATAGAACTGTTGAGTCAATTAACCTATTTTTCTTTATGATTTAATCAGTCTCAGTTATGTCTTTATTTTTATCAGCAGTGTCAAAATGGGCTAATGTAATAAACTGGTACAGGTAGAGTGGGGTGCTGTTGTAAGGATACCTGAAAATGTGGAAGCAACTTTGGCACAGGGTAACAGTCAGAGGTTGGAACAGGTTGGAGGGCTCAGAAGAAGACAGGAAAATGTGGGAAATTTTGAAACTTCCTAGAGACTTGTTGAATGGTTTTAACCAAAATGCTGAAAATAATATGGATAATGAAATCCAGGCTGAAGTGGTCTCAGATAGAGATAATGAACTTGTTGGGAAACTGGAGTAAAGGTGACTTCTGCTATGTTTTAGCAAAGAGACTGGTGGCATTTTGCCCCTGCCCTAGAGATTTGTGGAACTTTGAACTTCAGAAAGATGATTTAGAATATCTGCAAGAAGAAATTTCTAAGCAGCAAAGCACTCAAGAGGTGACTTGGGTGCTGTTAAAGCACTCAGTTTTAAAAGGGAAACAAAGCATAAAATTTCATAAAATTTGCAACTTGACAATGTGATAGAAAAGAAAAATTCATTTTCTAAAGAGAAATTCAAGCTGGCTGCAGAAATGGGCATAAGTAGCGAGGAGCTAAATGTTAATCACCAAGACAATGGGGAAAAATGTCTCTAGGAAATGTCAGAGACCTTTGTGACAGCCTCTCCCATCACAGGCCCAGAAATTTGGGAGGAAAAAATGATTTTGTCATTTTGGCCTAAGGCCCCCCAGCTGTGTGAAGCCCAGGGATTCAGTGCCCTGTGTTCCAGTCACTCCAGTCATGGCTAAAAGGGGTCAAGGTACAGTTTGAGCTATGGTTTCAGAGGATACAAACCCCAAAACTTGGCAGCTTCCACATGTTATTGAGACAGTGAGTGCAAGGAGTCAAGGATTGAGATATGGGAGCCTCCATCTAGATGTATGGAAATGCCTGGATGTCCAGGCAAAAGTTTGCTGCAGGGCAGGGCCCTCATGGAGAACCTCTGCTAGGGCAGTGCAGAAAGGAAATGTGGGGCTGAATCCCCCACACAGAGACCACACTAGGGTACTGCCCAGTGGAGCTTTGAGAATAAGGCACCATTCTCCAGACCCCAGAATGGTAGATCCACCAACAGCTTGCACCATGTACCTGGAAAAGCTGCAGACAGTCTGTGAAAGCAGCAGGGAGGGGAGGCTGTACCCTGCAAAACCACAGGGGTGAAGCTGCTGGAGATTATGGGAACCCACCTCTTGCATCAGTGTGATATGGATGTGAGACATGGAGTCAAAGGAAATCATTTTGGAGCTTCAATATTTGACTGCTCCGCTGGATTTTGGGCTTGCATGGGCTTATAGCTCCTCTGTTTTGGCCAATTTCTCCCATTTGGAATCGTTGTATTTATCCAATGCCTGCACCCCCATTGTATCTAGGAAATAACTAACTTGCTTTTGATTTTCCAGGCTGATAGGTGGAAGGGACTTGCCTTGTCTTAGATGAGACTTTGGACTGTGGACTTTTCAGTTGATGTCAAAATTATTTAAGACTCTGGGGGACTGTTGGGAAGGCATGATTGTTTTTGAAATGTGGGGACATGAGATTTGGGAAGGTCCAGAGACTGAATGATATGGTTTGGCTCTGTGTCTCCACCAAAATCTCATCTTGAATTGTAGCTCACATAATTCCCACATGTTATAGGAGGGACCACGTGGGAGATAATTAACTCAGGGTGACAGTTTTCCTCATACTGTTCTCATGGTAGATAATAAGTCTCACAAGATCTGATGGTTTTATAAGGGAAAACCCCTTTCTCTTGGTTCTCATTCTCTCTCTTGCCTGTTGCTATGTAAGATGTGCCTTTCACCTTCTGCCATGATTGTGAGGAATCCTCAGCCATGTGAAACTGTGAGTCTGTTAAACTCTTTTTCTTTATAATTTACCCAGTCTTGGGTATGTCTTTTTTTTTTTTTTTTTTTTTTTTTCTGAGATGGAGTCTCACTCTGTCACCCAGGCTGGAGTGCAGAGGTGCAGTCTCGGCTCACTGCAAGATCCACCTCCCAGGTTCAAGCAATTCCCTGCCTCAGCCCCCCAAGTAGCTGGGATTACAGGCACCCATCACCACGTCCAGCTAATTTTTGTATTTTTAGTAGAGACGGGGTTTCACCATCTTGCCAGGCTGGTCTTGAACTCCTGACCTTGTGATCCACCTGCTTCAGCCTCCCAAAGTTCTGGGATTACAGGCGTGAGCCACCACACCCGGCTGTGTATGTCTTTATCTTAATCAATAGTGTCAAAGCAGACTAATGCAGAGAAAAGGCAATGGGTAGGGAGAGATGCCACACACTTTTAAACAACCAGTCCTCACACGAACTTACTTGCTATTACAAGGATAGCACCAAGTCATTCATGAGGGATCTTCTCCCATGATCTAAACACCTCCTGCCAAGCCCTTTCTCCAACATTGAGGATTATATTTCAACATGAGATTTGGATGAGATGAAAATTCAAACTATATCATTCTGACCCTGGCCCCTCAAATCTCATGTCCTTTTCATATTACAAAATACAGTTACACCCTGCTAATAGTCCACAAAAATCTTAACTGATTCCAGCATCAAGTCCAAAGTCATGAGTCTCATCTTCCACCTACAAGCTGTAAAATCAAAACAAGTTATTTGCTCTCAAGATACAACAGTAGTACAGGCATTGGGTAAACATTCTCTTTTCAAAAGGGGGAAATTGGCCAAAAGAAAGAGGCAATAGGCCCATGCAAGTTCAAAATCAGTCAGGGCAGTCAGTAAATCTTAAAGCTCCAAAATAATCTCATTTGACTCCATGTCCCACACCCAGGGCACACTGGTGAAAAGGATGGATTTCCAAGGCCTTAGGCAGCTCTGTCCCTGTGGCTTGGCAGGGTGCAGCTCCCATAGTTACTCTCATGGACTGGAGTTAAGTGCCTGCTGCTTTTCCAGGTAGAGGGTTCAAGCTGCTGATAGATCTACAATTCTGAGGTCAAGAGGGGTGGCCCCCTTTGACAGCTCCACCAGGCAGTGCCATAGTAGAGGTTGTCTGTGGGGGCTCTGTCCCCGTGCCAGGCTTCTGCCTGGGCACCCAGGCTTTCTGATACATTCTCTTAAATCTAGGTGGAAGCCACCAAGTCATCTTCACTCTTGCCTGTAGGCCTAACACCCACTACGTGGAGGCTACCAAGGATTACAGCCTTCCCCCTCTGGAGCAGTGGTCCCAGCTGTACCTGGGGCCTTTTGAGCCACAGCTGCAGCTGGAATAGCAGTATGTAGGGAGCAGTGCTCTCAGGCTGAGCAAGGCAGCAGTGTTCCAGGTCTGCCCCTGGAACCATTATTTCCTCCTAGGCCTCTGGGTCTGTGATGAGAGGGGCTGCCTCAAAGATCCTGAAATGCTCTTGAGGACTTTTTCCCATTGTCTTGGCTATTAGCACTTGGCTCCCTTTTAGTCATGCTAATCTCTCTAGAAAGCTATTGCTCCACAGCCTGCTTGGATTCTTTCTCTGCCACATGACCAGGCTGCAAAATTTTCAAACTTTTATGCTCTGCTTTTCTTTTAAATATAAGTCCCAACTTTAATTCCTTTGCTCTGATTTTAGTCTGTTAGAAGCAGCTAGGCCACATCTTGAATGCTTTGTTGCTCAGGTATTTCTTCCACTAGATATTAAAACACGATTCTTAAGTTCAAACTTCCACAGATCCTTAGGACATGAACACAATGCAGCCAAGTTCTTTGCCAAGTTCTTTGCATGGGTGACATTTACTCCAGTTCCTAATAACTTCCTTATTTCCATCTGAGACCTCATCAGTCTGGACATCTCTGTCCATATTTCTATCAGTATCTGGTCACAACCATTTAATCAGTCTCTAAGAAATTTCAAATTTCCCTTCATCTTCCTCTTTTCTTCTGAGCCCTCCGAACTCTTTCCATCTCTGCCCATTACCCAGTTTCAAAGTCACTTCTACACTTTCAGGTACCTTCATATCAACACCTCACTCCTCAGTACCAACTTTCTGTGTTGCTATAAAGAAACACCCAAGGCTGGGTAATGTATAAAGAAAAGTGATAAGATTGACTCACAGTTTTGTCTGCTATACAGGAAGCATGGCTCTAGCATTTGCTTTTGGTGAGGGACTCAGGAAACTTTCAATCATGGCAGAATGCAAAAGGGAGTCACCTTGTCACATGGCAAGTGAGGGAGCAAGAGAGAGATCAAGGAGATGACACACACTTTTAAACAACCAGATCTCACTAGAACTTACTATTATGAGGACAGCATGAAGCCATTTGTGAGGGATCTGTCCCCATGACCTAAACACCTCCCACCAGCTCCTACCTCCAGCATCGAGGATTACATTTCAATATGATATTTGGAGAGTACAAACATGCAAACTATATCACTCCGTTTCAGGTATTTTGTTATAGCCATACAAATGAACTTAATACAATGAATATAATTTTAATTTTCCAAGGTAAAAAGAGCCCTGGTAATGGATTGTAGTGATGGTTGCTCAATGATAACGAATGTAATAATAGCACTAAACTATATAGTTGAAAATCGTTAAGATGGTAAATTTTATTGTATAGGTACTTCATAATTTAAAATGTTGGAAAAGCAAGATTCATTTTAAACATTCAGTCAAACATCCCCCTGTGCAAGATAACTCTAATCTCTATATGCCTGTCTTTTACCAATGGAACGACAGACTCACTGACAGGCCCAGGACATGGCTTTAAGTCTCCATCTCTTCAATCAAGGAGTAGGAAAAAAATGCATCTGAGTCTGAATGCCAATTTGGCAGAATAGTCACCCCCTTCTCTCTGAACCTTGGGCTCTCATGGCCCTTTCAGAAGTGAAAACTATGAGGGAATGAGGTTCCTGTGAGGAAATGAACCTGAGAGAACATTCGTGAGGCACCAGGGACAAGAAGACTGGAACTCGATATTTCAGTATTAATGTGTAGATAAGAATGCCAAATGATAAAGGAAGGGAGCAAAAATAGAAACAAGTCTCACATAAGACCAGTTAGCATGGACAGCTTTTCAGACCTCAGTTGTAGATGTTCCTTCTCCTTGAGCAGACAGAAAATTCAAAATGTTGGCAACATGAAAAAGAAACTAATCTCTCTCAAATGGATTTAATGAGTATTTTTTAATGCATAATTACTCCCACTAGTCTCATCTCAGCCAGGTGGGATTTTCTCTTTCATCTGATTTATCAATACAATCATCTGTTAGAAGTTCTCAAACCAGCATCTATTACTTTTCCTAGAAGACTCACTAAAAGGCTGCTTATCAAACCTCCAAGGCATAAGCTTTCAAAGGGAAGAAAAGTGATGTATTTAATTCTTTTAGTCTAGGAGCACGTATAGACATGCACTCGATTAGTGTTTTATGTTACAATTCATGGTCATGGTTGACATTTAATTTATAAATCTAACCTGAGAGAGCTGGTTCCAAGATGCGCAAGGCTAATCTGGAAACATATGTGTTTCTCTGGTGGAAATGGTAGTGGTGCTGAGGGGTACTTAGAAAGTAAGAAATTTTGGGACTGTTTTCAAGTGACTTAAACATCTGAATTCAGTACTGCCAGAAGACACTGAAGGCCTGTAGAATGCAGCCTCCTTTCTTACCTTGAGAAAGAGTTTCTTCATTCTCCTTGTTCGCAAGAACTCATTTCCTAACAAAGCCACTCAGAATTAAGGTCCTGCTCTCATGAAGAACTCTTTTAAAGAGATACTTTTAGAAGACCTGTACTGCACTTGGCTTACCACTAGACAGCGCTGCAGAGAGGCTGGCCTTCATTAGTGCTGCCCAACTTAATACCAAGTTTCTAGTTGCAAAGAAGCCTGCCCTGGGACAAGAGATGGTTCAGGATCCTAATGGACTGTCATGTCTTCCAGCATAAGTCACTATTTACAAATAAAAAGGCAGACTTCTACTAGCCAGTTAAAACTGGGTTAAAGTTTCTCCTGAATAAGCGAAGAGACTGCCAACAGCCAAATATTTAAGCCAAATACAAAAATCCTAAATCATAATAGACTCTCAGAGTCCTCACCCTAAGTGTGTAGCCTCCAGAAGAAGAGAATCATAATAAAGTGAAGCACTTTGAACTAATCATTTTTAATCTCACTAGACTGAAAGACATATATCCTGTATCCAGTTATTGGCAATGACATATGACATTTCAAAACTTAATGAAGAAGGATTGGAAGAAAGAATTGAAGTTGTATTTACAATGTGCTTATACATCAAAGTAAATTTGACTAAGGGGCATAGCCATTTTTTCTAGTTTGTCCCACCCCAGCCACCTGTTTAACCCCACATCATCCTTATGGGACTGATATTTCCACAGCTTGCAATGGAAACAGACAGTGAACAAAGATATTCTTAGTAAATAATAAAAACAGGGTGAGTCTATCAGCCACGAGAAGTATTTTTGTAGTAAAATAATCTGTAAAAATTCCATCTATTAGCATAAACCAAATCAGATCCTTCTTTCTTCCCTTCTGTTACAGGCTGAATTTTGTACCTCCCCAAATTCATAAGTTGAAGTCCTAACTCCCAGTACTTCAGAATGTGACTGTATTTAGAGACAGGGTAGTTAATGACCCTAATCCAATATAATTGGTGTCCTTTTTAAAAGAGAGTTTAAGGACAGGTGTGGTGGCTCACACCTGTAATCCCAGCACTTTGAGAAGCTGAGGTGGGTGGATCACTAGGTCATGAGTTCGAGGCCAGTCTGGCCAAAATGGTGAAACCCCATCTCTACTACAAATACAGAACTTAGGTGAAGTGCCGGGCACCTGTAATCCCAGCTACTCGGGAGGCTGAGGCAGGAGAATCGCTTGATCCCAGGAGGTGGAGGTTGCAGTAAGCTGGGATCACACCACTGCACTCTAGCCTGGGCAACAGAGCAAGACTCCATCTCAAAAAAAAAAAAAAGAGGAGCTTTAGGCAAAAATGGTTCCATTTGAGGATGTAGTGAGAAGGCAACCATCTGCAAGCCAATGTGAAAGGCCTCAGGAGAAACCAAACCTGCCAACACCTTGATATTGGACTTCAAGCCTCCAGAACTGTGAGCAAATACGCTTTTGTTGTTTAAGTCATTGTATTTTGTTATGGCAGCTTTAGCTGACTAATACACCTTATTTTTTTCTTTTCAATAGATTCATCATTCTAATGATTCATCATACTAAACCATTAGTACACACACACACACACACAATCATATGCTGCATAATGGCATTTTGGTCAATGATGAATCATGTTTATAACCTCCAAGGTTGTGGACCCATAAGATTATAATGGAGCTTAAAAATTTCTATCGCCTTGTGATGTTGCAGCTGTAGTAACATCTAGTATGACACATTACTCACAAGTTCATGGTAATGTTGGTGCAAGCAAACCTACTGCACTGCCAGTTATATAAACGTATAACACAAACAATTATGTACAGTACATAATACTTGATAATAATAATAAATAACTAGGTTGCCAGTTTATGTATTTGCTATACTATACTTCTATAGTTCTTTTAAAGTGCACTACTTCTACTTATATATTTAGAAAATTAACTGTAAACAGCCTCAGGCAAGTCCTTTCGGAGGTTATTCCAGAAGAATGCATTGTTATCGTAAGAGATGACAGCTCTTTGCATGTTCTTGTCCCTGACAACCTTCCAGTGAGGCAAACTGTGGAGGTGGAAAACAGTGATATTGATGATCCTAACCCTGCATAGGCCTAGGCTAATATGTGTGTTTGTGTTTTCTTTTTTAACAACAACAAAAAAAGTAAATATATATACACATATATATTTACATATGTATATGATTTTAAAAATTGAAAAAAGCTTGTAGGTAAGGACATAAAGAAAACATTTTTGTACACCTGTACAATGTGTCTGTGTTTTAAGCTAAGTGTTATTACAAAAGAGTCAAAATGTTAAAAATTAAAAGCTTATGAATTAAATAAGTTACAGTAAGCTAGGGTTATTAAAGAAATAAAAATATATTTAATAGACAGGGTAGACTAAGTGTGTAGTGTTTATAAAGTCTACAGTAGCATACACAGTAATATCCTAGGACTTCACATTCACTCACCATTCTCTCACTGACTCACACAGACCCAGTTCCAGTCCTGGAAGCTCCATTCATAGTAAGTTACCACTTATATAGGTGCTTATATACAGTGCCCTAGATATCTTTTATACCATATTTTTACTGTAGCTTTTCTAGGTTTAGGTATATTTAGATACACAAATAAAGTTGGCCTTCTCTATCCATGTGTTTTACATTTGTGAATTCAACAATGCAGATCAAAAATATTCCAATAGTAAAGGATGGTTGTGTCTGTACTGAACATGCACAGACTCTTACTGTTATTCGCTAAACAATATAGTATAACAACTATTTACAGACTATTTACATTGTGTTAGGTATCATAAGTAATTTGGAAATGATTTAAAGTATATTGCAGGATATGGGTAGGTTCTATGCAAACACAACACCATTTTATATTAGTGACTTGAGCATCTGTAGATTGTGGTATCTATGGGAGGTCCTGAAACCAATCCCCTATGGAGGGACAACTGTATTTACCATTGTGTTACAGCTGCCTACAGTATTCCATACAGTAATATGCTATACAGGTTTGTAACCTAGGAGCAATAGGTTATACTATAGAGCCTATGTGTGCAGCAGGCTGTATTGTCTGCATGTATAAGTATACTTTATGATGTTGACACAATGAAAAATCACCTATCAATGCATTTCTCAGAACTTTTCCCTGTTTTTAAGTGACACGTGACTGCATATATATTTGACATGTATATGATTCAATCTAACTGAAGGATTTTCTCTTTAAAATGTGTTTTTTAAAATTTGCCAATGGCTAAAAAGATGTAAACAAATTTTCTGGATTTGAAACTCATGTTTCTATAACAGTCGTGAAGGAACTAAGATATTACTCTTGCAAGCTAAGAAATTAGCCTACTACAGTATCATAGATGCTGGCAAAAGACACAAGACTCCTAAGTGAGAGACAAAGCACTTTATTACTCACAGGACAGCAGGTGGGAGGAACCTTATATGCACACTGTTTCCTCTTGCCTTCAAAGTTTCATGAGAGCTATATGAGAAGGATATAACCCCAGGTGAATGCTGTATACTCATGGGGTCCTCATCGCAACTGAGGAACCCAAGCTTAGAACACTTTTATGTGTCCCAGAGTGAGACATTATCTTTATTATATTGCACAGTAAACAAACCCACCTTCCCTTCTGGAAGGAGACGCTATGTCTATCTTCCAAGACTATTATAAAATCTGCCCTCTATATCCACAGATTCAGCCAACCACAGATCAAAATTATTCAGAAGAAATAATAAAAATGACAACAATAAAAAATAATACAAACTAAGAAACAACACAGTATAACAGCTATATACATAGCATTTATTTGTATTAAGTATTATAAATAATCTAGAGATGATTTAAAGTATCCAGGAGAATGTACATAGGTTTTATGCAAATACACTGCCATTTTATTATTTATTTATTTATTTATTTATTTATTTATTTATGTGAGATGGAGTCTTGCTTTGTTGCCCAGGCTGGAGTGCAGTGGCATGATCTCGGCTAACTGCAGCCTCCACCTCCTGGGCTCAAGTGATCCTCCTGCCTCAGCCTCCTGAGTAGCTGGGATTACCGGCATGCACCACGATGCCAAGCTAATTTTTGTATTTTTAGTAGAGATGGTGTTGGGCCATGTTGACCAGGCTGGTCTCGAACTCCTGACCTCAAGTAATCCACCTGCCTCAGCCTCCCAAAGTGCTGGAATTACAGATGTGAGCCACCATGCCCAGACTGCCATTTTATGTAAGATACTTGAACATTTGTGGATTTTGATATACATGGTGTGGAGGTCCTGGAAACCCACGAATATCCAGGGGCAACTGAACAGATATCATCCTTGAAAAAATAGTCTGGAACAAAGGCAGTAAGTGTCTCTGCTCAAAGAAACACAAAAGGGGCCCATGGAGAATTGCTCCCAACAATCATTTTAAGCAATAGTTTATTTACTTATATATTATTAACTATCCAAAAAATTTTAGAAGCGCAATTTCTTGAAAATTTATTTTAAAGAAAGGACTTGGGTCATCGCAAGTTAGCAGAGTCACAAATTAGTAACAGATTGGTTGGACAAACAAGATTACATAATTTGCTTTGTCTCTGGAAAATAATATTTTTAACTTTCTTTAACTGCACATTTAAAAATTTCCCTATGAATAAAAAATGCACTGTTTCAAAGAGATTTATACATCTCTATAGTAAGGGAGAATTTTCTCTTAAAGCCAAAGTTTGAGAAAAATAATTATTCAGCGCTGCTAAATCTCTCTCTTTCTTAGAAACATTGTCTTCACTTGGTTACCAGGACAACCAACTCTCACCTGGATTTACTTCTGCTGCTCTGGCTGCTTGTTCTCAGTCTCCTGAGTGGTTCCTGCCCTTCACCCTGACTTCCTAACTTTAGAGTGGCCCAGGGCTCAGTTCTGGACCTCCTCCCTTCTCTATTTACCTTACTTTCTTGGTGCTTCATCCACCCTCTTGTGCTGTTGTTTTATACCTCTGGCCTGGCTTGCTCTTCTGTCCAGACTTACATGTTCCACTGTCCAACTGCCTACAAAACAACTCCCTTGGATATCTAACAGACATCTCAAACTTGACATGTCCAAAGCTGAACTTCTGATTGTCACCTAATCTTTTCCATACACAGCCTTCTCGTCTCAGTCAGTGGCAACTCCAGCCTTCTGGTTGCTCAGGCCTCAAAACTTGGACTCATCCTTGTCTTCTCACTTTCTTTCACATCCTATATCTGGTCCATCAACAAACCAGTCTTTCCTTTCTCTGGAATATATCTGGAATCTACTTCTTACCTCATCTACTGCAACTACTTCAGCACAAACCAGCTTAAATTGTTATCTTCTCTCACCCGGATTAATACAAAAGCATCCTTGCTGACCTCCCTGCTTCCACTTTCATCTCTTAGTGTCTAGTCTCTACACAGTTAGCTGTCCTGATCTTGTTAATATATAAGTCAGATCATGTCTCCCCTCTGTTAAAAACCTTTCAGAGGATTCCAATGTCCCTTCTATAAAACCCTGGATGACCTGAGCTCCCATTATCTTCCCAGCAAAATCTGCTACTATTGTCTCTTATATTCCCTTGGCTCCAACTACACTGGCCTCTTTCATATCATCATTGATACTAGACATGATCTCCCCTGAGGACCTTTACACCAGCTGTTCTCTCTCCCTGGAGCCCTCTTCCTCCACATGGTTACTCCTCCATCTCCTTCACCTCCTTCTAGTTGTTTAACAATGGCATGAGATGAGGCTACCCCATTGTTCTAATATAGACTGCAACCGCTGCCTTCACACCACAACTCAATCTCCCACTCTGCTCAATTTCTTTCCACAGCTTATATCCCCTTCTAACATACTATAAAATGTACTTATTTATTATGACCGCATATTATACTATATAATTATTATACTATGTAATTATCATTAGTATATAATATTATGGCTATACATTATACTTTATAATTTACTTATTTATTATAACTTTCCTTCATTGTCTGTCTCCCCCAGCTAAAATGTAAGTTCCATCACGGCGAGGAGTTTTTCTGTTTGCTTATATATAGCACCAGTAACTAGAACACTTTCTGGGACATACAAGTGAACACAGAGGTACACAAAAAATATGAACAAATTTATTAGCTTGCACATTTGATGAACTAAGAGATTAACTATCTATGTAACATTTAATGTTATGCTTTTTGTATAACTTTATGGCAGAACAATTTTTACATGTAAGCACATACCCAAAAGATATTTTCAAAAATGTGAATAGACTTAAATGAAAAGATATACGTTGCCATGTTTTTCATATTAAAAAGATTTGAAATATATATATTTCAAATATATACATTAGGAGAATTGATAACTAAATTGTCATCATCCCTTTGATATAGGAATTGAAACTATATTTACAAAGACTGAAACATAATAAAACTGTAAAAAACTAGAACAAAATATAATCTTTTTTTCAAATTTCTGTACGAAAAAAGTTTGTCCTAAATTATAAACCAAAGAAAGAAAGTAGAAGGAAAATATTCATGGAATTTATTACATAAAATTGATATTTTTTTCTATGAAAAGAACATTTAAAATACTTATTTTAAAAACAAACACTGAAAAAAATCAACAACCTGCAAAAAGTATTTGCTCTAAATATCACGAAGAACTATATCCATAGAACATTTCTCTCTTTATCTGTTTACATTGGTAGTATTTAACAGAGAAAAACACTCCCTTCTTGAAGCGTTTATTGACTTGGCTAGGAGGACGTTGTTCTCTTGGTAGTCTTCCTATCTCACTGGCTATTTGTTCTTAATCTCCTTTGCTGGTTCCTTTTCACTTCCTCTACTTCTGAATTTTTGAGAGCCCCAAGACTCAGTCCTTTAGGTTTTTCTCTTCCCAACTGACATTCACATTTTACATGATAAAATCCAGTCTCGCTGCTATAAAACATCACCTAATTGCTGACATCTTCCAAGTTTATATCTCTAGTCTACTCTTCCTTTAACTCAGACTCATGCCCTCAACACTGAACTTATTATCTTCACTGTAATGTCTAACAGGCAGCTCAGATTCAACATGGATAAACCCAAATTTTTGCTCCCACTTTCTCAATCTTCTCCTCCTCTAGTATTCCCCATTTGATAAATGTCAACTCACTCTTCCAGTTGCTCAGGTCAATCTTGGAGTTATCCTTTTCCTCTCTCTTTCTCCCCACCCTCTAATCCATTTTTAAATCCTACTAGCTCTACCATCAAAATAGACCCTGACATTAAGCTATCTCGTGACCTCTACTGCTTCTATACAGGTCCAGAGATGAGAAAGCATCTCTTGCCTGGACTACTGCAATAGCCCAGTGGTCTCCTACTTTCACCCTTTTCCTTCTCTATTTCCAATTCAGAATTCTGAATTATTCCTTTAAAATATATCAGATTATGATATTAAAAACCCTGCAATGGCTTTTCATTAAAGTCAGGTGAAAGCCAAAATCCTACTGTAGCTAACAAGGCACTGTATAAGATAGATAAACAGAATTCATGCCTAGAAATGGTCAAGCCTCTTCTGCTAAGCCATTAGTGTGGGTGGTTGAGTCAGTGTAGTTAAGGGCTGAACTTGGTTTTGTTGTCACTAAGGTTACTTTCAGGGCATTTCCTTAAATTCATCTCCTGTAACCTTTGTTCAGTGTGGCGGTCCCAGAGGATTTTTCCAATATTCCTGCTCCACTCTCAGTTTTAGGTGAACCAATGCCTCTGAGAGGGTCTCTATCTTTCTCTCTTTGTGCCTTCCCCAAAGATAGTCTGCTGCTGTTTGTTACTTATTGGTGCTTGTCAGCCTAGTTGGGGGTGGGAAATCTCTGTTACCTGATCTCAGGGTAGGGCATTCTTAGTAACTCTCCCCTTCTCCAGCAGAAGGCCTCTCCAGATCTGGGCTCCTACTACACGGGTAGAAGGTTTGCTCCTCTCCCTGCCTTCACAATAGTGGATCTTCCACTGGAGCCTTGGGATAACAGCCTTCGCTATCCTTACTCAAGCTGGATAAGAATTTACTCCTTAGAAATAAGGAAATGGAATAGGAACAGCTCCATCCTCCAGCTCCCAGCGTGAGCAACAAGAGGACGGTTGATTTCTGCATTTCCAACTGAGGTACCGGGTTCATCTCACTGAGGAGTGTCAGGCAGTCAGTGCAGGACAGTGGGTGCAGCCCAAAGAGTGAAATACAAAGTAGGGTGAGGCATCACCTTACCTGGGAAGTGCAAGGGAGAAGGGAATTCCTTCTCCTAGCCAAGGGAAACCATGACACACAACACCTGGAAAATCGGGTCACTCCCAACCTAATACTGAGCTTTGCCAAGGGTCTTAGCAAACAGCACACCAGGAGATTATATCCTGCTCCTGGCTCGGAGGGTCCCACACCCACGGAACCTCCCTCCTTGCTAGCACAGCAGTCTGAGATCAAACTGCAAGGCAGCAGGGAGGCTGGGGGTGGGGTGCTGCCATTGCTGAGGCTTAAGAAGGTAAACAAAGCGGCCAGGAAGCTTGAACTGGGTAGAGCCCACCACAGCTCAAGGAGGCCTGCCTGCCTCTGTAGACTCCACCTCTGGGGACAGGGCATAGCTAAACAAAAAGCAGTAGAAACCTCTGCAGATGTAAATGTCCCTGTCTGACAGCTTTGAAGAGAGTAGTGATTCTTCCAGCATGGAGGTTGAGATTTGAGAACAAACAGACTGCCTGCTCAAGTGGGTCTCTGACCCCTCTGAGTAGCCTAACTGGGAGAGCCTAACTGGGAGTAGCCTAACTGGAGTGGACCTCAAGCAAACTCCAACAGACCTGCAGCTGAGGGCCCTGACTGTAAGAAGGAAAACTAACTAACAGAAAGGACATCCACACCAAAACCTCATCTGTACATCAACATCATCAAAGACCAAAGGTAGGTAAAACTACAAAGATGGGGAAAAAGCAGTGCAAAAAAGCTGGAAATTCAAAAAATCAGAGCGCATCTCCACCTACATAGGAACGCAGCTCCCCACGAGCAACGGAACAAAGGTGGACAGAGAATGACTTTGACGAGTTGAGAGAAGAATGCTTCAGTTGATCAAACTTCTCAGAGCTAAAGGAGGAAATACATACCCAGCGCAAAAAAAAACTAAAAACCTTGAAAAAAGATGTGACGAATGGATAACTAGAACAACCAATGCAGAGAAGTCCATAAACGACCTGATAGGGATGAAAACCATGACACGAGAACTATGTGAAAAATGCACAAGCTTCAGTAACCGACTTGATAAACTGGAAGAGTTTCAGAGATTGCAGATAAAGTGAATGAAATGAAGCAAAAAGAGAAGTTTAGAGAAAAAAAGAGTAAAAAGAAATGAACAAAGCCTCCAATAAATATGGGATTATGTGAAAAGACCGAATCTACATCTGATTGGTGTACCTGAAGTGACGGGGAGAATGGAACCAAGATGGAAAACACTCTTCTGGATATCATCCAGGAGAACTTCCCCAATCTAGTAGGGCAGGCCAACATTCAAATTCAGGAAATACAGAGAACGCTACAAAGATATTCCTCGAGAAGAGCAACTCCAAGACACATAATTGTCAGATTCACCAAAGTTGAAATGAGGGAAAAAATCTTAAGGGCAGCCAGAGAGAAAGGTCGGGTTACCCACAAAGGGAAGCCCATCAGACTAACAGCAGATCTCTCAGCAGAAACTCTACGAGACAGAAGAGAGTGGGGGCCAATATTCAACATTCTTAAAGAAAAGAATTTTCAACCCAGAATCTCATATCCAGCCAAACTAAGTTTCATAAGTAAAGAAGAAATAAAATCCTTTACAGATAAGCAAATGCTGAGAGATTTTGTCACCACCAGACCTGCCCTACAAGAGCTCCTGAAGGAAGCACTAAACATGGAAAGGAACAACCGGTATTAGCCATTGCAAAAACATGTCAAATTGTAAAGACCATCAATGCTAGGAAGAAACTGCATCAACTAACGAGCAAAATAACCAGCTAACATCATAATGACAGCATCAAGTTCACACATAACAATATTAACCTTAAATGTAAATGGGCTAAATGGTCCAATTAAAAGACACAGACTGGCAAATTGGATAAGGAGTCAACACCCATCAGTGTGCTATATTCAGGAGACCCATCTCACATGTAGAGACACACATAGGCTCAAAATAAAGGGTTGGAGGAAGATCTATTAAGCAAATGGTAAAAAAAGGCAGGGGTTGCAATCCTAGTCTCTGATAAAACAGACTTTAAACCAACAAAGATCAAAAAACACAAAGGCCATTACATATTGGTAAAGGGATCCATTCAACAAGAATATCTAAGTATGCTAAATATATATGCACCCAATACACAAGCACTCAGATTCATAAAGCAATTCCTTAGAGACTTACAAAGAGACTTAGACTTCCACACAATAATAATGGGAGACTTCAACACCCCACTGTCAACATTAGACAGATCAACGAGACAGAAAGTTAACAAGGATATCCAGGAATTGAACTCATCTCTGCACCAAGCAGCCCTAACAGACATCTACAGAACTCTCCACCCCAAATCAACAGAATATACATTCTTCTCAGCAACACATCGCACTTATTCTAAAATTGACCACATAGTCGGAAGGAAAGCACACCTCAGCAAATGTACAAGAACAGAAATTATAACAGTCTCTCAGACCACAGTTCAATCAAACTAGAACTCAGGACTAAGAAACTCAATCAAAACAGCTCGACTACATGGAAACTGAACAACCAGCTCCTGAATGACTACTGGGTACATAACGAAATGAAGGCAGAAATAAAGATGTTCTTTGAAACCAATGAGAACAAAGATACAACATACCAGAATCTCTGGGACACATTTAAAGCAGTGCATAGAGGGAAATTTATAGCACTAAATTCCACAAGAGAAAGCAGGAAAAATCTAAACTTGCCACCCTAACATCACAATTAAAAGAACTAGAGAAGCAAGAGCAAACACATTCAAAAGCTAGCAGAAGGCAAGAAATAACTAAGATCAGAGCAGAACTGAAGGAGATAGAGACACAAAAACCCTTCAAAAAATCAATGAATCCAGGAGCTGGTTTTTTGAAAAGAGCAACAAAATCGATACACCACTAGCAAGACTAATACAGAAGAAAAGAGAAGAATCAAATAGATGCAACAAAAAATGATAAAGGGGATATCACCACTGATCCCACAGAAATAAAAACTACCATCAGAGAATACTATAAACACCTCTACACAAATAAACTAGAAAACCTAAAAGAAATGGATAAATTCCTGGACACATACACTCTCTCAAGACTAAACCAGGAAAAATTTGAATCCCTGAATAGACCAATAGCAGGCTCTGAAATTGAGGCAATAATTAGTTGCCTACCAACCAAAAAAAGTACAGGACCAGACAGATTCACAGCTGAATTCTACTAGAGGTACAAGGAAGAGCTGGTCCCATTCCTTCTGAAACTATTCCAATCAATAGAAAAAGAGGGAATGCTCCCTAACTCATTTTATGAGGCCAACATCATCCTGATACCAAAGCCTGGCAGAGACACAACAAGAAAAGAATTTTAGGCCAATATCCCTGATGAACATTGATGCAAAAATCCTCAATAAAATACTGGGAAACTGAATCCAGCAGCACATCAAGAAGCTTATCCACCACGATCAAGTTGGCTTCATCCCTGGGATGCAAGGCTGGTTTAACATATGCAAATCAATAAATGTAATCCATCATATAAACAGAACCAAAGACAAAAACCACATGATTATCTCAATAGATGCAGAAAAGGCCTTCAACAAAATTCAGTCCAAAATCTCCTTAAGCTGATAAGAAACTTCAGCAAAGTCTCAGGATACAAAATCAACATACAAAAATCACAAGCATTCTTATACACCAGTAACAGACCAAAGAGAGCCAAATCATGAAGAAACTCCCATTCACAATTGCTTCAAAGAGAATAAAATACCTAGGCATCAAACTTACAAGGGATGTGAAGGACCTCTTCAAGGAGGACTACAAACCACTGCTCAATGAAATAAAAGAGGACACAAACAAATTAAGAACATTCCATGCTTATGGATAGGAAGAATCAATACTGTGAAAATGGCCATACTGCCCAAGGTAATTTATAGATTCAATGCCATCCCCATTAAGCTACCAATGACTTTCTTCACAGAATTGGAAAACGCTACTTTGAAGTTCATATGGAACCAAAGAAGAGCCCACATTGCCAAGACAATCCTAAGCCAAAAGAACAAAGCTGGAGGCATCACGCTACCTGACCTCAAACTACACTACAAGGCTACAGTAACCAAAACAGCATGGTACTGGTACCAAAATAGAGATATAGACCAATGGAACAGAACAGAGCCCTCAGAAATAATACCACACATCTACAAGCATCTGATCTTTGACAAACCTGAGAAAAACAAGAAATGGAGAAAGGATTCCCTATTTAATAAATGGTGCTGGGAAAACTGGCTAGCAATAAGTAGAAAGATGAAAGTCGATCTCTTCCTTACTCCTTATACAAAAATTAATTCCAGATGGATTAGAGACTTAAATGTTAGACCAAAAACCATAAAAACCCTAGAAGAAAACCTAGGCGATACCATTCAGGACATAGGCATGTGCGAGGACTTCATGTCTAAAACACCAAAAGCAACGGCAACAAAAGCCAAAATTGACAAATGGGATCCAATTAAACTAAAGAGCTTCTGCTCAGCAAAAGAAACTACCATCAGAGTGAACAGGCAACCTACAGAATGGGAGAAAATTTTTGCAATCTACTCATCTGACAAAGGGCTAATATCCAGAACCCATAAATAACTCAAACAAATTTACAAGAAAAAAACAACCCCATCAAAAAGTGGTCAAAGGATATGAACAGACAATTCTCAAAAGAAGGCATTTATGCAGCCAACAGACACATGAAAAAATGCTCATCATCACTGGCCATCAGAGAAATGCAAATCAAAACCACAATAAGATACCATCTCACACCAGTTAGAATGGCAATCATTAAAAAGTCAGGAAGAAACAAGTGTTGGAGAGGATGTGGAGAAGTAGAAACACTTTTACACTGTTGGTGTTACTGTAAACTAATTCCACCATTGTGGAAGATAGTGTGGCGATTTCTCAAGGATCTAGAACTAGAAATACCATTTGACCCAGCCATCCCATTCCTGGGTATATACCCAAAGGATTATAAATCATGCTACTATAAAGACACATGCACACACATGTTTATTGCGGCACTATTCACAATAGCAAAGACTTGAAATCAACCCAAATGTCCATCAATGACAGACTGGACTAAGAAAATGTGGCACGTATACACCATGGAATACTATGTAGCCATACAACAGGATGAGTTCGTGTCCTTTGTAGGGACATGGAAACCATCATTCTCAGCAAACTATCACAAGAACAGAAAACCAAACACCGCATGTTCTCACTCATAGGTGGGGATTGAACAATGAGATCACTTGGACACAGGAAGGGGAACATCACATACCAGGGCCTGTTGTGGGGTGGGGGCAGGGGGGAGGGATAGCATTAGGAGAAATTCCTGATGTAAATGATGAGTTAATGGGTGCAGCACACCAACATGGCACATGTATACATATGTAACAAACCTGCATGTTGTGCACATGATCCTGGGTAGGAATAGAGCTGAGAAACAGGGAGACCTCGTGCTTGCAAGGCACATGGGAAAAGACCCCAGAGCAGGGTGACCACTTGACCCAGAGTGTATGCTCAGTGAACAGCAAGATTGAAAAATCCGACCACAGGATTCTGTGGCGAGGCTGTTTGTGCTGCAGGATAAGGTTCCTGCTAGGGTGCTGAAGGAGATGAGAGCAGACAGGAAAGGCAAGTCAGGCGTATGAATTTGAAGCTGTGGCTAAAAGTTTTGGTTTGATATGCAGAGCAAAAGTGAGAATCTACTCAAGGATTCTGAGCACTGCAGTGACGAGAATAGAAAATTAGATCTATTTTCTCTCCCCAATTTTCCTGATATAACAATGAGGGCTATTGTCCACTTTTAGAAGATTTGGATGAAAGCAGGCATTCGAATTTTCTCTTAGGCTGTAGTTCACTTCATTTAATATTTAGCCATATTAGCAATATCTTATCTAAGAAGTGTGCATATGCTTTTAGTTATTATTTTTTATTATTTAAATAAATTCACTCTTTACAACTAAATGACTGGTTTAAGGTTACTGTGTGCTAAAAAATATGGCCATCACCATTACTTCTTGGCTCTTCACTCTGTGATGGCAGATAAGGAGCCCTTTCACCCATTCTTTGTAACCCCAGGGCCATGCCCACAGGAATGTTCTTCCTGTTCTCTCTCTTGCTATGCTTCTGGTAGGCAGATAAGGACCCTGGGACTCAGAAAGGGGATCTACAAAAGAAATACTCTATAAAAAATAAAAGCCATTAGGATTTAAATATATTACTCCCTTTGATGTGATAGAAATTAAAAAAATATGAATAGCTATGATAAGATGTTTCATTTCTCTAGTTAATATTACTATAGAAAAGTAGAATTCAAAGTCAGGAAATGAAACAGCCAAAAGGCTGTAATTTGATAAATGAGAAGAAGAAATTGTAGCTCCCTCTTTCCAGAGCACCAGCAATCTTGCCTTTTTGCCTTCTCTCTATCACAAGCATGAAAAATGTTCACGGATTTTGCATGCTTTTATCACTGTACATCTAATTACCTTCTCATGAAAAATTATTTAAAGGGAGATGTTTTATAGCATAAAGACAATACATCTAAAATATTAGACCTGTAAAGGAAGGTCTACAAAACCATATTGGTAGAGGAAAAACACTCGTTTGTAATAGTTCCCCCACTATGGGTCCTGCACCTGATCCCTGGTCTCATTTTCAGGCCTTTGTTCAGACTCATAGTAAGAAGTGGCGTGCAAGATTTTGAAACAAGCTTCACTTGCATCCCAAAAGCTGGTGGATGGCTGTTTGAATATGTACAGATTGGTGAATAAAGGGCTTCATGAGAGTGAAAAAATAATAATAATAAGAGATTTAGAAGCACCAGCTCTCTGCTAAAGAGACCAAAATAGAACTAAGTCCTCTTTTTCTATATGTTTTGTCTGAAATTAGGATCTATTTTCCCTTCCTTTCTGGAGAAGCTGCTCTTGTTCAGAAGTTCCTTCACACTAGGCTTTTAGGTAGCTCTCCTAAACAACAGGGGGAAACAACCAGTCAGGCCTTTCTGAGGCCTCTGGCCTCTGTCAGAAGTGACATCACCAAAGGTGAACTTGAGGCAGGTAAAGCTGCAGCTAGCCATCTAGTTTATTTGAGAATTCTAAAAATGGCATCGTGAACCACATATGGACGCCCACAAACACATGCACATGCTTGCTATATCCCTAAATTGCTGTCCCCACCACATTACCTTCCTGGTACCATCTTGCTTTAAGATGGTGAATTTTGTTGGGCCTAAAGCAGGGGTAGAGAGCTCCATGAAGCAGAGAGAACATGAGAATGAGAGTGAGGAAATCTGGGTAATCATACCCACTGTGTACCTTCCAAACTTTGAGAGCTAAGGAATAACCTCCTGGGCCTTGGTTTCCTTGAGTATACAATGAGAGAATTGTACCACGTTATCTCTAAGGCTCTTTTCATTCTAGGGCTGCATTATTACATACTATCTCATTATATCCTCCCCTGGCAGATTGAAAAGCGGAGGGTATAGTGGAAGTAAAGAGCCCACCTGGGTCCTAGTTCTGGCTCTGCCACTTAGCAGTTGAGCATCGAAGTCAAGTCACTGAACCTGTTCTTACTGCAGGGCAATCATAGGGATCATATGAAATAACATTCATCCATTAGTCAGCTTGTAGTGCATAACAAACCGCACCAAAATTTAGTAGCTTAAAAAAATTACAATTACTTTTCATGATTCTGTACATAAGCTGGGTGGTTTTTCTGATCTGGCCTGGTACAATTGGTCTCTAAAATCTGCAAGTGGTTTGGCTGGGACTAGGTGGTCCAAGATGGCTTTACTCACATGTCTGGTAGGTGGCAGGCTAGTTGTTTAAGAGGCTCAGCTAAGGTTCTTCATCTCTGCTCCATGTGTCTCTCATCCTCCAGGAGCCTTGCCTGGCCTTCATCACATGGTAGTCTCAGGGTTCCAAAGCACAGAAGCAAGCCCTAGGTGTTTTTTAAACCTCTGCATGCATCACATTTGCAAATGTCCCGTTGGCTAAAGCAAGGCATACAGCTAAGCCCAGAGTCAAGAGAAACACTAGATGAGAAGAGTTTCAGAGAATTTATGTCCATTTTGCAATTAACCAAAATACACTGAAAAGAGCTTTGAAAGTTATGGAATTAATTATAAATTGTTTATGTTTTACTTGTAAATATTTGGCTTAATTTTTCCAGAATTAAAAATACCTTTGTTCCTGCATTATCCACTAAGAGTTTTTCATAAGCTGTGAAAAATGCCTTGACTGATTGATTTATCTGAATAATCCATTGTCACTAAAGTCACCAACTGGGCCCTAAGAGGAAGAAGAGGTAAAGGAAAGATAGGAGAGTGAAGGTACACGGGCAACGTGAGAGTACCAGGATCCAGGGCAAGGTAAGCGTCCAACATAGCCCACATGCTGCCGAAAAACACTGGTTTCACAGTCTTTCCAGGCTGGCCCTGGTAGTAAGGGTGGCAGAATTCAAGTAACTGCAGGGAACTGACAGGAGCTGTGCCATAAAGATCTGCATAAAGGAAAAGATATCCTATAAATAATTCAGGTAGGTCAGAGCATGAGGTATGTTATGACAAAAGCTGATAGGAAACAAGGACTGGAAATAAGAAGTAAGTGAACTGGAAAATCTGACCTCACTTATAGGAGAGCTCCTATAATGGCATTAATCTGCTGGACATTGTCAAAGGGAGTTAGCTGATCAGCCAATGGAGCCAAATGGAGTTGGTGGGTTCTAAACAGTCGGGATAATTAAAGGCAAATATTGGTGCCAAAGGTCTGAGCTAGTCATAGCAGAGTTGCAGTCAATGGCTGAGGGTGTTGGAGGAACATTCCCTCCCAAGATGACTGGCAAGAGCTAGGCAAAATCCAGGACCACAGGAAATTAGATGGAATCCAGAGCAGTTTCCAAGGTTATAAACTGTGGGTGTATTGAATAGAACTGAAGTCTCACCCAACAGCTTGAGCCAGTAGAGCAAAGTTGGGGAAAGCCAAGACTAGGATCGATGGCAGCAGACACTCAGGACTCACTTCAGGAACACTGAGTTTGTGCCAGTACTAATCATTCTGGATCCACCTACTGCTGACAGGCTTCTTGCCCTCCTCAGGACTGACTCAGTTGTTGGATGGGTCTGCACCTTAAAGCAGAAGGGGTTGGTAATGCTCAGCTGACAGGAGCTGAGAGCCCTTCTGCCTTTATCTCAGATCTGCTTACCTACTACAAATCAGACAGTTGTAGCTCTGAGCACTGACTATGGAGACAGGCCTGAGTGGAAAGGCCAGTTTTATTGTTCACTACTGTTGTGACATAGGCACTTTTATTCCCTTGTCCATCAACCAGCTTATGTAAAATACAGATCATAATCATACCTACTGTGAAGGATGCTGAGAGAATTAATTAGTAGAGTTAATGGACATGGATGATATAGAACAGTACCAGGCCCATGGTGTTACATAGTTGCCATGATGAGTCTGCCTTCCCTCTGCTAAGAATTTCCACTTACTATGGGATTTGAGAAAAGAGGAAGATCAAATTTCCTACACTTAGAGTTCCTAGCAACTTTGTCTTTTCAAATGGTGTGGCCATCCAATTTTAATTAATATTAAGTAGGTTTGGCTAGAGACTCTGAAAAGGGAATTATTTAAGTTTTATTGAAGGTTTTTATTTGTATTTGGCAGTTCTAGCCAAGTCTCTTTATCACTACAAAAGGGAAAAAAAAATGCAAGCATGACTTTATGATTATACTTGGAGGCACCTTCTGGTGTCTCCTTCTGGAAGGAAATTGGTCAAGGGCAACAGAGTGCCTATGAGCGAGGGAACATAACAGACATTAAAGTATAGGGTACAAAATGGAAAATTATATAATATAGCTCAATATTAAGAGGCAAAGAGTGGCATTTGCATAATTTCATAAGCTTTGTCCCCCAACTGCTCTCTGAAAATTGTATACCACTCACCTGTGCTTCCCCCTAAAGAGAAATATATCTTCAACAGCTGTATACAAGTGATCAAATAAAGCAAAATATTTAGAGCCTCCCATTAAAAGAGAGTATCTACTGTGCATCTGCCCCAGAATCTTCATCAGAAAAATCTCTATCTTTTCTGTTTCTATACAGACCAAGGGCACTATCTTGAGTATTTCTATGAGCCATGTACTCTCAAAATAAGACTTCTCAGTGGTCAGCTGTAGCAAGGGGCTATAAAGAGAATTTCAGGGAGTTACGAGGTGAGGGAGGGTCACATACAGGCTTTAGATACCACCCTGGATGTGTATGACAACATAGTTGTATAATTTTCACTCTGCCCCACAGCATCTAGAGATAAAAGAGATGTCATGGGAGAGAAAATGAGGTCTCTTCCCTAGATAAATAAAATCAGAGAATAGTACAATACAGAATAACACCTCAGAGCACTGTACTATTTTAAAATGTGCAAAGAACTTGCCTGTACATTTTTTCACTTAGTCCTCAAGATCTGTGACTTTCTGAATTGATATCTACATTTGACAAATGAGAGACTTGAGACTTATGAGAGATCATTGACTTGCTCAAGGTCATAATGCTAGTTAACAGTTGATGCTTGGACTCATGGTAGGTCTATGGTTTTTTTTCCCAATCGCCTGCCCCGTGGATCACTCCCTAAATCACCTTTACATTCGGTCTACTTTCTTGATTTGTGGAAACAGAGTCCAGTCAAAGTCCAGTTTGGCTAGAATACACACTCATGTTGAGATTCCAGGAAAATAAAACGATGTAAGTATAATGTGACTGTGTGTGTGTGTGTGTGTGGTGGGGGTGGTGGGTAGGGGTCAGCCATGGTGATTCCTGAACTTGGATTCCCCAGATGTAATTAGGTCTAAAAGCCTGACAATGAGCCAATATCACCCACTCAACTATGGGAAATGCAAGTAGCGCCTTTTTAAGTGTCTGTAGAAATTTGAGATCTACTCTATATAGAAATTTAGAAGAGCCATTTGCTTTTCCCACAGTTGAGTGGGTGATATTTAAGGATAAACCACAAAAAGAGTTCTAAGTTTCTCTGTGCTTTCTTTCTTTTACCACTGGAAGCTATGTAGTAGCTCTATTACATTTACTTCACATACAAGTTACAGAAAACCTTTTCCACTCACATTCTCTTGTGTGCTCTTCTGTAACTTAAAAAAAATGAATTATTTAGCCATAGAGATAAATGAAGTCTACTTATTCCCTATTAATAAAATACAAACTGTCACTCTTCAAAATTGTAATGCAACAGTCAAATTGTGTGCTTTGTTAATTAAATGATGGTCAACTGTATCCTTGCAGATTTCCCAGCTGTAGGCAAAAGTGGGCTAGGTTTCTCAGATGCACATTAGGACCACCATGCCTATTAGTGCCATTTACTGCTTTCCTAAGGACACACCTGCTCTGGGGAGCTTGTGTTCTTCCAGCAGAAGTCAATCTGTCAAAGACACAGACACTGGTGAATCCATTCTCTGATTCTCCAATGAGCCATGCCTTTTCAAAGAAAAGGGCATTTGATTATGTGTCCCAATTCTCTCACTCAATATGATCAACAAGAAATTTTCAAAGGTCTCAACTCTCCTTTTCCTGAAAAATCATGAAGAGAAATCAAGCCATCTTGGTGTTAGTGCAGGATGGGGTTTTTGTAGGTTATATCATTCAATTACCTCATTTAAAAAATGAAGGAAGTAAACCTAAATAAGTAGTTACAGCAATTTAGATGATAAGAGATAAGTGATTAGGAGTCATTCTTTGTACAGAAGAGTACTAGATTAAAATAGTACTTCAGAAAAGTGAATAAGGCAATAAAACAATTGAGGTGAAATAGTGAAGTATTAAAATTCAAGGTAAGTGATGACAGCCATAGTTGTTGTGAAGGAAGTAGGAATGTACACAAAGGTGTGAATCCACAACATGTATCTTGGAACATGCCTCAGCTTTGTGTGGATAACTGGAAGGAAGGTGCTGGTATATTTGGGAATTTTTTGCCTGTTACCTGAAGAAATTTTATTTTTAATTTTTGTGGCTACATAGTAGGTAGATATATTCGTAAGATATGCTCACATTTTGATTTTGATACAGGCATACAATGCCTGTTGTGCTATCAAATGGTAGATCTTATTAATTCTTTCTAACTATATTTTTATGTCCATTAACCATCCCCATGTCCTCCTCCACTATTATTCCCAGCCTCTAGTAGAAGTTTGTCTTTCTATGCCTGGTTTATTTCACTTATCATAATGACTTCCATTTCCATCCATGTTTTTGCAAATGACAGAAACTCATTCATTTGTGTGGCTGAATAGTACTCCATTGTGTATATGTACTACCTTTTGTTTATCCATTTATCTGTTGATGCATACAGAGGTTGTTTCCAAATCTTGGCTATTGTGAATAATGTCGCAGTAAACATGAGAATGCAGGTATCTCTTCAATATACTTATTTCCTTTCTTTTGGGTATACACCTAGCAGTGGGATTGCTGGGTGATGTAGTAGTTCTATTTTTAGTTTTTCGACGAACTTCCAAACTGTTCTTCACAGTGGCTGCACAAAGTTCCATTCCCACCAACAGTGTACAAGGGTTCCCTTTTCTCCACAACCTCACTAACATTCATGATTGCCTATCTTTTGGATAAATGACATTTTAACTAAGGTGAGATGATATGTCATTGTACTTATTATTTGCATTTCTTTGATGATGAATGATGTTGAGCACTTTTTCATACACTTGCTTGTTATTTTGTGTGTTCTTTAGAGAAATATCGATTCAGATCTTTTGCCCATTAATTATCAGATTATTAGATTTTTGTCTAATGGACTTGACCGAGCAGCTTACATATTCTGGTTTTTAATCCTTTCTCAGGTGGATAGTTTGCAAATACTTTCTTTCATTCTGTGGGTTGTCTCTTCACTTTGTCGATTGTACCCTTTGCTTTAAAAAAAAAACTGTTTATATTTATTTATTCACTTATGTATTTTTTTGAGACAGAGTCTCACTCTGTTGTCCAGGCTGGAGTAGAGGCATGATCTTGACTCACTGCAACCTCTGCCTCCAGGATTCAAGTGATTCTTCCATCTTAGCCTCCTGAGTAGTTAGGACTACAGGCACATGCCACCAGATCTGGCTAATTTTTGTATTTTTAGTAGAGATGGGGATTTTACCATGTTGGCTAGGCTGGTCTCAAACTTCTGACCTCAGAAATGACCCATCAGCCTTGGGCTCCTAAGGTGCTGGGATTACAAGCATGAGACACCATACACAGCTGCTCTACAGCAGCTTTTTAACTTGATGTGTTTCATTTGTCCATTTATGCTTTGGTTGCCTATGCTTGTGGGGTATTATTAAATAAATCCTTGCTCAGACCAATGCCTTTGAGAATTTCCCAATGTTTTGGAAATTTCATTGTTAAGGTATCAGATTTAAGTCTTTAATTTGTTTTAATTTTGCTTAATATGGTGAGAGATTGAGGTCTTAGTTTCTGATATGGTTTGGCTGTGTTCCCACCCAAATCTCATCTTGAATTGTAGCTCCCATAATTCCCACATGTTGTGGGAGGGACCTGGTGGGAGATAATTGAATCATGGGTATGGTTTCTCCCACACTGTTCTCATGGTAGTGAATAAGTCTCATGAGATATGATGGTTTTATAAGGGAAAACCCCTCTTACTTGGTTCTCATTCTTTTCTCTTGTCTGCCACCATGTGAGATGTGCCTTTCACCTTCCATCATGATTGTGAGGCCTCCCCAGCCATTTAGAACTCCATTAAACCTCTTTTTCCTTATAATTTACCCAGTCTTGGCTATGTCTTTTATCAACAGCATGAAAGCAGACTAATACAGTACATTGGTACTTGTAGAGTGGGGTGCTGCTGTAAAGATATCAAAAAATGTGGAAGCCTTTTAGAACTGGGGAACAGGCAGAGGTTGAAACAGTTTGGAGGGCTCATAAGAATACATGAAAATGTGGGAAAGTTTGGAACTTCCTAGAGACTTGTTGAATGGCTTTGACCAAAATGCTGATAATGATATGGTCAATGAAATCCAGGCTGAGGTGGAACTTATTGGGAACTGGAGTAAAGGTGACTCTTGCTATGTTTTAGCGAAGAGACTGGCAGCATTTTGCCCCTGTCCTAGAGATCAGTGGAACTTTGAACTTCAGGAATATTATTTAGGGTATCCGGAAGAATTCATTTCTAAGCAGCAAAGCATTCAAGAGGTGACTTGAGTGCTGTTAAAAGCACTCAGTTTTAAAAGAGAAACAGAGCATAAAATTTCAGAAAATTGGCAGCTTGATAACGTGATAGAAAAGAAAAATATATTTTCTGAGGAAAGATTAAAGCAGGCTGCAGAAATGTGCATAAGTAACTTGGAGACAAATGTTAATCACCAAGACAATGGGGAAAATGTCTACCAGACATGTCAGAGAACTTTGTGGCAGCCCCTGCCATCACAGACCCAGAAACCTAGGAGAAAAAATGGTTTTGTGGTCTGGGCCCAAGGCCCCCCTGCTGTGTGAAGCTTAGGGAGTTGGTGCCCTGTGTCCCAGCCACTCTAACCAGGCTAACAAGGGCTGAGGTACAGCTCGAGCTATGGCTTCAGAGGATGCAAGCCCCAAGCATTGACAGCTTCCACATAGTGTTGAGCCTGCTGGTGCACAGAAATTAAGAATTGAGGTTTGGGAATTTCTGCCTAGATTTCAAAGGATGTATGGAAATGTTGAGATGTCCAGGCAGAGGTGTGCTTCAGGGATGGGGCACACATGAGAACCTCTTCTAGGGTAGTACAGAAGGGAAACGTGGGGTTGAAGCCCCCACACATTGTCCTCACTGGGGCACTGCCTAGTGGAGCTGTGAATAGAGAGCCACTGTCCTCCAGACCCCAGAATGGTAGATCTACTGACAGCCTGCACTGTGCACCTGGAAAAGTCACACACACTCAACATTATCCTGTGAAAGCAGTCTGGAAAGAGGCTGTATCCTGCAAAGCCACAGGGACAGAGCTGCCCAAGGCCACGGGAGCCCACCTTTTGCAGCACGACTTGGATGTGAGACATGCAATCAAAGGAGACCATTTTGGAGCTTTAAGATTTGACTGTTCTGCTTGATTTCAGATTTGCATGAGGCCTGTAGCTCATTTGTGTTGGTCCATTTCTCCCATTTGGAGCAGCTCTATCTACCCAATGCCTGTATCTCTATTGTGTCTAGAAAGTAACTAACTTGCTACTGATTTTACAGGCTCGTAGGTGGAAAGGACTTGCCTTGTCTCAGATGAGACTTTGGGGTGTGGACTTTTGAGTTAATGCTGAAATGAGTTAAGATTTTAGGGGACTGTTGGGAAGGCATGATTGGCTTTGAAATGTGAGGACATGAGATTTGGGTAGGGCCAGGGGCAGACTGATATGGTCAGCCTGTGTCCCCACCCAAATCTCATCTTAAAGTGTAGCTCCCATAATTCCCTCATGTTGTAGGGAGGGACCTGGTGGGAGATAATTAAATCATGGGTGTGGTTTCCCCCATACTATTCCTGTGGCAGTGAACAAGCCTCATGAGGTCAGATGGTTTTATAAGGGGAAACCCCTTTTTCTTGGCTGTCATTCTTCCCTGCTGCCATATAAGAGGTGCCTTTCACCTCTACCATGATTAAGAGGCTTCTCTAGTGACATGGAACTGTAAGTCCATTAAATCTCTCATTTTTTAAAAAAATAAATTTCCCAATCTTGAGTATGTCCTTATCAGGAATGTGAAAACAGACTAATACACTTTCATTATTCTGCATATAAATATCAATTTTCCCAGCACAATTTATTGAAGAGACTGTTTTTTCCCCAATGTATGTTCTTAACACCTTTGTCAAAAATGAGTTCACTGTAGGTGTGTGAATTTGTTTCTAGGTTCTCTTTTCTGTTCCACTGGTCTATGTGTCTGTTGTTTTGCCAGTACCATGCTGTTTTGATTACTATAGTTTTGTGGTATAAAGTCAGGTAATGTGATTCCTCCAGTTTTTTGCTCAGGATAGTTTTGCTATTATGGGTCTTTTGCGGGTTTCATATAAATTTTAGGATTGTTTTTTCTATTGCTGTGAAAGATGTCCTTGGTATTTGGATAGGGATTTCATTGAATGTGTAGATTGCTTTGGGTAGTATGGACATTTTAACAATATTGAGTCCCCCAATCCATGAACATGGAATATCTTTCCATTTTTGTTGCTGCTTCATCTTGTGTCAATGTTTTATTGTTTTCATTCCAGAGATCTTTCACTTCTTTGGTTAAGTTTATTCCTAGGTATTTTATTTTATTCATACCTGGTGTAAATGGAATTAACTTCTTGATTTCTTTTTCAAAATGTTTGCTGCTGGCATACAGAAATGCTACTGAATTGTGTGTGTTGATTTTTCTATCCTACAACTTGACTGAATTTATTATCTGTTCTAATAGTTTTTTTTTTGGTGGAATCTTTAGTTTTTCCAAATATATCATATCATCTGTAAACAAGGATGATTTAATTTCTCCCTTTTCAATTTGGATGTCCTTTATGTTTTTTTCTATTCTTTGATTCCTCTGGCTACAATTTCCAGTACTATGTTGAATAACAATGGGAAAAGTGGGCATCCTTGTCTTGTTCCAGATCTGAGAAGAAAGGCTTTACATTTTTCCCATTTAGAAAGATACTAGCTGTGGGTCTGTCATGTGTGGCTTTTATTGTTTTAAGTCTGTTTATTCTATACCCAGTTTTATGAGGGTTTTTTATCATGAAAAGATGCTGAATTTTATCAAATGCTTTTTGAGCATTAATTGAAATGATAATATGGCTTTTCTTCTTCATTCTGTTGATATGATGTATCACATTGATTGATTTGCATATGTTGAACCATCCTTGCATTCTTGGCATAAATTCCATTTGGTCATAATGAATATCTTTATAGTTTTGTTGAACTTGGATTGTTAGTATTTTGTTGAAGATTTTTACATCAATTTTTATCAGATATATTAGCTGTCATTTCCTTTTTTGATGTCTTTGTCTGGTGTTGCTGTCAGGGTAATATTGGCCTCATAGTATGAGTTTGCAAGTATTTTCTCTTTCTCTATTTTTAAGAATAGTTTGAACACGGTTGGTATTAATTCTTTGTTAAATGTTTGGTATATTCAGCAGTGAAGCCTTCAGATCCTGGGCTTTTCTTTGATAAAAAATGTTTTTATTGACAGTTTTGATCTCATTGCTTATTATTAGTCTGTTCAGGTTTTGGATTTCTTCATGGTTCAATCTTGATACATATATTTGTCTATAAATATATCCATTTCTTCAAAGTTTTCCAATTTATTGGCATGTAGTTTCTCATAGCAGCCCTTAATGATCTCTTGAATTTCTGTGGCATTCTGTGTAATGTCTCATTTTTCATATCTGATGTTATTTATATGCATATTCTGTCTCTTTTTCTTAGTCTGGATAAAGATTTGTCAATTTTCTTTATCTTGTTACAAACATAACTTTTGTTTCATTGATCTTTTGTATTTTTTGTTTCAATTTCATTTATGTCTGCTATGATCCTCATTGTTTATTTTCTTCTACAACTTTTTGGGCTTGGTTTGCCCTTGCTTTTCTAGTTCTTTGAGATGTGTTGTTAGGTTGTCCATTTGACATTTTTCTACTTGTTTGATGAAGGCACTTGTTGCTGTAAACCTTCCTCTTAGTACTGCTTTTACTGTATCCTACAGTTTTTACTATGCTGTGCCTCCATTTTTATTTACTTCAAGAAATTTTTAAATATTCATAATTTCTCCATTGGTCCACTGATCATTCAGGAACATATTGTTTAATTTTTATGTGTTTTCATAGTTTTCAAAATTTCTCTTGGTTTCCAGTTATATTCCACTCTGCTCAGAGAAGATATTTGATATTCTTTAATTGGTTTTGAATGTTTTAAGCCTTATTTTGTGACCTAATATATTATCTAATCCTTGACAATGATCCATGTGCTGAAGAAAAAAAATATGTATTCTTCAGCTGTTGAATGAAATGTTCTGTAAATATCTATTTGGCCAATTTGGTCTGTAGTGCAGATTAAGTCTGATGTTTCTTTGCTGAATTTCTGTCAGAATAATCTGTCTAATGCCAAAAGTGGGCCATTAAAGTTTACAGCTATTATTGTATTAGAGCCTTTCTCTCTGTTTAGCTCTAATAATATTTGCTTTATATATCTTGGTGGTCCAGTGTTGTGTGCATACATATTTAAAGTTACTGTATCCTTTAGCAGAATTGACTCCTTTATCATATAGTGAGCTTCATTGTCTCTTTTTATACTTTTGGTCCTGGAATCTACTTTATCTGATACAAGTATAGTGACTCCTGCTCTATTTTGGTTTCCATTGGGATGGAATATCTTTTTTAAATCTTTTAATTTTCAGTCTATGTGTGTCTTTATAGGTAAAGTATGTTTCTTGTAGACAACAGGACACTGGGTCTTGTTTTTTCATCCATTCAGCCAGTTTATGCTTTTTGATTGTAGAGTTTATTCTGTGTACTTTCAGTGTTATTATTGATAAGAACTTATTCCTGCCATTTTGTTATTTTTGTTTTGTGTGTGTTTGTGTGTGCTTTTCTCTTCTTTATCTTATTTCTTTCTGTCTTTCTTTTAATATAGATGAATTTCTCAGATGGTGTGTCTTAATTTCTTGATTTTTAAAACTTTTTATGTCTACTTATTGTATGCTTTTAGATTTGAGGTTATCATGACGCTTGCAAATAATACATTATAACCCACTATTTTACACAGTTGACAACTTAATGCTGATTGCATAAACAACCAATCAAACAAGCAAAGAGAAAACTAATAAATTTCATCTCTCTGCTTTTTAACTTTGTGTTGTTTCTGTTTATATCTTCTTGTACCATTTATGTCCTGAAAGGTTGTTTGAGATACTATTTTTGATAGGTTCATCTTTTAGTCTTTCTGCTCTAGATATGAGTAGTTTACACATCACAATTACAATGTTATATACCATTCTGTTTTTCTGTGTACTTTCTATTACCAGAGAGTTTTGTACCTTCAGATGAGTTCTTATTACTCATTAACATTCTTTCCTTTCAGAATAAAAAACTCCCCTTCACATTTCTTGTATGAGAGTTCTGGTGTTGACAAAATCCCTCAAATTTTGCTTCTCTGAGAAAATATTTATCCTTTATGTTTGAAGCATATTTTTGTGGGATATACTATTCCAGGAATTTTTTTCCTTTAGCACTTAAATACATATTATGTCATAAAGGTCACATGTCTCTGCCTTTCTGGGATTGATTGCTGATGCATTATTTAGTTCATTTGGTTATGTTTTCCTAGATGGTTGTGATGCTTGTGGATATTTGCCACTCCCTCCAGAGGGAGATTATAAAACATATAATGGAGCTCCAATATATCTTATCTTTTATAACAGCATATGTTACCTTTTTTTCCTCTTGCTGCTTTTAGGAGCCTTTCCTCATCCTTGAAATTTGGGAGTTTGATTATTAAATGTTGAGAGGTAGACTTATATGGATTAAATCTGTTTGGTGTTCTATAACCTTGAACTTGAATATTTATATCTTTTTCTAGGTTTGGGAGGTTCTCTGTTAGTATCCGTTTGAATAAACCTTCTATCTCAATCTCTAATTCCTTTCTAAAATCAATAATGTTTACATTTTCCCTTTTAAGGATATTTTCTGTATCTTATTGCCATATATTACTCTTTTTGTTCTTTTTTAACTTCCTCTATACATTTTCATATAGTCTTTATTCAAGTTCACTAATTCTTTCTTCTGCTTGATCAATTCTGCTGTTAAGAGATGCAGATGCATTCTTCAATATGTCAGTTGAATTTATCAGCTATGAAATTTCTGCTTGATAATTTTTAAATTATTTCAATCTCTTTGATAAATATATCTGATAGAATTCTGAATTCCATCTCTATGTTATCTTGAATTTATTTGAATTTCCTTAAAACAGCTATTTTGAACTTTCAGCTTGAAATGTCACACATCTCTGTCTCTCTGGGATTAGCCACTGATTTATTATTTAATCTCACTTAGTCATGTTTTTCTGGGTGGTCCTGATGCTTGTGGATGTTCATCAGTGTCTGGGCATTGAAGAGTTAGGTATTTATTGTAGTTTTCACAGTCTGGGCTTCTTTGTATCTGTCCTTCTTGGGAAGGCTTTCTGGGTATTTGAAAGGACTTGGGTGTTGTGATCTGTGCTTGGTCACTGCAGCCATATCAGCATTAGAAGGTACCCCAAGCCCAGTAATGCTATAGTTTTTGCAGACTTGTAGAGGTACTGCATTTGTGGCCTTGGGTAAGATCCAGAAGTATTATATGGTTTACCAGAAAGACATTCTTATTCTCTTCCCTTAATTTCTCACAAACAAATGGAGTCTCTTTCTCTGTGGTAAGCTTCCTGGAGGTGGGTGAGGGGTGACACAAGCACCCCTTGGTCACCACTACTGGGACTGTTCTGGGTCAGAACTGAAGCCAGCACAGTGCTGGGTCTTTCCTAGTGTCCATTTTGGCTACTACCTGGCTACTACCTATATTCAATCAAGGCCCTAGGGCTCTACAAGTAGCAGGTGGTGAATCCAGTCAGGCTTGTGTCCTTCCATCTATGGCAATGAGTTCACCCTGGCCCTGCATATGTCCAGAGATGCTATTCATATGCCAGGGTTGCAGTCAGAAATGTTAGGAATCTACTTAGTGCTTTGTTCTACTGGGTCTGAGCTGGTACCCAAGCCACAAGACAAAGTCCTTCCCATTCTTCCCTCCCATTACTTCAAGCAGAGGAGTCTCTCCACATGTTCATGGCTAAACCAAGCCCATGGCAAACACTGCTTGGCTACTGCCCATGTCTACTCAAGCGCAAGGGCTCTTGAGTCAGTTTGTGGTGAATTCTGCTAATCCTGAGCCTCTTCCTTTAGGGAAGTGAGCTCCCCTCTGACCCAGAGTAGATCCAGAAATGTTTTCTGGAGTCAAGACCTAGAAATGAGACCCAAGAAGCCTACTTAATGCTCTACTTGACTGTGGCTGAAGTGGTACCCTAGCTGAAAGACAAAGGCCTCTTTACTCTTCCTTCTTCTTTTCTCAAACAGAAAGAGTCTTTCTGCATGGCCACCATGTCTGGGAATATGCTGGGTTACACCTGAAGCCAGCATGGCTCAGAGTCTCACCCAAGGTCTGCAGCAAGTACCGCCTGGCTACTTCCGGTTGTTCAGGGCCCAAGGAATCTTGAGTTGGCAGGTGATTAATCCTTCCAGGACTGGGTCCTTTCCTTCAAGGCAGTAGGCTCCCTTCTGGCCCAACATTTGTAGTTTGTATAGAAATGTTGTCTGGGAGCTAGGGCCTTGAATCGGGGCCTCTGGACTCTGATGCTATATTCTAACTACGGTTGAGCTGGTATCTTTGTTGCAAGGCAAAGTCCTCTTACTCTTTCCTCTCCTCCCAGAGTTGTCAGCTCTACTGCCTGGGTTGGAGGAGGAGTGGTGCAAGGACTCCCTTTGCCAACCCAGCTGGTGTCTCACTAGGTCTCATGTACTCCAAGTTCACTGGTTTCAAGCCCAGCACAGCACCAGGACTTTCCCAGGGATTGCAGTTCTTATAGCATAGATTGCCTTTCAAGTTTATTTAGGACCCCAGAGAACTTTAGCCACAATGGCAGGGTTTGCCAGAATTCAGGTTCTGACCACTGGGATGAGCAATCTGCTTCTGGCTAAGGGTGGTCTAAATGTTTCCTGTGTGGGTGCCTGCTGAGTTCTGCCCCCTATTGCTTTCTACTGTGACAGGGCAGCACTGAGTTCCAATGTGACGTCTCACAATCACTGCACTATCCCTCCAGCAAGCAAACAGATTTTCTCTCTGTGCCACATGGCTGCTGCTGTGTCCTGGGGGGAGGGGTGGTAAAGGTTACTCAAGACTCTTTCCTACCCACCTTAGTTCCTCTTTCCTTAATGTGATGTAAAAACCAAGTACTGTAATCACTCACCTGATATTTTGGTTCTTGTGAAGGTAGTTTTTTTGTGTGGATAGTTATTAAATTTGGTGTTCCTGTGAAGGAGACAATCATTAGAGGCTCCTATTCAGCCAACTTGCTCCACCTCCTGTCTCTGTAGATAGGTGTGAAGTGTCTCATGTGTGTCACTCTGCCAGACACCAGGGATGTTGCTGAGAATAAGAGAGAAAAGCCCTGACCTCATGGTGTTTATAAAAAGAATGGGAAGAGGTGATTAAGTGACAGAAAAAGAAACCAAATAACACAGTAGTTTTGAATGTTGGAGTTAGACCTAATGTTTGGTTGAACTGGAGAAGAGACCTAGAGGTGGAAGGCAACTAAGAGATCCCTATTTGCCATGCTAACTTATTTTTCTCTGTCCAAAGGCCTCTTCCAAATTTTCTTTTTTCCAACTATGAGGTAAAACTAGGAAGTCATTTCATTTTACCTCTGACATCCTTGCACACTGCTTTACATTTGTCGTTTCCTTTAAAGCACTTCTCAAAGTTCAAATTATGCCTCCCAGCTCAAATATACTGTTATCTGTAAAACAAGCCTTTCCTCTGCCTGGCCAGCCCCCTCTTGCTTTCACCATATTCTTAATCTTTTTTTTTTTTTTTTTTTTTTTTTTTGCTTCCTGAGACCTTCCATAGCTCTGCCATTTCTAATGGATATGGGAGTTTTTTCTTCTTTTCTTCATCTCCTCCTCCTCCTCCTTCTTCTTCATCTTCTTTCTTCTCCTTCTCCTTCTCCTTCTTCTTTCTTCTTTCTTCTTCCTTTCTGAGACAGAGTCTTACACTGTCAGCCAGGCTGTAGTGCAGTGGCACAATCTCGGCTCACTGCAACCTCTGCCTCCCAGGTTCAAGCAATTCTCCTGCCTCAGCCTCCCAAGTAGCTAGGATTACAGATGCCTGCCACCATGACCAGCTAATTTTTTGTATTTTTAGTAAAGACAGGGTTTCTCCATGTTGGCCAGACTGGTCTCAAACTCCTAACCTCAGGTTATCCACCCACCTCAGCCTCCCAAAGTGCTGAGATTGCAAGCGTGAGCCACCGCACCTGGCCAGTAAGTTTTATGAAGAAAAAGATGACATAATTATTTGATTTATAATGCCTTTCCACTACTAATTGATCATCAGGCTAGAGACCAACTGTATTAGTCAATTTTCACACTGCTATAAAGAACTACCTGAGACTGGGTAATGTATAAAGAAAAGAAGGCGTAATTGACTCACATTTCTGCACGGCTGGGGAGGCGTCAGAAAACTTATAATCATAGCAGAAGGTGAAGGAAGGCACATCTTACATGGCTGCAGAAGAGAAAGAGAATGAGGAGGAACTTTCAAACACTTTTAAACCATCAGATTTCATGAGAACTCACTATCATGAGAGCAGCATGGGGGAAACCATCCCCATGATCCAATCGCCTCCCACAAGGTCCCTACCTCAAGACTTGGGCATTACAATTTGAGACGGCATTTGAGTGGGGACACAGAGCCAAACCACATCACCAACACATCTAAGAATTAACTTATCATTGTCAAACTCTGACCTCGACTTTCTATTTATTTTACTATTACAAGCTCTCCCCTTCCCATATATCCAGACTACTGATGCTCTGTCCCTTTTTTCTTCCTTTTTTGAGGAAGAATATTTTGTTGTCCAGATGAGAAGCAAATGTGTGGAATAATTGGGTTATTTCTCCAGACAGTAGAATGGGTCCTTAGGTAGCTAGTGAAGTGTCTGAGCTGGCATCTGCATATTGAGAAGGAGTATGCAAGCACATTTTTAGTAACTTTAATGAGACTTCTGTACCCTTGACACTCAGAGCCAGGTGTATCAGACAAACTAGAAAAACAGCAAGAATACACACTTTATCCCAGAGAAGTTTGACCCAGAACAAAAGTCTCCAAATTTTCAGTGACATTGGAATAGGAAAGTCCAGCTCTTTGAAAATACAGTTAAAAGAGCACAGGGCCAATAAGTTATTTCTATTTCTCAATTTCTCTCCGTCAGCACTAAATATATCAGTTCTTCAAATTTATCTTAGCAAAAATATAAATAAATAAATGTTGATAATTCTTTAAGTATGAAATAAAGACAAAGTTTAGTTTTGACAATATGATACTTCTAACCCAAAAGAAAATATATGATTGTAACTGGGATAAATGAAGGTTTTATTGAAAAATTTTATTGTACAGAAATACTTTTCAGATTAATGAAGAGGAAAGGAAGCTAATATTTATAAAATGTCCCGTGTTTTAGACACTGTGCTATAATTTTTCTACAAAGCTGTAGTCAAGTACAATGAATTAGACACATAACAATCCAAATGCTAATGCAATTTTTAAAACTTGAAAAATAGTATACTTTAACTTGCTGCTTTTTTCATGAGTTATTGATTATAAAGTTGAAAAGAAAAAGTGATTTTAAGTGGTTGCAGTGAGATTGCTGTAGATGAGATTGCAGCTGATTTTCAACACTGAGGACTTATCAGAATCAGCAATCTTGATTGGAAGTCCAGGTTAAATATAAGACTGCATTTACAAAGCAGTGGCTTGTTGTGTCAGCCAAACTGTTACATTACTAACTCTTATTAACTTTTAGTTTGCGTGTGTAGAAGGTAGTGGATAAAAATAGTTTCATTTTATATAAAAGGAAGCATAGATACAGAGAAGCTAAATGGTTTTTATTTAACCTTCCACAGAAGATTGACTGATACTGAATTAAATTTAACTCCTGCCTACAGGAATTTATGGTCTGGATGTTACCCTTTTTCTACATGAAAATAAATTCTTATTAGGCTATCTGTGTAGTTTTAACTCTCAATTCCTGAGGATTAAGATGTTAAATACACCCACTACTCTTACCCCCTCCTTTCTTCCCTCTGCCCACAATCTAATCCATAAAGAAACTCAAGACCTGGACCTTCTGCAGTAAGACCTCATTATCCAGCAATGCTAGAATGAGTAAGGGGACCAAAACACAGATAGCAGTCCACTCAGTTAACACACACCATTTCTGAAATAGTGCTCCTTGCCATTATCAGAGAAGAAAATCAAAGTGAAAATATAAATCAAGGAAAGCAAAATTATTTTAACATTTAAATGGATTATTTTAGAATTTTGTAGGTATTATTATTGAATACAACCTAGTCCCCCCAAATTTATTGGGACAAACATCCCAATCATTTCAATATGAATTTCATCTAGGTAAGACTGGAAAAATAATGCATCAAATCTGCATGAATATCACAAGGGAGCAATGTCACCTTTGAGAGTTGTACCCTTCTCTACAGGCAGCAGGAGGGTTGCAAGAGGTCAGGTCTAGGAATCAGTACATGTATGGTTTGGTCTTAGCTCCACCCTCTCTTTATTACCTGGGGCTATCACTTGACTTGTTAGCGTTTCAGTATCCTTCCTCATCGGTAAAATGAATATATTCTTTGTAACTCCTTTAGAGGTGGCTCTCACTACCTTTGACTAAGGAAGAGACCAAGATGTGTGGCAGATCTGTATTGTATTGCATCAATTTAGCTAGACTGGAACCACATTTCCCAGAATCCCCTTCCCAGCATAGTTTCCCCTTAGTTTGGGCCACAAGAAGTTTAGGCAAGATTTGGAAGGTGGAAGTGATGTAGCACCATCTTCCCTTTTTATACCTGGAAGCTCAGGGAAGAACGTGAGGCACTGCTGCCTCTCACTCACAGTGTTGTTCGTCTGCCAGCCGGCCTGGATGGTGTGGAGCAGCAGCTAGGCCAGCCTCCAGAGCACCTACAGTCCCTGCTGGGTTGCCCTTCAGCTTCCTGGACTCCTGGGTCAGGGGCATGTTAAGCTTTATGATGAAGAGTCTGGTTTCACCTAGAGATACTTTAACGTCAAAATTGGAGGCTTTTAGGGGAGACATTGACAAGAGTTTCAGTTTATCCTTTTTGGTTACAGGTCATCAGTTCCTTGCTTCCTCCATTTCACATCCATTTGCCCTTCCCAAATGCCTGCCCTGCAGACTCCAGGGTGCAGCTTCAGGTACAGAGGAAATAGCATCACACAGACTTAAATCCCACAGTTGCATAAGGTTGAATCTCTACAATATATTATTTATCATATTTTATATATATATACACAGAGAGAGAGAGAGACACAGTGATAGACAGATATGTATTCATGTATGTGTACCATTGATTTTGCTTCTCCGATTGAATCCTGACAGATATAGTTATATCTGAAAAACATGGACCGTTGATCTGAATATTCTCAGCATCAAGCTTATTGCTTATCTTAGCAAGTACTCAACAAATTATTAAATCCAAAGTATTTATTTGGCAAACATCCAAACATTAAACAAACCTAGGGGTTTTTTTGTTTGTTTGAGACAGGGCATGTCACCCAGGCTAGAGTGCAGTGGCAAGATCTTGGCTCACTGCAACTTCCACCTCCTGGGCTCAGGTGATACTCCCACCTCAGCCTTCCAAGTAGTTGGGACTACAGATGTACGTCACCACACCTGACTAATTTTTGTATTTTTAGTAGAGACAGTGTTTCTCCATGTTGCTCATGCATGCTGATCTCAAACTCCTGGGCTGGGGTGATCTGTCTCCCAAAGTGTTAGGATTACAGGCATGAGCCACTGTGCTTGGCCATGTATTTTTAAAAATGCAATGATCACCAAAAATAAACAGCAACTAGCTAATGAATGGTTTTCCTTGAGAATTTATTTGTCAGACAAATTATCTAAGAAAAGTTTTCTGCCTTAATCAGATCAACTTATATATAAGTTTGCTATGTCTTGTCTGGTTCTTTGATATAAAATTAAAACTTGTAAAATTTAAATATAAAAATACTTTATTTAATTTTTTATTTTTAATGAAACAAACAGGAAGCTGTTTGTAGCCAGTTAGTGGTGATTATTTCAGATTATAAATAAATATTTGTAATGAGATAAAAATAGCAAACACATTTGAAGTGGATAATATTCTTATTTATAAGTGGAATGTTATTACTTTTTTATTCTCAAAGATAAACATAGTTACTGGTTTCAACGGTGATTGCAAAGCTAAAACCAAGTTAATGTTAACTGAATTTTTACCAAAAAGAAAATATAGGCATATTTTTGAAATTTTTGAAAACTGTAGAGATCTTTATTGGCCTCAAAAATATTTCTCCCATTTAAAATCATCATGTCATATAATATGACTCTGCAAAAGAAATAACTCTAATGGAGTACCAATGACTTAGAAAGTCAAGGAACTGGAGCTAGATACAATCTTGGGAGTGGAGTAGCCACTGGGACCTTGAGGTACAGAAAGTCAAGGGACTTATAGCCAGGCAGGTAGGACATCACAAATAGAATGTTAGTAAGCAGGGCCCCAGTACTTGGAGGGATGTGAGAAGAAGATGATGTAAAATTGATGCAATTTCTGGACCAAGATTGTAGGCCATGAGTTCAGGGACTGGATTATTCATTAATCTGTTCCCTATATTTTCCCTTCCTCTTGTTTCTCTGGAGCCATGTTTATATCTAAACCTGGCCTAAATCGGCAATCACATTGTTATGTTTAGTTATGTTCCAGCCCATAGTTCTTTCCAGAATTAGAGTGAAAGGACCTTATACATTCACTACACATGGTGAGAGGTGACAATGTGCTAGCAGCCCTCACTCTTGGCGTGCACCATGCCTGAGCCTCCCCAACAAGCACCGCCCCCTGTGCTGCGGTGCCTGGTCCCATCAAACGCCCAACGGCTGAGGAGTGCGGCCACACGGTTTGGGACTGGCCCTCAGCTCCACCTGCTTCCCAATGCAGGATCCACTAGGTGAAGCCAGCTGGGCTCCTGAGTCTAGTGGGGACTTGGAGAACTTTTATGTCTAGCTAGAGGATTGTAAATGCATCAATCAGCACTCTGTGTTTAGCTCAGGGATTGTAAAGGCACCAGTCAGCACCCTGTCAAAACGGTCCAATCAGCTCTCTGTAAAATGGACCAATCAGCAGGATGTGGGTGGGGCCAGATAAGGGAATAAAAGCAGGCTGCCAGAGCCAGCCGCAAGGGTTGCCTTCCACACTCTGGAAGGGTTGTTCTTTTGCCCTTTATAATAAATCTTGCTGCTGCTTTGTCTTTGTGTGCACGCAGCCTTTATGAGCTGTAACACTCACTGTGAAGGTCTGCAGCTTCACTCCTGTCAGTGAGACCACGAACCCAACAGAAGGAAGAAGCTCCAGACATATCTGAACATCTGAAGGTGCAAACTCCAGACATACCATCTTTAAGAACTGTAACACTCACCACAACGTCCCAGCTTCATTCTTGAAGTCAGCAAGACCAAGAACCCACCAATTCCGGACATAATGGCATCTCATGGATGTATCACAGCATCTCAAATTCAACATGTTCAGATCCTGTTTTGGCCAGATCCTCTTCCTCTTTTCTGCATTCCTTCACTCATCTATTGTTTCTATTAAACATATGCTGAATGCCAACCAGGTACCAAATCCTAGAAATGTAGCAACAAATTAGAAGGTCCCAGGCCACAAGAAATTTAGTCTGGTGCAGCAGTTTGGAACTCTAGCTACAAAATGGGATCACCTGGAGAATCACTATGTTGATTTCTTTAAATAGAAATCCTGCTGGGACTTTGGTTGGAATTTAAATTAATCTATAGATAAGTTTGGAAAGAACTGGTAATTAACAATAGTCTTCGAATCTATGAACATGACATATCTCTTATTTAAATCTTTGATTTATTTCATGGGTGCTTTTTAGTTTCTGCATACCGATCTTGAATGTTTTTTGTTAAAGTTATTCATAAGTATTTCACGGTTTTGGTTCTATTGCAACCAGACTTTTAAATTTTAATTTCTAAATATTTATTGATAATGCATGAAAATATTACTGGTTTTTAAATAGTAACCTTGTATACTGAAGCCTTTCTAAATTCACTTATTAGTTTATGGATTATTTGGGATTTTTTGTAGAGGAAGTCATATTGTCTGTGAATAAGGACAGTTTTATTTCATCTTTTTTATCTGTATGAATTTTATTTCCTTTTTCTTGCCTACTGCAAGGACCTTTATTACAATATTGCACAGGAGTGGGGAGCGTGGATAGCCTTACCTTGTTACACATGTAACATTGGTAACGGTTTTCAGGAAGATATCCTGTAGACGATTTTGAGTAATCAAATGAATATTTTAGGAGGGGGACTCCATTTGTAGGGTGAAAGGAGAGTGGAGTTTAGAGTGAGATATACTGGGCTTAAAAGCTGGCTCTCCCATTCACCAGATTTCTAGCCTTAAATGACTTAATTGTAAAATTGAGGAACTAATACTTATTTCACAGATTTTCATGAGACTTAACAGAGATAATGTATAGAAAGAACCTGGGATAGTGCCTAGCATCTAAGAATGTTCATACAATCCCATCTCTACCATACAAAGTCATCTCCACTTTGTGACTTTTTAACCTCTCCAGGCCTCAAGTTTCTCATTAGTAAAAATAGATGTAAGTTATAATGCCCACTTCTAAGGGTCATTGTGGGGATTAAATTATGAATTTAAGCAGAGTAAATAACACACTGCCAAAACAGATGAGGTACTATATAGATGTTAACTACGATTATCAGCATCATTTTTGTTACCATTATTACAATGCTAGCTCACTTCAAGATTGGTTATTTATTGCCGCATAAGAAACCACTCTAAAAATCTGTGGCTGAAAAATAAAAATCATTTACTTGCTCATGATTTTGTAATGGGGAAAAGTCTGTGCTTTGCATAATATAGGCTGGAGAACCCATGATAACTTCACAGTCATGTCTGGGGCCTCCACTGGGTTGGTCAAGTGGCTATGGCAAGGCTGAGCTTCTCTTTCTTTGTAATCTCACATCATCCATGGCTTTTCTCCACATAGCCTTCCTCTTCAGTGCAGTAGTGTAAGATTTTTAAATAGTTGCTCTGGGCTCTGAGAGGGCAAACACAAAAGCTACAAGGCCTCTTAAGGTATATGCTTGAAAAATCTCAGAATGTGATTACCACATTCTGACATTTAAAATGAGTTACTAAAGCCAGTCAGATTTAAGGAAAAGGAAATAAACCCATCTCTTGATGAAGGATAGCAAAGTCACCTTGTAAACTTACGTAACTCATGTGGCCATCTTTGGAAAAAATTTACCTCAATTTTTGCACACTCCTTTGGGAATAGCCTCAGTTAACTATGGTCACAAGTATATTTGCATTGGACCAACAAATCTCAAAAATACCTTCCAAGTCAGCTGTCGACTCAAATTGTTATGTAGCAATGTGTAGGCAAGGGCTTCTCTGTGTGCTACTGCAGGGTCCTGCCAGGTGGGCTGGCTGCATCTTGGCAGGAAGGCCTCTGGATGTGGACTTTGAATTTTTTCCTACTGAGCACAACTACAGCCTCATTTATTTAATGGCCATCAAAGTCTTTGTGCTAATTGACTGTCTTTGCTGGCCGTGAATAAAGGACTCACACCTGAAGAGAAGAGACTTCTTAAAAGAACGCAGACTTCTTAAATATACAATTGCAACTGTGGTTTCTCAGTACAATTATCAGTTTCTTGTTTATTTTTAAAGCATGTAAATTATCTGTATTTGCAAAACTATCTTGATGTATTAAAGCTGGCGATTTTACTACTAAAGTAATCATTTCAGGTCTGTCCACAGTTCTATTTTGATAAGCAAAACTTGGCATGCATAGCCTTCCAGGCTCAAAATGTAATTCCTACTGGGGAGCTAAAATAAGGTTTCCACCTGGCCACTTTAAAAATTAAATGATTTTTAAAGTGTTGTTTTTCTACGATGTCCAAGCAGATCTTGGCAAGACTCGGAAACGCAGCTGTTCTTTTCACCATGTCAATGTTACTTAATTAATCCATGAGGGCTAGACTTCCTGTAGTTACTACTGATCTTATCCAGCACCCTGTTTGAGGCCAACATCAGCATTTTGCAATATTACCCTCTTCTCTCCCCTCCTAATAAATCCAACTTCTAAAGTATTAGCAATGTCAGCAGGATTCACAGAATGTTACTTAACAGGTCAACAAAACTTTCAATTCCCCCTCCTTAGACCTATGATCTCTTCTCTGTGAAAGTTCTCTCACTACTAGAACCCTATGTCTCCTCTCTGCTTTCTTGAAACCACTTTATTCTCACAAGCAATCCTAAACTTGGATACTCTACTCAACTAAACTAAGCCTTCTATGACTGGTTTTCCTCATCCCCTTTCTCCTAGAAAAGCAGCTATGGGATTATAAATGTTTATAGGGTGGGTTCAGTAAAAAGAAGTTCCTTCCCATCTATCCCCATTCACTTTATCGAAGATTTCACTGAACAAGGCAAATCTTGAGGCAGAGAGAGAAAAGTAGGGTGGGGAGTGTTAGGGAGCAATAAGGAGCTCTACTTGTAAGAAAAATAAAAAGCAACAATCTGTTATGGGAAAGAACTTCTTTTTATCCTTGATTTTTCCATTCATCTATCAGACTCTTGCCCCTCAGATTATCAAGTACAAAAATAAAATGTACCGTTGCCTGGCCAAAACAACCAGCCATGAAGTTTGATTTAAACATGTCACCTTCTACCATGAATCCAGCACTAAGCAAGGCAGAGGAGGTGCAGCCCAATTCTCTTTCCATCTGAAAACTATCAACTTTCTAGAGACTCCCAGATATGTGATTTCTAGAGAGCAAGATAGTACAGGAAAAAATTAGGCACATAACAGGTTATTAAAAGGTGAAAGCTATAAAATTCAGAAAAGCCAAGTGCTCAGAATCAACTGGGGCAGTCAGAAAAGGTTTCGAGATCTGACCATGCTGGAGTGGTGACATCATGGCCCAGACAATGTATTTTTAGTAGATAAAAAGTTTGGGGTTGGCAGGTGTTTTTGTTTCTGTTTTTCATTATTTTGAAGCCATCAACTCATTACCCTCTGGCTTGCAGAGTTTCTGAAGGAAGTCTGCTGTAATTCTAACCTTCATTCTTCTCTATGTATTTCTTCTCTAATACGTTTCTCTAAGATTTTTTTTTTTTAATTTCTGCCAGTTTTCAAGTTTTTTGTCTATCCTTGGTTTTTAGGTGTTTGAGTATAGTGTATCTAAATGATTTTGGGGGGTATTCATCCTGAATGTGGTTAATATTCTTGGGTCTATGGTTTGATATATTCTATTATCCTTGAAAAAAACTCAACTATTATGCCTTCATATATTATTATACCCTATGCTCTCTCTTTTCTTCATTGCAGATTCCAATTACACCTATGTTAGCCTGTTTGATATTATCTCAAACTCCTGAATGCTCTGTTTTTTATTTCTTTCACTCTTTTTCTCTTTGAATTTCAGTTTGAGTAATTGATATTGGCCTATCTTCAAATTCACTAATTCTTTTCTAAGCTGTATCAAGGCTACTGATGAAAGCATTCTTCATCTCCATATGTTTTGTTTCTAGCATTTTCATTTGACTCTTTCCCATATGCTCCATCTCTTTACCAAAATTTCCAATCTGCTACTGCATGTTTCTACCTTTTCCATATTAAAGCATCTAACATGTTAATCATATGTATTTTAAACCTCCTATCTGATAGTTTCAATATCTAGATCACCTGTGAGTCTAGATGTGTTCATTGCTTTGTCTCTTCATGAGGGCTTTTGTTCCATTGATTTCTGTGTATCTCATAAATTTGTGATTGTGAGACATAGTGTGTCTAACAGTGAGCCTAAGGAAAATAATAGTTATGCCTGGAAAGTTGAATAAATTTAATTAAGAGCTGGCTTTTTAATTTATTATTATTGCCATGGTTACCTTCAGTGCATCATCAGCTTCAAATTCCTCTGGCATTATCTTTCACTTTTTATTAATATAATTGAGTTGCTTGCCATTTCTAAACCAATTACTAGCAAGGAAAGTGGAATTACCATGACTGATTTAGACTAGCAAGTGGGAGTAATTCCCTGAGTCCATGGATGTGTCCAGATTCCCAGCAGCATTTAGCTATTCAGTTTCCTAAGAATGCCATGGTTTTGTTAGTAAAGAGAAAGAGAGAAATGACTAATAGGTATACAGTCAACTTTTAAGTTTATGCCAAGACTAAAGCATGGTGACTTTTGTAGATCACCTTAACTCTTACGTTTACAACTGCATGTCTGGCCTTAAGAACTTGCCACTCTGATGACAAGATGGAGAGCTAAACCTAAATAAGAAGTTTTCTTCCTGCTTCGCCTCCATACCTCACATTATGGGACAGAGCCCCTGATCCACCAGCACCACCTGAGGGTCTGGAAACCACCCCAGCGATGGAAGAGGACCAGGAGCTGGAGAGAAAAATATCTGGATTGAAGACTTCAATGACTGAAGGCGAGAGGAAGACAGCCTGGAAATGGTCCAGGCAACTGGAACAGATAGACACTGTGTGACATTGTATTGCACGAGGAAGACCATACCCTAGGAAATTCTCTACATTACATGATCATGAAGAACCCAGAAGTGGAATTTTGTGGTTACACTACGACCCATCCTTCAGACAGCAAAATTAATTTACGCATTCAGACTGGAGGTACCCTTCCAGCTGTTGAGCCATTTCAGAGAGGCCTGAATGAACTCATGAATGTCTGCAAACATGTGCTTGACAAGTTTGAGGCCAGCATAAAGGACTATAAGGATCAAAAAGCAAGCAGAAATGAATCCACATTCTAGTCCCTTATGCAGTATACAAGGAGAACTGTCCTCTAGGATATTCTCTTCCTGATGGTGCAGAACCCAGAATTAGACGTTTGTGGTTACAGCATACTCTGTTCTTCAGAAAGGCATGATTCTAGCTGTTGACCCCTTGCAGCTGTTGGAATCTCTGCAAGAACCTCTGTATTCTTCTAATAAATTCCCTCTTGTATTTTTTTTTTAAAGAAGTTTTGCAGAACCCAGGCCAATTTATATTTCTTACTCTAAAATGCCACCTTGTAATATCTGGTCCAGCTGTGTCCTTGAATATATGCTGAAGTCACAGATTCTTCTACAGTATATTGGACTGGGTGATGGTGAAAAGGGAGATTTGGTTTATGCTTTTCCTAGAATAGTAGCTCTCAAACTCTAATGATGCATCTGCGCAATCACTCTCTTCCTGGCATATTCTCAAAATAAAAATAACTAACATTCACATATTTACCAATCATGAAACTCTTTTGCATATTAAGCTCCCCCAAACACAACAACAACAAATGAGCCAGCTAACAATCAACTGCCCACGTTATTTATACCAAAACATCCTGCCTCTAATTTGTTGTACCTTCATCATCTAGGTGATGTCACCCTTTCCTTTTATTGATCCTTCTCTTTAAGTTTTTTCCCAACATGTGCCTAGTACCTTCCTAATATTTATGGTTATCCAATCAGAATTTCTTAAAGTGCTGCAAATTATTTTCCCCACGATTCTTATTAAAGTTACTGTCTTAGTCCATTTTCTCTTATTATAGCGGACTACCACAAGTTGGGTAATGTAAAAAACATGAAAGTTTATTTAGCTCCTGACTCTGGAGGCTGGGAAGTCTCAGAGCATGGTGTCAATATCTGCTGAGGGCCTTTTGCTGCATTGTAACATGGAAGAAGGAATCACATGGCAAGAAGACAAAAGCAAGAGAGCCAGAGACAGCTTACTTTTATAACAGCCATTCTCAAACACAGCCACTTCCATGATGATAAACCCACTCCCATTGATAGCAACATTAATCCATTAATGAGTGCAGAGGGATTACATTTTCAACACATGAATTTTTGCGGGACACATTCAAACATTACAAATTCCTATTTATGAGTGCCCTGGCTTCAAACTATTTGTAAGGAGGGAAATTCTTCTTCCCAACTCACATCAAGATGTAAATTATTGACAAAAGGTAGTGATGGGATAAAAAATGAATTAGGTGTTTTCTTATATCTTTGTAAATGATTCAAACCTGAATTAGGTATTATTTTACTACAAGTTTGTGAGAAAACATAAAATTCTGTACATAGTCAAGTAAAATGCAATCACCACTTTGTCTTTTAAAGTCTAAAATAGTTTTTAATTGATAGTGATTATGGAAAACATACATTGTTATTATAATAGATGTTTTAGTTTATATCACGCTTACATTTACTTAAAATGGAATATTTCAAAGAAAAAATACAATTAGGCTTAAATTTTCTATTAATTACTTCCATGACTGTATGTGTCCTGCAATTGTCAAAATGTTCCGTGGCTTTGGGGATGCAGCAGAGGAAAATTGAGGCTATGCCTTTGTCAAATGACATTAGTCCATAAAATACTCATAGTTCCTTATATTTCTTTTAATATTTTGTGACACATTATGGAGGTATAGACTGTTACACAGTTTCGCTTCAGCAAGGATTTAGATGAAAAGCTGCTCTATCTATCTATGAAGGCAGTCCCCAGTTCTCAAACATTATTTGTACATTAATCTCATCAAAGAAAAATTTGAACTTTATGAGACCTTTTCAGAAACCTAAAAGGCTATCAATGTCTTTAAAAAGATAAGAAGGGGCTGAGCATAGTGGCTCACGCCTCTAATCCCAACACTGGGAGGACAAAATGGGTGAACTGCTGAGCTCAGGAGTTTGAGACTAGCCTGGGTGTTTTAACATGGTGAAACCCTGTCTCTATCAGCAATTCAAAAATTAGCTGGGTGTCATGGCCCCCATCTGTGCTCCCAGCTACTCAGAGGCTGAGGTGGGAGGATCATTGAAGCCCAGAAGTTGAGGCTGCAGTGAGCAGTCATTGTACCACTGCATGTCAGCCTGGGTGACAAAGTGAGACCCTGTCTCAAAAAAAAAAAAAAAAAAGATAAAGATAAAGATAAGATGGGGGTGGTGAAGGAAGATCTTTGCCAGGAAACAAGAAATACCCTGGAGCACAAATGTTTGGCATCCTCTCCTTGCAAACCATATTGGTCTAATATCTTAACTATCTCTCATCTAGCCAACAACAATAGTCTCTGAATGATCTTGATTCCACTCTTGAGCTTCCATGTCTGCTCTCCACACTGAAGTCAGAGAGGTCTTTAAACATTTTTAAATGATATAAATGATATGATATAACATTTTATTTTTACTACTTTTACTATTTTACTACTCTAGTCTTCTTTCTGCTACATGAGCACATCAATCTGATTCTAACTTCAGGGACATTTCACTGCCACTCCCTTAACCCAGAATTCTATTTATGCTTTTCATGTTTAACTTTTGTGAGTACTATAAATATATATGTGTATATATGTGTATATATATATATTTATGGGGTAGATGAGATGTTGTGACACAGGCATGCAATGCGTAATAATCACATCATGGAAAATGGGGTGTCCATCTCCTTAAATATTTATCATTGTGTTACAAACAATCCAATTATACTCTTTTAGTTATTTTTGAAATGTACAATTAAATTATTGTTGAGTATAGTCATCCTGTTGTGCTATTGAATAGTAGATCTTATTCACTCTATTTTACACTCATTAACCATCCCCAACTTCCCTCCACCCCCACTCACCTCACCCTTCCACTACCCTTCACAGCCTCTGATAATGATCCTTCTATTCTCTATCTCCATGAGTTCAATTGTTTTTATTTTTAGATCTCATAAATAAGTGAGAACATATGATGTTAGAATTTCTGTGTCTGGCTTAATTAACTTCACAGAAAGGTCTCCAGTTCCATCTATTTGTTGCAAATGACAGAATGTCATTCTTTTTATGACTGAATAGTACTCCATTGTGTTGATAAGTGAAAAAGTTCAGCCAAATTAAATTTAAAGGAGTTTAATAGAGCAACAAACAATTTGTGAATTGAGCAGCCTCCAGAGCTAGAGTAGGCTCTGAGACACCAGTGCAGTCATGTGGTAGAAGAAGATTTATGGACAGGAAAAGAAAGTGACTTACAGAAAATGAAAGTGAGGTACAGAAACAGCTGGACTGGTTACAGCTTGGCTTTTGCCTCATTTAAACATGAGTTGAACAGTTGGCTACATTTGATTGGCTAAAAGTTGGTGATTGGCACAAGTGTAGGCTATGATGTATTTACACCTTCACTTGTTCACAATGTACAGAAAAGCCTTTAGATTGAAATTAAAATATGTAAGGAGGCAGCTTTAGGCTAAATTTGATTGAGCAATTCTTCCCTTTTGGTCATCTTCTCAATTTTGAGAGATTGACCAAAACTTTAGTCATTGATGTCACTATCACCATTGTAAATGTATTTATTTGGTCTTGAAACCCTCTTGGAAACAGTAGAACAGTGGGTTTTGCAAGGTGGGAACAAAGACTTCAGGCTATTATTTTTTTAAGGGTTAGAGTAGAAGGTACCTCCTTATGCTGGAATGTCTTGTTAAGAGGATAAAACAAACAAACAAGGAAACAAAAAACAGGACCTGGTATGTTCTGGATATGTGTTTTCTCCAAGTCTTAGTGTGACTATGTCACATTTAACATGAGTGACTCCATTTTGGTTTGGTCTGACCCACTGGGGCCTAGTGCATTACCTCAGTCCAAAACAATAGCCTCCCATAATTTTGTTTAAAAATTCCCCCACTTTGGTCAGGTTCTCACTTAGGCAAAAGTGTGTCCAAACCTTAAGGTCTTAGCAGCACTCTCAGTTACCATCATTTTGGATTTTTGGTCTCAGCATGTCATTCATAGGGTACAGTGCTCTCATGGTCTCACATTTCCTTCAGCTCTTGTCATTCCAGTTAAAGAGAGACCATTTGATATTCTGGAGATGGCCGCATGCAAACATTTAAAACTTTTGAGAGGATATAGTGCACCAGGGAGACTACTGTTATGACTATCAGGACGATAACACCAAGAGTTTGGAGTATGCTCCTTAGCCAGGATCCCTATAAACCAAACCACCTAAAATTAAATAGATCAGAGAATTAGCTAGATAAACAGTCTACTTGCTTAACTAAGCAGTCTCTTAGTTTATCCCCTACAACTGAATCTCTATAATCTACATTTGATGTATTTCTCCATAGACCACAAGTGCCAGCAGCTGCACAGATACTTCTGTTTAGCCAGTAAGTAATCTGGAGCAATTCTATTATTTACCATAACTTTCACAAGAGATTTTAAAGTCTGTTATGTACCATGGCCTTTCAAGTAGAATCTTCTATAGAGCATATAATGAGGTATTCATTTATAATCATTGCCTCTTTTACTCCAAACTATGGAACAAAAGACCTAACAAATGAAGTGCTTCTAGAAGAGTGAAGGCCTCCTGACAATGTTCTCTTTAACCCATGGTGTGGGTAAAGAGGAGTAAACCAATGTTTTGTTTCTGACTGATTATGGGGCACTAAATCTACCACTAAAGTTTCTTACTTATGCTGAGTCTTCCTCTTTCATCTATCAAGTGTAAGGTTATCTATGTATAAGGCTGGCTGCAAAATCCTTCACAAATGAAAGTATACCCCATGAGTGCACACGATGGATCCCCTTTTCACTTCTATTTTCCATAGAGGCATAAACAAGGAAAAAGTATTCAAAGATAAGAGTCTCATGACACTAGAAGTCTTAATCCATGATCCTGGGAAATGCTGTTCACAACAAGGATGCCGTCTTTTTGGAGGGAGAAACATCCCTGATTAGCTTTACCTTAAGGAAATTTTGAAGTTCCAAGAGTGTGGAGGGAGCCTTCTCAGGGATTGTAAGATTATGAACCCAAGGTTCAAGGTCTTAAAGTCTTGCTGCAGTGTGGATGGCAAGGGCAGTCTTTCTCATATGTTCTCAGAAGATCCAATCTTCAGGTTCTGGATTGTGAGTCCTCAGTCAGTGAATCATCAAAAGCTTTCTTTACCTGGGGAAAATACACCATGGCATAATGATCTACTGTCATAACATCAGCCCCATGGGAAAACTTTTATACGACCAGAAAATATGCATTGAAAATCACAATTCAATGAGATACTTCTATAAATGTTTAAACGGCCCATCAGGTAGCTAAATGTACCTGAAACTGTCTTCCCAGGAATATGGGTTTCACAAACCAAACATTGGTCTTAAACTAATTTAGCAATTTAGAAGTTATCACACCAACATATACTTAATCTGGATAAGTTTATCTTTTCCATGATGAGTCATGGAATACGGAACTTTTAATAACAAAAGCTTTAAGTACTCAGGAAGGACAAGGTATCCATCCTGGTTCTTCATGAGCCCATGTTTAACATTAACTTATGCCCTTTTGAATACTGGTTATTTATCCAATTTAGGTGCATAGCACTGATAACTGATGGGTTATCATAGGTAATTTGACTTAGACCATGGAGTTTATTTAAATTGTATGTATAAACAATTTCAGTATTGGCTGATTTAGCATGAAAATCTGGCAATGTATTTACTTTGTATTCAATTAATTTTTGTGCTACTCGGGGTAGCAGTTTTATAAAGTAGTCAGTCTTTTTTATTAAAATTCCAGGAATTTTTACCCGCTTCAAATGATGTGATTCTAAATTTACCAGAAACCCGTATTCTAGCAATCTTTTCAGGATCCTTTCCATTCTTTCATGAAACTCCTGAAAGACACCACATTCTAGGATTTCGCATGCTTAAAGTTTTCAAAAACTGCATCAGCATTAAGCAATTAGCTGTGGAAATGACTTTAAATAGTCACAGTTAAAGATACAATTGACAAGGAAATTTGGTTATTTCTGTGGTCAACAATAACTTAACCATAATTATGATTGACGGATATACTCAAACATATTAGAATTTTAGAAATCCCATACAATTTTGGAACGTGTATTAACATTCATTAAACTGTAACCTGATGAAAACTAAACATTATTTTTTTTATTTTGACAATACTTTCCATGTAACTTAACATGTCAAATAATCCTGTTTACCTCTCTTTTTGATGTTTCAGGGGCACTCTGTAGCATCCCAAAGTTAGAGGTCACAAAAGACAATTTTGAAGCTGAAATTTGATTTGGGGAAGGCTGTCAATATGTTAGTGCTTTAAAACACTTGATATTATAAAATAGAGTTCCAGGTCACCATAAGTCATTCATTTAGCCAAAATTATGACTCAAAAATTTTAGAAAGGCAAAACTCATTGACAGAGGGAAGACTTAGCTTTCCAAACAATCTGTCTTTTGTCTTTCTCTTATTTTTCCTGTAGTTTATTCAAAAGACAAATAAAAATATTGCATTGCCCTTTAATATTACATTAAAATCTTGTTCAAGAGAGAAAGCCCAATCTCACTCTTGCATTAGTGTATCATTAATGTCAACCCCAATCTTTAATAAAACCTTATAGAAAAATCTATTCAATCTTAATCAGTTTGATCATAAGGTGAAATACTCATAAATGTTTTATAACCCTTTAAAAATAAAAGCACATCAGTGCTCTAAGAAAACCCTGTTGTGCTATTATTCCAATGTTCAATGTATGGGAAAACTGGATAATACATATTTAAATATAGCCAATATGTTCACACACAGAGTATTATTATTTTTTTTTTACAAAATTGTTCACAAACCTTCTAAAACTTTATCAAACCTTCAGCTTTATTCTATTTAACTTAAAACAATCCTTTATCCCTTCAATCTAGGCAAAAAAAAATTACATTCCCATGTCTTCTTAAAATCTTTTACCAAAAGCACATTTCACTTTCCTCACACACCTTGCATGTAAAACTGTTTTTTCAGTAGTCTCAATTACATAGTACAATGTTAACTCTTAGCAATTTTTATTTTTGTTGAAAAACCTGGTAAGTAATTTTAATTATGTACTAGATGTGGAGCCTAGAACACCAGACAGAAGTGCAGATAAAGTCTGACTCTTTCCAGCATAGCCAGGGCATTTGGCTAACTCCACATGTCTCCGTACTTTACCTAGATTCTAATTCCTGGGGTTCCTTGAGGAAAACAAAGGTTTTTTCCAAAACCTGTGGTGCCTTTTTTTTTCCCCAAGGAGTTCCCAGCCATTAGAAATGATCTTGGGTCCTCTCATATGGGCATGAAGAGTGGGAAGAAGACAAAATTGAGAAAAACAATTCAGTTGACTGAGAATAAAAAGATCTTTTTTTGTAGAAAAACACCACCCAAGAAGAGAAAAAATATATATGAAGGTCTTTTAAAAATATATATATATAGTTATATATATATATATATATATATATATAAAATCTTGGATATCCACTTTTAATTAAGCTGACTTTTAACTATTGCCCTCTTACTATGAGACTAGCCAGACCAAATGGCCAATATTTCTGGTTTTGAATTTTACCAAAAGTAACTTCCCAGGTTCTCAGAGAAAAGAAAATTCAAGACAGAAAGTCAGAAGTTGTTCACAGAAAGGAAGAAAATCAATAAATGACAAAAGTCACAGAGATATCAAACCAGAAAGGACTCATTCTTTAAGCCAGGAATTACCTCAGAACCTGGGCACAATTGTGAAAAAATAAAGCTTTAGCTACTGAGTCTAGTGTAGTCAATTTTGAGCTTGCAAAGTCTTTTAACTGTTCAAGATAATTTTTAAAGCTAACTATGACATGAATCCCCAGATTCCTGTTCCCTGGATGGCAGAGACCAAGAGAAAGTACTGTCTTGTGGTTACAAGGTCAAGCTCCCAAGGACATAAACAAGATGAGAGGGAAACCTTATCTAGTTTCAAGGATCTGCAGCAAAGTTAGTAACTGATACGTTTGCTGGGCTGGCTTGAACAGCCAGCTTACAGGGGTCCTAATCCCACATTCTATTCTATGGTACCCCTCTTTATAACAGAATGACACAGAAAGAAAATTCATAGCGCAAAGTACACTAGATTTGCTTCAGCTTAAGTGAGGTACAGTAACAGCTGGATTTGTTACAGCTCAGCATTTGCCTCATTTGAACATGATTCAAACAGTTGGCTCCATTTGATTGGCCAAAACTCAGTGACTGGCACAAATGTAGGCTACAGTCTGTTTACACCTTCATTTATTACAGTTCCTGATGTACAGAAAAACCTTTAGGCCTGATATGATTTGGCTGTGTCTCCACCCAAATCTCATTTTAAATTGTAGCTCCCATAATTACTTTGTGTTGTGGGAGGGATCCAGTAGAAGATAATTGAATCATGGGGGCAGGTTCCCCCCTACTGTTCTCATGGTAGTGAATAAGTCTCAAGAGATCTGATGGTTTTATAAGGGGTTTCTCCTTTCACTTGGCTTTCATTCTTTCCTTGCCTGCTGCCATGTAAAACTGACTTTCGTCTTCCATCATAATTGTGAGGCCTCACCAGCCACATGGAACTGTGAGTCCATTAAACCTCTTTTCCATTAAACCAGTCTTGAGTATATCCAGTCTTGGGTATGTATTTATTAGCAGCATGAAATCGACTAACATAAGGCAGAACTTAAAATATGTAAGCAGGCAGATTTAGGCTAAACTTGATTTAACAGTATATGTGTACCACATTTTCTACCACATTTTCTTTATCCATTCATCTGTTGATGGACACTTAGGTTGCTTCCAAGTGTTCGCTATCATGAGCAGTGCTGCAACAAACATGGGAGTGCAGATATCTCTTTGATATACTGGTTTCCTTTAGTTGGGGTATATATCCAGCAGTAGAATTGCTGGATCACATGGTAGCTCTACTTTTATTTTTTCAGGAACCTTCAAATGCACTGTATTGTGGTTGTACTAATTTACATTTCCACCAACAGTGTACAGGATTCCCTGTACAGGATTCTCTTCACATCCTTGACAGAATTTGTTATTGCCTGTCTTTTGGATATAAACAATTTTAACTAGGGTGATATGAAATCTCATTATATTTTTAATTTGCATTATTCTGATGATCAGTGATGTTGAGCACCTTTTCATATACCTGTTTGCTATTTGTTTGTCTTCTTTGAGAAATTTCTATTCAGATCTTTTGCCCATTTTTAAATCAGATTATTAGATTTTTTTCCATTGAATTATTTGAACTCCTTATATGTTCTGGTTATTAATCTCTTGTAAGGTGGGTAGCTTACAAATATTTTCTCCCATTCTGTTGGTTGTCTCTTCATTTTGTCGATTGTTTCCTTTGCTATACAGAAGCTTTTTAACTTGATGTGATTACATGTGTCAAATTTAGCTTTGGTTGCCTATACCTGTGGGATATTACTTAACAGTTTTTGTTTTGTTTTGTTTTGTTTTGTTTTGCCAGTTCATTGCTTTGGAGAGTTTTTCCAATGTTTTCTTTTAGTAGTTTCATAGCTTGATGTTGTTAAGTATTTAATCCATTTTTATTTTTTTTTTATATGGCAAGAGATATGGGTCTAGTTTCATTCTTCTGCATATGGATATCCAATTTCCTAGCACCATTTATTGAAGAGATTGTTTTCCCCCCAGTGTATGTTTTTGGTACTGTTGTCAAAAATGAGTTCATTATAGGTGAATGGATTTGTTTCTGGGTTTTCTATTCTGTTCCTTTGGTCTATGTGTCTATTGTTATGCCAGGATCATGCTGTTTTGGTTACTATAACTCTGTATTATAATTTAAAGTCAGGTAATGTGATTCCTCCAGTTGTGTTCTTTGGCTTAGGATAACTTTGGCTATTCTGGGTCTTTTGTAATTCCATATAAATTTTAGGACTGCATTTTCTATTTCTGTGAAGAATGTCACTGATATTTTGATAGGTATTGCATTAAATCTATAGACATCCTTGGGTAGTATGGACATTTTAATAATAATGATATTGCCAGTTCATAAATATGGAATATCTTTTGATTTTTTGTGTCCTTTTCAACTTCTTTCACCAATGTTTTATAGTTTTCATCATAGAGAGCATTCACTTCTTTGCGTTAGTTTATTCCTAGGTATTTTATTTTATTTATAGCTATCGTAAATGATCTCACTCATCTTTTGCTTGTTTGAGAAAGTCTTTATCTCTCCTTTATTTCTGTAGAATAGCTTTGGTGGGTAGAGTTTTCTTGACTGGCAGTTTTTTTTTTTTTCCTTCAGCACTTTGAATATATCACCTCACTCCCCGCTGCCCTATAAGATCTCTGATATAGCTTGAATGTGTGTTGCCACCCTAATCCCATATTAAGATATACCTCCCAATATTGGGGATAGGACGTGGTGGGAGGTAATTGGATCATGGGGTTGGATTTCTCTGATTTCTCTTGAATGGTTTAGCACCATCCCCTTGATACTGTCCTTATGATAATGTGTTGTTGCGAGATCTGATCACTTAAAAGCGTGCAGCACTTCCCCTCTCACTTTCATGCTTCTGCTTTTGCCGTGTGACATGCATGCTCCCCCTTTGCCTTTCACCATGATTAGAAGCTTCTTGAGGCCTCCCCAGAATCAGATGTCACCACACTTCCTGTATGGCCTGTGAAGCCATGAGCCAATAAAACCTCTTTTCTTAATAAATTATCCAGTCTCAGGTATTTATTTTTAGCAATATGAGAATGGATTAAAATTTATCTGCTCATAAATTTGCTGCAAGCCTTATTAAAATTTTCTTATATGTGACATGCTTCTTTCAGGACCACTTTTTGGTTTTGATTTCTGACCGTTTAATTATAATACATCTTAGCGTAGTCTTGTTTGGATTGATTCTCATTGGAGGCCTTTGATCCTCCTGTGACCTGAATACATATATCTCCCCTTACATCTGGAAATTTCTCTGCTATTATTACTTTAAATACACTTTCTGGACTTTTATCTCTTTTCTTGTTCTTAAACTCCTATAATTTGAATATTTTCTTTCTTAATGCTGTCCCATAAATCCTGTATTTTTTAAATTCCTTTTATTTTTTTCCTTCTGACAGTATATTTTCAAACAATCTGTCTTGGAGTTTACAGGTTCTTTCCTCTGGTGAATCAAACCTGCTGTTGATGCTCTCTGTTGGATTTTTTATTCCATTTATTGTATTTTTTCAGATCCAGAATTTCTTTCTTAAGATATAATTTTAATCTCTGTTAATTTTTTTGTTTCAGTCTTTTTTTATTCTATTGAATAGTTTCCATGCATTTTCTTGAAGTTTGCTAAGCTTTCTTAAGATGATTATTTGATTTTTTTGTGTGTGTGAGACAGTTCACATATCTCTCTTTCTTTAAGATCCACTATTGGGAAATTATTGTTTTCTTTTGGTAATAATATGTCTTTTTGATTTTTAGTTTTTCTTATTGCCTTACACTGATGTCTTTGCATTTGGTGAAACAGTTACCTCTTCCAGATTTTACAGGCTAGTTTTGATGTGGAATGACCATTGCCTACAGGGGCATATGAGGGTACTTGATGGGTATGGTGCAGCAGCTCTGGCACCACTGAGGGTGCAGCTGTGTAGTCTCTGTGCAGCTTTGACAGCTGAAATTGGTGTTGACAAAGACTGTAGGGATCCTCAGAAGCTAAGGATGTGGATGGCCACAGTGGCACTGAGGGTTATTGGGGTCTTAGCAAGGGATGGATGTTAAGGTCCTTCCAATCTCTTTTTCTTCTACTGGGGAAGCTGTGGCTGAGGGGAATTCTTCTTGGCACTGGGTCTGGCTTGTGGACTCACTTTTGGTGGCCGTGGCATCAGTATCTCATGAGTGGTGCCCATGAGGTGCCACCAAACTGAGGCCTGAAGCATAGGCAATGTGGAGGCACTGAGGCAGTAATGACATTTGTGTCCAGGGTACAGGCACCCCTGCTGCCATATTGGTAACAGTATGCAAGGCATAGATGCTTATGAAGCAGCTGGGATCCAAGAACAAGGAGCACAGGCATGAGAAGAGTTACAGTGATTCAAAAGTCAGGGTAGGACCTACCTCTCTACGGCAGCTGAGCTAGTGAATAGAACATGGCCACACTCAGAGAGACCGTGGCTCTAGTTCCCAGAATTCAAACCAGCTCACTACAGGGATGGCTCCAGGGTCTAAGGTGCGGGGGACACACTGTAGGCACAGAGCCCAGGTCTGGAATGTGGGCAGTCACAGGCAGGTGTGGCTCAGGGGTCAGGGCATGCACAGGATTGGGAGAGATGACAGCCCCTTTCCTGAAATGGCTCAGCAGTAGCAGCTTCTTGGTGGAGGCTGGGGTGGGGTGCAACCATGCCTTCCTTTCTAGGGTTCCCTAGCAGGAATGGTCATTTCTTACCTCAGTGGCAGAAGGTGCTGCTGTCCTTTGCAAAGAGGTCACTGAGGACCATAGTAGTTCCCACCACATGGCTGATACAAAGAGCTTTTATTTTTCTTCTTTGTTTCAAGCCATTTCCTGGCATATCACGTGTGCCAATCTCACACATGAGTATGGTATTTGTCCTTAAAAGAGTCCTTATGGTGGTAAAACTGCAGACTTTGGCAAGGTCACAATCATTGGACACTACCAAGAAAATCCTTCAATACATTTATTATGCTAAGTAAGAATGAGAATAGGGAAGAGTGAAGTGGAAGACAAAAAGGAAAACAACAAAGGGTGGGTGGCAAGATGGTTGAATAGGAACAGCTCTTGTCTGCAGCTACCAGCAAGATCAATGCAGAAGATAGGTGATTTCTACATTTCCAACTGAGGTACCAGCTCATCTCATTGGGGCTGGTTAGACAGTGGGTACAGCCCATGGATGGTGACCTGAAGCAGGGTGGGGCGTTGCCTCACCCAGGAAGTGCAAGGGGTCAGGGAAGTTCCTCCCCTAGCCAAGCAAAGTCATGAGGGACTGTGCCATGAGGAACTGTGTGTTCTGGCCCAGATACTATGCTTTTCCTGTGATCTTAGCCCACCACAGACCAGGAGATTCCCTCAGGTGCCTATGCCACCAGGGCCCTGGGTTTCAAGCACAAAACTGGGGAGCCATTTGGGCAGACAATGAGCTAGCTGCAGGAGTTTTAATTTCCACCCCAGTGGCATCTGGAATATCAGTGAGAGAGAATCATTTACACCACTGAAAAGGGGGCTGAAGCCAGGGAGCCAAGTGGTCGAGCTCAGTGGAGATCCCAACCCCACGGAGCCCAGAAAGATAAGATCCACTGGCTTAAAATTCTTGCTGCCAGCACAGTACTCTGAAGTCAACCTGGGACACTCGAGCTTGGCAGGGGGAGGAGCATCCACCATTACTGAGGTTCAGTAGACAATTTTCCCCTCACAGTGTAAACAAAGCCATTGTTAAGTTCAAACTGGGCATACCACACTGCAGAAAAGCTGCTGTAGCCAGATTGCCCCTCTAGATTCCTCCTCTCTGGGCAGGGTATCTCTGAAAGAAAGGCAGAAGCCCCAGTCAGGGGCTGACAGATAAAACTCCCATCTCCCTGGGACAGAGCACCTGGGGGAAGAGGCAGCTGTTGGCACAGCTTCAGCAGACTTAAATGTTCTTGCCTGCCAGCTCTGAAGAGAGCAGTGGATCTCCCAGCACAGTGCTTGAGCACTGCTAAGGAACAGGCTGCCTCCTCAAGTGTTTCCCTCATCCCCAGGCCTCCTGACTGGAAGAAATCTCACATCAGAGGTAGACAGATAACTCACACAGGAAAGCTCCAGCTGGCATCTGGCAGGTGACCCTCTGGCATGAAGCTTCCAGAGGAAGAAATAGGCAGAAACCTTTGCTGTTCTGCAGCCTCTGCTGGTAATACCCAGGCAAACAGGGTCTGCAGTAGGCCTCCAGCAAACTCCAGGAGACCTGCAACAGAGGGATCTGTTAGAAGGAATACTAACAAACAAAAAGGAATAGCATCAACATCAGCAACAGGGACGTCCACACAGAAACCCCATTTGAAGGTCACCAATATCAAAGAACAAAGGTAGATAAATCCACAAAGATGAGGAAAAACCACCACAAAAAGGCCAAAGACTACAAAAACCAGAAAGCCTCTTCTTCCTCAAAGCATCAGAACTCCTTGCCAGCCAGGGAAAAAAACTGGAGAGAGAATGAATTTGATGAATTGACAGAAGTAGGCTTCAGAAGGTGGGTAATAATGAACTCCTCTGAGCTAAAGGAGCATGTTCTAACCCAATTCAAGGAAGCTAAGGACCTTGAGAAAAGGTTAGAGGAATTGCTAACTAAAATAACCAGTTTAGAGAAGAACATAAATGACCTGATGGAGCTGAAAATCACAGCATGAGAACTTTGTGAAACATACACACGTATCAATAGCCAAATCAATCAAGCACAAGAAAGGATATCAGAGGTTGAAGAGCAACTTAATGAAATAAAGCACGAAGAAAATATTAGAGAAACAAAAGAATGAAAAGGAATGAACAAAGCCTCCAAGAAATATGGGACTATATGAAAAGACCAAACCTACATTTGATTGGTGTACCTGAAAGTGACAGGGAGAATGGAACCAAGTTAGAAAACACTCTTCAGGGTATTATCCAGGAGAACTTCCCCAACCTAGAAAGATAGGCCAACATTCAATTCAGGAAATAGACAGAACACCACAAAGATACTCCTCGAGAAGAGCAATCCCAAGGCACATAATCATCAGATTCACCAATGTTGAAATGTAGGAAAAAAAATATAAAGAGCAGTCAGAGAGAAAGGTAGTGTTATCCACAAAGGGGATCCCACCAGACTAACAGCAGATCTCTCTGAAGAAGTTCTATAAGCCAGAAGAGAGTGGGATCCCATATTCAACATTCTTATAGAAAATAATATTCAACCCAGTATTTCATAACCAGTCAAACTGAGTTTCATAAGTGAAGGAGAAGTAAAATTTTTTTACAGACAGACAAATGCTGAGAGATTTTGTCACCACCAAGCCTGCCTTACAATAGCTCCTGAAGGAAGCACTAAACATGGAAAGGAAAAACCAGTACCAGCTACTGCAAAAACAAGCCAAACTGTAAATACCACTGACACTATGAAGACACTGCATCAACTAGCGGGCAAAATAACCAGCTAGCATCATAAAGACAAGATCAAATTCACACATAACAATATTAACCTTAAATGTAAACAAACTAAATGCCCCAGTTAAAAAATACAGACTGGCAAATTGGGTAAAGAGTCAAGACCCATCCATGTGCTGTATTCAGGAGACCCATCTCACATGTAAAGACACACATAGGCTCAAAATAAAGGGATGGAGGAATATTTACCAAGCAAACGGAAAGCAAAAACGAAAAAGAAAAAAGGAAAAGAAAAGCAGGTGTTGAAATCTTAGTCTGATAAAACAGACTTTAAACCAAAAAAGATCAAAAAAGACAAAGAAGGGCATTACATAATGGTAAACTGATCAACATGAGAAGAGCTAACTATCCTAAATACATAGGCACCCAATACATGAGCACCCAGATTTATAAAGCAAGTTCTTAAGGACCTACGAAGAGACTCAGACTCCCACACAATAATAATGGGAGACTTTAACACCCCATTGTCAATATTAGACAGATCAACAAGACAGAAAATTAACAACGATATTCAGGACTTGAACTCAGCTCTGGACCAAGCAGACCTAATAGACATCTACAGAACTCTCCACCCCAAATCAACAGAATATAATTCTACTCAGCACCACATCAAACTTTTTCTAAAATTGACCACATAATTGGAAGTAAAACACTCCTCAGCAAAGGCAAAGGAACAAAAATCATAAGAGTCTCTCAGACCACAGTGCAATCAAATTGGAACTCAGGATTAAGAAACTCACGCAGAAGCACACAACTACATAAAAACTGAATGATCTGCACCTGAATGACTACTGGGTAAATAACAAAATTAAGGCAGAAATAAAAAATTTATTTGAAACCCATGAGAACAAAGACACAACGTACCAGACCACCTAAAGCAGTGTTTAGGGTGAAATTTATAGCATTAAATCCTCACTGGAGAAAGCAGGAAAGATCTAAAATTGACGCCCTAACATCACAATTAAAAGAACTAGAGAAGCAAGAGCAAACAAATTCAAAAGCTAGCAGGAGACAAGAAATAACTAAGATTAGAGCAGAACCGAAGGAGATAGCAACACGAAGAATCCTGCAAAAATCTATGAATCCAGGAGCTGTTTTTTTGAAAAGATTAACAAACTAGATAGACCACTAGTAAGACTAATAAAGAAGAAAAAAGAGAAGAGTCAAATAGACACAATAAAAAATCATGAAGGGAATATTACCACTGGTCCCACAGGAATACAAACTACCATCAGAAAACATTACAAACACCTCTGTGCAAATAAACTAGAAAAATCTAGAAAAAATGGATAAATTACGGGACACATACACATTTCTAAGACGAAACCCAGGAAGAAGTTGAATCCCTGAATATACCAATAACAAGTTCTGAAGTTGAAGCAGTAATTAATAGCCTACCAACTGAAAAAAGCCCAGGACCAGACACATTCACAGCCAAATTCTACCAGAGGTACAAAGAGGAGATGGTACCATTTCTTCTGAAACTATTCTGAACAATAGAAAAAGAGGGACTCCTCCCTAACTCATTTTATGAGGCCAGCATCATCCTGATTCCCAAATATGGCAGAGACACAACAACAGAAAAAGAAAATTTCAGGCCAATATCCCTGATGAACATCGATGTGAAAATCCTCAATAAAATACTGGCAAACCGAATCCAGTAGCACATCAAAAAGCTTATCCACCATTATCGAGTTGCCTTCATCCGTGAGATGCAAGGCTGGTTCAACATAAGCAAATCAGTAAACGTAATCTATCACATAAACAGAACCAATGACATAAACCACATGATTATCTCAATAGATGTAGAAAAGGCCTTCAATAAAATTCAACACCTCTTCATGTTAAAAACTCTCAATAAACTAGGTATTGATGGGATATATCTGAAAATAATAAGAGATATTTATGACAAACTCACAGACAATATCATACTGAATGGACAAAAGCTGGAAGCATTCCTTTTGAAAACTGGCACAAGACAAGAATGCCCTCTCTCATCACTCCTATTCAACATATTATTGGAATTTCTGGGCAGGGCAATCAGGTAAGAGAAAGAAATAAAATGTAGTCAAGTAGGAAGTCAGGAGGTCAAATTGTCTCCGTTTGCACATGACATGATTGCTTATTTAGAAAACCCCATCATCTCAGCCCCAAATCTCCTTTAAGCTTATAGGCATCTTCAGCAAAGTCTCAGGATACAAAATCAATGTGCAAAATTACAAGCAATCCTATGCACCAATAATAGACAAACAGGAAGCCAAATCATGAGTGAACTCCCATTCACAATTGCTACAAAGAGAATAAAATACCTAGAAATACAACTTACAAGGGATGTGAAGGACCTCTTCAAGGAGAACTACAAACCACTGCTCAAGGAAATAAGAGAGGGCACAAACAAAGAGAAAAATATTTCATGTTCATGGATAGGAAGAATCAATATTGTGAAAATGACCATACTCCAAAGTAATTTATAGATTCAATGCTATCCCCATCAAGCTACCATTGACTTTCTTCAAAGAATTAGAAAAAAATACTTTAAATTTCAGATGGGACCAAAAAGGAGCCCGCATAGCCAAGACAATCCTAAGCCAAAAGAACAAAGCTTGAGGCATCATGCTACCTGACTTCAAACTATACTGCAAGGCTAGAGTAACCAAGACAGCATGGTACTGGTACCAAAACAGATATGTAGACCAATGGAACAGAAAAGAGGCCTCCGAAATAATGCCACACATCTACAACCAACTGATCTTTGACAAACCTGACAAAAACAAGCAGTGGGGAAAGGATTCCCTATTTAATAAATGGTGTTGGGAAAACTGGCTAGCCATATGCAGAAAACTGAAACTGGACCCTTTTCTTACACCTTATACAAAAATTAACTCAAGATGGATTAAAGAATTAAATGTTAAGACCTAAATCCATAAAAACCCTAGAAGAAAACATAGGCAATACCATTCAGGATATAGGCATGGGCAAACACTTCATGACTAAAACACCAAAAGCAATGGCAACAAAAGCCAAAATTGACAAATGAGATCTAGTTGAACTAAAGAGCTTCTGCACAGCAAAAGGAACTATCATCAGACTGAACAGATAACCTACAGAATGGGAGAAAACTTTTTCAATCTATCCATCTGACAAGGGGCTAATATCAAAAATCTACAAAGAACTTAAACAAATTTATAAGAAGGAAACAAACAGCTCCATCAAAAATTGGGCAAAGGATATGAATAGACACTTCTCAAAAGACATTTATGTAGCCCACAAATATATGGGAAAAAACTCATCATCACTAGTTACTAGAAAAAGCAAATCAAAACCACAATGAAAGACCCTCTCATGCCAATTAGAATAGCAATCATTAAAAAGTCAGGAAAAAACAGATGCTGGAGAGGATGTGGAGGAATAGGCATGCTTTCACACTGTTGATGGGAGTGTAAATTAGTTTGACCATGTGGAAGACTGTGTGGTGATTGCTCAAGGATCTAGAACCAGAAATACCATTTGACCCAGCATTCCCATTACTGCATATATACCCACAGGATTATAAATCATTCTACTATAAAGACACATGCATGTGTATGTTTATTGCAGTACTATTCACAATAGCAAAGACTTGGATCCAACCCAAATGGCCATCAATGATAGACTAAATAATGAAAATGTTGCATATATACACATGGAATAGTATGCAGTCATAAAAAAGGATGAGTTCATGTCCTTTGTAGGGACATGGATGAAGCTGGAAATCTTCGTTCTCAGGAAACTAAAACCAGAACAGAAAACCAAATACCACATATTCTCACTTTTAAGTGATACCAAATACCAAATACCACATATTCTCACTTTAAGAGTGAGAATACTGCTTTCCAAAAAAAAAAAAGAAAAAAAGGAATTCTCTGAATGTGAATAATTTTTTTCAGCAGCCCTAGCGATAGGCACTTTTCAAATTACTTGGCTGATGCTGTCTTGGCCCAGAACTATAGCTAATCCTCACTGAGTGTTTGACAGTAGCAGAACCTAATTCTGGGTCCTGCCTTCTTCTTGTTTTCATCTACTTTCTCCTATGTAATACAGTTAAGCACTCCAATCCCCACTAATTTAATCTTTATATAATTAGCTGAGGGCTTAGAGGGAATTATTGTATTTTTATAAGCCTCCTCTCTTAACCCTTATTAACCCTTTCTTAACCCTTATATACACATAACCCTTATACACCCTTAACCCTTATATATGTCCCTAACATACACACACATAAATTCACGTTCACATGTTTGGAGAGCAAGTACCCTCTGGTCTACACAAAATGATGTGCCAAACTTAATTTTTAGAAATTAAAGCCTTAGTTTAACTGACTAAACCTTAGTTTAACTGACTGAGGATTTGCCTCAAGGAAAAGTTGTAGAGCATTGGCCTTTTAAAGGCTTAAGAACAAAAATTTGATAAATTTGGAACCCAAATTGGCACAGTCTATAGCTATTTTTTTCATTTTCTGGAATCTGTCTACTCTCTTCTTTATACAGAAGAAGGCTGAACATATTTCTGCTGTCAGACAATTTTAGAGATTTCCCCCTACTATTCACAATATGGAAACAAGAATTTATTATAAGAGTTTTTCTCTTTGTTTCAAAGTCAAAAAGGAATATCAATAATTCTGCAAAAGTTTCCACCTTCGGAATACTTTCCAGGCGGAAGAAAAGGCCACCTAACCCACCCTTCCCCATTTACTCCACCTAAAACCCTAGCTTTCTGTATTGAACAGAAAGATGGAGACTGATATTGGTGAGAACAAGATTGAAGAGAAAACCGTTCATGCCAGGAGTAAAAGCAACCTTTTGCAGAATTTAAAGTACTCAGTTTTAGAATGCCTGTTAAGATTGCTATTATGGCTGAGCATGAGTTTGTTTTGTTTTGTTAAAGAGGGAGATTTAAAGTTCTGATTACAGTTCTTTTGGGCTAATGTTATTGGGAAACTTTCATCTAATTAAAGCAAGAAATTGCAGACAATGCAAAGAGGATAGCCATGTCTGTGATGAGAAAATTTCTGGACCAGGGCTTGTTGCAATGATCTGTATTCTTTGCTCTGCTGAGACAGTCACAGAGAAGCAGCTCTAAGCAAGGAGTTGCTAAAGTACTTAGAGTACACCAGGAATTGTAAAACACAGTGGCACAGCCATTCATGGCAAAAGGCAACTCTCCACCTGAGAAAGGGACATGTTATTCTTAACGATTCTGTCAGGAATAAGGATCTCTTTTTTCCATAGGCATTTATTGAAATACAGCTGTGTTCACAGACTGGCATAGGGTGCAGGTTCTATTGATCCTGTGATTAGTGCTTAGAAAAATCAAGTTTTTAAAGTGCCCTGGCTTAAAGTGCCACTAAAGCGTCTTGATTAGAATCCTATAAAATTAGGCCGGGTGTGGTGGCTCACGCCTGTAATCCCAGCATTTTGGGAGGCTGAGGCAGGCAGATCATGAGGTCAAGAGATGGAGACCATCCTGGCTAACACGGTGAAACCCCGTCTCTACTAAAAATACAAAAAATTAGCCAGGCGCGGTTGCGGGCGCCTGTAGTCCCACCTACTCGGGAGGCTGAGGCAGGAGAATGGCGCGAAACCAGGAGGCGGAGCTTGCAGTGAGCGGAGATCGCGCCACTGCACTCCAGCCTGGGGAACAGAGCTCCGTCCCCCCTCAAAAAAAAGAATCCTACAAAATTAGAAACAAGGAAAAAAGTTCACTTACCCAAAAGCAATGAAAGCACGATTACTGACTAAATCAATGGAGATTATTATGGGAAAAATTAGTCGTTAGATAATCGTGCAAATACTTTTTTAGGTGGTGCCTCATGAAAATATTATTTTACCTTAATTCTTCTAGATCCAAACATATTTATGAAATAGCTGACTTATTTTGCTATTTTTAAAACACGTTAGGAAACTTGTCTCATTTTGAAAAGGACGAGCGCTGAAATATAGGGGAAAAAAATGGTTTATTATGGTTCTAACATCTATTACCTCATGTTGCTAAAAAAAAAAAAAAAAAAAAAGTCCCTTAAATGATCTGTATATGAATTTCCTCATTTCTTTTTAAATTTTTAAAACATATTTTATTTTATTTTGAAATGGAGTCTCACTCTATCACCCAGGCTGGAGTGCAGTGACCCGATTTCGACTCACTGCAACCTCTGCCTCCCAGGTTCAAGCGATTCTCCTGAGTAGCTGGGATTACAGGTGCCCGCCACCATGCCTGGCTAAGTTTTGTATATTTAGTAGAGATGGTGTTTCACCATGCTGGCCAGGCTGGTCTCAAACTCCTGACCTCAGGTGATCCACACACCTCAGTCTCCCAAAGTGCTGGGATTACAGGTATGAGACACAGCACCCAGCCCAATTTCCTCCTTTCTAAGCTGAATAATATATTTATGAAATAATATATCCATATCCTTATTGTAAAATTTAAAAGTTAGGCACCATATATAATATTAATATATACATAGTATATTAATAACAGATATAAGAAAAATATGAGATCTGACTATGTGATACAAGACAATGACAAATAATCTGTTTTCTCAGTTTAAAAATTAATTAGTATTTATTAGAACGAACACATCCAAATGTGTGCTGTCTTCACAGTAGAGACCATGAGAGGTACAATTATTTAATAGAATGCTACTGCTCAAAACATACCTGGATTTTTTGAAACTATTATCAGAAATTATGTTATAAGCCACAATAAAAAATCTATCCTATTAGCTTGTCATTAAACCTTGTTAGGCACCAAAACCAGGATTTCTAGTTTGATCACTCAACAGATTCATCAGAATTAGGTCCATGTGGCTCACAGCACTTAAAAAGTTAATCACATTCAAGGATTTTCAAACTGTTACAAACTCTAAAAGCAAATTGCTAAATAACAGTTCCAGAAATTCATTTTTTTTGTAAGGCAGTGTCAGTGAAATCATTGTATAACTTCCCAAAATTATTTAGTGAGGAATGGCACTATTTACCTAAGTTTTCATCATGGTTTTCAAAAATCATTTCCCGTGCTTAATAGTTCTGCTTCAAACATCTCAAGGTCCCTCATAGACTTTAGTTCCCATAAAGGGAGTAAAAGATTGACTGAATGTGAAGTCCATAATACCTGAGGTCATTTTATTGTGAAGTTGTGATGCTTACAAAATTCATCTTAGACTATAATACATTTTGAAATATTACTCCTATTAAATTACATTTATCAATTACATCTATAGTTTTAAATATCAGACTTTGTCAGCTGAAACATGATGAAGTCATACCAAATATCAAGTCAACTGCAAGAAACCAAAACTCTCCTAGATCATTAAAGCAACAGTTGTCTCAGATCATTTTGTTTTGTTTGAATTATTCAATACTTATGGTGAAATAAAGACAGCCCAAATTATTTGCTCCTTTTTTCAGTATCCCCTTCATTTGGATCTCAGCTGACCTTATGACTGCTTTGACCAATAGAATGCAGCAGAAGTAATGCTATTAATACACAAATGCAGAGGCTGAGCCTTAAGAAATCTTCAGCTTCTGCCTTCATGCTTAAGACATTTCCTCTGCCACCATACTAGTAGGAGCCCCATGAAGCAGCCATATGGAAAAGAATGAAGGTACTTTATTGGTGCCAGCTGTGCTCCTAATCAAAGCCAGAACACATTGGTAGTCTGTAAGGGAGCCCTCTTGTATGGTCCAGCTTTCAAGAGCCTCCAGTTGACTGCAGGCCCAACTAACACCACAGAGAATGTAATATGACTCCATTACATACTAGCATGTTTCTGGGGCCGATTATTTAATCCTCTGTATTTCAGTTTCCTCATTTCTAAGATGCAGCAATAATAATACCTTCCTTACTGATTTGTTGATGATAAAAGGAAATAAAACGTCTGAGACCTCTATGTGACAGTATGTTTCATCAAATGAATAAATAAATTTGTAATTTTTAAATTGTTTTTACTTTAATAAACCTGTCAACAATCTAGTGTAAACTGGGGAGCACCCTCATACCCAAGACCTTACTCGAGGATCTCTCTCCACTACTCATTCTTTATTTTTATTTCTAGGAAATGTCACACACAGTGGTTAAAGGGACTGACTCATACCTGTTACTTGATGAAGACACTGGCAACAATTCAATGGAAGTTTCTTAATAGACTTTTCTTCAAGGGAGCATGTTCTGATTGTCACCATCAACATCATCATTGCTGTCACCGGCTCATTTGGCATGACTTCTGTAAGTTTTTTGTGAAAACTATCCATTGAAACTATATTTACCATATACAAGTACAGCTTCTCTCCTCCCTTGGATAGGACAAATGCCCTAGAACCTGAGGTCAAGTCATGTCCTGGGATACTACCCCACAATAAACATTACATACAATACATATGCAATAACTTGGATGTATCTCAAGGGCATAATGCTGAATGAAAAACCACTAATATCAAAAAGTCCCTACTATATGGTTCCACTTTAATTACATTCTTTAAGTGCTAAAATTATAGAGATGAAGAACAGATCAGTCATTGACAACAGTTAGGTATGGTGGGAAAAGGTGAGTAGATGTGACTATAAAGGGATAGCACAAGGAGAGCTTCAGGGTGTTGGAGTAGTTCTGTATCTTGGCTGGAACATCGGTTATGCAAATCCATGTATATGATAATATGGCATAGAACTACACACGCATATTGTATCAATGTCAGCTCGCTGGTTGTGACCTTTTTCTATGGTTATATAACATGTAATCATTGAGGGAAATGGTTAAATCATACCCAGGACCCCTCCATACTATTTTTGCAATTCCCTATTAGTCTATAATTATTTTAAAATTAAAAAAGAAAAATACTAAGTGCTTAGTAATAATGGGGAGTGATTGAAAGGTTCAAACATTTTGGAAACTGTCAGTAACTAGTAAATTTAACCTGTACCTGTTATCCACCCAAGAGATATAAATCCTCATGTTCACTGAAAGATACATATAAGAATGTTTTGAGCAGGTTCACTAACAAAAGTAAAAAATTGAGACAATCCAAATGTTTATCATCTGAAGAATAAATAAAATGTGGTAGATTCATACAGTAGAATGTGGCAAGACACATAAAAATGTCAAACTACCAATGTATGCAACAACTTGATTGAATCTCACAGATACCTTGTTGAGAGAAAGAAGGCAGATATAAAAGAATTGATTCTGTGTGTAGAGAAGTCAGAAGGATGGTTAGCTCTGGGACCATGGTACTAACTGGCAGGGGGCATGAGAGGACCTTCTAGAAATCTTCTATATTTAATCAGTGTAATGGTTACACAGGTGTCACTGTATATAAAATTTATTAAGCTGTACACTTCAGACTTACATATATCACTTTATACATTTTATGCTTCAGTTAAAAAATAGGAAAAAATGCAGAATGCTGAACTTAGTGGCAATGGTGTAAATCATGATATATTAAACAAGGCAAGACTCCTAAAGCAGCTAAGCATCAGGATCTCCTTCCTTTGCCTCTTTTGTTTTGTGTGGCACTGATGATAGGAAGTAGACAAAACTGAGGAGAGATAAAAGAAGGCATTCTAACATTGGAGCTAATAAGATCTTGAGAGATTTGCGAACCAAGCTTGAACCAGAACCCTGACTGCATTCTGCAGAATGGTAGATACACTGTGTGATTCACAAAAGTACCTAATATGATACATATGGAGGTCTCTGTGTCCCTTTAACATACCATTTGGGAGATAGGCATGGGCAAAGACTTCATAACTGAAATATCAAAAGCAATGGCAACAAAAGCCAAAATTGACAAATGGGATCTAATTAAAGAGCTCCTGTACAGCAAAAGAAACTATCATCAGACTGAACAGGCAACCTACAGAATGGGAGAAATTTTTTGCAATCTATCCATCTGACAAGGAATTTAAACAAATTTATCCATCTACAAGGAATTTAAACAAATTTACAAGAAAAAAACAACTCCATCAAAAAGTAGGCAAAGGATATGAACAGACACTTCTCAAAGGAAGACATTAATGCAGCCAACAAACAAATGAAGAAAAGCTTATCATCACTGGTCATTAGAGAAATGCAAATAAAAACCACAGTGAGATACCATCTCATGCCAGTTAGAATGGCAATGATTAAAAAGTCAGGAAACAACAGATGCTGAAGAGGATGTGGAAAAATAGGCATGCTTTTACACTGTCGATGGGAGTATAAATTAGTTCAACCATTGTGGAAGACAGCATGGTGATTCCTCAAGGATCTAGAACCAGAAATGCCATTTGACCCAGTAATCCCATTACTGGATATATACCCAAAGGATTATAAATCATTCTACTATAAAGATACATGCACACGTATGTTTATTGCAGCACTGTTCACAATAGCGAAGAGTTGGAACCAACCCAAATGCCCATCAGTGATAGACTGGACTAAGAAAATGTAGCACATATATACCATGGAATACTATACAGTCATAAAAAGAGATGAGTTCACGTCCTCTGCAGGGACATGGATGAAGCTGGAAACTATCATTCTCAGCAAACTAACACAGGAACAGAAAACCAAACACTGCATGTTCTCACTCTTAAGTGAGAAGCTGAGCAACGAGAAGTGGGAGTTGAGCAATGAGGACACATGGACACAGGGAGGGGAACATCACACACTGGGGCTGGTTGGGGGTTGGGAGGCTAGGGGAGGGATAGCATTAGGAGAAATACCTAATGTAGATGACGGGTTGATGGGTACAGCAAACCATCATTGGCACATGTATACCTATGTAACAAACCTGCACATTCTGCACATGTATCCCAGAACTTAAAGTATAAAAACAGAAAGGAAAAAAAAAAAAAAAAAAAAAAACAGAAATCCAACAAGCCACTAGCACTAGGTGAATGACCTCATACCAGCAGCATAGTATAGATCTAGCAGATTAAAAAACAAATCTTCAGGGAAAAAATCAAGTCAAAGCAGCATTATTTCAAAGTTGTGTTAATTCCACAAAAATAATCTATATTTAATTTAAAACATTACAATGAGGTTTCTTCAAAAGGCAAAATCTTTTCTTGTCAAGAGGCTTCAACATTAACAAACAGGCTGAGTTTGAACTTCATAGCTTTACCTTATTTTTCAATTATGTTGTTATTTTTATTTGTGGTTCTTAATATGCTTCTGTCACCATCACAAAACACTGGGGAATCCTCTGGCCTTTAACATAATACCAATTAATTCACTTAGTAACCCAGAACTGCAAGTCTAATGTCACAAACTGAGGATTACAAGCCTTTTGGAGGGGAATTGTTTTTATTAAAACTATTTTGTCACCTTGCTGAAAAAAGCAACAGGATTATGACATCATGGAGGAAACAATTAATAAGCTTGCATGGAAATTATCTGCTCTTTGCTTATGTAACCACAGAAGTTTAGGATAAAATTCCGGTTGTGTTTAATGTAAACCAAACAGCATTTTTGTGACTCCAGTCTTCTCAAATTTTTCTAGGAGTCCCTAGAGGGTGTCTTTTCTGGGTACATGAAGTAGGTCTTTGAGTCTCCTTGTGATGATTACTATTTCCTCCTTTCCCTCTGGATTACTGAAGGCCTCTTGCAGAAGGGAGTGAAGCCTGGCCCACCAATGCCTGTACCGTGGTGCCAGTTTTACACCATTCCTACTTCTTTGCTATTCCACTTCTGTATTATTCTAGCCATATGTTACCTTGTGTGCCTTAATATGGTTCAATTGTACCCTTTTTTAATCTCTATGCCACAATATAGAGAATCTGAAGAAATGAGACCTATGCCTTAAAAATATCAGAAAAATTAGTTAACAAAATAGTTGGGTAGGTTTTTGTTTTTGTTTTTGTATTACTATTTCATTTTTACTATCACTTTTGTAAAAGCTCCTCTTCCAAGGGCTCACGTTGAAATAGGTGACAGTATGGTCTCCAGATAATCCAAAAAATCACTTTCCTTTATATCTTAGTCTATTGTCCTTGAGCCATATTTACATGTTTACTTTTCTTCCCTTAGAGTAAATTCTTCCTAGAAATCTCCTGAATGCCATGGGCAAATAAGACCCAAGTGAACCAATCCCTGTGATGACCACAACTATAAACAACACTCCCAAACACACCTCCTTGCTCAGAGGGCTCATAGACACTTTCCAAATCTCACCAAAGTGAAGGGAAACTGCCAGCTCCTGATCAACCAGCTTGGCACACGATTCACGTAGAAACAGTGAAGGAAATCTGCTTTGGGCTGTTTGGCTCTTATTTCAGCATTCTATCTCAGAGTACAACATTTTCAAAGTGGGCAAAATTGGTCCCAATTGGGCACAATTTCACAAATATATTCTCTCAACACCTCCATCCTTGTGGCTTTTTGATATCATCTCCTATAGAAATGGTCACCTCCTTGTCATTTTTATTCTTTAGTACTTAATCCCTATATTTTCCCCAAGTGTCACCTACAGGGACCAGTTAACTGTCTTTGTGACTGGGCCCTGCTGGTGAAGAGCTCACTAAAATAGTGAAGAAACGTCTTAGGTTAATTGGACAATGCATCGTGAGAGAGAGAAAGGGAGTTTAATCAGTAACTTGAGTCACATTTTATTATAAAGAGTTATAAGACCATTTCTCTATCACACCATGTGTGCCAAGACTTGAAAACAAAAGTCACTGATTCGTTCTTCCCTGCAACTTTCTGTACCCAAGGAGAGACTGAAAATGTAGCTCCTACATGCCTATTTTTTTTCTCACTCAGTTGTATACATGTGACCAGAAACTAGTAAATACTATTTCCATTTTGTAACTAATTCCAGAGGTGGTTTCAGTTTCAATAAGAGTTTATTTATTTCTGTTTCTTAGGAGGAAGCATTTGGCATGGAGCATCGTTTTGTGATTATATGGATCCTCTCTATCTAGCGCAAAGAAAAATCCCTGCAGGCTGCCATGTCAGCAGGCAACAAGGATGTCACAGATGTTAGTGGGTTTGTGATGTGGTATCTGTTGACATTTCAAATGTGTGCTGTCTCCTCCAGGAACTGCACCAAGGCTTTCAAAAAGTAAAATCTACTAATTCTTTTTCTCCAAGATAAATGTTTGATTTGTCCACACTTTTCAGAATACTTATGTTATTTAGTTTTCAGACAAGCTCTTTGAAACCTCTTCATAGATTTAAGCATCCTTAGAACTGTGAAAAACTTTTAAGGTTTTCCAAATCATTTTATAGACCCAAGGAGTTTCAGTGACTGGCTTAAAGCCTCCAGGCTACTTGTGGCAAAGTTGGGACAAGTCCAGTGCACCTAATAAGCAGTCCTAAGTATAGTTGGTTTTTTTCCTATCCAACAAGAAGCATTACATGATTAAACCTCTCTCCTCTGAGATTGCACTTTAATGCATTGAAGGCAGTGGTTGATTTTGTAAGAACAACCTGTAGAAAGTGCCTAGAGTTTAATGTGAGGAGCCTGAGATATCAACTTGTTTTGGTTAACTGTGATTCTATCCAAGTGATTTCAGCTCAGTTTTGTCCTTCATGAGAATGAGAATCAAGTTGGTGTAGTGGCTTATCTGCAGGGCTATGTGAGGTCATCATTTTGAAAACAGATTACAAAGATAAAATGGTACACTTAGCATTTTATTATTATGGTGCATTTTTATTTCTTTTCTTTGTGACAAAAATTAAAAGATTCCATTTAAAGGTATGCAACAGTGATTTATTAAAATACCAATACTGCTTTCAGATCGCTTACCCATGTAAACATTGGGTTCTTAAGAAATCCCTGAGCTCATGAAGCCAAGAGAGGAGGACTATGTCTATTGGTTTAATTATAGTATCTGCATTTTTTGTAAGGGTTAGACCTTGTCCTGTGCTTCGTGAGATACTGTGTCTCTAGTTTCACTGTTCTTTACACATCTCACTCTGGTGCTGTCTCCAAGTCTTGGTCTCACCATTTGCCAGAGATGCAAAAAACTCATAGTCAGAAGCATGTCTCAGTTTTAGGTGTGGCCCACATTTGTTAAAACCTAATAATGGAACCTTCCAATTGAATAAAAGTAGGAAAAAGACACACTATACATTTCAGTAAAGATGTGAGATCTATGACATCTAAATCAAGTTTTCCAAGAAATATTTGAAGCAAGTCCAAGTCGAACGACAAATGAATGTCGATAACTAAATTAAAAAAGGAGACACTGAGGATCCACATATCCACATGTGACCCATTCTAGCAAATTGAGAAGTGGTCTCTCAGAGCCTAAGGCACCACTTTTTAAAACTCGGATTTTCTTACCAGCAACTGGGTCATTCTGAAGTTGACCTAAGTGACCCTAAGCATTACCTCTAGGTGCCTCTTTCTTCATATCTAAGAGAAGGTTAATATCATTCAGTTTTGAAATTCATGGACTGAAACATAAAGATGATTATTTGTTTAAATGATTATGGTATTTTAGCATTTCTGATACATACCGTACGTTCAGTTTGGATTTTGCAGTGACTTCTATTCTCATTTAATATTTACTTAAATAAGATTTCTCTGGAACATAGCTAGCAGTCAAACATATTCTGAATGGATTAGAATCTGATATGAAAAGACTTTGGCTAAATAACATTGTTCAGAATTCTTGGCTATATTAGCAGTAGTTTGCATTTTAATAGGAATTTAGGAAAATTGGTCTTGGCTATACTGAAGAAACATCATAATGCTCTAAAAAGCAATAGTTTATTTAGCAGAAATATAATCTTAGATGGGGAGGGAAGACTCAGTAGTTCATATAATAATTTCAAATATCAGTCTTAGTATAAATCTGTCTTATGAAAAGTATTATTCATTCATCTTAGGCTTCAGTCTTCTCAGAGCACCCATCTCTCTTCTAATACTTGTTGACCTGTTTGGGCACTACACAGATTCATTCAGAAACCCAAGGGGCTCATCCTCCTTTTATCTTTTCTGTATTTTTAGGTTTATCAGAGGCTTGAAACCCAAATATTTCTGGGTATTTAATCCATATATATCCCTTTCGCCTTTCAAACAATCATATTTGGCATAGCAGGTTGTAAAATATGTAGTATTCAGGGGTTCCTGGGCAAAAAATGTGAATATTAATGAAGAAAGCACAATGAAAATTATGTTAAGTTTAAAAGATCTGTTATAAATACTTAAAGAATGAGAACCACTATATTAACTAATTCTTTCTGTATAACAAATCATCTCAAACTTAGTGGCTTAAAGCAACAAACATTTATAATCTCACAGTTTCTGTGGGCTAGGAATCTAGATACCTCTTAGTTGAGTCCTCTGGCTCAAGGTGTTTCACAAGGCTACAGTCAAGATGATAACTGCCTTCTTCTCATGGCTTGACTGCATAAGGAACCACTTCCAAGTTCACTCATGTAGTTGTTGGCCGGATATAGTTCCTTGTGGGTTGTTGGACTAAAGGCTTCAGTTCTTCACTGGCTGTTGGTTAGAAATCATCCTCAATTCCTTGCCATGAGGCATCTCTAACATGACACTTTTTTCAACAGAGAAAGAAGATATCAAGAAAGATGGAAGTCAGTATCTTTTTAAATCTAATCTCAGAAATGACATCCTATCACTTTTGTCATCTTCTATTCATTAGAAGTAATTCCCTAGGTCCAGCCATACTCAGAGGTAAAGGGTTACACAAAGCCATGAATACCAGGAGGTGGGGATCATTGCCAGCCATTGAAGAAGTGGCCTACCACATCCCCATTGGAATCCCAGTGTAACCACCCAATGTGTTTACCTTGCCTACTGCCTGGACAAAGCTGATTTATCAAGGCATGGGAATTGCAATAGAGAAACAGCAATTTATACAAAGCCAGCTGTGTAGGAGGCTGGAGTTTTATTATAACTCAAATCGGTCTCCCCAGTAATTCAGGAATTGGAGTTTTAAAGGATAATTTAATGGGTAGGGGGCCAGTGAATTGGGAGTTCTGATTGATCAGGTTGGAGATGAAATCATAGGGAATTGAAGCTATCCTCTTACACTGAGTCAGTTCCTGGGTGGAGGCCACAGGACCAGATGAGCCACTTTATTGATCTGGGTGGTGTCGGCTGGTCCACTGAATGCAGGGTCTGCAAAATATCTCAAGCACTGATCTTTAGGATAAGCACTGATGTTATCCCCAGGAGCATCATTGGGGAGGTTTCGAATCTTGCAATCTCCAGCTTCATGACTCCTAAATCATAATTTCTAAATCTCCTGACTATTTTGTTAATCCTACAAAGGCAGCCTAGTCCCCAGGCAGGAAGGGGGTTTGTTTTGGGAAAGGGCTGTTACCGTATTTGTTTCAAAGCTGAACCATAAACTGAGTTCCTTCCTAAGGTTAGTTTAGCCTATGCCCAGAAATAAACAAGGACAGCTTAAAGATTAGAAGCAAGATGGAGTCAGTTAGGTCTGATCTTCACTGTCTCAGTTGTAATTCTGAATTATATTTTGCCTTTGCCTTTTTTGACAAATAGGTGAGGTTTCCCTCATACCTATACTCACCACAAGAGGACAGCTTCAACTCCCTATGATTTCATCTCTGACCTAATCAATCAGAATCCCAATTTACTGGCTCCCTACTCAACAAATCAACCTTAAAAACTCCACTCCCCAAATTACTGGGGAGACTGAATTGAGTAATAATAAAAAGGGCTGTTACCATCTTTGTTCAAAGCTGAACCATAAACTAAGTTCCTCCCTACGGTAAGTTTGACCTATGCCCAGAAATGAACAAGGACAGCTTAAAGATTAGAAGCAAGAGGGAGTTAGTTAGGTCTGATGTCTTTCACTGTCTCAGTTATAATTTTGCAATGGTGGTTTCACCAGCAGGCTCAGCTATAAAAGCTAAACCTTAAGACAGGGTTCTGACAGCAAAGGAGACAGACATTCTAACACCTTTGCCCTTTTTGACAAATAGATGAAGTATCCTTCATACCTATAGAAAAAAAAGCCAAGTTAACTTGAAAAAATGGTAAAAATTAAACTTCCAAATTTTATAAGTTTAGGTAAGCTTCCTAGGAAAAGTCTAGTTCTAGTTTTCAGAGATGATAGATTAAAGATAATGGGGATAAAAAGGGATGCTTAAAGCTGACATATTGGATGGTGTTAGCTGTTTACAATTGAAGAACCTGCAGAGTTTACTTCATTACCAATGCTATTTCTAGCTGAGCCATTTAATGTGGAGACAAATGGAAAAATTACCAGAGGGCATGAGGTCAGTGCATGAGGTCCCTCAGGGACCAAACCTTGGTACTGTAAGATGAAGGAACTCCTGCTTATTCTCTTGAATGACACAACAACAAATCAGAGGGTGAATAAGAGTAGCTACCCAGCAACGCTATGCTGTCAGTGCTATTAAAGACTTTTACCCCATCTAGGATATGGGAAATAAATTCTCAGACAAGCCACAATTTTGATACTAATCTTGAGTTTCATTTCAGTTGCTTCACTGGCTGGACTTTCTACCAGACTTACCAAAAAGGCACAAAAATGAGAAGTGTGTGGAACACAGATACAACCAAGGACCTGCCCTGAGAAAGTACAGTCTTTTGGGGGAGGAAGCTCTGTTTCCAGCAGACTTCAAGAAAAGGCAGAATGGTGAGAAATCCTGCATCTCAATAAATGCTGCTAACCTGATCCTTGAAGCAGGTCCACATGAAGCAGCATGGGAAACCCCTGGGAGCTCCACCTCAGAATTACGGAATTGGACTCTGAACTTCAACAAAATCCCCAGAGGATCCAATGCACAGTAAGGTCTAACAAGTGTTGCTATAATGAAATTTCAAAGAGCTTTGAGAGAACTGTGGGGAGGAAGACTAAGTTCAACTGAAGGAATTAGAGAATGTTTCATAGAAAATGTATCATTTGAGCTGAATCTCATGAGATGTGTGCTATAGTTTGGATATGGTTTGTTTCCCTTCCCTGAGTTTCATTTGAAATTTGATCCTCAGTGTTGGAGGTGGGGCCTGGTGGAAAGTGTTTGTGTCATGGGTCTGGATCTCTCCTGAATGACTTGGTCTCACCCTCATGGTAATGAATGAGTTTTTCTTGGTTTATAGTCCCCACAGCAATTTCCTCTAGGGCTGGTTGTTTAAAAGAGCCTGACACCTTCTTTCTCTTTCTTGCTTCCTCTCTTGCCATATGATTTTCACGCACCGACCTTCTGCTGTAAGTGTAAGCTTCTTAAGACTGCCATCAGAAGCAGATGTTGGTGCTATGCATCTTGTACAGCCTGCAGAATGGTGAACCATATACACTTCTTTTCTTTGTAAATTACCAAGTCTCATGTATTCCTTTATAATAATGCAAATGAAATGAAATGAAATGAAAAATATGTATAATGTCAACAGACATGATTTCAAAAAGAAGAAAAGATTTTCTTTGTGAGGAAAAAAAAATGATAAAATCATAGACGATAGTCAAGTGCAGGAAAATGAACTGTTTGTTTTAGGAATGAAAAATATACAGTTAAATTGAAGCCCAATTACAATGGCCTTTGAGTATTTCCTAAGGGTACCCTTTTTTTTAACTTTATTCTCAACAGGGTGACTGGAATTTTTCAAACACTGATCAGTAACAATAAGGATAAGTATCTGCTGGCAGTGTGGAAGATGTGTTGGTTTGAGAAGAGACCAATGACCCATAAATTAGTAGCAATTAACATAGACAGACATAGATTTAGGAACTGTAGTTCAGAGATGAGGTTCTGCAACACTGAAATTCTACAGCAGTAATGGAAATAAAGGAGAAGTGAGAGAAGTGAGAGGCATTTCATAGGCGGAATCCACAGCTCTTGGTAAGTGATAGAAGATTTGTGCCTGAGTAATGGGAAGAAAGGGGATGTTATTCAGGGAGAAGGAGTCATGAAAACATGAGCAGTTTTAGAGGAACAAGAGTTTGTTCTTGGCCATGAGATAATTGATTAAAACTTGGAGACTGTGAGCCACATTGTTGCTTTTCATGCCCTTTTCCTGCACTGCTACATTTTTTTCTGTTTTTACCACTCTCAGTCTTTTCAGTGTCCTCTTTTGAGGATTCCAGATGCCTGAAGAAGTCAGTGTACCTCAACCCAATCCACAAAGATTTTATCTTTTTATTCTGGCTCAAGGTACAACATGGAGGAAATTCTGATGAGCAAATTACATCCTTGTAATTGCCTAGACTGCTCTGGACTTTAATTTCATATTGAACAGAGTAAAAAGGACCCCCTCTCAGTAGGGAGCCTGGAAAAATTAGTTATGTCAGATTTCAGGAAAGAATGGGAAGAGCATAAAAGAATGTTGGCTGTTACTCTAATTTAAAAGATCCACAGAATCTTCAGAGATAATTCTACAAGGAAAGAAATCAATAACTTTTTTTCAGGTAACCCAAAACGTTTTTACTGACTACAAATGATGAGGTAATCATGTTCTAATTGAAAAGAATATTTCCTTTCCTTTGTTCATGATCTCATTCTTTATGAATTACCTCATTCCTGTTATGAGCCAAATAACAACGTTTTGGTCAACAATGTACCATATATATAATGGCGTTCCAGTAAGATTATAAAGCCCTATTTTTAGTGTACTTTTTCTATGTTTAGATACACAAATACTTACCATTGTGTGACAATTGCCTGCATTATTCAGTACAGTAACATGTTGTATAAGTTTGTGGCCAAGGAACAATAGGCTATACCATACAGCCTAAGTTTATAATAGGCTATCCCTTGGGTTTATGTAAATATACTATATAGTCTATTCTGTTCCCACAATGATAAAATGACCTAACAATGCACTTCTCAGAAGCATCTTGTCATTCAGCAATGCATTAATGTTGATGCATTTACAATACATTGAGCTGGGCAAGATGGCTGTCTAGACACAGCCAGGTAGAACAGTTGCCACCAAGGGACCAGTAAACTGGTGCGCTCCTAACAGATCTTCAGAGAGAAGGCTTTGAGAGTGGACAGAAGGAGAACACAGAAGTTAGGCTGAAGGGCGAGGAAGCTGGAAACCCTTCATGAGGCTACCAACACTAGGACTCATTCCTGGCCCCCCATAACTCCAGGGAAACAGGTGAGTTGAACTGGAAAGGAGCAACCCACTCTTACTGCTAGTCTCAAGAATTCTGGGCCTCTGGAATCCTGGCAGGAGGAGACTCCTTGCCCACCACAGACACTTGAGTTGGCAGGAAAAGCTGCTTAGAGAAGTGATAGGGGCAGCACTACAGAGCCCATAGGATTTGGTGTGGGACCATCTACAGTGGAGCACAGCCCCCTAGGCTTGACTTGCTTGCATAGGAGACTTTAGTCCTAGGAGAAGTGCCATATCTGAACTCTGCAGAGTGGTCTTGCCCATCAGATAGAGCTGGTCTGATCTGAGGACCCCTTGGTCTCTGGTCTCTCCTAAGGTTGCAGTCTGGCTGTGCCTTTTTGCAGTGCAGCCTCACCTGTGGGTCCACATCATAGTTCCTGTGCTGGAAGACCACAGCTGACTAGCAGAGAGCTCCAGCAGAGAGGCCATCATGGACACACATCAGCCTGTCGGCTCCCTCCCCACTCTGCAGCTTTCCCTGAGCCCACAATCACCCCCTAACCCCAATAGTGCTTTGCTGATGTGTGCACACATGATGGATCTTGCTTTCTTTGTCCTGCCAGCACACGTATGTGCATGCATCCTGCCCTGCCACTGATGCCAGCATGAGTGCACTCCTTACCCTTACCTCCACCTTACCACCATTACAATTGGAGCCTTGGTGGGCACAGAGCCTACCAGCCCCACCTCCATTAGCCCCCTACCCCTGCACCAACACTACTTTTGGAGTAAAACTGGGCATGGAGAACAGTGGACCCTTTCCCATCCTGAGCGGCCACCTTTGCCTTAATGCCAGCACTCCATCCCTGCACTAACAGCACCATCAGCATGATTGCATGCACAGTCGCCAGCAGGGACCCCCACACACCCCCCCAGAGTGGAAGAGTGCTGCCTCCACCACTGCTGCAACATTCATATCCTTGCACATCATCAGAGTTCTTGGGTGACCAGGTGTATTGTCAATGAGCAGCAATAATTTGAAAGGAATCCTTTTTCTGAGCAGAGGGTCTCAACAGTGGGCTTAAAATATCCAAGAACCATGCTGTAAATAAAATTGTTATCATTCAGTCTTGGTTCTTTCATTTACAGAGCCAGACAGAAAAGAGTTAGCATAATTCTTAAGGGCGCTAGGAGTTTTGGAATGGTAAATGAGCATTGGCTTCAACTTAGAGTTACCACTGGATTAACCTCTAAAAAAGTCTGACTGTCCTCTGAAGTTTTGAAGCTAGGCATTGATTTCTCCTCTCTACCTATGAAAGTCCTAGATGACATCTTCTTCCAAAATAGGGGTGTTTCATCTCCACTGAAAATCTGTTATTTAGTGTAGCTATCTTCATCAATTATCCTAGCTACATCTTCTGGACCCTTGTTGCAACATCCACATCAGTACTTGTTGCATCACCTCGCACTTGCACACACCAGGCAAGCAATCAGTTTTGAAGTGGACACCAGCTTGGGTTCCTCTGATTCAATTTTCATACTGTCTATCTGGAGACAGCATCAGGTACTACAGATTGGGGGCTCAGCTCCACAAAACTGCCCAACTTCATAGGCTCTCAAGTCCTGGCCTCTGGAACTTCTGACCAATTATCTGCAGTTGGTGTTCACGTAATTTCCTCTTTGGGTTCAATTAATTTGCTAGAGTGACTCACAGAACTCAGGAAAGTACTTACATTTACTGGTTTATTATAAAGGTTATTACAAAGGATACGGGTGAAGAGATGCACACAGGTATGGGGGAAGGAGTGCAAAGTTTCCATACTCACCCCAGGCATACCACCCTCCATTAACCTCCATGTGTTTGGCATTTCAAGAGCTCTCGGAACTGTTCTATTGGGTTTCTATGAAGGCCTTGTTACACAGGTGTGATCGACTAAACCATTGGCCATTGGCGATTGGCCATCAAATTAATTAACTTCAGCCTCTCTCCTCTCCTGGGAAGTCAGGGGCAGGGCTGAAAGTTAGCAAACTTCTAATCATGCCTTCATTTTTCCAGTTATCAGCGCTTATTTTAAAGCTACCTAGGGACTGCCAACCATCAGTCAATCAATAGCACACAAAAAGATAACACTTTGGGGATTCTAAGGATTTCTGGTAATGTATGCCAGAACAAGTCAAAGACCATCACAGGTCCCATCTCCAAATAGCATCGGGATAGGGCTTCAACATATGAATTTTTGGGGAAACAAAAATTCCATAACAAATAATACTTGATAGCAACCACAAAACCTTAATGGCATACAGCAATAAACATTTATTTTTGCCTTACGATTCTACAATCAGGTGATGTAGCTAGCTTGGCTAGATTTTCCCTGGGTCTCAGCAGGATTTACTCATGTGTCTGGCAGTTGGCTTCTTCTCTGCTGGGACAATAGGACCATGGGCCATTTGTTTTTTATTTTATTTTAGGATATATTTGGATTATTCTCCTAATGATGGCACAGAAGCAGGAGCAAGAAAACTCAGCAACATAAGTGTTTTATAAGGCTGTATTTACATTATTTATTGCTAAAATCCCTTTGGTGAAAACAAACTCACATGGCTGATTCCAGATTCAAAGTGAGAGGATGATACAAAATTATATGAGGATGAATGTAGATACAAAGACAGATGAAGAATTAGAGCCATTAATGTGACAATATATCACATACAGAAATATGTGCACACATGCCCTAAGAAACGTGTGAAAACATATCTAACATTATGATTTGTGTAATGATTTCTTACCTCCCAAAAGTCCTTCAACAGAATAGATTGTAAAATAGTCATGAAAATGAATAAATAGAGCTGTATATATACACATACAAAATAGTATGCATGAATCTTCTAAGCATAATTTACTTACATAAATTCAAAACCATGCAAAACTAATCAATAATGCTTGGGAATACAAAGAATAAAACCATATTTTAAAGCAAGAAAATTATTAATAAAAATTACTACTTTTAATCAATTATTAACAAAAATAAAAACCATGCACATGACTGTATCTCCCAGTGTAGTTTGGGGGAGGGTGGTATAGTAATTTCTGAGAGGGACTGCAAAGTAGATTTCCATGGTGCAATCTTCTACTTCTTTAGAAGGGTTATGCTGCTTACATGGATGGTCGCACTGTAATCATTTATTGACCTGTATATTTAGCAGTTTTCCAGGTGTTATGTTTCATAATAAAAAGTACTAAAGGAAAAAAAAGAAGGGCATGCACTTCCTTTATGGATTTTTTTTCTTCTGGATATTATACAAAATCAGCTACCTGAACAGAATAAAAAAACCTACCAGGTCAATTTTCATCGATATCAGAAAATAAATGTAATTGTCAGTCTCTAAAACTGCAGAGGAGCTTCTAAAAGAAGTAAAAAATGGCTAAAAAGTTGCACAAGTTGCCTGCTGGGAGTTAGAAGAGGTGGGAAAGGAAATGCTGATTTCATTTTAATCTCACAGAGTGAATTGACTTTTGAAACTATGTGTATGTATAACTTTAATTTTAAAAATTGTAAAAGTTTATAAACTCAATGAAAGTGTTTTAATAAGTATAGTTGTAATGGTATTGGAAAAGACCAACATAGTGGTTCAGCTAAACCTGTCACTGTTTTTTCCTGTGTGTGGGTGTCTCTAAGGGAGAATGAAAGTATACCTCTCCATGTCACTTTCTGTTACTTCCTTCTAGAATATTCTTGAGGTTTCATGAATGACTTCATATTGTTCATAAACAATTCTTATTTTTGGTGATTGTCTAAATCAAATGGAAAAAGAAGGACTGTTATTACAATAAGAATCTAGCAATTCCAGGGGCATTCCAAGATGGCCAAATAGGAATAGCTCTGGTCTGCAGCATCCAGCGTGATCAACGCAAAAGACGGTTGATTTCTGCATTTCCAACTGATGTATCTGGTTCATCTCACTGGGACTGGTTGGACAGTGGGTGCAGCCCACGAAGGGCGAGCCGAAGCAGAGCGGTGCATTGCCTCACCCGGGAAATGCAAGGAGTTGGGGGATTTCCCTTTCCTAGCCAAGGGAAGCCATGACAGACCACCTGGAAAAATGGGACACTCTGGCCCAAATACTGTGCTTTTCCCAAGTTCTTAGCAACCTGCAGACAAGGTGATTCTCTCTTATGCCTGGCTCAGTGGCTCCCACACCCACGGAGCCTCACTCACTGCTAGCACAGCAGCCTGAGATTGATCTGCGAGATGGCAACATGGCTGGGGGAGGGGTGTCCGCCATTGCTGAGGCTTCAGTAGGTAAACAAAGCCACGGGGAAGCTCAAACTGGGCAGAGCCCACCATGGCTCAACAAGCCCTACTGCCTCTAGACTCCACCTCTGTGGGCAGGGCATAGCTGAACAAAAGGCAGCAGACAACTTCTGCAGACTTAAACATCCCTGTCTAACAGCTCTGAAGAGAGCAACAATTCTCCCAGCATGGCGTTTGAGCTCTGAGAATGGACAGACTGCCTCCTCAAGTTGGTCCCTGACCCCCATGTAGCCTAACTGGGAGATACCTCCCAGTAGGGGCTGACAGACACCTCATATAGGCAGCTGCCCCTCTGGGACAAAGGTTCCAGAGAAATTGCTGTTCTGCAATATTTGCTGTTCTGCAGCCTCTGCTGGTGATACCCAGGCAAACAGGGTCTGGGTACCACCCAAAGATGGGGAGAAACCAGAGCAGAAAAGCTGAAAATTCTAAAAATAAGAGCACCTCTTCTCCTCCAAAGGATCATAGCTCCTCAATAGCAATGGAACAAAGCTGGATGGAGAATGACCTCAACAAGTTGACAGAAGTAGGCTTCAGAAGGTCGGTAATAACAAACTTCTCCAAGCTAAATGAGGATGTTCGAACCCATTGCAAGGAACCTAAACACCTTGAAAAAATATTAGATGAATGGCTAGCTAGAATAAACTGTGTAGAGAAGACCTTAAATGACCTGATGGAGCTGAAAATCATGGCACCAGAACTTCGTGATGCATGCACAAGCTTCCATAGCCGATTTGATCAAGTGGAAGAAAGGGCGTCAGTGATGGAATATCAAATTAATGAAATAAAGCCAGAGGAGAAGTTTAGAGAAAAAAGAGTAAAAAGAAATGAACAAAGCCTCCAAGAAATATGGGACTATGTGAAAAGACCTAATCTGCGTTTGATTGGTGTACCTGAAAGGGATGGGGAGAATGGAACCAAGCTGGAAAACACTCTTCAGGATATTATCCAGGAGAACTTCCCCAACCTAGCAAGGCAGGCCAACATTCAAATTCGGGAAATACAGAGAATACCACAAAGAGACTGTTTGAGAAGAGCAACCTCAAGACACATAATTGTCAGATTCACCAAGGTCAAAATGAAGGAAAAAATGTTAAGCACAGCCAGAGAGAAAGGTCAAGTTACCCACAAAGGAAAGTCCATCAGACTAACAGTGGATCTCTCAGCAGAAACTCTAGAGGCCAGAAGAGAGTGGGGGCCAATATTCAACATTCTTAGAGAAAAGAATTTTCAACCCAGAATTTCATATCCAGCCAAACTAAGCTTCATAAGTGAAGGAGAAATAAAATCATTTACAGACAAGCAAATGCTGAGAGATATTGTCACCACCAGGCCTTCCTTACAAGAGCTCCTGAAGGAAGCACTAAACCTGGAAAGAAACAACTGGTACTAACCACTGCAAAAATAGGCCAAATTGTAAAGACCACTGATGCTATGAAGAAACTGCATCAATTAATGGGCAAAGTAACCAGTGAACATCATGATGACAGGAAAAAATTCACACATAACAATATTAACCTTAAATGTAAATGGGCTAAATGCCCCAATTAAAGGACACGGACTGGCAAATTGGATAAAAAGTTAAGACCCATCAATGTGCTGTATTCAGGAGACCCATTTCACGTGCAAAGATGCACACAGGCTCAAAATAAAGAGATAGAGGAAGATATACCAAGTAAATGGAAAGCAAAAAAGAAGCAGGGGTTGCAATCCTAGTCTCTGATAAAACAAACTTTAAACCAACAAAGATCAAAAGAGACAAAGAAGGCCATTACATAATGTTAAAGGGATCAATTCAAGAAGAAGAGCTAACTATCCTAAATATATAGGCACCCAATATAGGAGCACCCAGATTCATAAAGCAAGTCCTTAGGGACCTACAAAGAGACTTAGACTCCCACACAATAATAATGGGAGACTTTAACACCCCACTGTCAACATTAGACAGATCAATGAGACAGAAAGTTAACAAGGATATCCAGGACCTGAACTAAGCTCTGCAACAAGCAGGCCTAATAGACACTTACAGAAGTCTCCACTTAAATCAACAGAATATACATTCTTCTCAGCACCACATCACACTTATTCTAAAATTGACCACATTATTGGAAGTAAAACACTCCTCAGCAAATGTAAAAGTATAGAAATGACAACAAACTGTCAGACCACAGTGCAATCAAATTAGAACTCAGGATTAATAAACTCACTCAAAACTGCACAACTACATGGAAACTGAACAACTTGCTCCTGAATGACTGCTGCGTAAGTAACAAAATTAAGGCAGAAATAAAGATGTTCTTTGAAACTAATGAGAACAAAGACACCTGGGACACATTTAAAGCAGTGTGTAGAGGGAAACTTATAGCACTAAATTCCCACAAGAGAAACTAGGAAAGATCTAAAATTGAAACCCTAACATCACAATTAAAAGAACTAAAGAATCAAGAGCAAAAAAATTCAACACCTAGCAGAAGGCAAGAAATAACTAACATCAGAGCAAAACTGAAAGAGAGACACACAAAAAAACCTTCAAAAATCAATGAATGTAGGATCTGGTTTTTTGAAAAGATCAACAAAATTGATAGACCACTAGCAAGATTAATAAAGAAGAAAAGAGAGAAGAATCAAATAGAAACAATAAAAAATGATAAAAGGGATCTCATCACTGATCCCACAGAAATAAAAACTACCATTAGAGAATAGTATAAACACCTCTATGCAAATAAACTAGAAATTGTAGAAGAAATGGATAAATTCCTGGATATATACACCGTCCCAAGACTAAACCAGGAAGAAGTTGAATCTCTGAGTAAATCAATAACAGACTCTGAAATTGAGGCAATAATTAATAGCCTACCAACCAAAAAATCTCCAGGACCAGACAGATTCACAGTCGAATTCCACCAGAGGTACAAAGAGGAGCTGGTTCCATTCCTTCTGAAACTATTCCAATCAATAGAAAAAGAGGGAATCCTCCCTAACTCATTTTATGAGGCCAACATCATCCTGATACCAAAGCCTGGCAGAGACACAACAAAAAAAGAAAAATTTAGGCCAATATCCCTGATGAACAGCTATGTGAAATTCTCAATAAAATACTGGCAAACCGAATCCAGCAGCACATCAAAAAGCTTATCCATCATAATCAAGTTGGCTTCATCCCTGGGATGCAAGGCTGGTTCAACATAACACAAATCAATAAACGTAATCCATCACATAAACAGAACCAATGATAAAAACCACATGATTATCTCAAAGATGTAGAAAAGGGCTTCAACAAAATTTAACAGCCCTTCATGCTAAAAACTCTCAATAAACTAGGTATTGATGGAACATATCTCAAAATAATAAGAGCTATTTATGACAACCCCACAGCCAATATCATACCGAATGGGCAAAAACTGGAAGCATTCTCTATGAAAACCAGCACAAGACAGGGATGCCCTCTCTCACCATTCCTATTAAACATAGTGTTGGAAGTTCTGGTCAGGGCAATCAGGCAAGAGAAAGAAATAAAGTGTATTTAATTAGGAAATGAGGAAGTCATATTGTCCCTGTTTGTAGTTGACAACTGTATATTTAGAAAACCACATCATCTCAGCCCAAATTCTCCTTAAGCTGATAAGCAACTTCAGCAAAGTCTCAGGATACAAAATCAGTGTGCAAAAATCACAAGCATTCCTATACACCATTAACACACAAACCGAGAGTCAAATAATGAGTGAACTCCCATTCACAATTGCTACAAAGAGAATAAAATACCTAGAAATACAACTTACAAGGGATGTGAAGGACCTCTTCAAGGAGAACTACAAACCACTGCTCAAGGAAATAAAGGAGGACACAAACAAATGGAAGAACATTCCATGCTCATGGATAAGAAGAATGAATATCATGAAAATGGCCATACTGCCCAAAGTTATTTATTGATTCAAAGCCATCCCCATTAAGCTACCAATGGCTTTCTTCACAGAATTGGAAAAAACTACTTTAAAGTTCATATGGAACCAAAAGAGAGCCTGCATTGCCAAGACAATCCTAAGCAAAAAGAACAAAACTGGAGGTATCATGCTACCTGACTTCAAACTATACTACAAGTTTACAGTAACCAAAACAGCATGGTACTGGTACCAAAACAGATACATAGACCAATGGAATAGAACAGAGGCCTCCGAAATAACACCACACATCTACAACCATCTGATCCTTGACAAGTCTGATAAAAACAAGAAATGAGGAAAGGATTCCCTATTTAATAAACAGTGCTGGGAAAACTGGCTAGCCATATGTAGCAAGCTGAAACTGGATCCCTTCCTTACACCTTATACAAAAATTAATTCAAGATGGATTAAAGATGTAAATGTTAGACCTAAAACCATAAAAACTCTAGAAGAAAACCTAGGCAATACCATTCAGGACACAGGCATGGGCAAGGACTTAATGACTAAAACACCAAAAGCAATGGCAACAAAAGGCAAAATTGACAAATGGGATCTAATTAAATTGAAGAGCTTCTGCACAGCAAAAGAAACTACCATCAGAGTGAACAGGCAACCTGTGAATGGGAGAAAATTTTTGCAATCTATCCATCTCACAAAGGGCTAATATCCAGAATCTACAAAAAACTCAAACAAATTTACAAGAAACAAAACAAACAACCCCATCAAAAAGTGGGCAAAGGATAGGAAAAGACACTTCTCAAAAGAAGACATCTATGCAGCCAACAGACACATGAAAAAATGTTCATCATCACTGGTCATCAGAGAAATGCAAATCAAAACCACAATGAGATACCATCTCACACCAATTAGAATGGCAATCATTAAAAAGTCAGGAAACAACAGATGCTGGAGAGGATGTGGAGAAATAGGAACACTTTTACACTGTTGGTGGGAGTGTAAATTAGTTCAACCATTGTGGAAGATAGTGTGGCGATTCCTCAAGTATCTAGAACCAGAAATACCATTTGACCCAGCAATCCCATTACTGGCTATAAGCCCAAAGGATTATAAATCATGCTGCTATAAAGACACATGCACACGCATGTTTATTGTGGCACTATTCACAATAGCAAAGGCAAGGAACCAACCCAAATGCACATCAATGATAGACTGGATTAAGAAAATGTGGCACATATACACCACAGAACACTATGCAGCCATAAAAAAGGATGAGTTCATGTCCTTTGCAGGGACATGAATGAAGCTGGAAATCAGCATTCTCAGTAAACTATGCCAAGGAAAGAATACCAACCACCACATGTTCTCACTCATAGGTGGGAATTGAACAGTGAGATCACTTGGACACCAGGTGGGGAACATCACACACTGGGACCTGTTGGGGGGTGGGGGGCTGGGGGAGGGATAGCATTAGGAGAAATACTTAATGTAAATGATGAGTTGATGGGTGCAGCAAACCAACATGTCACATGTATACCTATGTATCGAACCTGCACATTGTGCACATGTAACCTAGAACTTAAAGTATAATAATAATAAAAAAGAAAGTAATGGTTCATAATTTTTTAAAAAAAGAATCTACCAATTCCAAGAAAAGTAGATATCAAATTTAAGAAATAATGATATGTTCTCAATCATGCAACTGCATCCAGTCATTACAAGGCCAGACACACCACAGACTGCACTGGCTGACTACTAATAGGTTTCTAACTCTCACCTCCTCCAGATGCATAGAGGGCTGTGCAACTCTCCAGTAAGAACTTGGGTAGAAGAGAACTTACATGCTAAAAACAGTGAAATAGTGTTTTATTCTATCTGACCAAGCCCTCAGAGGAAGAAGGAACTATGAGAGGAATTGTGCCTGAATGAGGTAGGGGAAGTAGGGTACAGGCCTCTGTAATGCACCTTTTGTCCAAAGACAAGAATACCTTGCAGAAGTGTAAAGTCCAGTAGAACCTGCATGGCTGATTCCTCACTGGCTTTGCTTCCTGATGGAGGGAGGAGGGACAGAGAGAGAGAGAGAGAGAGAGAGAGAGAGAGAGAGAGACCGACTGACCCAGGAACTCTTTCTCAGGTTCATTGTCTTGCATTCTTGCAGCCTGCCAAAAATACAAAGGCTTTTGTTCACAGTAAGAATACTAACAATTCCCATTACTCAAAATATGGTTTCAAATGGGAAAAAAGTGTTTTTTCTATATTCCCTTTAGGCTTTCCCAGATACATTTAGCTGGTGACAAATATGTAGGCACGTAACATTGGAAGAGCAACAAGTATGCCGGCAGTTTATTATTTTGCTCAAAATCTAAAATTTAGATAACATTTCTACACAATTAAACTATTGAAGTGAAGCAGACTGGGGAAGTAAAAAGGACTCTGCCAAGAACAGTTGAATATTGTTCACGAAGGATTCTGTTGCTACATGGAACAACTTTTCTTGTAATTGCTATTACCAGAAGACATTAGTCATTTTCTTTCAGAACAAAGACAGTGAAGCAAACAAGACAAAATGCATTTTATAGTCATATATGGAACTCATTCCAAAATAGATATAAATTTACTTAAAGACAGCATAATTAAGTCCATGCTGATTACCATGTTTAAATTTAAAAAGAGAATATACAAAATAAGTGCAAAAAATATGTAATCACCTTAGTTGTGCTATATTGTACATCTAGCTAAATCAAAATAATAAACTGTTTACCATACAGTGAAAGTTATTTCAAATGGGGTGAACTTTAGATTATGCTGCTATGAGAACATGAAATGTCTGCCTAGAAAAAAACATCAGCTTTTATCAAATGATATAAATGACTCATTTCATGCTTCACTGCTCATTGAAAATCACATCCACCAACCTCTTTCCTTCAGTCTCTAACTTTCAGAGTACCCGCAGACACTGAAATGTATTGTCTTGCTCTTGAAACTAACTTTCTGGGACACAATGCTGATTTATCTACAGGTTTGTTGACCACCTGGTGTTTCATGTTAGTCCCACACTAGGGATGGGAACAGTGTCTTGGCTGTCACTCTCAGCTCCTGTTGTCTTTACTGTTGTGAAATTACCCGACTAATGCATTATTCACAAACTATCCACCACTTTAAGAATTTATGATATTTTGCCATTCTTAGAAACACCAGACTCTTTCCATGAATACAAGTGCCTTTTCATGATTTCTTGACTCATTTTGATCTCCCTCCTAGTCAACAACCTCTAAAAAAGTCTTGAACTGAATTTGTGTAATTTCTGCAGAGTTGTGGTTCTCAGCCAGATATAATTTTGCCCCCAAGGGGAATTTATTTGGTGAAATATAGAGACATCTTGATGTCTTTAGAGGAGAAGGAGGAAGAGCTACTGGCATCTAGTAGATGGACCCCAGGGATGCTGCTAATGCACAGGATATACAATGCACAGGATGGCTCTCTCAAGAAAGAATTATTAGGCTCAAAATATTCATAGTGCCAAAGTTAAGAACATGGTGGGGGTGGGGGAAGCAATAATGTTTCTGTTCAAAGTGATCAAAATAAGACAAGTTATTCATCCAACATGCAGCCAAGACTCACCACAAAAGCCACTGGGAGCAAGATACTCCTGGAAATTACAATGGTGCAAAAGTTTTCTATGTATCTATTAGAAATGAGAAATGATGAACAAGTAAGTAGACATGCTTCCATGGAGAGAAATGGAAATAATGCAATGAGATGAAAATCAGTTGTGATATATAAGACTGCAAAGAAGCAAAGTGACAATAGCAAAATTAAACATTTACATTGAAAGTAAAAGATTTGGCAGGATGAATCAAAGCAAAATCTTGGCTAATGAAGTCAAACGAGATGCTTCTCAAGAATATGGAGGAAAAGGACAAAGATATTTTAATAATGACAGGGATAAAAAAATAAAAGTCAAAGAACATAAATCTCACATGAGAATTACAGGCACACTGAAAGAAAAAGTCATTACAGTTGGAACCAAGTAATATGTAATGACATGAGTTCAGAATAGCAGACAAAATAATGAAAAGAGACTCATATCAGGACATCTCCTATAATACTGTTGAATCATAAGGGTATAGGAGAAAAATCCTACAAACTATATACAAAAAATAGCATTTCCTCTCTGTTGCTGCATATCTGAAAACTGTGAAGCACACTTACTGAATTTTGAATAAAAAATGTCTTTGCCTTTGATGAAATAATTTGAATCCCAACTAATTTATTATTCACATGTATAAAGAAAACAGAAAGTCATTCTCATATTTGCAAGGTCAAAGAATAGAAACCACTCATATGTCTTTATGTCTTTATTTTTTAAAAGTGACTTGAAGTTACTGTCCAGCTAGCTAAGATAGGAATAAAGAATAAGAACTCATTACAGATATTGTTTTTAATAAGACTATTTAATTCTAAATTATTTATGTAATGAAGGTAACAAAAACTAAATTCAAACGTTAAAATAATCTCTGAAAGAGAAGATATATAAGATAAAAACAGTAATTTTTACAAGATGACTTTGAAGAAAAAACTTCAAGATATTAAAAGAAGTTGGAACAATGAGGGTAATGAGAAGTTGGGATAAGTAAAAGCACACTAAATTCCTTATCTTTCAAGGCAAGAAAGAATTTGAATATATATCCTTCATTTCTACAATACTAAAGATGTAGAATAAACACATTTTCTAAAGATTTCCAAGGTAATTAGTGGTAGAATTAAAAGTGGATAACATTTTAAATCTCCAAACATGATTTTAATAGCAAAAAAACAAAACAAAAGTTAGAATTTAAAACATATATATAAAAACTTGACTTTTACAGTTCTTAAAAATAAATTTGATTTCTTCAACAAAGATTAAGAATGTACTGAGCAAAAAAAGTAATACTCTACATAAGTTACTTAAAGGAGACACTGTAAAATTAAAGGTATTTATAAATACCAGCTTGAACTGATAAAATGAATTGATGTTTTAAAGAGATATAAATATTAGATAAATTATAAAAATTAATATTAGAGTTGAGAAAGGAACCCTCATAATTTTGTAAAATATTTCTGGAAATACCAGCCTGCATTAGGAGCTTGATATGGGTTCATAGCCTGTGATCAGCTAAATTGAATTCCTGAGAAATATCCTAAAAATATGACCTGGAATGTAGACACATGGAAATATCTAATTAGTTTTATTATAACATTTGAATTATAAAAACTTCAGACATTTCTTAATGTTCAGTTATTAAAAGGGGATAATTCAAATGAATCATCATTGTCTATATAACAAAATATTATTCAACCATTCAAATTATGATCGTTAAAATTATTTAATAGTACAGGTGCAAAATATATAATTACAATTAAAAATTGAAGATAAAATTGTAATGTGATGTTACTTTAAAACAATGCATATAGATATACTTAAATTTTGGGAACTTCACCAAGATGGTGTGTTTACTCAAAACAAAATAATGTTTTCTCAATTTTTAGTCACCAAGGATTAAATCTATACTATGTTTTATTATTACTATACTATTAAATCTATATCGAGTATTAGCTAAGTAAGAATGAGTACTATTGATGCCAGGAGACTGTGTTTCTGGACTAGTATTTGTACCTTTTAGTTTTTTACAACCGTAAGTTGCCAGAAAGCAGAGCATGAGTTAACTTATTTTTAATGGCAATGAAGTTTTCTGGCTGAAGTATGTTCATCTGGTCATTACATCTGCCCAAACATTGAAGACCTTTTGCTAAAGGCTAAAATGATAAAAATGGTGTCCTTTCCAACTCCTGAGGCCACCAACAGAACCTACTGAAATTCTACCACATGGATTATAAATTTCAAATTATCTTTTCTTAAAAACGTTATTTTACATGGATCTTTCACAACTACTGTTGCAAGAATTGAAGAGGAACATAGAGCAAGCTATATAGACATATAGTGGCTAAACTATGTTCAATCTTGAAAATAATTAGCATAAATATATAATATACATTTTTCTTTTTATACAATTGCTCTTCAATAACTTTAGAGAGTTACTGCCAGCAAAGCAAGCTTTTATTTTAAACCTTCCTGTTGGACTTCTTTTTCTAGCATGTTGAAGTCTACCCAAATAAAAGACTCCAGTGTCTACATAAGTAGGTGGTAAAATGAACATCATGGTGTTGAATAATGAAGTGAAACACCTGAATCCATTCAGGTCATAATTTTGCTTCTATCTCTTGCTGGTTGTGTGGCTTTAAGTGAGTTAGTTAGCCCTCTGTAAAATGAGGATAACAATATTGACATCAAGATTGCTGGGAGAACTAACTGGGATAATGTTAAAATATCTGTCACCTGAAAGTTACATGAAGTACACAAGCTACCATTACAACGTTAAGGGGAACAAAGAATATGCTTTTTAAAAACAGTTAAAAGACTTGGGAAGAATCTCGAACTGTAGAGAATATTATTTCTTTAAATCTAAATTAAAAGGTAAGAAGCAATGCTTGACCCTCCATTTAGAAGTAATGACATTAATATTTCTTATGACAAAACAATCTGGCATTGTGAGAGATGACTCCAATGAAATTTGGAGTTGGGGAGTGGGGAATGGGAGGGAGGGCTAGGGAACGGGAGGGAGAGCCCTCAGGTGATAACTGAGAAAGAAACTAGAGGAGTGAGTAGAGCTCAGAGAAGGAACCGAAGTTGCTGAAAAGTCAACAATGGGCACATATTGTGAAGCAAGGGAAAAAGTAGAAGCTGCTGGAGTTACTAGAGGCTGTATTGGTAATGAATTCTAAATGCTGTAAAAATAACAAAACTCTGTCATTTACAAAATACAGGTTTATTTCCTGTAGTCCACTGTGGGTGAACACTGTGGTAAAGAAGGGGAAAGCTCTGATCCAAGCAGTCATTTACAGACCCAGAGCCCTTCTATCCTGAGACTATGATTCTCTAGTTTACCACTGAGTCTTCTGTGAAGGTCTGGCTAGTTCAGGTAAGGAAGAATGTAAAGGATCTCATAGGAGTGAAAGAGAGGAGAAAAGGGGTGTGGGCTAGATGAACACTGAACATGTAACATTGTCACTACCACAAAGGCAGATGCAAAAATGATGAGCTTGCCATCAGGTACTTGGACACGTATCAGAAGAAGCCAAAAAATATTCACTTAGAATAGCATGTAGAGAAACCGAAGTCAGATAAGGAAAAAGCAGACCTTAAAACTGGCTTCTGGCTGTTGCAAATCAAAGGAGTCAACCTATGCCAGGGGCAGGGGCCCAGTGACTTCTAGCACTCAAAACTATCAAAAATTAGAAAGAAAGCAATACTAAGTTATTCCAAATCAGCCTGACACTCAGGGAGAAAAGCAGGGAAAACAATGCAGGGTTGGGTTCTTCACAGGGGAAATGAAAAAAGAGAGTCAGAGATAGCCAGGACATGCAACAGAGAGGGCTGTGGGCGGACATCACAGTCTCAGGCTCCAGAAAGAATTCTAGGAGCTCAGCTGAGGAAGAGCCTTTCAAAGCCATGAAGTCTTTACAGATTTCAGGAAGGTGACTCTCTGAAAGGCACCCCCAACACATGCAGGCATGCAAACACACACACACTGGGAGGATGTGGTCCCAACCCAGATCTACCTTGGTCTAAGGACTGAGGAACCTAGATCAGGATAAACCTGATGTGATCAAGTGAGTTGACTTTGAAGGCAAAGACTCTGAATGGTATCATCAGTGATATTTCCACACTCTGTTCTTAGCGTTTCAAAATTCTCTAGGGAATAATGAGCATATAGGTGATTTCAGTGCCTTTAAAAATGTCACCAATGTATGGAAATGGTTACATGATCTAAGAAAGGGAACAAAGTGACCTAAGGAAGCAGACAAATATGCTTTTTTTTAAGGTTCTTTTACATTTCAGTGAGATCTTGAAGCAATTTTAGAATTTGTGAGCTATTCTAAGCACTCACCAGTGTTTGTCATTTTGGCCAACCCCTTGGTTCCCCTGGTGTGACCAGTAGTAAAAACACTTATCAAAACAGTTTTTTGTTTGTTTGTTTGTTTTGCATATTTCTGAAACAGCAGGGAGTTCATTTTTATAGCAAGGTTGGATGGAAAAGAAAGTTCCGAAAGTAAAACAAGATAACGGCATGAGAAGAGTGGCCGGTCAGGCAGCAGCCTAGGAGGAGTGAAGAGGGAGTCACAGCCCTGCGTATTCCCCCAAATAGCCACACACAAAAGATTCTGGCTTAAAGAATGAAATGAGCAACCCAAACCTGACCCTTCTTTCATCTCCTAAGATCACCAACACCGTCTGTACCCATGTATTCTATGTTGGCAAGAAGGACAGGAGAGGGGTGGCATTGAAAATAAAGGACACTGGATTGATTGATTTAAGGCAGTTTGAGGAAAGTAAATTGGTAAATTATCTCAAGAATCATTAGGGTATCCCCTTTAGTCTACTAGTGTCACCACTTATAATTTGACTAAATGAATTAATCAAAAAAATGATAAAATGTAAATATAAAGTTTTTTATTTTTTGCTATATTAGTCACATATGTTTCTTTTTTCAGTAACCCATTTTTCTGGGAGCCACTCCTTACATTTGTATACTTTCCATGAGAGGAATCCTTTTGTAGATGTGGACCTACTTCTACCTCCTACTACCAAGGGTGGGGACCTCACCCTGCCCAGACTCCAGCTCCTCTATATGAGTTGGTCCAGAAATGAGCATCTGATTTCACAATGGCCCTCTTCATCATCCCTTGCTGGTTGTTTAAAACTAGAACCAAGCAAGAGGTGGTTAAAACTGCAATGAGTAAAATTCTAGGATTTATGGATAGCCATGATTCCTGTCATTTGGTCTAAGAAAAAAATAACAGGAAATCTAGCTGAAGCAGGAGAGGAAAATTAAACAGATACACAGAAAGAGACAGATCAGGCGAATGGGAAAAGAAATCTTCAAATTTCTGCAGTGATTCTAATGCTCAGTCCCATCCTTACCCTTTTTTAAGGCTTGGTTATAGAAAGCCTTCTGAATTCTGTGAATTGGCTCAGTAGCCATCTCACAAAGTCAACCTATTTTAAAAAGAATTCCTGTTGATCACAATAAACAGAACCCAAATTAATAAGCTAGATTTGTTTTGCAAGGGAAATGCATTAAAAGTAACTAAAATAGATGTCATTGGGAGAACTGTTAAGTAAAATATGTTTTTTATAATTATGCTTCTATTACAATCATAATCATGAAAATAACACAGCAACATAGCTCATAGCTATGAGCTCATAGCTAACACTTATATGAGAAAATCATAACATAAAACTATATGAACATTCTCATTGCAACCATGAAAAAGCCTGTATATCTCTAAATATTAGAAAAGAGGATGGAACAATTAAAATTTGGGATGTTATTAAAATAATATTTCAGCAATCAAGATTATGTATAATGAAAAATTAAACAATTATATATACATAGTCTAATTATTATTAATCAGTTAACCAAAGTTTCAGGGGTACTAGTAGAAAGAACATGTGCAATTCAAATGGAAAACCAGACCACAGCACAATGGAAAACAAGATCCATGTCTGTCCTACTATTAGCTAAAGTAAGTTTGTCCAACCCCTGACCCATGGGCCACATGTGGCCCAGGACAGCTTAGAATGCAGCCCAACACAAATTCATAAACTTTCTTAAAACATTAAAAGATATTTTGGGGATTCTTTATAGCTTATCAGCTATCATTAGTGTTAGTGTATTTTATGTGTGGCCCAAGACAATTCTTTTTCTTCCAACGTGGTCCAGGGAAGCCAAAAGATTGGACACCCCTGGGCTAAAGCATCCTAGTATATTCTGACCACTTTCAAATGCTTTCCTGTAGTCTGTCCCCCTAAGAGTGTGAGAAGTGCCTGATACTTGTAGATTCCTGGCAGAAGTATTGAGTTTTATTACAGTCAGAGAGGAAATGACCTCAGTCTTACTGCTTTGCAAGCAGGCAAGGCCAAAAAGCCATGATTCCCACCTCCAGCCCCAGCTCCTATCACTACCTGAATGAGTGAAAGCATGCTGCTTCTGTGTAGGAACTCAGTGCCCACATCACAGCCAAAGGAGAAAAATCAAAGGTTTAAAATGCTGTATCCTTTAATAAGAAAAAAAGAACTCTCATACTACTTTGGTTTGTTTTCTGAAATCCACCGAATTATCATTTCTAATGTCCATGCACACTTCAATATGCCACTGTGAAAATAAAGGAAATGCTTGCAAACATTATCCCACATAATTCTCAGACAGTCCACTGATGCAGGCATCCTTATCCCCATTTTACAGATGATGATAAAGTACCTAGTTGAAGGTCATATAGCTTCTAAGTGGAGAACCAGAATTCATAACCCGAACTTCTCTCACTGCAAAATTGATCTATTTCTGCTAAAGTCTGCCATAGCACATATTTGACTGATGATGATGATAGCAAGTTTTCCTGTAAAATTGGGATAAAACTCCATTCCGTGTAATTTTTAAGAAGCAGCTGTTCGGAGGGACTGATGATGTCTGCTTGCCACAGAGAGGCAGTGCTTATTCAAGTCTCAGTGCTCAGAGCTGACTGAGGACAGGGCATCTCAGAAACAGGAAGAGCCTAGTCACTATGAATATAAGTAGAGGCTGCAGCTCTCCTAAGCTGGAAGATGGAAGGGTTGGAATAATAAAGGACTTTCAAAGCGCCATTTAAACCTGAGCTTGTTTGACCCTGTGATTCTGAGATTCTTTGATAATAATGGGGCAATTTTTTTTTTTCTTTTTTCAGCAAGTTACTTGATTCTCTTTCTTCTGTTCTACCCAGATCGGACACCACCCAGCACTCCCCTCCCCAGGTGCTTAGGTGGGGAGCCAGGTGGGATGCTGAGTCGAGGAGACACCAAAACCCCTATCCCCTATTTTAACCACGATAGCTTTGCTTTTCTCTGTTTTACATATTGGACCTCTGTGTAGGATTATTTTTAGAGAAAAGTTTTCACTGCTTAAAAAATATTTTAAGTAGAAACAGTTTTTGAAAATACTGAACTATATGATCTCTATACTTTTTAAAAGGAAAATTCCCCCACTTCCAATAACACTTGCCTAGGTGACAACAACATCGAATGCTTTGTTTCAACAAACTGAAGCTATTAAACAACCATGAACTTTGAGCCATCTGCCAGCCAAAGCTGATAACTGGTCAAGAATTCTGAATGCCCCAGTGTGCCAATATGCCTCCTGGACCCAATTGAAGAGTTTTACCTAAGCAGTGTGCAATGGAACTTATCTAATCCATCATGTGTAAATTCTGAACTCATTCTGTCCTATCCAGAGTACAAACTTTCCATCATTTTCTAGCACATAAACAGCCTGATTTTTTATCACTCAGTGAAAAGTTCAGTGGATTCTGTTTCCTTCCTCAGCAAGCATATAAATTCAGCAAAAACTCTGTTATCTCTGAAGTAGTCATGGCTTTCCTTTGCCAGCCTCCTTTTAATTGGCATCCTGGGAAATTCGTGGACATACTGTGGAAGCAACTGCCAGGTTTTGCACTGCTCTTTCCTAGGCCATGTGTGCAGGAGGAGTCCACCCTCAGTTGGAAGGCTCTCAAAGGACAATGAACACTCACAGATATAGCAATGTAAGGCACATATTACTATCATGAGCTCTTCTTGCAGTCTATAGACAGGATTACTTACTGAGCATTTTTTACTTTTGAATTGACTTACTAATACAAAACCAACTAAGGAATAGAAGCGGTGCTTTATTTAAGATATATGGCTAGTTTGAATCAGAGTTTAAATCTAATTTTTAAAATGTTCCTCTGAAAATAAACTCTTACTGAAGTTTCCTCTTTAGAAGACACACAGGTTTAGTAGAAAAACTATAACAAGTTTTGAAGATTAGAAAGACTTTGCTGCTTCTCATCTCATCCCACCCCACCCTTGCCAAGGGCAGACAGCTCTCTTGCCTTCATAAAAGTCAGACTGATTCCTTTCTGTGAATTCAAATACTTTTATATGTTCTTTTTTTTTTTTTTTTTTTTTTTTCTTTTTTTGAGCTTGGACTCCATTAGTGGGAATTCAATAATCTGCCCTCCTTTCCACTCTGGCTATCTTTAGATCCCTTTTGTTAAACTCTTGGGCACCTACATGAGAAGAGCAACCTCCACAGGAAGAAAAAGAAAACGTGTTGATGGCCAGTAGGTCCTAGATTCTATTAATAGTAGCCAGGAGCAACTTCTGTGGATTAATGAGGAGACAACATAATGGACCAACAGTGAAATCCAGGAAATGGTAAAAGGAATAGTCTCTGTAAAATGCTTTTGACTTGCTGAATGCTTGAAATTTTGTGTATAGTATTTTAGAAAAGAAGTAAGTCCTTGTTCTATTGCTTAATTGATAGAACCTCCAAACTGCAGACCCACCTCAGAAATAAGAATTAGGGAAGGACAGACTTACAAAAATGAACCTATGGGTTCTCAGTTCCATGTAACTGCAATAAAGCTTGTTCTTAGGTGTGTTGAATGATGAGAACAATCCATCTCCTCTCCAGCCACACAGTCCATTTGGTACAGTGGAGATAAAGTGCCAGCTAGAGGTGAACTGTGGTATTCCTCTGGACACCCCGCCCTGTACCACTTCCAGCAGGGACTCAGTGCCCTCCAGTTTCTTGAAATTTCCCCACTAACAAAAAGTTTAAAGCTCCATACTCCATATTCTTGGAGTCTCTGGTATTTGTATCTTATATCCTTCACTTTTTATTTACATAACTAAACATGCTTTCGCAGCCCAACAAGTGGGTGCTAAAGATCTGTGCAAGAGTGTGTTAAGCATGGGGAAGATTTCCCTTAGACTCGATACCCACAAAAACCTAAGCTGCCATAGAGCAAAGAAAGTTATAGGTCAGACTGCAGGGCCCTTAGAGATTATACAAAACAACTGCCTAGTGTGTGCAACCCTCCAGAACAAACTTGAGCTATGAAAACCATAATATCCAAACTCTTTTGTGCATTGTACATTGAAGCCATAGACTGAGAATCTGATGAACTATCTCTTTCTCACAAGCTGTTCTAGTGATATGTGGAGTTCCACTGGGTCTTGGAGGCACTATTTAGAACATTTGCAAATAAATTATTATAGAATATAATGTTAAATATCAAAATTATCCTACATAAGGCATTGCTCCTATAAAATGAAAAAAATAAAAACAAAAACAGAAATAACTTTTTGAAGAGCATTTATTTTAGATAGGGGTTACTTTGCTGGAGAATACTTTTAACTTCTCGGAAGCCTCTTGCATAATGTGTTTCAAGGTTTCCTCTGAATTTTTCATATTCAGCTTAGGCTGGAGTTCTGTCATGTCTGGACATGCATGAATAATGGGAGGGATGGCCAATTCATAAAATTGTTTGATTGAGGGACTGATGGATTCCAAGGAGGAATCTCTTCCCAAACAAGAAAGAGCAAGGCATCTTGCTCCAGTCACAGAGATTCATCTACTGTCTGGGAGTAGGAAATCCAAGTTTGACTGGATGTTCTGAATCTGCTCTGCCCAGAGTCAGGGACTTTTACTTTATAACCACATTCGTAGTAAGCAGAGACCTTGAAAACCTAAGACCAGAGGGAAGAATCCTGTGTTTGAAGCAGTAACATGAGGGAGTTTGGGGCAGGTTAATATAAATTGCTGAGTCATAGTATTGATGATTCCCTGATGACTCCAGACATCCCCCCAAAACAAAGCAGATGTCACACCTCGCTGTGTGATCTTGGATGTGTAATCCCTTTTATGCTTTCACTGCCTCATCTGTGAATTGGACTCATGGGGTGGTTGTGAGCATTAAAAATGTCTATACCCCTTAAACACTTCAGATCACTTTGTTTTCTGTCACAACAAGTTCCACCCTTTCTACTAGGGAGGAGCCTATGAGAGATGTTATAGGTCTGAGAAAATATCACCGGCTGGGCCCAGTGACTCATGCCTGTAATCTCAGCACTTTGGGAGGCCCAGGTGGGTGGGTGGATTACGAGGTCAAGAGATCGAGACCATCCTGGCCAACATGGTGAAACCCTATCTCTACTAAAAATACAAAAATTAGATGGGTGTGGTGGTGCATGCCTATAGTCCCAGCTACTGGGGAGGCTGAGGCAGGAGAATCGCTTGAACCTGGGAGGCGGAGGTTCCAGTGAGCCAAGATTATGCCATTGCACTCCAGCCTGGTGACAGAGCAAGACTCTGTCTCAAAAAGAAAAAAAAAAAAAAAAAAAAGAAAAGAAAAAGAAAAAAGAAAATATACCATAATCACCTAAGGACTAAACCTAGCCCTTCTGATAACCTGTCTGTTTACCCCTAAAGATATGTCTCCAAATGAAGAATGTCTTCTAGGTCATTAGCAACATTCCTCCATCCGTCCATTTATTCATATATGCATTTGTTCGCCTGTTTGACAAACATCCAAGCATCTACCATACTCTGGGTAGATTTAGTAGCAGATGTAATTACTGTCCTCTTTTCTCTGGTAGAGAAGCCTCGGGATAAACTTAGCTGGGCCAATTTCAACTGTGGCCATTAACTACCAATTTGATGTTGAGCAATGTTAAAATGGAAATATTATCTTTCTCCCAGGATTACTGTAAAAATGAAACAACATAAAATACCCCCAACACAGGGCCTGGCTTATTAGAGGCACATAATTCTACTTAGTAATATTCTCCCTTTAGTGGTTCAGGGCATTCTTCATGGCCACCAATATGTTTTCCGAAAGTTTCACTTTTATTCTGCCACTGATTTATTAAGAAACTGTCTCTGTTTTCTCTGCCTTATTCAGTAATTTTACTTCGAAAGTAGGTTTAGTTTCCTGTCTGAGTAATTTCTTTACAGTTTTTCTACTGGTATCAGGGCCACTGCTGACCTATACCATGTCTTTAAAAGAATACAAAAAGATGTTACTCCCACACTCATACTGACACAGTTCCACATCAAGCCACTCACAATTTAGCCACAAGTTTGATCTCTCAGCTAGGATCTCTTGATCAGTGTTCAACCTGCCTAGTATGGTCTGAAGTTTTTTGCAAATATTCCTGTTTATTCAGCCATTCCATCAAAATTTATCAAACTGGCCTAGCACAATCTAGTTGCTAAGTTGTAGAAATGAATGGTATAGAGTCCTAACCTTCAAGGACATTTTAATGGTATATGTTACGTGATATTTGTTTACTTATCCAATACTCATGTAAAATCATTACACAAGGTGATACCAGAATGCAGAGGAGGAAGGGTCTATCAGCTGAGGGAGAAGGAAGTTTTTAAGAAAGGCTTCCCAAGGGAAGTGATCTTTAGGCTGAAGCAGGAGTAAAGTGTTAGAGCTCTTCAAGCAGGGAATTGGGAGAATGGCTTGGAGATCCTCAATCAGACATGAGTTGATTTTGTGTAGCCAGAGCCTAGTGTGCCTAAAGAAGACTAAAGAAAGACAATGCAAATAAGTATGCAGGGACCAATTGTGAAGCCCTGATGCTTCCTCTGTCATGTATTGTATGAAGCGGCTGTGAATGGATTTTGGCTAGATGTGTAACACATTCATATTTGGATTTAGTAAAGATCACTCCACAGCTAGAAAATTACAAGAAGGTGGGGCACAACTTGAGACAGAGAGGGCAATGATGGTGCTTTAACAATGGTCTTGATGATGACTGGAAAGAGTCTGAAACAAGAGAGGCATCTTGGGGATGCAGAGGAAAACAGAAATGTGTGTATATGATATTTAAAAGGTAGAAGCAACCGGATTTGGCTACTCACTGGATATGGGAACCAAGGTTCCAGTAATCATCTAGAATGAATTCCAGGTTGCTGATTGGGATGACTAAATGAGTGATGGAAAATATATGGGTTCTTGCTTTTAAATTTTGTTATGTTTTAACATAAAGAAACATAAGCTCACTTGCAATGCCTGGGCCTGTATGGGGGTATCCAAGGAGAGGTCTATACAAGGTCTATGCTAAAGTCAAGGAAGGCATCAGGGGCAGTTGGTCTCTGCATGGGTGGTTAGGTTAGAGATAATTGGAAAGAGGTCTAAAACAGAACTGTATTAGTCTGTGTTGCTGTAAAGGAAAACCAGAGGCTGGGTAATTTATAAAGAAAAGAGGTTTATTTTGGTTCATGGTTCTGAAGGTTATACAGGAAGTATGGCACTGGCATCTGCTCCTGGTGAGGCCTCAGGAAGCTTCTAATTATGGCAGAAGGTGGATGCGGAGCAAGCATATCACATGTCAAGAGAGGAAGCAAGAGAGAGATGTCAGGCTTCTTTAAACAACCAGCTTCTGTGTAAACTAACAGGAGTGGGAACTCACTAGTTACCACAGGGAAGGCACCAAACCATTCATGAAAGATCCGTTCCCATGATCCAACACCTCCCACTAGGTCCTACCTCCAACATTGAGTATCACATTTCAACATAAGATTTGGATGGGACAAACGTCCAAATTATATCAAGAACCCTAAGAAAGACCATATTTAAGGGTGGACCCTAGGAAGAAGATATTGAAAGTGGAACTCAATGAGTAGTCTGAAAGGTTAAGAAGAGATGACAAGCTATAAAAAATATCTTGTTCATCTAGCTACTACACATTTTGGAGGGAATATATAGCATCATACAAATATTCAGTGGCAATCAGAAAACTGAAACATTGGCCTTAAATTTAAATAATCTAACCCATTTCATTTCCTTCCTGTAGAAAACTGACCTCTCAAAAGATATTCATAATTAGGTTACATGTTAAGAAAGGAACTTTTCGCTTGTTTGCTTTAGCATTGTTGGTTATAAAGAGTTAATTGCCTACAACATGTTATCTAACAATGCGTAATAGTCTATGATAAATTCTGCCCATAGATGCTACTGTGAATTAATATTAATGACAAGAAAACTAACCATAGAATTATACAGCTGAGCATTAAGATCAATTATACAGAGAGCATTAAGATCATTCCAGCCGGGCGCAGTGGCTCATGCCTATAATCCCAGCACACTGGGAGTCTGAGGTGGAAGGATCACTTGAGGCCAGAAGTTCAAGACCAGCCTGGCCAACACAGTGAAACCCCATCTCTACTAAAAACACAAATACACACAAACAAAAATTAGCCAGGTGCAATAGCGAATGCCTGTAGTCTCAGATACTCAGGAGCATGAGGCACAAGAATTGTTGGACCTGGGAGGTGGAAGTTGCAGTGAACCAAATTCACATCACTGTACTCTAGCCTGAGCAACAGAGCAAGACTCAGTCTCAAAAACAAACAAACAAACAAACAAAAAACAAAAAAGATTATTCCAGACTAATGTCTTCAATTTATAGTTGAATAGATGAGGTCCAGAGATCATATGAATTGTCAAAGTGGCTTTGGAAAGTCATAGTACCAGGATAGGAAGGCACTTCTGAATCTGAGCCATTGTTTATTCCAGCATACCACCCAACACCTAAACAATAGGTTGTATATTAAAAAATAATCTACATGTTATGTCTAGAACTTTGCTTTTCAAAGCAGGGACTACAGACTACCATTATAAAGGCTTGTTCATATTGCAGAATCCCAAGTTCCTCTCCAGACCTACTTAATTAAAATGTGCATTTAACAAGATCCCCTGGTCATTTATTTATATATTGAAGCTTGAGGGCATTGCTAAAAATTCAGATTGCAATTTTTCCATAAAAATAGTGACTTATATTCAAAGATCAGTTTAAAATGGCCAGTTAAAATTATATAGAGATGCTAAGTACAGAAGATTGTTTTTCTCGAAATATGTGTTTCAGATACAGAGAATGCAGAGGATGTGATCTTCCCAGACAAGTTCCAAGACCAAAATCATTACCCTCAACTCATGTTCCTAATCTCACAGCAACTTCATTCTCTGTTGTCTTTGGTAACAGACAGAGATGAGAGAAGTTTCTAGTAGGAGAGTCTGTAATGAAAAAGAGGGCTTCAGAAAAAAAAGGAAACATTGGAGCCTTTAGAGCTTTTTAGGGACAAGTGCTCATTGACAATGGGCTAAAAACACAGAATAAGGCTCTCTCATAATGACTGTTTCCACAGTGTGACAAAGGCTAGCAGTGATATCAGGTGAAAGGGGAGATGTCTGCAGCATCTGTGCAGAAGCCAGGGTGAGGAATCTTAAGAAAGTGAAAGAGAGCCAGAGCTTTCAGCTCCTCAGAGAGAAGCAATAGTTATGGCTTCTGTAGCTAGAGAGGAGTTCCTCAAGGGCTAATAAAGTCCTGGCATGGACTGTAGACAGTGGAGTCATTTGCATGAAAGAAGCATTTCTAACTCTTCTCTCCCAGCTACCTCCACTCTAACATCCAATCATTGTACATATTATTTTATTTTCAATCTAAATTTATGTAGCAATGTGAGTGATCAAATTTTCTCTAAAAATCTAAGATTTTCTTAAAATGACAACATGCTTATTGCAGACCTTGCTCACAGTCATATGCAGAACCTGTTATCTATATGTATGTCTACAACTTTGCTTTTCAAAGCAGGGACTATAGACTATCATTATGAAAGCTTGTTCAGTTTAGAAACATGCATAGTGGGGCCATTCCAAAAGTAAGACACCTTTAAAACAGTTTTCTAGCTTTAATATGCATAAAAATCCTAGGGATATTCTACCAATAACACTTTTCTGGCTTCTACCATCGAAGATTTTGATTTTGTAATCTAAGAAAGCCCTAGAATTGGAATTTTTAGGGAATACCTAACCCATCCCACCAAAGTGGTTCTGATGTACTACACTTTAAGAAACTCCCATGTAAGGGATTTTGAACAGAGTGTATATCTTTTTTTTCAAGAGAAAAGATACCTTGATTGAACGTTCTTATAGAGGTGAGGTCGTTCCACAGTGATAAACACCTGAGTGGTGAGTTGCTGATAGGACACGAAGTGCCCACCAATGAGAATCAGTCATGGATGATGAGACCCCTAACCAGGCATGGAGGAAGGAGTTGAGTCTAAAAAAGGACATTCCAAAAGTAGTCATAAAAGGGTGTAGGTGCCCCAGGTCAACTTCACCCATACCCCATGGCTACCCCTGGCCAGGCTTAGAGGCAGGAATTGCTCTTTCTTGAAAATATGATTGCAGCAGGCAGCTGAAGAGTGTAGTGTCTGTGAGTCACAAAGAAAGGTTTGCGTGTAGCAGATGTTCTGGATTTTAATTCCTGCAATTAAACTGAAAAGAAGCAAATTAACCTTTATCTATCCATGCGCAAATCATTTCAGATACATATTTGATATAGCATCTGCAATCTGTGGAATATTTAATGATGTTATGACTCCTGCTTGGTGCTTTATAATACCCAGTATGCCAGTGTCTGTCTCCTATATAAGTCAGACAATCCCATTGACATCTGAGCAAAACTTATGACATTTGTACATATTTAACATTTATGATAAGCTAAATCTCTATTTATAATACACTCTCTGGCAATAAAGCTAATAATATATATATACTTAAATTCAAGAAATATTTGCTATGTGTGAAGCACCGTATTCTAGTCCCTTTCTTCTTCTGGGACCTTGTAATATAGCAATGTAATTACAATAATTACATGGCAAAATATGGCAAGGGCTATGGTAGAGACACAGAATGCCACAAGAGGCAATGGAGAAAGAGCTTAGGAGAACTTCCTGGAGAAAGTTTCCTGAAGGGAGATTCCTCAGGGGTAAGGTGGGGCTGGCATTTCAGACAGGGGACAAATACATACAGATGGTGAAATACAGGGCAATTTCAGAGGGCAGGGAGTGATATGCAACTTTTAGGGAAAGAATGAGAAAATGAAACTGTAAATATGGATATAGCCCCAATGTTAAAGAATCTGAAATGCTAGGCTGGCCAGTAATTTCATACTTCCAGAAGCTTTTCTGAATGGAGGTGAGAAGGGCACAAGTGTGAGCTCTGCATTGAGAACATTGCTCTGGCAATAGTGTGTAGGATGAAGAGTATGTATGTGGAGACTGGGAGCAGGGAGACTAATTAGGAGGTTATTTGCTCCAGGCCAAAGAGAGGTGATGAGGCTTTAATTAAGAAGGGAAGAGGCAATGGGAGTGATTGCATGAGACATTGGAGAAGTAACATCTGGGTATTAAGCCTTCAGTTCCTAAGTTACATTGACATTCGTGATTGAACGGATTAATGTGGGGTTTACAACACACACACACACACACACACACACACACACACACACACACAAGTTCAAGGTAAGGGAGGAAGTAAAATGAAGGAAAGAAGAAAGGTGAGATAAAGAAAATTTAATGCTGTAGATACTGTTGGTGCCCTTAGCACTCACCTCCCCCTTTACTCTGCATGGGTAGCTTCTTATTGCTAGTACCTGCCCTTGTATGCCTGAGAGTTGCTTCTAGCTGGCACAAGTACCAGGGGGTTAATACTCTGTGGGTGGCCCTCCAAAAAATGACAGGTAGAAGATGGTAAAGAAATACCCCAGAAAATGTAGTACAATATCTACCACGGAATACCATGAAGCCATTAGAAAGAATGAAATCATTCCTTTTGTAGCAAAAGATAGATAGAGCTGGAAGCCATATTTCCCATTGAAATAAATCAGAAAAATCAAATACCACATATTCTCACTCATAAATGGGAACTAAACAATGGGTACACATGAACATACAGAGGAAAATAATAGGCACTGGGACTTCAAAACAGGGGAGGTCAGAAGGAAGGGCGATTGAAAAATTACCTATTGGGCCAGGTGCGGTGGCTCACACCTGTAATCCCAGCACCTTGGGAGGCCGAGAGGGGCGGATCACGAGGTTAAGAGAGCCAGACCATCTGGCTAACATGGTGAAACCCCGTCTCTACTAAAATACAAAAAATATTAGCGGGGCGTGGTGGTGGGCGCCTCTAGTCCCAGCTACTCGGGAGGCTGAGGCAGGAGAATGGCGTGAACCTGGGGGCGGAGCTTGCAGTGAGCTGAGATAGCACCACTGCACTCCAGCCTGGGCCACAGAGTGAGATTGCATCTCAAAACACACACACACAAAAAAAAAAAAAAAAAAAAAAGAAAGAAAAGAAAAACTACCTATTGGGCACGATGTTCACTATTCCAGTGATGAGCACACTGGAAGCCCAAACCCCACCATTACACAGCATATCCATGTAAAAAACCTGCACATGTAACCTCTGAATCTATACAGATAATAAATTAATTAATAAAAATGTAAAAGTAAAATGTAAACAGTTCAGGGAAAACTGGATATTCATATGCAGAAGAATGAAACTAGATCTCCATCTTTCACTGTATATGAAAATTGAATCAAAACAGATAAAAGACTTAAATGTAAGACCTGAAACTATAAAACTACTAAAAGTAAACACTGAGGAAATGCATAAAACATTGTTCTATGCAAAGATTTTTTTGATAAGACCTCAAAAACACAGGAAACCAAAGCAAAAATAGATAAATGGGATTATATCAAGTTAAAAAGCTTCTGCACAGAAAAGGAAACAACAAAGTGAAGAGACAATCTTCAGAAAGGGAGAAAGTATTTGCAAACTATTAATCTGACAAACAATTAATAACCAGGATATATAAGGATCTCAAACAACTCAGTAGAAAAAAAGACAAATAATCAAATTTAAAAACGGGCAAAAGCCTTGAATAGACGTTTATCAAAATAATACATACAAATGGCAAACAGGTATACAAAAAAACTCAGCTGGGAGTGATAGTCCCAACACTTTGGGAAGCTGAGATGGGAAGAGTGCTTGAGGTCAGGAGTTTGAGAGCAGCTGGGAAAACACAGTAGGACCTCATCTCTACTAAAAATAAAAACAATTTTAAAAATCAGCCAGGTGTGGTGGCACACATCTGTAGTCCAAGCTACTCAGTAGGCTAAGGTGGGAGTATTACTTGAGCCTGGGAGATGGAGGGTACAGTGATCCATGATCACTACGCTGCACCCTGGGGAACAGAGTGAGACCCTGTCTCAAAAGAAAAAAAAAAAAAAAGCTCAACATCATTAATCATCAGGGAATGCAAATCAAAACCACAATAAGACATCATCTCACCCCGGTTAGAATGGCTGTTATCAAGAAGACAACAAATAACAAACGATGATGAGAATGCAAAGAAAGGAGAATGCTCATACACTGCTGGTGAGAATGTAAAATATTACAACCATTATGGAACAGTGTGATGATTCTTCAAAAAACTAAAAATAGCCAAGTGCAGGGGCTTGCACCTGTAATCACAGTTGTTTGGAGGGTTGAGGTGGGAGGATCACTTGAGCCCAGGAGTTTCAGAATGCAGGAAAACAAAACCCGCTTATTAAATTAGATTTGTCTCAGAATCTGCTTCTAAAGAAGCTAAACATTTTGAGAAAGAATCATTTCAAGTGGTAATTTAAGGAAAATGCTAACCAATGCTTGAGGTGAGAGATTAAAAAGAGAAAGAATAAAGTCATTGGAGAAAAGTCAATATTAATGCTGAAAATTTAGGATTATATCAAAAGAAAGAATGAAAGTGAGATATCAGAGACTAAATTAGAAGGGGTGGCACAGAAGAAAGGGACAGAACATCCAGGCTTTGTACAAGAAGACTCGAGCAAGGTAAAAGAAAAGTATGCTATAAAGATCACACCAACTTCACAAGAAGGAAAGAATGCTATGTGAAAA